>NW_028270172.1:637500-1262500 GCF_037043375.1 Chiloscyllium plagiosum | reverse complement strand
ATCATTGCCCTTTCTGTAACAATAACTGTTTTGAAAATTTTAACTCACATGATTGTTTCACCAATGTACTGTTTTTGTGTAATAAAACAATTTATTAATCAGAAAGAAATTTCAATGATTACTTTTCATTTCACAATCTTATTCTGGTTTAAGCTTCTAATTATATGAATTCTATTATAAATAACTTTAACTTATAATGCTGGTTTCTCACTGGTCAGCCAGTAGCTCAAAAATGCAGAAATATCTAATTCATGAAGGAAGCTGAAAAGTTTCAACCACTGAATCATGAAATTTCAGACAGACTGAGGGGACTACTGAGAGATTTAGATGCACGGGAAATCATACAAACTAATGAGATGGTGATAGTAATGCTGCTGCAATAAAATTGAATTCCTATAACTAATAAGCATGGTGGCGAGGACTGCTGCCTCACAGCACAAGCTACCTAGGCTCAATTCCAACCTCGGGCAACTGCCCGTGTAGAGTTTACACATGTTCCCCGTGTCTGTGTGGATTTCCTCTGGGCGCTCTGGATTCCCCCCACAGTGCAAAGGTGTGCAGATTGTGTTTGTTGGCTGTGCTAAATTGTTCCTCGTGTCCAGCGATGTGCAAGCTAGGTGAATTAGAGTCGAACAGTGTGGTGCTGGAAAATCGCAGCAGGTCAGGCAGCATCTGAGGAGCAGGAGGATCGACGTTTTAAACATAAGCTGTTCATCAGGAAGGAGGGGATGGCCCAAGGGGACTGAGAGATCAATGAGAGGGGGCTGGGGGGGAGTAGGTGGGAATGCGATAGGTAGATGGAGGTGAGGGTGATAGTGAGAGGTCAGAGAGGAGGATGGAACGGATAGGTGGGAAGGAAGATGGACAGGTAGGACAGATCAAGAGGGTGGTGCTGAGTTGAAAGGTTGGATCTGGGATAAGATGTGGGGAGGGGAGATGAGTAAACTGGTGAAATCTACATTCATCCTGTGTGGTTGGAGGGTCCCAAGGCTGAGGATGAGGCGTTCTTTCTCCAAGCGTCAGGCAGTAAGGGTTTGGTGGTGGAGAAGGCCCAGGACCTGCATGTCTTTGGTGGAGTGGGAGAGGGAGTTGAAGTGTTCGGCCACAGACCGGTGGGGTTGGTTGGTGCGGGTATCTCAGACATCTTCCCTGAAGCGTTCTACAAGTAGGCGTGATGTCTCTTCAATGAAGAAGAGACCACATCAAGAGCAATGGCTTCAGTAGATGATGTGTGTAAAAGTGCATGTAAATCTCTGATGGATGTGGAAGGCTCCTTTGGGGCCTTGGACAGATGTAAGGAGGAGCTTTGGGCGCAGGTTTTGCACTTTTTGCGGTGTCTAGGTGGATTAGCCATGGGAAACGCAGAGTTACAGGAATTGATCTGGCTGAGCTGCTGTTTGGAGGGTTGGTGTGGATTCAACAGGCCAAATGGTTTGTTTCCACATTATTGGAATTCTATAAAGTGCTATAGGATTTCTGGGGAACTAATCCATTTTTAATCTCTCACATTCATTGGTGTAACTGTATCCAGGCAAGGGAAAATGGTATTTCTGACCTCTCTAGCTCAACTTATGGGTGACATTCTCACCCTGAGCTAATGGTGTATCTATTCAGTCATGCTTCAGCTCATAATTAAACGGTTTGTTTTGGGACAGAGTGAGGTTCTTGCCCTGCCTTACATTCCACTTCAAGCAACAACAGACCAGTTGTTCATTTATCTCATTACTGTAATTGCTTCAACATCTGCCAATAAATCAGTAGTTTACTTCAAACAGTGCTTTCAAGGGTAGATCTTACAAACAAATGTTTGGCATTATAGTTTCCTGCTAAAGTGATTAAGGAGAGAGGTCAGCAGCAGCACTGACTGTCCACAAAACAAACAGAAAGGACAAAGGAGACATTCGGTTCCTAGCTGCAGAAAACTCCACCAAAACCTCTCACCTATTTCAACATCTCAAATGTTCCTCTCATACTCTCCCTTGAAAATCCCTCTAATGAAAATCAATATGTTTCTTCCTTCCCTGCTCACAATCATGTACAATGTCTCCTAAATTAAGGTCAAAGGTTAATTCTGAGATCATTAGATGAATGATGAATAGTTCAACGGGCCTGTCAAAACTCAAAAATTTTTCATCAATTGTTAGACCAGTTGATTTTGCTTAGATATGTTAAACCTTCAATCAGCTGAATCGATGCAAAATAACTATGCATAACAGGATAATGTATGGTGTGACGGTTCCCCAGATGTCATATTTCCCACCTTTACCAGTGTGTGGTGCCAGGCAAAGGGCGTTTCAGCTAGTTCACTGCCTCTAATCCCTCTTTGTCTGATATGGGTGTATCTAGTGATCAGTGATAAAAGACACATCTTTGTAGAGTATCAACAAAAGAGGCACTGCTCTTAGATAACAAGACATTTTTACATAATAACAAGAAATACAACTTCATTTGGTGAGGTCTAATGATTAGGATCTGAAAGGGTTGGTACAGATCCATCTGCTCCCTCTGAAAGTGAGAGTAGAACCCCTGTCTCCACCCATTAACAATGTGTGACATCAGCAGAATTGGTGGAGCCAATGGAGCATGAACATTAACCCCTTCAGAACCTTTGCCATATGCACCAATGGTAATGGAGATTACATTGTCCTTTTGGCACCAAATCATTATTTCACTGAAGCTTCCACACATAGCAACTTGCTATTCCATGTGACTTTTACATAATGAAGATCACAGGATAGAATAGCCTTTAAAAAGTGCCCTTTGCAATTTTTACAAAAGGGTCTTTAAAGCTCTCCTGGCTCACATGAACAAGCCCAATAGGATTGTATTGTAATCTCACTTTATAATAATATACCCCATCAATGGGCTATCCAATAAATTGGCCAGACCAATTTGAACAGGCTGTCCGACAGACAAAGGTTAGTGAACGGGGTTAGAGTTTGAAGTCAAGAGACATGCATTCTTTTTAACAACTCTTCAAATAGTAGAAACTAGAAATAGTGGAAATTCTCCAAAGTTAGATATGAGAACATGCTGGTTGTTGCCTGGTAATGACGAGAGAACAATAGCAAAGCTTACTATGGAGCTTGAGGGTAAGAGTATGCAGTCAGTGAATCCCTGACAAACAGTAATGACTCAACATTTGTATACAGATAGATGTAAATATAATTCCACAGTGAAACAAGGATGTATGCTCTCAATGGAACAGGAATAATAGACAAAAAGCAGACTCATAATGATGTGGCCATTCTGTACATTAAATTCACTACAATAAAAATTGGATCCAACAATTGCGATTACTACGAATGGTTATTGAAGGTGTACCATCACACAAACTTTTGAAATCTCATTATAACCTCCAAAGTGACATTGAAAATAAACCAGGAGGGCCCTTGTCCAAACCTTCTGCTGTTTATGAAGCTTAATAATGTGTTTTGTTTTTAAACAGTCTCCCAACTCAATGCAGACTGTACAACCCATTAATATTTTATTGTCAATGCAGCAGCCAAATTGTGATCTGCATGACTTGAATAACAATCTGTAAACTATATGTGAATAGCTTCACAACTCACTGTTTGCTGGAAGAAAACAATTACAGCTGATCATTTGCAATGCAATTTGATTTGAAGCCTGTAACCTCCCTTGGGGACTTAAAATTGACTCAAATTAATACCTTAATGATCCAATATGCTACATTACTAATATCCTGCAGTTAACAAAAAGAAGAAAAACATGGCCTCATACAGAAGCTGACATTCGTTGGGCTGAATGAATTAACTACCTAGCAACATGCATTAGTCTCAGCAAATGGTGCAGTTCTACAGATGTTGGTTTTAAAGCCACCAGGTCAAAGGGAGGCAAGTTACATCAAATTCAATGGCTCAAATAAAACAAGTGAGTAGTTTAGATAAAGCAAAATATCAGCAGACTCAGCAAGTTCAATGACAGAAGATTCGACACACCTCAAGGCAACATTATAGATATTTTTAATCAACTTGTTCAAATAGAGATCGATGGATCCCTGGTGGGACTTGAGCCTGGGCTTCCTGGTTCAGAGGTAGGGACAATGCCCATGCATCACAAAAAACATTCATCAAGTAACATTATACACTAAATGTAAAAAGCAAACCTACATCTTTCTATAAATTTATTTAAGTGAAATATGAAATGCTGTATTCTTTGCCTCTCCAAGATTGTATTTTCCTCATCATTCTGTTGACTTGAACGAAGGCAGGAGAGTGGAGACAGAGAGGGGTTGGGGCAGGAATTGTGGGTGTTGATTTCTCACTTGAGAGTTAGACAGCAGTTACTAACTTAAAGATGACAAAATGAAAAAAACTCTGGAGCCTGTAAAGTCAATATATTTTATTGGTTGATCCAATTGGAGAAGAGTTTGTATTGGCATAGCACCATTTGCATCCTCAAGCTATACCAGAGCAATTCATGATGAATTAAATATTTTTTGAAGTCTATTGATGTAACACAACCAAAGGTGGCAACAAATCAGTGCACAGTAAATTCTCAGAAGCTAGAGTAACCAGATGACTGTATAATCAGTGAGGTTGTTTAAGGAACAAGCATTGTCCACAGTTCTCACACTTACTCAATCTGTTCACCCTCAGCCCTTTCAGAGCTTGTGGCTATTTCAATCTTGCTGCTGGAATGTGTTTCCCTCCCTCCCAGCAACAGGAAATGCTGCGAGAACCTGCAACTTAATTTCATCATTACTGAGCAAAATGTTTTGTGTTCCACATGATATGATACAATGGGCAAAAGCTCCACCCCTATCACTCACCTTTCAAACTGAGGGAAGTCGAGTTTTTAACTTTGTTTGACAGTACTTTTCAGTGTTTACAGCAGAGATCCTTAGATATCAGCATGATGTGGAGGTGCTGGTGTTGGACTGGAGTGAACAAAGTTAAAAGTCAGACAACACCAGGTTATAGTTCAACCTGATGATCATCTACCGGATGAAGGAGCAATGCTCTGAAAGCTTGTACTTCCAAATAAACTCGTTAAACTATAACCTGATGTTGTGTGACTTTTAACTCGATAGCAGCAGGAAGACGCCAGATTTAATTAGCCAAGTTCAGATTGTAGCAAACGTTAACAAAAGCTTTCTGTATCCACATCAATAAGTGTGCATTAGTAAAGGCATCTTCCTGTATACCTTTTCATTGTGCAGTCAGCACATCCTGGCATTATATTTCTAGAATGATAAGACTGTGTGATAAAGATGTCAACATGATCGCTTCCTTCTACCTTAGCTTAGTAACTATTCTATTATCCCTAGCAGTTCCTAGTTGAAACAGCCATGTGCAATAAAGAATAAAATCCGTTTATGTCTGGTGTAGTGAATTAAACTTTCTTCCACTTCTTGTTTCTGTAGCTTGAGAGATTGTTGCAGGAACTGAAGGTGAACTAGAATTCCAGGTGGAATTGTCCTTTGAGCTTTATGTTCTCCACAATGCAGGTCAGTTGAATGCTAGCAGTTCACTGTTCTCGCTAAGCCACATCATCTTGTTACATTTGGATGAATTATGATCAGAAAGCTCATTCACAAACAGCACTCGGACTTCATGCTGAATTCACTTGCTGTCCCAGCAATGTTTGCAAAGGTTTTTTTCATCATATCATCGACATTATCTGCAGTTTCTGATATATAGTCAATGCACATTTGCAGAGACTCTCCTCCCATTTATAGGTTTGTGTAGGGTGGATCTATCTGTAAATGTGAAATTGCTGCCAACCCAATGTTGCTCTGGGAATTCAGGCAAGCGACATGTAGTGGATCAGAAACTGTCAAGCGGTCAGTCATTAAGTCAACAAGTGGAATCAGGTGAAACCTCAGCAGACAACCCCAAAGGCATCTGTGCAGCCAATCAAACATTAGAAATTTAAGAGATGCAAATTCCAGGATTTATCAAGTAGAGGATCTGTTGTGATCATACAGAATGGTAAAGCAGAGTCGGAGAACTGAATGGCCTACTCATTTTCCTAGTTTCTCTGTTTCTATGGAAGTACACCTCCTGTGATCCTGGTAGCCACATGGTGCAACAAGAAGATGTCCAGGACAATTGGTGCCAATGAAACAGTGGTGCAGGATAAGCGAAGAAATTCCCCCTCATCTCTGTGTTAAATGGGTGATCCTTTATTCTGAGATTGTGCCATCTGTTCTTAGACTCTTTACAAGGGGAAACAACCTTTCCAACTCATTGAAAAACTTTCCATTGACATTCAGAAGGTAATGTGGCACAAGTGGAGCTGAGGCCACAAAAAGGTTAGTCATGATCTTATTGAATGGAGGAGCAGGTTCACGGGGCCAGATGGCCTACTCCTCCTGGTTCTTATGTTCTTATGCTTTAACTTTCAATGATTCTTCACTCAGTTTTGTTGCTGCTCACCTGAAGCCTGACATTACCATGTTGTTACCTGCAAATGGACAGATGGGTCTTCCTGTTCGTCATGGTCACATGTCTATAGTCTCAGTGAGTTGCTCTCATTGGAACAAAGCTCCCAGGCAGCTGACTGCTGTATGAGTCTGGAATCCAGCATTAGTCAAACTAAAAACATTCTTCATAGGTAGGGAGTTGGTTTGGGAGTTGTCAAAGTGTCACGTGAAGTCAAACGTGGGAAAGTAGCAGTTCTGGCACATTTCTGATAGGCCTTACTGAAAGAGTTTATGATGTGGAGCCTATTTTGTCATGCAGATCCCATGAAATGAGTCTTAACATCCTAATTCATATTTTACCAATAGATTCCTGCTTAAAACACCTGGATACTTGGGCAAAACAATCAAAGGCTAAAACCAAGATATTAATAGAACACAAACCGAGTGGAAGTCAGATTGATACATTTCTCCAGGTTGCATGGAGCTGCAATCTCCTTGCCCAGTATTAGCTACCTTTGACTTGTATTCTGATACTCCATTTGCAACTATTACTATACTATCGTTTGAACAAATATCCTGGAGGAATTAACAAAGTAGCTAATTTTGACAATAATCTGAGTGTTAATTCAGGCATAATAGTCATAGATTCATTTTCAACCAAAAACAAAAACAATGAGATTTTGAAGTCCAACAAAATTAATAGCTTTGAAAACTCTGAAGGAAAGCTTTAAGCAAACAAAGCCTGTCCAACAGGACAGTGAACTTCAAAACTAATAATTAAAACGTAGTCTGGTGGATATTTGTGGTATGTGGGAAAGCTCAGTGCAGAGATGAAAGGATGTGTTGTCCCAGTAATGCAGTTATAGGAATCATTTAGAAATTGGCATCTTTCTGAAAGAGACTTGTCTTTACAAAGGGATAAGCTGCAAGAAGCAGGTGAGCTTAAGATCGGAAAGAGTTTGGAAATTGATGGCTGGAATGAATTTACCTACAATGTAAAGTCTGGAAAAGGGCACTAAAACCTGAAGGTAAAGGTATTTCAATGAAAAGGAATAAACACATTATAGAAAGATAAACAGATTAAATGGAAGAAATATTGACAAGTACAACAGTCAATCAGTACCATATAATATTTCCAATACAGCTGAGTACTAATGTCAACATTTACTTGAATAATGACTGTCCAGCGTTGTCATGGTCCTGGCCTCATACACTTTCAGATTCTACAGTAACAACAGCAGCAGCGTGTTCTGACATTCAGTGAGATTCTGGCTGGTCAATAACCTACCTTCGCCAGAACCTCTTCATAGCTTTGAGTAACAGAAGGCTATCATTCTCAGACTTAATGCTAACAACTGATCTCACATCATTTGGTGTTTGTGGAAGAGAGTTACAAATCTCTGCCACAGTTTGTGAGTAGAAGTGTCCCAAATTACCAAATTACTGGGAGAACTGGGAGAACAAAAGGACGTATGTTTGGTGAACTGGAAAGATCATCAGGTTAACAGAGGGGAAGCTTCCTGCTTAACTTGAGTTGATAATGGGTTTTAGATTAGATTAGATTACTTACAGTATGGAAACAGGCCCTTCGGCCCAACAAGTCCACACCGCCCCGCTGAAGCGCAACCCACCCATCCCCCTACATTTACCCCTTACCTAACACTACGGACAATTTAGCATGGCCAATTCACCTGACCTGCACATCTTTGGACTGTGGGAGGAAACCGGAGCACCCGGAGGAAACCCATGCAGATATGGGGAGAACGTGCAAACTCCACACAGTCAGTCGCCTGAGGCGGGAATTGAACCCGGGTCTCTGGCACTGTGAGGCAGCAGTGCTAACCACTGTGCCACCATGCCGCCCACAATAGAAAGGGGGCTATACCACCAGTGCTTCATTTGGAGGCTCACTGAAGATGTTATCTATTATGGTTATGAAACGTCTGAAAATGAACCTTCCAGCTCAGCGAGCAAAATTACATCCACATCCACATCCATGGGATTTATCATTCTGATCCCAAATTAAATGGTCCATTGTTGACGAGAAAAATTAATCTAGAGCCGCAGAGGCATTGGGTAGATGCCCATTTGGGCCAATAGGTGGATAAGTAAAGCACAGCTATTAAGCACTGGGGCAGCGAGAGGGGTGTGTGTTCTTGTTTCAACTTTTTCATCCAAGTTCACCAACGCAGTGACAGACCCAGTGACAAGTAATCCTGGGCGAAGTTAGTGCTACACTCTGGAGATGTTTCAAGAATAGATCCCCAAGTCTTTCTGCTTCTTTACTGATGTGTCATAGAAATTCCATCTTGTCAGTAAATGTTCAACAACAATCAAAGCTGATTTTAATCACCCACTTCTGCTCTCCTCAGTAACACCAACCATCAACAATTAGAATACAACAGGTTTCAAGTATTTACCAACTGAAAAATGTTGCATATTGAAAGAGGAGAAAGGTTAACAGATGATGCAGAAGTCTGATTGTGACTTTCCACTCTGATCTAAATCAAGAGAGCTGTAAATTTACAAGCTTACTGAAGAAAACTAAATAACTGTTTAGATTATTTTCATTAGAGTTCAATTTGTTTGTGAAGTTACACTGTCAGAAGAAATTTTGTATTAAAATACACTTGATGCCCAAAATGCCAATTCTCTCCTGACCCAGAATACCCCTTTGGCAATATCCACTGGCAAATCACAGGAACTCATTGACTCGATAAGGTTCCCCACAGGTCATTGTATTGCTTGAAGGGAAGTTACAAAATCAACTAGATTCTGTATTCTCCAATATTTATGTGAAGTGATGTTTTGGATGAATGTATTAAAGCTAAGCTCAGAGAGGTAATTTCACTTTTGGACATAGGGCCTGAGCTTTTTATTTGTAGCTTGTTGCTTTGGAACATGCACCAATCACAATGAGAGTGAATTCCTTCTGCTTCTCTCGAACTCTGGAGTAAAACCCAGACAATAACCTGCACCAAAGCAACTGTGATTTGAATTTAAACAACAGTCCAGAAAGATTTGTGAAGACATGAATAACATTTTTGAAAGGTTATAAATATAAACTAGCGGACATGGGGAAGTGCCTCCATGGAATGAGAATGAATCAATAACAACCAGCCCAAAGCACTGAAAGCAGTGACATGTCTGCAAATCACACACAGAGTTCTTGCTTGTACAGGGATAGATGTGGCAACCCCTCCACAAAAATGGTAAAAATGTCAAACAGTCTGTCGGGGGGTTGAGGTAGGTTAAAAGAGTAAGAAAAAAATTGTCAGATGGAATATAATCTGGGAAAATGTGAGATAATGCACTTTGACAGGAAGAATAAAGGAGTTGTATATTAGTTAAATAGAGAAAGAATATAAAAGCTACAGAACAGGGATTTGGGAATGCTCATCCATAAATCAGTGAGGGGTTCAAGGGTAATGGGGGAGAACGCAAGCAAGTAGATTTGATAATTATCAGATCAGCCTTGGTCACATTAAATGGCAGAGCAGACCCGATGGCTGATTGGCCTGCATCTCCTCTAATGTCTTATGGTCTTACAGTCAACCGGTAGTGGACTGGATTTGGTACCAACAAGAAGACCAAGGGCATAGTCATATAATTAATGTGGAGCTGAAGGATCTTTCTTTCTCCTGTCAGATCTCTGTAAAGAATGGAATTAAAACTTAATTCCTCTTTCAAAATAGGATGTGGGTTTGAGTCTGTCAAGAGCAGGAGAAGTAGGTAAAATCAAGGACTACAGATGCTGGAAACCAGATTCTAGATTAGAGTGGTGCTGGAAAAGCACAGCAGTTCAGGCAGCATCTGAGGAGCAGGAAAATTGACGTTTCGGGCAAAAGCCCTTCATCAGGAATACAGGCAAGAGCCTGAAGGGTGGAGAGATAAATGAGATGAGGGTGGGGGTGGGGAGAAAGTAGCATAGAGTGCAATAGGTGAATGGGGGTAGGGATGGAGGTGATTAGTCAGGAAGGAGGGTGGGGGAGTGTAGCAAAGAGTACAATAGGTGAGTGGGGGTGGGGATGAAGGTGATAGGTCAGAGGGTGGAGTGGATAGGTGGAAAAGAAGATAGGCAGGTAGGACAAGTCATGGGGACAGTGCTGAGCTGGAAGTTTGGAACTAGGGGAAGGGGAAATGGAAACTGTTGAAATCCACATTGATGCCCTGGGGTTGAAGTGTTCCGAGGCAGAAGATGAGGCGTTCTTCCTCCAGGCGTCTGGTGGTGAGGGAGCAGCGGTGAAGGAGGCCCAGGACCTCCATGTCCTTGGCTGAGTGGGAGGGGGAGTTGAAATGTTGGGCTACAGGGCCAACCAATCAACCCCACCACCCCGTGAACAGGAGAAGGCCATTTGACCCTGTCAAACCTGCTCCACCATTCAATAAGATCATGGCTGATTTTAACCTCAATCTACATTCCTGCATATCCCTGAAAATCTTTCATCCCCTTGATCATCAAGAATCTAATTACCTCTGTCTTCAAAATACTTAGAGAGTCTGCATCCAGTGTTTTATGAGGTAGGGAATTCCAAAGACTCTCAGCCCTCTAAAAAGGAAAAAGGTTTTCTCATCTCTTTTTTAAATGGGCATCCTCTTATTTTTAAACTATGATCCCTAGTTCTAGATTCTCCCAAAGGAGAAAACATCCTTCCACCATCCACCCTGTCAAGTGCCCTCAGCATCTCACATGCTTCAGGTCAGTCGCCTCTGATTCTTCTCAAATTCAGAAGATATAGGTCTCACCTGTTCTAGCCTTTCCTCAAAAGGCAATCCACTCATTCCACATATTAATCTGGCAAACTTTCTCTGACCAGATTATAATACATTAACATCCCTTTGTCAGTCAGTACTGAGGGGGTACTGCCCTGTCAGAGGGTCAGTACTGAGGGAGTACTGCCCTGTCAGAGGGTCAGTACTGAGGGAGTACTGCTGTGTCAGAGGGCCAGTATTGAGGAAGTATTGCACTGTCGGAGAGTCAGGACCGAGGAGCTGCTGCACTGTTGGACAGTCAGTATTGAGGGGGTACTGCACTGCCGGAGGGTCAGTATTGAGGAAGTGCTGCACTGTTGGAGAGTCAGTATTGAGGGAGTGCTGCACTGAGGGAGGGTCAGTATTGAGGGAGTGGTGGATCAGTGGTGCTGGAAGAGCACAGCAATTCAGGCAGCATCCGATGACAGGCAAAATCGACGTTTCGGGCAAAAGCCCTTCATCAGGAATAAAGGCAGAGAGCCTGAAGCGTGGAGAGATAAGCTAGAGGAGGGTGGGGGTGGGGAGAGAGTGGCATAGAGTACAATAGGTCAGTGGGGGAGGAGATGAAGGTGATAGGTCAGGGAGGAGAGGGTGGAGTGGATAGGTGGAAAAGGAGCTGGGCAGGTCGGACAAGTCCGGACAAGTCAAGGGGACCGTGTTGCTGGAGGTTAGAAACTAGGATGAGGTGGGGGAAGGGGAAATGAGGAAGCTGTTGAAGTCCACATTGATGCCCTGGGGTTGAAGTGTTCCGTGGTGGAAGATGAGGCATTCTTCTTCCATGCGTCTGGTGGTGAGGGAGCGGCGGTGAAGGAGGCCCAGGACCTCCATGTCCTCGGCAGAGTGGGAGGGGGAGTTGAAATGTTGACCCACTGGGCGATTTGGTTGATTGGTGCGGGTGTCCCGGAGATGTTCCCTAAAGCGCTCTGCTAGGAGGCGCCCAGTCTCCCCAATGTAGAGGAGACCGCATCGGGAGCAATGGATACAATAGATGATATTAGTGGATGTGCAGGTAAAACTTTGATGGATGTGGAAGGCTCCTTTAGGGCCTTGAATGGAGGTGAGGGAGGAGGTGTGGGCACAGGTTTTACAGTTCCTGCGGTGGCAGGGGAAAGTGCCAGGATGGGAGGGTGGGTCGTAGGGGGGCGTGGACCTGACCAGGTAGTCACGGAGGGAACGGTCTTTGCGGAAGGCGGAGAGGGGTGGGGAGGGAAATATATCCCTGGTGGTGGGGTCTGGTTGGAGGTGGCGGAAATGTCGGCGGATGATTTGGTTTATGCGAAGGTTGGTAGGGTGGAAGGTGAGCACCAGGGGCGTTCTGTCCTTGTTGCGGTTGGAGGGGTTGGTTCTGAGGGCGGAGGTGCGGGATGTGGACGAGATGCGTTGGAGGGCATCTTTAACCACGTGGGAAGGGAAATTGCGGTCTCTAAAGAAGGAGGCCATCTGGTGTGTTCTGTGGTGGAACTGGTCCTCCTGGGAGCAGATACGGCGGAGGAATTGGGAATACGGGATGGCATTTTTGCAAGAGGTAGAGTGGGAAGAGGTGTAATCCAGGTAGCTGTGGGAGTCGGTGGGTTTGTAGAAAATGTCAGTATCAAGTTGGTCGTCACTGATGGAGATGGAGAGGTCCAGGAAGGGGAGGGAGGTGTCAGAGATGGTCCAGGTAAATTTAAGGTCACGGTGGAATGTGTTGGTGAAGTTGATGAATTGCTCAACCTCCTCGCGGGAGCACGAGGTGGCGCCAATGCAGTCATCAATGTAGCGGAGGAAGAGGTGGGGAGTGGTGCCGGTGTAATTACGGAAGATCAACTGCTCTACGAAGCCAACAAAGAGACAGAACTGCTCTGCGAACATTGAGGGAGTGCTGCATTGTCGGAGGGTCAGTATTGAGGAAGTTCTGCACTGTTGGAGGGTCAGTATTGAGGGAGTGCTGCACTGTTGGAGGGTCAGTATTGAGGGAGTGCCGCACTATTGGAGGGTCAGTATTGATGGAGTGCCGCACTTTGGGAGAGTCAGTATTGAGGGAGTGCTGCACTGTTGGAGGGTCAGTATTGAGGGAGTGCCGCACTATTGGAGGGTCAGTATTGAGGGAGTGCTGCACTGTTGGAGAGTCAGTATTGAGGGAGTGCTGCACTGTTGGAGGGTCAGTATTGAGGGAGTGCCGCACTGTTGGAGGGTCAGTATTGAGGGAGTGCCGCACTGTTGGAGGGTCAGTATTGAGAGAGTGCTGCACTGTTGGAGGGTCAGTATTGAGGGAGTGCTGCACTGTTGGAGAGTCAGTATTGAGGGAGTGCTGCACTGTTGGAGAGTCAGTATTGAGGGAGTGCTGCACTGTTGGAGAGTCAGTATTGAGGGAGTGCTGCACTGTTGGAGGGTCAGTATTGAGGGAGTGCTGCACTGTTGGAGAGTCAGTATTGAGGGAGTGCCGTACTGTTGGCGAGTCAGTATTGAAGGGGTGCTGCACTGTTGGAGAGTCAGTATTGAGGGAGTGCCGCACTGTTGGAGAGTCAGTATTGAGGGAGTGCCGTACTGTTGGCGAGTCAGTATTGAAGGGGTGCTGCACTGTTGGAGAGTCAGTATTGAGGGAGTGCCGCACTGTTGGAGGGTCAGTATTGAGGGAGTGCTGCACTGTTGGAGAGTCAGTATTGAGGGAGTGCCGCACTGTTGGAGGGTCAGTATTCACACACACACACCCTCCACCAACACCTTCCCTCACTGTCACATATTCCCCATGCCTGTCCAAGACCAACTTGCCATCTTTTTGCCACCTATCCATCCCCATGGCCCACTTGCACTTTTATATCACATTATGGCAAAGTAATGTCAAAAAGGGTAGTGCTGAAAAAGCATAGCAGGTCAGGCAGTATCTAAGGAGCAGGACAGCCGATGTTTCGGGCATTGAAGAAGGGTGGTAAGGACAAGCCAGGGAACTATAGACCAGTGAGCCTGACCTCGGTGGTGGGCAAGTTGTTGGAGGGAAACCTGAGGGACAGGATGTACATGTATTTGGAAAGGCAAGGAATGATTAGGGATAGTCAACATGGTTTTGTGAGTGGGAAATCATGTCTCACAAACTTGATTGAGTTTTTTTATGAAGTAACAAAGAAGATTGATGAGGGCAGAGTGGTAGATGTGATCTATATGGACTTCAGTAAGGCGTTCGACAAGGTTCCCCATGGGAGACTGATTAGCAAGGTTAGATCTCATGGAATACAGGGAGAACTAGCCATTTGGATACAGAACTGGCTCAAAGGTAGAAGACAGAGGGTGGTGATGGAGGGTTGTTTTACAGACTGGAGGCCTGTGACCAGTGGAGTGCCACAAGGATCGGTGCTGGGCCCTCTACTTTTTGTCATTTACATAAATGATTTGGATGCAAGCATAAGAGGTACAGTTAGTAAGTTTGCAGATGACACCAAAATTCGAGGTGTAGAGGACAGCGAAGAGGGTTACCTCAGATTACAACAGGATCTGGACCAGATGGGCCAATGGGCTGACAAGGGACAGATGGAGTTTAATTCAGATAAATGTGAGGTGCTGCATTTTGGGAAAGCAAATCTTAGCAGGTCTGAAACACTTAATGGTAAGGTCCTAGGAAGCTTTGCTGAACAAAGAGACATTGGAGTGCAGGTTCATAGCTCCTTAAAAGTGAAGTCGCAGGTAGATAGGATAGTGAAGAAGGTGTTTGGTATGCTTTCCTTTATTGGTCAGAGTATTGAGTACAGAAGTTGGGAGGTCATGTTGCAGCTGTACAGGACATTGGTTAGGCCACTGTTGGAATATTGCATGCAATTCTGGTCTCCTTCCTATCGGAAAGATGTTGTGAAACTTGAAAGGGTTCAGAAAAGATTTACAAGGATGTTGCCAGGGTTGGAGGATCTGAGCTACAGGGAGAGGCTGAACAGGCTGGAGCTGTTTTCCCTGGAGCGTCGGAGGCTGAGGGGTGACCTTATAGAGGTTTACAAAATTATGAGGGGCATGGATAGGATAAATAGGCAAAGTCTTTTCCCTGTGGTTGGGGAGTCCAGAACTAGAGGACATAGGTTTAGGGTGAGAGGGGAAAGATATAAAAGAGACCTACGGGGCAACGTTTTCACACAGACGGTGGTAAGTGTATGGAATGAGCTACCAGAGGATGTGGTGGAGGCTGGTACAATTGCAACATTTAAGAGACATTTGGATGGACATATGAGTAGGAAGGGTTTGGAGGGATATGGGCTGGGTGCTGGCAGGTGGGACTAGTTTGTGTTGGGATATCTGGTCAGCATGGATGGGTTGGATCGAAGGGTCTGTTTCCATGCTGTACATCTCTATGACTCTATGACTCTATAAGCCCTTCATCAGGAATGAGGGGGTAAGAGGGATGAGAGGTATATGGGGCGTGGGTGTTGGGCTGGGTGTAAGATAGCTAAGAAGGAAATAGGTGGAAACAGGAGAGGGTAGATAGTGATAGGTCAATGGGGAGGGTGGAGCAGGTAGGCAGGACAGATCAAGAGGGCATTGCTGAGTTGGAGGTTTGGATCTGGGATAAGGTGGGGGAAGGGGGATTTGGAAACAGGTGTAGTCAATATTGATGCCCCGTGTGGTTGGAGGGTTCCAAAGTAGTGGTAACATATGTTTGAGTTATTTTCAGCACAATCCTCTCTTCAGAATCACCAAGGAAACATATTTGCGCCACCCCCGACCCACCTATATAGGGTTCTTGTGGCCTGCCAGGGTATCAGCCCCATCCTACTCCCTACCCCAGGGGTACAAAGGAAGATGGAAGATCCCCTGGTTCTCCAAATGAAGTTCAGTCTGGTCCCACTGCACTGTGATGGAAGCATCCCTTTTATAATGACAGCAGCTGACTCTGTAAAACACATGATATTGAAATCCAGCCTGACTGTAGCCTCCACCCACCCATACAGAATGAGGAAGGTATTGGAGCCAGCACTCACAATTTCAGTCCTTTCTGCTGTTTCTGATGTGTTGGAGAGTCTCTTTCACTCTTGTGGTGAAAATTTGGCCTAACCTTTCCAAAGTGTGTCATTGGTTATAAAGCATACTGAGATACACTGATGTTATGAGAGGTGCTATATAAATGAAAGTCTTTGTTTCTTTTAATTTAAAACAGCTTCTTTCTGAATAGCTTCTTACAGGGATATTTGTTGTTTAAACATTCAGGAAGTTGGGAGTTCATTACAGACTGTGTCCCAGTGACCACTGCAGGAGACGGAGTGATTCTGAAATCCAAGAGAAAAAAAGACTCTATTCAATCATATTGAATGTATTCTGTAAATTGTCTGATTATTTACAGTCAAGCATTGTCTTTACTTTGTTGGGAATGCTGGTTTGATTCTTGATTTTCAAAATGATATCCTGTGGATTTTGTTCATCCTAAGGACATGAATAAAATGATGCAGAAAACACAATCTGTACACAGGGGACCATCACATCAACTTCATATTTCTTTGAAACCAGTTGGTGAACATAACTTTAGGGGTTTACACAATTCTGCTCACATTAACTGCAGCCTGATAGCACAGAAACAGCTCCATAATGGGAACATTATTATCAACAACAAAATCAGAAGTTGCTGGAAAAGCTCAGCAGGTCAGGCAGCATCTGTGGAGAGAAATCAGATTTAATGTTTCAGGTCCAGTGACTGCTCCTCAGAACATTATTATGTTCCGCATGTGAAAACTGCCCATCAAAATAACCCAATATATTCAATAAACCCCAAATATAAAAATAACTAACAAGATTTAATTTGTGTTTTTTGACTCAAATTAAAACCAACATTTGAGTGCCAAAGGGCCTTTTCCTGGGCTGTAAATTGTCTAAATTTCAGTGAAACCATCAGCAACTGATGCTTCAAATCAATAAATATATTTCACTGGAAATAGTTGCTACAGGAATATACCTTACACAACAGTAAGCACCAATTCATTCCTGTGTTTACATGGCATGAAACAAAGAGCTCCTAAATGCTCTGCTGTTTGTTCCACGGGGTAGTTTGAGGTACTTTTAACCAACCCCATTCAAAAATGTTACTTAAACTCTACTGGAACAGGTGGGACTCCAGGGAGAGGGACACTACCACTGTGCTATAAGAGCCCTCAGAGTAGCTTTGAAGGCCATTTTAGCAACAGGTTTCACTTGAGTGACTCTGTCTCTCTGCGCCCCTCTCTCTTTGTCATTCTCCCTCTCTCCCTCCATCTCTCTCTTTCTGTCTCCCTCTTCACTCTCTTTCTCTCTCTCTGCCTCTTTCTCTGTTACTTTTTCCCTCTCCCCCTCTCTTTCTGTCTCTCTCTCTCTCTCACTCTCTGTTAGTCTCTTTCTCTCTTTTTTTCTCTCTCTCTGCCACTCTGTCTCTCTCCTGCTCTTTATGTCTCTCTGTCTCTCTCTATCTCTGGGATCACAGCAGACTTGACGGTATAGCTTTCCACAAATTCTTTCTCGACTGACCAAATCGATAACAGCCCAGATGCTGGTTTAGCCACTTCTGCCAAACTCTACCCCACCCGTGAGCAATTCAAACAACTTTCTATCCAACTCACACAGTGTCTCTATGATCTTCACTTTCCTGTTTCAGCCAAAACACTGATCTCTTCCACAGAAATCAAGGACAGGAACAGGACATTCAGCCCATTGGACCTAGCCCATTCATTGGTCAACCAACTCAATAGCTTGTTCCTGGATATCTTCTGTATCTGTCGATGCTCTTAACACCAAGTGCTATATGGAGAGCAGGGTGCTCCCTCAGGAGATCTTCCACTCTGTCTGTTATTTTTATATAATTTTCCTTTATTTTATATTAATTTGGTTCTCATTCTTCCCTCTCCTCTCCCCTTCCAATGGAAGCGAACTCTGGAGCAGCATCAGGCACTGGTAATAAGATTCTGGACAGCGGATCCTGGAACACAGTATGTGTCTGTGAGCACTAGAGCAGTGTGTGGGTGTGAGCCCTGGAACAGTGTGTGTGGGTGTGTGAGCACTGGAGCAGTGTGTGGGTGTGAGCCCTGGAACAGTGTGTGAGTGTGAGCCTTGGTGCAGTGTGTGGGTGTGAGCCCTGGTGCAGTGTGTGTATGTGAGCCCTGGTGCAGAGTGTGGGTATGAGCCCTGGAGCAGAATATGGATGTGTGAGCGCCAAAAATAATGAGAAGATTAAGAACATTACAGGTGATCAGAATCTCCTCAGCAGAAAAAGAAACATATCGCCAGGAGATTAGATAAAATATCAACAGGAGTCACTCAGCATTGCCCTTTGTTGGAAGGACTCTGCTTGTCACGGAGCACTCAGCTGCTTCCTTTCTTCCTGGTGGTGGAATATAAATAACGATTTATACACTCACTGTTCTTCACCGTGTCCTGGGTGCTGGGGAATAAATAAGGACTACTGCTGATAGACTGTAATTTGGGGTTATATATATAAAAAAAAGGGGATTTAGATTAGTTACAGTGTGGAAACAGGCCCTTCAGCCCAACAAGTCCACACCAACCCACACATTTACCCCTTCACCTAGCACTACAGGTGATTTAGCATAGCCCAATCAACTAACCTGTACATCTTTGGACTGTGGGACGAACCCACGCAGACACAGGGAGAATGTGCAAACTCCACACAGTCAGTTGCCTGAGGCAGGAATTAAACCCAGGTCTCTCATACTGTGAGGCAGCAGTGCTAACCACTGTGCCACCATGCCACCCAAATAAGACAGGAGATTAGAATCTCCTCAGTTCAGGGACTGACTCTGAGCTGGCTAAAGAGAAAGTATAAACAGCAGAGTCAGACACCCTGTTCACTCTGAGAGCTGGTTGTGAGGGAGCTGGATCAGTTTCAAGGACTCTCCATGTTGAAATAAAGGGCGACTTGGTGGTGGGGTGATTTCAATAGCCATTTATACAAATCCCATTGATCAGGGGGAAAGTGCAAATGGCTTGAACTACATTCTTTATTCTGTATTGCCCCACTTTGTGTCTTATTCCATCTGATGGTTTGGTTGAGCCAATTGAAAGTTTAAGCCACATAAGGGTCAGGAATTGCTGTGACAAGCTGCCCTGCCATCTGAACTGATTACTTTTCGGTTGTGAATAAAGCACTCAACCACTTGCAGTGATCAGTGACAGTGTATTTTCACTAAGCTGCTGTCCCTGGTGCCTGCCAATTTAATCACACTTATGGGGTTTGTGTTTTGTCAAGAAGTTTTTGAATGACTTGATAAAGAAGTGAAGAGAGGTACGGTGAGTATTATCGTACATGCCTTCCCAACAAGTGCCATTTTAACCACTAATTAAAAATGGAAACAGAACATTTAACAGATAATGGACCAATCCTTCAGCATCAGAGCTACATTTTGTTTTTGATTATTCAAAATGGCCAGAGCAGTTACAACATTGATGATTGAGTTTGTCAATCTCCTGTCCCTTTGCACACAAGAAGACAAGGCAAATAATGGAAGTGGCATTAGAGAGCAGAAGATAACTCAAACAAGGTGAATTGGCATGTTTTGGACTATATTTTAAAGGCATGTTTTCTGCCTGGCTTTACATAACATATTTGGTTGATTGGTTTAAAAATAGTGGTTTGTTGGCAGACAGTAAAAAGCATCGGAAAACGGCTGTAGAGTTTGTTGGAACACCAAACAGTTTACACTGTGTCAGCTAGCGACCAAGGAGATATAACGCTACCAGTCAACAGAAAAATGCAATCATAGTGTGACACATTCACATAAAGCAGTCCCCCTTAAAAAATGGCCAGAGGAATAGAATGAGAATAGTTGTGAGACAAAGAATAGAAGAAGTAGGCTATTCCTGGAAATTTATAAAAAAACATTAACATAGATAGTAGATCTAGATTATTCAACCCAAGTCTGTTCTGCCACATCACAAGATCATAGCTGATCTGATAAACCTCAACATCAGCAGAATGAATGACTTCAGAAAGAAAGATGGAAAGCATACTCCTGTCTACATCAATGGTGTTAAGGCAGAGATGGTCAACACCATCAAGTTCCTACGAGTGATGATCTGTCCTGATGCACTCACATTGATGCAACGATCAAGAAAGCACAACAACACCTCTTCTTCCTCAGGAGGTTGAGGAAACTCAACATTTTCATAAAGACTCTTCCCACTCTTACAGATTCACCACAGAAAGCATCCTATCTGAATGCATCACAGCTTGGTATGGCAACTGCTCTGCCCAGGATTGTGAGAAACTACAAAGAGTTATGAACACAGCCGAGCCAATCATGCAAACTAACCTTCCAACCATTGACTCCATCTACACTTCTCACTGCCTCAGGAAGGCAGCCAACATCATCAAAGACCCTTCTCACCCCAGTTATAATCTCTTCCAACCACTTCCGTTTGGCAGAAGATAGAAAACAGATTCAAGAACATGTTTTCCCGGCTGTTATTAAACTTCTGAATGAACCTCTCAGATTTTAAATTTAATGTTAATTTCACTCTTTGTGCAACTTCTCCACAGTGGTACTGCACACAAAACAAAACTTTTTACTGTACGTAGGTACATGTAACAATAATAAGTCAAATCAAAATTTCACCCAAAAAAATCCACTAACCTGCCAGATCCCCATAATTCTTAATTTCCTCACTGATTAATAATCTGTCTATCTCTGCCTTGAAAATGCCTAATGATCCAGTCTCAATATCCCTCGGTAGTAAAGAATGCGACAGATTCACTCTCCTCAGAGGGAAGATGTTCCTTCTCAACTCTGTCCTAAATGAGTGTATTCTGAGATTATGACCCCTGGTCCTAGACTCTCTCACAAAGGAAACAACTTCTTCACATCTACCCTATGAGTTTCCTTCATGAATCTTATATGTTTCAAAAACGCAGCCTCTTGTTCTTCTAAATTCCAACCAGTGTGAATCTAATCTCCTCTTAAGACAGTCCCTCCATACCTAATATCGACCTGCACTTGACTGCCTATAATGCCAGTAAATAAGTCTGTAAGTTAGCTCACTGAGCTGGAAGGTTTGTTTTCAGACATTTCATCACCATACTGGGTAACATCATCAGTGAGAGTCTCTGGTGAAGTGCTGGTGGTATGTCCTGCTTCTCTAAGGTGGGTGATATCATTTCCAGGTGTTTTTTACAATGGAAGGTAGATAGGGTCTACATCAACGTGCTTATTGATAGAGTTCTGGTTAGAATTCTTGTGTATGTCCTTGTTTCACCTGTCCTAGGATGTGTGTGTTGTCCCAATCAAAGTGGTGTCCTTCTTTGTCTGTATGTATGGAAACTAGTGAGAGTAGGTTGTGACTTTTGGTGGCCCGTTGATGTTCGTGTATCCTGCTAGTTTGTCCGATGTAGTGTTTTTTACAGTTCTTGCAAGTTGTCTTATAAATGACGTTAGGTTTGCTGGTGGTGTCTAATGGATCCTTTAGGCTCATTAGTTGCTGTTTAAGAAACCTTAAGAAACCAACACCTATAAATACAGAGGTGGGACATACCACCAGTGCTTCACCAGAGATTCTCACTGATGATGTTACCTAGTATTGTGACGAAGCCTCTGAAAACAAACCTTTAAGCTCAGTGAGCTAATTTACATACTTATTATCAACCTGAGCTACAAATCTTCTCAACAATCACTAACGCCAGTAAATCTTTCTTTACATAAATACCCAAAACTATTCACAGTATTCCAGCTGTGGTCTGACCAGTGCCTTCAATAGTTTAAATAAACTGTTCCTATTTCTATACTCCATTCACCAAAACATGATAACAGGAAATAAGACTTTGTAGGTAGGCTTTGCACACAAACAAGAATGTTTTAACACATCGTTCAAAGATGGAGTAATGAAAAGGTTTACAGAGAGAATTTTATAGTGCCATAATATTTTGTGTTTGATTTTTTAAGCAATGGTTGCTCACTTTAATAACTGCCCGAGAAATGAAGTACAGCACTGGGAAAATATTAGTGAAAACCCAGGGGGGGACGTCAGAAAGTGCACGAGATGTTTTATATAATAAACTCATACAATGTGCACAGTTTACAGAAATGTATTATTTCAATCCTGTAAAATTCATCTGTCATTAGTCATTGAAAATAAATTGCACTCGCTTCAAACACACTTGCTTCAGGTTGTCATTAAACATCGGGTGGATTTCTTTCCACGAAAAAACTTGCATGGATTTCACAAAATAAGAAAAAGGTCATTTGAACCAACTGGAAGTGTTTATGCTCCAGGCAAGTTTCAACTCAATCCTCCTCATCTCATCTGATGACTGGAATAGTTTATTCTGTGCTCCATGTGTAGCAGGTTCATATATTTGATGTGTTTATTATCCTATTATTGTCTGCCCCATTTTACTGCTTTAAGAGCTGAGTGTGCTAATGATTCACTGGAGGTGCCAGTGTTGGACCGGGGTGGACAAGGTCCAAAAGGTTTATTTGAAATCACAAGCTTTCAGAATGCTGTTCCTTTGTCAGGTGAAATGATTCTTGACCAAGATGATACCACAAGATATCAGCCATGAGGATGCTGTGCAGCAGCAAGATGGACAGAGGAAGTGTACACAACTTGCAGTTACAGAGCCACTTACCAGTTTATTACTGAAGTGAACCTGTTTGAGATTTTCAAGTAAATTAAACCTATAATACTGACCAAACTGAGAGGGCGGAAGTTCCCTGTTTTGCAGAAAATAACGTAAGAATATAAAGTGGTGATTAGTGGCAATCTTTCCTGTTAAACAAAAGCTGTGATGCAAACTTCAAAGTCACAGCCAAAAGCTTCAGTTTGAAGAAGGGTAGAAGTTACAGTTACACTGAGATGCCATATTGTTAGAAACCACCCAGAAACAGCACCAGCTAAGCAGCGAGTACTTGATTTGCAAACCAGCCAGATTAGTGTCAATGTGGGGAGTGAGTCAGTTCCAATGTTGGCTTTAGAAACCGTAGGTCAGTGCTGAGTCCACTTTTGTTTGTCATTTATATAAATGATTTGGATGAGAATTTAGGAATTATGGTTCGTAAGTTTGTGGATGACACCAAAGTTGGTGATATTGTTGACAGTGAAGAAGGTTATCTATGATTACAAAGAGATCTTAATCAATTGGGTCAATGTATGTCTCATTGTGGACAGAAACCATGGGTGATAGCACAAATTTTAAAAGATGACATTAAAATGCCACATATTTAGTTTCTTTTAAAGCTAAGCCATTTCTCCACAATAATTGGTAGATGGAGTTTAATTTGGAGAAACAGGAGGTATTTTGTATTTTGGTAAAATAAACAATGGTAGGATTTATACAATTAAAAGAAAGCCATGGATAGTATTGGAGAAAAGAGACACCTAAGGGTTTAGGTGCATAATTCTTTGAAGTTCGTGTCACATGTAGACAGGGTAGTTAAAAAGACACTTAGCATGCTTGCCTTCATTGCTCAGATCTTTGAGTATTGGAGTTGGGATATCATGTTGAGGTTGTACTGGACATTGGTGAAACCTCTTCTGGAATATTGTGTCCATTTCTGGTCGTCCAGTTGTAGGAAGGATATTATTAAACTGGGGAAGGTTAAAAAGGTATTTACTAGAACGTTGCCGGGAATGGAGGGTTTGACATATAAGGAAGGCTGGATAGGCTGGGACCTTTTTCACTGGGGCATAGGACATTGAGGAGTGAACCAAAGAGGCTAATAAAATCATAAGGGATATAGATAAGGTGAATGGCAGGTGTCTTTTCCCTAGGGTAGGGGAGTTCATAACTAGGGGGCATATCTATAAGGTAAGATTAGATAACTTACAGTGTGGAAACAGGCCCTTCGGCCCAACAAGTCTACACCGACCCGCCAAAGCACAACCCACCCAGACCCATTCCCTTACATTTACCCCTTTACTGAACACTACCGGCAATTTAGAACATAAAACATAGAACAGTACAGCACAGAACAGGCCCTTCAGCCCACAATGTTGTGCCGACCACTGATCCTCATGTATGCACCCTCAAATTTCTGTGACTATATGTATGCCGAGGAGTCTCTTAAATGTCCCCAATGACCCTGCCTCCACAACTGCTGCTGGCAACGCATTCCATGCTCTCACTACTCTCTGTGTAAAGAACCCGCCTCTGACATTCCCTCTATACTTTCCTCCAACCAGCTTAAAGCTATGACCCCTCGTGTTAGTCATTTCTGCCCTGGGAAATAGTCTCTGGCTATCGACTCTATCTATGCCTCTCATTACCTTGTATACCTCAATTAGGTCCCCTCTCCTCCTCCTTTGCTCCAATGAAAAAAGTCCGAGCTCAGTCAACCTTTCCTTATAAGATAAGCCCTCCAGTCCAGGCAGCATCCTGGTAAACCTCCTCTGAACCCGCTCCAAAGTATCCACATCTTTCTTATAATAGGGCGACCAGTTCACCTGACCTGCACATTTTTGGACTGTGGGAGGAAACCAGAGCACACCCACACAGACACGAGGAGAATGTGCAAACTCCACACAGTCAGTCACCTGAGGCAGGAATTGAACCTGGGTCTCTGGTGCGGTAAGGCAACAGTGCTAACCACGGTACTACCATGCCACCCAATAAGAAATGAAAGATTTAAAAAAGACATGGGGACAATTTTTTTGATACAGAGAATGATTCATGTGCAAAATGAACTTCCAGAGGAAGTGATGAATATGAGTACAATTGCAGCATTTACTATCCTTCTAAATCTTTTTCCACTTTAATCATATCAGAAGTAGGAAACATTTATCACTGTAAGCCAGGCCTGATCATCCTGATCACACAACAGCCCAAGAGGTTCCCGAGATTTTAAACAATTCACCAGAGATCTAGTTCAAAGATAGTCACATGTTCAATAAACTCGTCAAAGTCTTTAACTGCTATCTTCTATATAAATTGAGCAGCTTTCTTTGAAGAATGATCAAAATGCATAATTAAGCAATTTGGCAGTAGGTGGAGCTGTAAAACTGCTTGTCCCTTCGTCTTGGAGTATGGAGGGGATTGGAATTCATGTGTTTTATCAGTGATTATCCTGGTTTGACCTGGAGCTGAAGGCCTCTCAATACTGGACCATGATTCATACATTACAAAGGTTCCACTGACATTTTTATTGCCTCCTTCATGCATTTGGCAATTCCCTTCAAAGCTGCAAAACCCCTGGACCAAAACCAGCTGTTACCCACAGGTCATAAATGATATGGGCTCCTAAAGCCAACTGTGTATCCATGATAGCAGTAGCATGCATTGTCAGCATAAATTCTCAGTTTAGACATAAGCCAACATGTTAAACTGTTACTTCATTCTTACTCAGAGAGTACACTGTAACTGGTGACTATATAATACATAATTCTGTTTGAAATATTTTGTGCGTAGCTGTTTATAGAGGTACTGTATTCCATTGCAGTGTGAAAGCATCATGCAAGATAAGAGCCATTCAATAATATTCACTAACAAGACGTTACAATATGTGACAATGGCAGACACTGTGCTGTGAAGATCTCTGCAGAATACTTTGACATTCTGATTTTTATATGTTAGATTAGGTAGTGGATACTTTGATAATAATGTGCTCAAATTAACACCACTTTTTCCAACAGTATTCCATGTGCATTTTTAGAATCCATACAGGAAACAGGCCCTGTGGCCCAAAAGGTCAACACTGACCCTCCGAAGAGTAACCCACCCAGACTCTAACCCCAAACATATTGTTCTACATTTACCTCTGGCTAATGCACCTACCCCACACATCCCTGAACTAGGGGCAATTTAGCATGACCAATTCACCTAGCCTGCACATCTTTGTTAAAAAGTTAATTTGTAGTAATGTATTAAATCAGTTTGAATAACAAATCAGGATCAAAATTATTATTAGTTAACTCAAGCCACATTAGGGGCATTTAAACAGTCCTTAAACATATGGAGGATGATGGGATTGTGTAGGGGGATGGGCTTAGATTAGTTCACACGCAGTGCAACATTGAGGGCAGAAGGGCCTGTTTTACGCTGTATTATTCTATGTTCTATGTTTTATGTTCTCTGTAAAACTAAAACATAAAGGCCAGACACCATGAAGATGGCAGTTAAAAGACTTTGACAAGTTTATTGTACATGTGACTGCCTTTGAACTTGTTCCAAGGTGAAGTGTTTAACAACAGGGAGTGAAATGAATCTTTTTCTCTACACATCAGTCAGAGTCTATACACGACTCATTAAGGCAGATTAAATTAAACAAAAAGTTTTGTCTTTCAGTCGTTAGTTTTGCTGGCTTTAATGCACAAATTGTGCCAGTGATTTTGCTTTACAATCAAATAGCTGTCATGTATGTCTCATTGTGGACTGAAACCATGGATGATAGCACAAATTTTAATAAATGACATTAATATACCACATGTTTAGTTTCTTTTAAAGCTAAGCCATTTCTCCACAATAATTGTTTCCACAAATGTTAGTCAAACATTAATCTTTGTGACTTCAACAGAAAAAACTAAATTAAATCAGAAATCTGGATAGTTTAAAAAATGCATCCAGAACATAGAACACAGAACATAGAAAAGTACAGCACAGAACAGACTCTGAGGCCCACAATGTTGTGCCGAGACTTAATCCTCATGTAAAATATAGTAACTTAACCTACGCACCCCTCAACTCACTGCTATCCATGTCCAGCAGTCGCTTAATTGTCTCCAATGACTCTGCTTCCACCACCACAGCTGGCAACGCATTCCATGCATTCACAACTCTCTGCGTAAAGAACCTACCTCTGACGTCCCCTCTATATCTTTCTCCTAATATCTTCAAACTATGACCCCTTATGCCAGTCAATCCTGCCCTGGGGAAAAGTCTCTGGCTATTGACTCTATCTATTCCTCTCATTACCTTGTACACCTCAATCAGGTCTTTTCTCTTCCTCTTTCTCTCAAAAAAGAAAAGTCTGAACTTATTCAACCTTTCTTCATAAGGCAAACCGTCCAGTCCAGACAGCATCCTGGTAAACCTTCTTTGCACCCTCTCCAAAGCCTCTGTATCTTTCCTATAGTTGGGCGACCAGAACTGGACACAATATTCCAAGTGTGGTCTCACCAGGGACTTATAGAGCTGCAGCAAAACCTCACGGCTCTTAAACCCGATCCCCCTGTTAATGAAAGCCAAAACACCATATGCTTTCTTAACAACCCTTTCCAGTTGGGTGGCAACTTTGAGGGATCTATGTACTTGCACACCCAGATCCCTCTGTTCCTCCACACTGCCAAAAATCCTGTCTCTAATCCTATATTCAGCATTCAAGTTCGACCTTTCAAAATGCATCACTTCACATTAATCCAGGTTGAATTCCATCTGCCATTTCTCAGCCCAGCTCTGCATCCTGTCTATGTCGCGCTGCAGCCTGTAGTAGCCCTCTATACTATCGATGACACCTCCAACCTTTCTGTCATCTGCAAATTTACTAACCCACCCCTCAACCTCCTCATCCAAGTCATTTATAAAAACTACAAAGATCAGAGGCCCAAGAACAGAGCCCTGCAGGACCCCACTCAACACTGACCTCCAGGCAGAATACTTTCCATCTACAACCACTCTCTGCCTTCTGTCAGCCAGCCAATTCTGAATCCAGACAGCCAAATCTCCCTGTATCCCATACCTCCTGACTTTATGAATGAGTCTGCCATGGGGAACCTTATCAAATGCCTTGCTGAAGTCCATATACACCACACCCACTGCTCGACCATCATCGACGTGTCTTGTCACCTCCTCAAAGAACTCAATAAGATTTGTGAGGCATGACCTACCTCTCACAAAGCCAAGCTGACTGCCTTTAATCTCACTATGCTTTGCCAAATTGTCATAAATCATATGCCTCAGAATTGTTTCCACAACTTTGCTGACCACAGATGTAAGACTGACTGGTCTGTAATTTCCAGGGATTTCCCTATTGCCCTCCTTGAAAAGAGGAACAACATTCGCCTCCTTCCAGTCCTCAGGTACAACTCCCGTGGAGAGTGAGGAGGCAAATATCCTCGCCAGCGCCTTAGCAACCTCCTTTCTCGCTTCCTGGAGCAGCCTAGGATAAATCTGGTCTGGCGCTGGGGACTTATCATTCTTAACGTTTTCCAAAATTTCCAGCACATCA
Organism: Chiloscyllium plagiosum; assembly: GCF_037043375.1. Classification (NCBI taxonomy): domain Eukaryota; kingdom Metazoa; phylum Chordata; class Chondrichthyes; order Orectolobiformes; family Hemiscylliidae; genus Chiloscyllium; species Chiloscyllium plagiosum. The sequence goes on along the minus strand of NW_028270172.1, from coordinate 1,234,273 downwards.
ACTTCATCAATCTTGATCTGGTCAAGACTGTATCCCAGCTCCTCAAAGTTCTCATTCACAACAAGTTCCCTTTCCTTGTTGCAAACTAAACAAAAAATGCACTTGGGGCTTCCCCTATCTGCTCAGACTCCACGCACATGTTCCCTCTACTATCCCTGATCAGTCCTACCTTCTCTGAGAGAAAGTGAGGGCTGCAGATGCTGGAGATCAGAGCTGAAAATGTGTTGCTGGAAAAGTGCAGCAGGTCAGGCAGCATCCAAGGAACAGGAGAATCAACGTTTCGGGCATAAGCCCTTCTTCAGGAATGAGGAAAGTGTGTCCAGCAGGCTAAGATAAAAGGTAGGGAGGAGGGACTTGGGCGAGGGGCTTTGGAAATGCGATAGGTGCAGGGAGGTCAAGGTGAGGGTGATAGGCTGGAGTGGGGTGGGGGCGGAGAGGTCAGGAAGATGATTGCAGGTTAGGAAGGCGGTGCTGAGTTCGAGGGATTTGACTGAGACAAGGTGGGGGGAGGGGAAGTGAGGAAACTGGAGAAGTCTGAGTTCATCCCTTGTGGTTGGAGGGTTCCCATGCAGAAGATGAGGCGCTCTTCCTCCAACCGTCGTGTTGCCATGGTCTGGCGATGGAGGAGTCCAAGGACCTGCATGTCCTTGGTGGAGTGGGAGGGGGAGTTAAAGTGTTGGGCACACCTCCCCCCCTTACTTCCCTCCAAGGCCCCAAGGGACACTTTCATATCCGCCACAAATTCACCTGCACCTCCACACACATCATCTATTGCATCCGCTGCACCCAATGTAGCCTCCTCTATATTGGGGAGACAGGCCGCCTACTTGCGGAGCGTTTCAGAGAACACCTCTGGGACACCCGGACCAACCAACCCAACCACCCCGTGGCTCAACACTTCAACTCCCCCTCCCACTCCACATGCAGGTCCTTGGACTCCTCCATCGCCAGACCATGGCAACACGACGGTTGGAGGAAGAGCGCCTCATCTTCTGCATGGGAACCCTCCAACCACAAGGGATGAACTCAGACTTCTCCAGTCTCCTCATTTCCCCTCCCCCCACCTTGTCTCAGTCAAATCCCTCGAACTCAGCACCGCCTTCCTAACCTGCAATCATCTTCCTGACCTCTCCGCTCCCACCCCACTCCAGCCTATCATCCTCACCTTGACCTCCCTGCACCTATCGCATTTCCAAAGCCCCTCCCCCAAGTCCCTCCTCCCTACCTTTTATCTTAGCCTGCTGGACACACTTTCCTCATTCCTGAAGAAGGGCTTATGCCCGAAATGTCGATTCTCCTGTTCCTTGGATGCTGCCTGACCTGCTGCACTTTTCTAGCAACACATTTTCAGTCCTACCTTCTCCCTGATCATTCTCTTATTCCTCATTTATGAGTAAAATGCCTTTGGGTTCCCCTGAATCCTTCCTGCCAAGCCTTTTTCGTGCCCCCCTCCTGGCTCTCTCTCAGTCCATTTCTGAGCTCCTTTCTAGTAAGCCTGTAATCCTCTAAAGCTGTGCTAGATCCTTGCTTCCTCCCTCTTACGTAAGCTGCCTTCTTCCTTTTGACGAGAAGCTCCTCTGATCTCATCATCCAAGGTTCCTTAATCTTACCCCTTCTTACCTGGCTCAGAGGAACAAATTCATGCATCACTTGCAACAACTGCTCCTTAAATAGTCTCCACATGTCTGCTGTGCCCTTTCTGTGGAACAATTGCTCCCAGTCTGTACTTCCCAACTCCTTTCTGACAGCGTCATAATTTCCTTTTCCCCAATTAAATATCTTCCCTCAGTAAATGCTCCTTCCACTCTCCAAGGCTATGCTAAATGTGAGACAGTTGTGATCACTGTCACCAAAGTGCTCTTCCACTACGAGATCTGATACTAGTCCTGGCTCGTTGCCAAGCACCAAATCCAAAATGGCCTCTCCCCTCGTTGGTCTGGCTACATACTGAGTAAGGAAACCCTCCTGAACACACCTGACAAAAACAGGTCCATCCAAACCATCTGCACTTGGGAGGTTCCAGTCGATATTGGGAAAGTTGAAATCACCCATAACAACAACCCTGCTACTTTTGCATTTTCCCAGAATCTGCCATCTAGGAGTCCTTCAATCTCTCTACTGCTATTAGGGGTCTGTAGAAAACCCCCAATGAGGTGGCTGTTCCCTTGCTGTTCCTAACTCCCACCCATACTGACTCAGTAGACAAATCTTCCTCAATAACCTTCGTTTCTGTAGCTGTGATGCACTCTCTGATTAGCAATGCTACACCCCCTCCTCTTTTTCCACCCTTCCTCTTTTTAAATGTTCTAAACCCTGGAAAACAAAGCAACCATCCCTGCCCCTGTGAAACCCACGTATCCGTTGTGGCCACAACATCGTAGCCCCAAGTGCTGATCCATGCTCTAAGTTCATCACTCTTATTTTAGACACTCCTTACATTAAAGCAGACACACTTTAAACGATTCCTTTGTTTCATTGCGTCAGAAACCTTCCTGATAGATTCAATATATCCTGTCACTGTCCTGACTGCAACTGATCCTCTCTTAGACATATGACTCTGATTCCCACCCCCCTGCCAAAGTAGCTCAAGCAAATTTTAAGCAAATTACTGATTGAATTTAGATTGTGCTAACTTTGGAATGAATGCCAGTTCATGGCAATTTTTTTTCTATTTTAGAAAAGATATGAACTAAATTACTTTGAAAGGTTAGAATAACAGATAGAATTCTCTTCAAGGCACATGTAGTTTATAATGACTAGAACACTGGATTATGGAAACTCTTTCAAAGGAAATGTTTAACAGCATTTCCGTTATGGAGAAAGTGAGGACTGCAGATGCTGGAGATCAGAGCTGAAAATGTGTTGTTGGAAAAGCGCAGCAGGTCAGGCAGCATCCAAGGAGCAGGAGAATCGACGTTTCGGGCATAAGCCCTTCTTCAGGAGGGCTTCCTGAAGAAGGGCTCATGCCCGAAACATCGATTCTCCTGCTCCTTGGATGCTGCCTGACCTGCTGCGCTTTTCCAGCAACACATTTTCAGCATTTCCGTTATACCTTTGTTTCTTTTGCCTTAATGTATTGTGTGACAATCTCAGAAAAACTGGAGTTAATGCCAGTGCAATTCTTCTAAACTCTTCTCAGTGACCACTGGTTTCTAGCTGTGGTCTTGCATTTTACAAGGGAAAGTGGTGGTTCTGTGTGGATATATAGACAGTACAGGGCAAAAGTGAGGACTGCTGATGCTGGAGATTAGAGTCAAGATTAGAGTGGTACTGGAAATGTACAGCAGGTCAGACAGCATTCGGGGAGCAGGAAAACCCTGATGAAGGACTTCTGCCTGAAATGTTGAATTTCCTGCTCCTCTTATAGACAGTACAGTTAGCAATGAAGACAGAATATGATGGAATATAGTGATATCCTTACCAGCAATGTTCAGATATTGAGAATGAAGTTTTAAAAAATCTCATGATGGTAGCATAAACTTCAGGATGACAAATGAAATTCAGTGCAGATATGATTTAGAGACAAGAATGAGCAAAGAGAATACATAGTGGGTGGCACGGTGGCACAGTGGTTAGCACTGTTGCCTCACAGCGCCAGAGACCCGGGTTCAATTCCTGCCTCAGGCGACTGACTGTGTGGAGTTTGCACATTCTCCTCGTGTCTGCGTGGGTTTCCTCCAGATGCACTGGTTTCCTCCCACAGTCCAAAAATGTGCAGGTCAGGTGAATTGGCCATGCTAAATTGTCCGTAGTGTTAGGTGAAGGGGTAAATGTAGGGGAATGGGTCTGGGTGGGTTGCGTGTCGGTGTGGACTTGTTGAGCTGAAGGGCCTGTTTCCACACTGTAAATAATCTAGTTGATCCAGTTTCGAAGAGGGCAAGAACAGTGAGACCTGAGGGTAATTGTGGACATTCTTTGCAAGTGGAAGAATGGGTTAACAAAGCAAAGACAACTCTTGGTGTTTTAAATAAGATATAGGAACAACAGTAGGCCATTCAGCCCATCAAGCCTGCACACCATTTAAAGTGAAAAAGTGCGGTGCTGGAACAGCACAGGAGGTCAGGCAGCATCTGAGGAGCAGAAGAGTTGACATTTCAGGCATCGTTCCTGATGAAGGGCTGATGCCTGAAACGTTGACTCTCCTGCTTTTCAGATGCTGCCTGACCAACTCTGTTTATTTGGCACCACACTTTTTGAGTCTGATCTCCTGCATCTGCCATCCTCACTTTCTCCCACCATTCAACGTGACCATGGCTGATTGAACACTTCAATACCTTTTACTCACCTCATCCCTATAACATTATACTCCATTGGTAAACAGAAATCTATCAATTTTCAATTTAAATATATTCGAAGACTGAGCTTCCACAGCCTTCTGTTGTAGAGAATTCCAAAGTTTTGCAATCCTCTGAGTAAACGCCATTTCTCTTCATTCTCAGGCTAAAATGGTATCACCCCTATTTTTAAATTGTGCCTCCTGGTTCTGGACTTCTCAACTGGGGGAAACCTCGTACCTGTATCTACCCTGTATGTATTTTGTAGTTGTTAATGAGATCACCTCTCATTTGAAACTTCAAGGAGTAAGGCCCATTTTGCCCAGTTTCTCTTCTTAGGATAGTCCTGCCATCCCAAACAAGCAATGAAACTTTCTTGCTTCCTCTCAACAGCAATAATATGTTTCATGAGATAACAAAACAGCACAAGAGCTAAAAACAGAATTCGAATGATGGTTATGTTACCCAAAATGCTCTTTGCCTTGAGCCTGCTCCAGGTACAAATGCAATGTGGACAGCAAGAAAGCAAACTAATCTGGTTCAGAGGTCATCATCCCTCCCTTTCCAATCATGATCCCCTGGCCATTACGTGGCTGCAGCTCACTCACTTATATAAAACCCACTTTTCAAAATGATTTGGTTAGTTTGTGTTAGAATTGTCTCACTGCAGAAACTCACCCAAAAACCGATCAAACCCAAAGTGACAAATTGTTCACCCAATACCCATTCTGACCCCATGCTCACTTCTAGCGCAAGGACATACATCCCCTTAGTCCTACTAAGGGCATCACTCCTCTGTCAACAAGTCACTGACCAACTCACATACTGGTCCACCCAATCCACGATACCAAGACTCCTCGATGTTCTCACATTTCCTATTCAGCTCATGAATACGAACAATCAGGAGGCAGAATGGGAGTTCACAAATCCTCAGTCAACACATGAGGTGTTCCAAATTGTATATGTGATTAAAGGCAAATTATAGAGCAGCAAGGATGAAGTGGGAAAGGAGCAAAGAAAGAATTCAAACATGAAAAGAATTTGGGAATGTGCGTAGCCAGAGGGTTAGAGCGATGTGTGTCTAATTGATTGCAACAATACACTGGTTTGAAGATATTTGGAGCTCTACACTGAGTCCTAATTATCACATTTCACAAAGAGTGGAAACGATTCAAAAGGTTAAGAGGAGCCACATAAAAAATAAAGGAATTGCAGGTCATCAAATTAAATTACTTAAAATATTACATGAAATTGTTCAGGCAAATTGATAAACCAGAAGATATACATTTAAATTAGGCAAAATTAAATTCAGATCAGACACTAACTGTAATGAAAAGTTATGGATGCTAAAAATGGACTTAGAAGTTTGCCTGAGAGACTTTCAGTTCTAGAGAGAGAGAATTCTCCGGAATGAATTGTTTACCAGTCAACCTGCCACAAGCTATCCCCCGTCACTGGACTCAAATACCCCCACCCAGATCCAATACTCATGCTATAGCTGGACCCCACTCCCCAATCTATCCTAAACACTGCATCACTTTGTTGGCCCCTTGTCACACTGCAGACTAGTACTCCAGCTCCCTCGTACCTCTCTCCCTATCCAACTTGCATCCTAGCACCTGGCACTGTACTTACCCGGCGCTCTCACCCTATACCCACCTGGCAACCTAATTTCCTGGAATCTACTCAGTACCCATGAGGATGGCCTCAACTGGGACATTGGGGTCATGTCACTCCACAGGTGACCGCACTACACTATCCACTCTCTCACACAGAGACATACACACACACACACCATCTCTCATACACACACTCTCTCTCATACATACACACATACATCCCCCACACTCACACCCACGCACACACCCTCTCACAGGCTTATGCTTCATCACACTCACAGACACACTTTACCAAGCTTGCACACATGCAAACACACACTCGCATGTACACTCACACTCACACGCACACACTCACATGCACACACACTCTATCTCCCTCTCTCCTCATGCACACACGCATATAAATTTATGGGGTGAATTAATATTTGCAGAATTATATTTGCAGATATTTCTATTTTGCTCAAAAATGCAGAACATGTAGGCAGTCAATGCAGGGAGTGAATCTATGTAATATTTGCAAATTCTACTTTGAAAATAGTACCAGCCTGACTCAAGATTGGTCTGACTCACACCTTTAAGGTATTGTCTGGGCAGAGATGTCACCTTTTGTTATAAAACCTTAAATTATCTTAAGAATGTGACTTAAAAGAAGTTCTTGGGTTTACACATTAAAGAACCGAAACCAGCAAATCCATTCTAAAAGATGAAAGACTTAAAAATCTAGGTTTGCTCAATGTATCATTATATCACTGGAATCTTTTGCTATAAATTCTGTATCTTATGGTCCTGCTTCACAATCACCTGATGAAGAAGCACCTCTCTGAAAGCCAGTGCTTCCAAATAAACCCGTTGGACTACAACCTGGTGTTGTATGATTTTTAACTTTGTCCTCCCCAGTGTAGATATTTGTTTCTAGTTTTACCACTTTCTCAACTTCATTTGTACCTTTCATATTTCTACACGTGATTATTCCAAATCCTGCTCAGCTTTCCAGAGTCTCCTTGACAAATGCTGTGCTCATCTAAAACATGGCTGTCAGCATTTAAATCCTCACCAGTTCTTTTCACCCATTTGTGGCTTCACTTTCTCTCATTAGTTTCCAGATTGACAACAGGTCAACATTAGTTGTCTTTGAAAAGTGTGGCGCTGGAAAAGTACAGCACGTCAGGCAATATCTGAGGAGCAGGAGAATCAACGTTTCAGGCATAAGCCCTTCTTCAGGAATGTTGGGGGTGGGGGGAACTGAGAGATAAATAGGAGAGAGGTGGGAGTGAGGTAGCTGGGAAGGTGATAGGTAAATGCAGGTGGGGGTGATGGTGATAGGTGAGAGAGGAGGGTGGAGCAGATAGGTGGGAAGGAGGATGGACAGGTAGGACAGTTCAAGGGGGTGGTGCCAATTTGGAGGGTAGGACCTGGGATAAGGTGGGGGAGGGGAAATGAGGAAACTGGTGATGTTAACGCCAGTGCTATGTGGTTGGAGGGTCCCAAGGTGGAAGATGAGGTGTTCTTCCTCCAGTCGTCAGGTGGCTTGGATTTGGTGGTAGAGGAGGACCAGGACTTGCATGTCCTTGGAGGAGTGGAAGATGGAGTTGAAGTGATTGGCCACAGAGCGCGGGGTTGTTTATTGCGTGTGTCCCAGAGATGTTCTCCGCAATGTTCCTCGAGTTGGCGTCCTGTCTCCCAAATGTAGAGGAGACCACATCAAGAGCAACAGACACAGTAGAAGATATGTGTGGAGGGGGAGGAAAATCTCTGCTGGATGTGGAAGGATCGTTTGGGACCTTGAATGGAGATAAGGGGGAGGTATGGGAGCAGGTTTTACACCTCTTAAAGTGGCAAAGGAAGGTGCTGGGAGGGGAGGATAGTTTGGTGGGGGGCATGAACTTAATGAGTGAGCTGTGGAGGGAATGGTCTCTGCAGAATGCCGATAAGGGTGGGAAAGGAAATATATCTGATTGTAGGTGGCAGAAATAATGGAAGATAATGCACTGCATCTGGAGATTGGTGGGGTGGAAGGTGAGGACCGGGGGTTCTATACTTGTTCTTGTCAATATTAGAAGACTCCACCTTGTTATCATATCTCTCTTCCATCCCTGCAATCCACCAAGATCTCCACAGTACTCCAATTCTGACCTTTCACAGCTGACAGATTTCCTTCAGTCCATCATCTTCAGCTTCCTGAGCCCTGAACTCTGATTTGGTCCTTCCTTAAACCTCTCTAACTTTTCTCCTTCCTTTGAAACCAGTCCTCATTGACGTACCCTTTAGCCAACAATTTAGCCATCTCATCTGTGACTGTTTTAAACTTGGGGTGTTAGCATTCTTGAACACATCTTGGGAGATTTTACTCCACTAAAGGCCATAAGACATTAGGGCATAATTAGGCCATTCAGTCCATTGGGTCTGTCTACCATTCTATTCATGCTGATATGCTTCTCAACTCCATTCTCCTGTCTTCTCCCTGTAACTTTTGATGCCCTTACTAATCAAGAACCTATCTATCTCTTACTTAAATACACTCAATGACTTGGCCTCCACAGCTTTCTTTGGTAGTGAGTTCCACAGATTCACCACCCTCTGGCTGAAGAAATTCCTCCTCATCTCAGTTCTATAGGGTCATCCCTTCACTCTGAGGCTGTGTCCTTGGGTCCTATAAGAGGAAGCATCTTCTCCACATCCATTCTATCCAAACATGTCAGTATTCTGTAAGTTTCAATGAGATCATCCCTCATCCTTCTAAACTTCATTGAGTACAGACTGAGTCTCCCACTGCTCCTCATATGAAAAGCCCTTCATCCTTGGGATCATTCTTGTAAACTTCCTCTGGGCTCCTCCCAATGCCAACACATTGTTCCTTAGATAGAACATAGAATTTAGAACATTACAGCACTGCACAGGCCCTTTGGCCCTCGATGTTGCGCAAACCTGTGGAACCAATCTGAAGCCCATCTAACAGACACTATTTCATTTTCATCCATATGTCTATCCAATGACCATTTAAATGCCCTTAAAGTTGACGCGTCTACTACTGTTGCAGGCAGTGCGTTCCACACCCCTACTACTCTCTGAGTAAAGAAACTACACCTGACATCTGTTCTATATCTATCACTTCTTAATTTAAAGCTATGTTCCTTTGTGCTAACCATTACCATCTGAGGAAAAAGGCTTTCGCTGTCCACCCTATCTAACCCTCTGATTATCTTATTAGTCTCAATTAAGTCACTTCTCAAACGTCTTCCCTCTAATGGTAACAGCCTCGAGTCCCCCAGCCTTTCCTCGTAAGATCTTCCTTCCATACTAGGCACCATCCTAGCAAATTTCCTCTGAACCCTTTCCAAAGCTTTCACATCCTTCCTATATTGCAGTCACCAGAACTGTACGCAATACTCCAAGTGCGGGCACACCAGAGTTTTGTACAGCTGCAGCATGTCCTCATGGTTCCAAAACTCAATCCATCTACTAATAAAGCTAACACACTGTATGCCTTCTTAACAACCCTATCAACCTGGGTGGCAACTTTCAGGGATCTATGTACATACACCAAGATCTCTCTGCTCATCGAAACTATCAAGAATCTTACCATTACCACTGTACTCTTTATTCCTGCTGCTCCTTCCAAAGTGAATCATTTCACATGTTTCTGCATTAAACTCCATTTGTCACCTCTCAGCCCAGCTCTACAGCTTATCTATGTCCCTCTGTAACCTGGAGCATCGTTCCGCACTGTCCACAACTCCACTGACCTTAATGTCATCCGTAAATTTACTAACCCATCCTTCTACGCCCTCATCTTGATCATTTATAAAAATGACAAACAGCAGTGGCCCCAAAACAGATCCATGCGGTATACCACTAGAAACTGAACTCCGGGATGAACATTTCCCGTCAACCACCACTCCCAGTCTTCTTTCAGCTAGCTAATTTCTGATCCAAACTGCTAAATTGCCCTCAATCCCATATCTCTGTATTTTGTGCCATAGCCTACTATGGGGAAACCTTACCAAACGCCTTACTGAAATCCATATACACCACATCAACCACTTTACCCTCATCCACCTGTTTGGTCACCTTCTCAAAGAACTCAATAAGGTTTGTGAGGCATGACCTACCTGCACAAAACAGTGTTGAATATCCCTAATCAACTTATTCCTCTCAAGATGATTATAAATCCTATCTTTTATAACCTTTTCCAACACTTTACCCACAACCGAAGTAAGGTTTACTGGTCTATAATTACCAGGGTTGTCTCTCTATGCCCCTTCTCGAATAAGGAGACGACATTTGCTATTCTCCAGTCTTCTGGCACTATTCCTGTAAACAATAACAAATTAAATATCAAAGTCAAAAGCTTGCAATTTCCTCCCTGGCGTTCCAGAGAATCCTAGGATAAATCCCATCTGGCCCAGGGGACTTACCTATTTTCACACTTTCCAGAATTGCTCACACCTCCTCCTTGTCGATCTCAATCCCATCGAGTCATGTCCAGTAGCATGCATCTCAGTATTCTCCTCAACAATGTTGTCTTTTTCCAGTGTGAATACTGGAAATGGGACGCAAAACTGTTCACAATATTCCAATGCCAATTCCAGAGGCTTTTAACCTCAGCATTATGCCCCTCTCTTACATTCTAGCTCTCTTGACATGAATGTTAACATTGCATTTTCCTTCCTAATTACCACTTAACCTGCATGGTAACCTTAAGAGAATCCTAAACTAGCACTCCCAAGTCCCTTTCTGCTTCAGATTTCCAAAGCCTTTCCCAATTTGGAAAATACCATATGCCTTTATTCTTTCTATCAAATTGCATAACCTCACACTTTTCCACATTATATTCCATCTGCCACTTTTCTGCCCACTCACCCAAGAAAGTCCTTGTGCAGCTTCCCTGCTTCCTGAACACTAACTGTTGCTGCACCTATCTTTATGTAATCTGCAAATTGAGCAACATTGCTTTCAGTTACTTTATCCAGATCATTAATGTAAAATGTGTCTAGTTGTGGTCTCAACACTTACCCCTGTGGAAATCCCATCTGTCAGTCAGCCAATCCTGTATCCATGTCCGGACCTTGCCTGAACACCATGTGCTCTTACTTTATTCCCCAGCTTTCTGTGTAGCACCTTGTCTATGACCTTCTGGAAATCCAAATACAGTAGATCACATCCATTGGCTCATCTTTGGGAAGGGGAAGTAATTCACTCTCCCTCACCTGGATGTAGGAAGTTAAGAACAATATATGGATGGGTGCTTAAGCTAGGACAAATGTTCGGCACAACATCGTGGGCCGAAGGGCCTGTTCTGTGCTGTATTGTTCTATGTTCTAAGTTCTATGTTCTATGTTCTATGTTCTATGTTCTATATCAACTGAGAATAAAGAAATGATTATGGGATAAAATTAGTTTCTATCATTTTGACTAATTGTAGATTGAATTCTTAGCTTTTCCTTCTCATTTTTTGGATGTGATATCCTGCTGGTGCTGATGCTGAGATTTAAGTTGGTAACCAGAGATCATTGCTATTTATTTGTGACTCAGTTGAACAGTTCTTGATGAGTCACTCAATCCAATTGATTTCAGGTCTGCCTGACAGTTAATATGATGCATCTTTTGTGATCCTGTATTGTTATATTTCAAAAGTCTTTTCCTGTCTGAATAGCAGTTGGTGGAATTTTAATTTGTGTCTGATGTTCCATCATTTGTTAATGCCTTCATAGGACAGAAATGTACTTAATCCAAAAGAGACCACTGTTACCAGTTTGGGACACCGGTCTCCAGGATCATCTGACCTCAGTAATGAGGTTCTATAAACTTGAGTAATCCATTCTGAAGGAGGGAATGTGATTGAGGAGAGACTCACTCAGAAACAGAATATCTGCTGAGTAATTAGACAAGGAAACAAGATATTACCAAATCATGGAATCCCTACAGTGTGAAAGTAGGGCATTTGGCCAACTACATTCACACTGACCCTCCAAACACATCCTACCCAGACCCATCCCCTACTCTATCTCTTGGATCCTGCATTTCCCTTGGCTAATACATCTAACCTGCATATCCTTGGACACTATGTGGCAATTTCTCATGGCGAATCCACCTCACCTGCACATCTTTGGACTTTGGGAGGAAACCGGAGCATCCGGAGGAAGCCCACGCAGACACGGGGAGAATGTGCAAACTCCACACAGGGAGTGGCCCCAGGGAAAGTAGGGGAGACATGGTGATTACTGAAATAAAAAGAACAGGAAGTGTTGTAGAAACTCAGCAAGTCTGACAGTATGTTGATTAATTGGCTTTCTCTCTGTGGAGAGAGAAATAGAATTAACAGTTTGAATCCAATATGACTCTTCCTCAGAACTGAAAGAATCTGAAAACATGATGGTATTTATGATGTTGACAGAGGGGAAGGAGGGGCAAGCAAAACAGATGGTGCGAATGTCCAGAGGAAAGATCATTGAAGAAAAATGTTAACAGAAGATGTTAATAGCAGAAAAAGGTCAGGTTTTATTATAACAATTGCAGAATCATATTTATTTTCTCTGTGTCATTCCTACTTCAGATAGTTTCCTCAAAGCAGCCTTTTGTGACAATAGGAATAATTTCCTGCTTTATGTGCAGGTGGGGTCTTTTCTTGTCAGCAACTGCCAGAAATTGTCATCTGGATTAAAATATCCCACAACTTGGAATCAGATAATTAGTCTTGGTATTTGACCAGGGATACCTATGGTGGCTTAGGCAAACTCCATTCTCACATTTCTGAAGACAAAATACTGTAGATGCCAGGAGTCAATAATGAAAACAGAAGGTACTGGGCAGAATGGGCTTCATAACATCTTAGGGTAATGTGGAGGTGCCAGTGTTGGACTGGGGTGGACAAAGTTAAAAATCACACAATGCCAGTTTGTAGTCCAGCAGGTTTACTTGGAAGCATTAGTTTTCAGAGCACTGCTCCTTCATCAGATACCTGATGAAGAAGCAGTGCTCCAAGGTAGTCCTTCCAAATAAACCCATTGGACCAACATTTGTGGAGAGAGAGAAAGAACATTAATATTTCAAACCTGTCACCAGAACTCATTTGTCTGAAACTCTTACATATGGATAGAATCATGTTGTCCTGGGATAAGAATGTAACCAAATTTCTCATTAAGGGGGAACTAGAACATAGAAGAATACAGCGCAGTACAGGCCCTTTGGCCCTCGATGTTGCGCCGATCCAAGCCCACCTAACCTATACTAACCCACTATCCTCCATATACCTATCCAATGCCCGCTTAAATGCCCATAAAGAGGGAGAGTCCACCACTGCTACTGGCAGGGCATTCCATGAACTCACGACTCGCTGAGTGAAGAACCTACCCCTAACTTCAGTCCTATATCTACCCCCCCTTAATTTAAAGCTATTAACTGCTTTAACAATGATTCTATATGACTCAATCAGTCCTGTATATCTTCACTGTTGGTTGTGTTCCTTTGCACAAGTAATTCCATTAAATGAATCTCCCAAATTTACAATTTTGGGATGTGGTCTGGGTGCTAGGAATGGCCAGTATGAACTTTGTGTCAAATGACTTCATGTTGAACAGTGCACATTAATATGATTAAAGCATGAGTTGGAAAATGCTTACCACACATGTAGCTGTCACATCTACTCCCATACTATCTTGTCACTTAAATGTATCCTTACACCCTGGTTTCACAAAGAAAATTATTACAGGGCATTCTGTCTCTTACTGGATGAACTGCGAACAATTTCTAAGATATTGACAAATCTTCAGAGAATGTCAAGGTCACTATTACATTCATTTTGTTTTTGTTCACTCGATCCATCCGTGCCATTCCTAAGAATATTTCACAATTCAATTAATCAGTGGGTCACAGCAACACCAACCAACAGGAAATAGTTGAGGAAATAGATGATGACAGTTACTGGACAGATTTCCGTGTATTTGCTCTTGCCATGTTCCTTGGGAGGATCGAACAGTCAGTGGCAAACCTGCTTCATGAAGAAATCTGCTACAAATGTAACTGCATCACCGATCACTCCCCAACCGCATCACATTCTCCACAACCCAGAGTACCAGTGCCAATATCAAGGTAAATAATTACAAGACACTAGTTACTGGCCTAAAGACAGCAGCACACTTCCAGTTATTGAAATATGCATTATGTTGACAATCTTACCAAAATATAATGCAGTTTTTATACCAGTAAGCAGGTTTGTTTTTGTGAGAATTGTGAGGATTATAAGATTGTGAAATATACTTTTCTCTACTGTGGTTAAAAACTATCACTTATGTCATATTTAGCCACAATCTTTCAGAGCTCCTTCCCCTGGTAACCTATAGAATGCTGACATGCCCATGTCCCCAACTAAACTAACACTGCATTTACAGCAAATATCCACTGGCTTGTTGTCACAGCATCCATGTACAGGCTGCAGCCTACGTGCTGGTCATGGATTATCAATATTGTTCTGTAGGAAATGGTCCTGAACATTATCCTCTTCTGTCAGTTTCTAAAGTTTTTGTGATTTTGCTCAGTGTTTGAGGAAAGTGAATGAAGATCTACTATTATGTCTACAATTTCCCTCTGGCACAGAGTCTGAAGGATTCAAAACTAATTTGTGGAGATTGCAGGAAAACTGCAAGTAAATGAGGAGTGAGAGTGAGTGAGGAGAATAATGTTGTAAATTAGATTTTGTTTTGCAAAATCAAAATCTAAAGTGTAAAAAAAATCCAGTGAAAATGTCAATTAAAAACAAAAAAAAAACTAAACTAACACTGAGAAGACAAGACAAACCAAAGGAGCTCTTTCTGAAACACTCGATTCAGTAGCTAACCAATTGGCATGGCATTGAAATGTTTCGGAAGTCTTAGACACCTCAGAAACATTATTGGTGGCAACTTGTGAACATTACAAATCTGTCCATCTCTGTGTGACCTGTAATATACCGCACCAAAACGGTTCATTTCGGGCACTATCTTGAATAATGGTTTCCTAATCTAAATAATTACCATCATTTCTTGTAACTATAAAATAATTAATGTATAATTATATTGTGCATATTAATTAGTTGGGTTAGGGGAATCATATAATCACCAGTCTTATGATCAAATGGATGATAATTGCACTAATGGTTGTGATATTTTGGTGCAGATGCAATAAAGTTATTTATTTCTCCTAATTGTTAATTGTAATTAAAGCCCAGTCTGACAAAAAGCATAAGAAGTAATATTATAAATGTATTCCTTTGTGTAAAGCTTCTCTTTTTGAGAATTTCGATTAGGCTTATGGTGATCCTACTTCTAACCATTTATTTTTATTTATAATCAAAAAAATTACCTTATTGTATTACCCTACTGCAAGTGTATTCTCCCAGGATGCACGTTCCAGAAAGCCTGAGAAATATCCAGGCAGCATTATCAACTCCTTAACCTTATCTCTTCAGCTGTTGGGAACTCAAGAGGGGAGGAAATTTGACTTTGGCAACAACGCATATCAACAATGTGTTTAACAGTCTTCCTGAATAATCTAAAAGGAATAGAGCAGAAAATTAGACCATATTGGCTATCACCCAAGATAAATTTCACCCCCAGTGATCTTCAATGTCTGTGATGAGAAAAAGCAAACTCATCATTCTTTGGAAGTGAAACCACAGGTAGATAAAATCTAAAAAAAAAAGCAAAATAGTTTCAGCTTTGTTAATAGAGACACACAGTTGAATATTAAAGAGGTAAATTTACAAATTAGGGATTTCTTCCAATAGACTGTGCATAGTTTAGGATCATCCATTATATAGCAGACATTAAAGAACATAGATAATAGATACAGCCAGATACTGAAATGTAATGATTTTGAGTAAGAATTAATAATCCCACCAATATTTCCCAGAAAAAAAGAGGAAGCTAAACAGAGATTCCATCAAAGGTTTGGAACATTTCTGAAGAGTTTTGACAAATGAATGAAGAAAAGGTCAATTTTCTCTGGGTGGGGATTCAGTGATGAAAAAACCTCAACTTCACATTGTCATGAAATGAGAGAGGAAAATATTTAGGAGACATGTATTTTAAACAAGAAGTTTTATTGAAAATGAAATTCTCCACCATATGGAAGAGCTGAGGCAGACATTATTGTACTTTTTTTAAGCATTCATGGAATATGGGTGTCATGGCTGGGCCCAGCATTTATTGCTCATCCCCAGTTGCCCTCGAAAAGGCGGTGGTGAGCTGCTTTCTTGAACTGCTCCAGTCCATGTGCCATAGGGACACACAATGCTGGGAGGGAGGGAGAGCCAGGAACTTGACCCAGCGACACTGGAGGAACATAAGAACTTAGAGCAGGAGTAGGCCATCTGGCCCTTCGGGACGGCTCTGCCATTCAATAAGATCATGGCTGATCTCTTCACGGCCTCAGATCCCATTACCCGCCCTTAATTCCTTTAATGTTCAAAAAATTATGTCTTAGCTTTGAAAGCATTTACTGAGGAAGCATCAACTACTTCCCTGGGCAGGGAATTCCACAGATTCACAACCCTCTGGGTGAAGACGTTCCTCCTCAATTCAGACCTAAATCTGTTCCCTCTAATCTTGAGGCTATGGCCTCTTGTCCCAGTTTCACCTGCCAGTGGAAACATCCTCACTGCTTCTATTTTATCTATTCCCTTCATAATTATTGATGTTTCTGTAAGAACCTCCCTCATGTTTCTAAATTCCAATGAATATAATCCCAGTCTACTCAGACTCTCCTCATAAGCCAAACCCCTCAACTCCGGAATCAACCGAGTGAACCTCCTCTGCACCCCCTCCAGTGCCAGCACATCCTTTCTCAAGTAAGGAGACCAAAACTGCACACAGTACTCCAGGTGTGGTCTTATCAGCACCTTGTAAAGCTGCAACATAACCTCCCTGCTTTTAAACTCAATCCTCTTAGCAATGAAATCCCATTTGCCTTCTTAATTATCTATTGTACCTGCAGACCAAATGTTTGTGATTCATGTACAAGGACACCCCATAAGATAGTTCCAAGGAACAGTGAAATAGTTCCAAGTAAAGATAATGAGTGTCTTGGAGGGGGGCATGCATGTTCCACGAGGAAAGAGCAATAAGTGAAATAAATGATGTGACTCTGGGAAAAAACACAGAAGTGAAACTAGTTTCAATTTGTTCTTTCCAAAGATCCAGTAGACAATGGCGTGTCTCTTTGTGTGTGTAAACAATTATTTCAATACTAAAGACATCAAAAATCACTTGTATTAAGATTACAATCAATGGTTTTCTCTTTAAGACAGAGATAGATAGGTTCTTGATTGGTAAGGGCTTTTTGGGCTCCAGGGAAAAGATAAAAGAATGGGTATGAGAAACATCAGCCATGATTGACCAGCAAAGCAGACCCAATGGGCTCAATGGTCTAATTCTGGTTTGATGTATTATGGTCTTATGGTCTTATGGTCATATTCTATAATATGAATGATGCAGACAATGCAGCTACTTGATTAGATAAAATGTTCTTTTTGCTAATCTTGGGTTTTGAAATGACAGGATCAAAACCAAAATATTAGATCCAAATAAAGTTATCTACAAAAGACAGTGTTCGACACACCAGTTAAATATAAATGACTTGAATTTGTTGAAGTAGGAAAGGAGGATCCTGTCGCGCACAGATCTGTTGGGCTGAGTGGCTTGTTTCTGAGCTACATTTTTAACTTTTACAGTCTTAGATTTTTTGAAAACTAGGAAAAGAGCCAAAAAAATGCCAAATACAGGGATTGAAAATTCAACAATTTATCACAAATTAATTATGACTTAAAGATGGAAGTATAATTTTATTTCACTTCTGTAACTGCTTTATGTTAGTAGGATTTTGAAATAATGGCCATATGGAATAGTTGGCATGCATCCAACAAACAAAATTAGTGTTTCTTTCATTTCAAAGGAGACTATGTTAATTAAAAATGCTTTTCTCTGTCTAGTCCATAAATCAGGCAACATTTTCCAAATGCACAGGCTGTCAAATTATATATTTCCAGCCCTTTTCCAATCCGACTTTGCAATTAGAGACAGGTCGATATAAGAAGCAATTTACATGCTGTAAGCTTTAATCTTTAGCAAACATTTTGTTCTGAGTCAATAGGGTCTGGATTCATCATTACCAAGGCTTCTTGTGGTCCAGACAATCACATGTGCAGGAGGTGTGTCCAACTCCAAAACCCTGGGCTCAGGATCTTGGAACTTGAGCAGAGGGGAGAAACACAGAGGTTGGTGCATTCACAAAGCTGAGAACTATATGGGCAGCACATTTCACAAAGTGTTCACAATACAGATCAAGACCAAGCAGAGACTGAATGGGGGACCACTAGGCAGATTGTGCAGCAGCCTCCTGACCCCATCTGACATCTCCATCCCAACCAGTTTCACATTTTGGGGAAGTGATGGCCTAGTGCTACTGTTGTTAGATTTATTAATCCAGAAACTCAGCTAATATTCTGGGCCATGGGTTCAAATCCCAACATGGCAAATGATGAAATTTCAATTCAATTTAAAAAAATCTGGAACTAAGAATCTACTGATGACCATGAAACCATTGTCGATTGTCAAAAAAGCCTATTTGGCTCACTGATTTCCTTCAGGGAAGGAAATCTGTCATCCTCACCTGGTCTGCCTTACATGTGACTCTCAACTGCCCTCTGAAATGGCCTGGCACGCCATTCAGTTGTACCAATCATGACAAAGCCTCAAAGAAATTAAGCCAAATGGATCACCAGGCATCAACCCAAACACTGGAAAAGGCAATGATGGAAAGAGTCCTGTTGACCCTGCAACATCCTCCTCACTAACATCTGGGAGCTAGTGCCATAGTGGGAGAACTGTCTCACACACTAGTCAAGCAACAGACTGACATAGTCATAGTCACAAAATCATACCTTAGAGACCAATGTCACTGACCCCACCATCACCAGCCCTGGATAAGTCCTGTCCCATCGGCAGGACAGACCCAGTGGAGGGGGTGGCACAGTACAGTGAGGTATAGTTGGAGTTGGTCTGGGAGTCCTCAACGTTGTCTCCAAACTCATGAAGTCTCATGGCTTCAGGTTAAACATGGGCAAGGAAACCTCCTGCTGATTACCACGTACCTTCCTCAGCTGGTGATTCAGTACCCCTCCATGTTGAATAACACTCAGAGGAAGCACTGAGGATGGCAAGGGCACAGAATGTACTCTGGTTGGGGAGTTCAATGTCCACCACCAAGAGTGGATTGTTGGCAGTACTGCTGATCAAAAGTGCAAAACCTGCACCAACACCTCCCCGCTTACATCCATCCAAGGCCCCAAAGGATCCTTCCATATCTGACAGAAATTAACCTGGACCTCCACGCACATCACCCACTGTATTTGTTGCACCCGATTGGTCTCCTGTACATAGGGGAGACAGGATACTTACTTACGGATTATTTCAGAGAATATCTCTGGGACACCTGCACCAACCAACCCCACCGCCCTGTGGCTGAACACTTCAACACCCCCTCCCACTCCAACAAGGACATGCAGGTCCTGGGCCACCTCCATCACCACACCCTAACCACCTGATGCCTGGATGAAGAACGCCTCATCTTCTGCCTTGGGATCCTGTAACCACAGAGGATTAATGTGGATTTCACCAGTTTCCTCTTTTCCCCTCCTCCTCACCTTATCCCAGTACCAAGCCTCCAACTCGGCACCATCCTCTTGACCTGTCCTCTCACCTTCTACCCCACCTTCATCTACCAATTGCATTCTCAGCTACCATTCCCTCAGCTCCACACCCTTTCCCATTTATCTCTCAGCCCCCAGGCCCACGAGCCTCACTCCTGATGAAGGGCTTATACCCAAAGCATCGATTCTCCTGTTCCTTGGATGCTGCCTGACCTATTGTGCTTTTCCAGTACCACACTCTTGAGTCTATTGTGTGTTCACAGCTTTCGTATCTTTTGCCTGATGACAGAGGTTGGAAGAGGGTATAACAAGGGTGCAATGGGACTTTGATGATGTTGGCTGCCTTTCTGTGGCAGCGAGACATGTAAATGGAGTCCGTGGATAGGAGGTTGGTTTCCACGATGGTCTGGGCTGTGCATACTAACTTCCTGTAATTCCTTAGTCCTGGGCAGAGCAGTTGCCATACCAGGCCATTATGCACCCGGACATGGTGGATCTGTAGAAGTTGGTGAGGGTCCTTATGGACATGCCAAATTTCCTGAGCTGCCTGAGGAAGAAGAGGCATTTCGCATCCATGTGGGAAGTCCATGATCTTATTGGTTATCGTCACTCCAAGGAAGTTAATGCTGACCCCCTCAACCTCCACTCCCTTGGATCTAGATAGTGACAGGTCCTCCTCCTTTCTTCCTCAAGTCAATGATCAGTTCTTTTGTTTTGCCAACATAGTAAGAGAGGTTGTCCTGATTGCATCACGACACCAAGCCCTCTATTTCCTTGCCATATTCTGACTCATTGTTGTTTGATATCCAGCCTACCACAGTGGTGTCATCAGCAAACTTGGTGTTCATTCAGAATTTGCACTGTCGTGGGTGTACAGGGAGTACAGTTAGGAGCTGAGGATGCATCCTTTGGGGGCTCCAGTGATGAGGGTTATTGTGGAGGAGGTGCAGGTGTCTATCCTCACTGACTGTGGTCTGTGGGTCAGGAAGCTGAGGATCCAGTTGCAGAGGGCAGAGCCAAAACCAAGGTCACGGAGTTTTGAGATCAGTCTGGAGGGGTAATGGAGTTGAAGGTGGAGATGTAGTCAATGAGCAGGAGTTTGACAGAGGTGTCCTTGTTGTCCAGATGTCCATTTTTGTAGCAGCAGCAGGAGCGGTGAGAGTGAGGACCAGGGGGCTTCCGGGAAGGTAAATTAATCATTTAATAACTTATCTCATGAATAGGCTGAGCACACGCTGAGCAGGAACGGACACAGGACTTATATTTGGGCTGGTGCTTTACCTGAAACACTATTTAGATGTGTCTCCCACCCGTCTTCCTGCTTTAACAAAAAAGAAGGTTCTGTGCACCAACTTATTAAGGTTATTATTAGTCTCTTTGGGAATTCATAACAGTGGGAATGGATGTTAGGGAAGTTGTATGCTCCTCCTGTAGGATGTGGGAGGTAAGGGTCACCACGCGAGTCTCCACTAACTTCATCTGCGTGAAGCGTATCCTACTCCAGCTCCTTGGAAACCACGTTAGGGAAATGGAGCTGGAGCTTGATGAACTTCAGATCATTCAGGAAGCGGCGACGGTATTAGAGAAGAGTTACAGGAGGTCGTCTCAACTTAGGTACATGAAAAAGATAGATGCAATACAGTCAAGGGATGGAATGGGAACAGGCAGACAGTGCAGGGATCCCCTGTGGCCATTCCCCTCAATACTAAGTACAGGGGAACTTCTATTATCTGAATACCAATTATCCAAAAATTGGATTATCCGAAGGCAATCCTGAGGTTCCGATAGAAACATTACATCAAAGACGTGTTTCCAACAGTGATCGCGTCTTTTGTTGACAGTGATTAAACAGGCACCATCTCCAAATGTCTGACCTCCCGCCCTCTCTCTCCCCACACTTTCCATGCAGTTCTACACAGGGGTGTACCCTAAGCCCCCCTTCCCCAGATAATCTCTCCAACAAAGGTGGAACCTGTCAAAACGTTGCAGTAAAAAGTCGTGTGTGTGTCTGTGGCTGTAGCTGTGGCTGTGGCTGTGGCTGTGGCTGTGTGTGCTATTCGGAGACTTACCCCACAAAAGCAGCTGCAGCAGTAGCAATCTTGATGTTGGTGGCCAGTCAGGCTGCCCCGGAGAGGGCAAGGGGGCACACGGCGGGGTAGGGGGGAGCGGTTTTGGATGGGTTTGGAGGGAGGGGGGCAGTGTTGGATGGGGTTCGGTGCGGGAGTGGTGTTGGATGGTTTTGGGGGAGGGGGGTGGTGTTGCATGGGGTTGGGGGCGGGGGCAGTGTTGGATGGGGTTGGGGAGGGGGGAGGTATTGGATGGGGTTGGGGGAGCGGGTGGTGTTGGATGGGGTTGGGGGAGCGGGTGGTGTTGGATGGGGTTGGGGGAGGGGGCAGTGTTGAATGGGGTTGGGGATGGGGGCGGTATTGGATGCAGTTGGAGGGAGGGGGGTGGTGTTGGACAGGTTTGGGGGATGGGTGGTGTTGGATGGGGTTGGGGGAGCGGGCGGTGTTGGATGGGGTTGAGGAGGGGGCGGTGTTAGATGGGGTTGGGGAGGGGTTCGGTGTTAGATTGGGTTGGGGGAAGGGGGCGGTGTAGGATGGGGTTGGGGAGGGTTGTGGTGTTGGACAGGTTTGGGGAGGGGGCGGTGTTGGATGGGGTTGGGGGAGGGGGGTGGTGTTGGATGGGGTTGGGGGAGGGGGGTGGTGTTGGATGGGGTTGGGGGGAGGGGGGGCAGTGTTGGATGGGGTTGGGGAGGGGGTGGTGTTGGATGGGGTTGGGGGAGGGGGATGGTGTTGGACAGGTTTGGGGGAGGGGGCGGTGTTGGGGGAGGGGGGCGGTGTTGGGTGGGGTTGGGGGGGATATTGGATGGGGTTTGGGGAGGGAGGCTGTGTTGGATGGGGTTGGGTGGAGGGGATGGTATTGGATCGGGTTGGGGGAGGGGTTTGTTGTTGGATGGGGTTGGAGGAGGGGCACAGTGTTGGATGGGGTTGGGGAGGGGGCGGTGTTGGATGCAGTTGGAGGGAGGGGGGTGGTGTTGGACAGGTTGGGGGGAGGGGAAGTGGGGCGGTGTTGGATGGTGTTGGGGGAGGGGGAGGGGGACGGTGTTGGATGGTGTTGGGGGAGGGGAGTGGTGTTGAACAGGTTTGGGTGAGGGGGCAGTGTTGGGGGGAGGGGGGGGGCGGTGTTGGATGGGTTGGTGGGAGGGGGGCGGTATTGGATAGGGTTGGGGAGGGGGGCAGTTTTGGATGGGATTGGGGGAGGGGTTCAGTGTTGGATTGGTTTTGGGGGAGGGGGGCGGTGTTGGATGGGGTTGGGGAGGGGGATGGTGTTGGATGGGGTTGGGGGGGAGGGGGCGGTGTTGGATGGGGTTAGGGAGGGGGATGGTGTTGGATGGGGTTGGGGAGGGGGGGCAGTGTTGGATGGGGTTGGGGAGGGGGATGGTGTTGGATGGGATTGGGGGGGAGGGGGCGGTGTTGGATGGTGTTAGGGAGGGGGATGGTGTTGGACAGGTTTGGGGGAGGGGGCAGTGTTGGATGGGGTTCGGGGGAGTGGGGCAGTGTTGGGTGGGGTTGGGGGGAGGGGGGCGGTGTTGGATGGAGTTGGGGAGGGGGGTGGTTTTGGGGGGAGGGGGGTGTTGGGTGGGGTTGGGGGAGGGGGCGGTGTTGGGTGGGGTTGGGGGGAGGGGGCGGTGTTGGGTGGGGTTGGGGGGAGGGGGCGGTGTTGGGTGGGGTTGGGGGAGGGGTGTGGTATTGGACAGGTTTGGGAGCTAGGCAGAGGGCGACATGGGGGCGGGGTCTCCTGAACGGGGAGCAGTCTTTCAAAGCTCCAACCCCCAGAGGAAAGGCATTTAATCAATTAACGAAATAATCGATTATCCAAACAAAATAGTGCCCGCCCATCACGTTCGGATAATCGAGGTTCCCCTGTATACGGTTTTTTTATACTGTTGTGGGGGGAGCCTACCAGGAAAAGCCATCGTGGCCAGGTCTTTGACACTGAGCCTGGCTGTGTGGCTCAGAAGGGAAGGGGAGAGAACAGAAACGTACCCGTGTTGGAGACTCAATAGTTAGAGGAATGGACAGGAGATTCTGTAGTAGCAAATGGGACTCCAGGATGGTATGTTGCTTCCTAGGTGCCAGGATCTGGGATGTTCCAGATCAAGTCTACAAGATTTTAAAGGGGGAGTGTGATCAGCCAGAAGTCGTGGTGCACATTGACACCAATGACATAGCCAGGAAAGGGAAGAGGATCAAAAAGTGATTTCAGGATTACTACCGGTACCACGTGCTAGTGAGGAGGGAGGGTTTCAGATACATAGACCATAAGACCATTAGAAATAGGAGTGGAAGTAAGGCCATTCGGCCCATCGAGTCCACTCCGCCATTCAATCATGGCTGATGGGCATTTCAATGCCATTTCCCCACATTCTCCCCGTTTCCCTTAATTCCTTGCGAGATTAAGAATTTATCAATCTCTAACTTGAAGACATTTAACGTTGCGGCCTCCACTGCGGGACGTGGTAATGAATTCCACAGGCCCACCACTCTCTGGCTGAAGAACTGTCTCCTCATTTCCTTTCTAAATTGACCCCCTCTAATTCTAAGGCTGTGCCCACAAGTCCTAGTATTCCCGCCTGATGGAAACAACTTCCCAGCATCCACCCTTTCTAAGCCATGCCTTATCTTGTAAGTTTCTATTAGATCTTCCCTCAACCTTCTGAACTCTAATGAATACAATCCAGGATCCTCACCCATTCATTGTATTACCATTGGCCTACCATTCCAGGGATCATCCGTGTGAATCTCCGCTGGTCACGCTCCAGTACCAGTATGTCCTTCCTGAGGTGTGGGGCCCAAAATTGGACACAGTACTCCAAATGGGGCCTAACTACAGCTTTACAGAGTATCAGTTGCATTTCACTGCTTTTAAATTCCAACCCTCTTGAGACAAATGACAACATTACATTTGCTTTCTTAACCATGGACTCAACTTGCAAATCAACCTTTAGAGAGTCCTGGACTAGCTCTCCCAGATCCCTTTGTACTTTGACTTTATGAATTTTCTCACCATTTAAAAAATAGTCCATGCCAGTATTTTTTTTTCCAAAATGCAAGGCCTCGCACTTACTCACATTGAATTTCATCAGCCATTTCCTGGACCACTCTCCTTAACTGTCTAAATCTTTCTGTGGCCTCCCCACCTCCTCAGAACTACCTGCCTGTCCACCTAACTTGGTAACTTTGGACGTAGATCATTGGGATACCTTCTGGGGAAGGTGGGACCTGTATATGAAAGATGGGTTGCACTTAAACTGGAGAGGCACCAATGTCCTGGGTGGGAGATCTGCTAGAGCACTTCAGGAGGATTTAAACTAGTTTGGCAGGAGGATGAGAATCAGAGCTACCGATCAAGGAGGGGGTAGTTATTGAACAGGCAGAAATGGAATGCAGAGACTCTGTCAGGAAGGATACACAGTTGATAGGGCAAAGGGATGGATTAAAGTTTGTCTGTTTCAATGAAAAGAGTGTCAGAAATAAGAGTGATGAACTTAGATCATGGATTAGTACTTGGAGACCATAACAGAGACATGGATTTCACAAGGGCAGGAATGGTTGCTGGATGTTCCAGCATTTAGATCTTTTAAAAAGAACAGTATGGGGGGGGGGGGGAGTGGGGGAGTGGTAAAAGAAGAGGGAGAATAACATTGTTAATTAGAGAGGGCATCACAGCTGCCAGAAAAGGAGGTTGTTGAGGAGGGTTTGTCTGTTGAGTCAGGATGGGTAGTAGTCAATAACAGGAAAGGAGCAGTCATTTTATTGGATGTTTTCTATAGACAACCCCCCATCCCTGCCAATAGCAGCAGAGAGATGGAGGAGCAGATTGGACAGCAGATCTTCAAAAGGTGCAAAGTTACAGAGTTGTTGTTATGGGTGACTTCAGCTTCCCAAATATTGATTGGAACCTCCTTAGTGTAGATGGTCTGGACGGAACCAGTTTTGTCAGGTGTGTCCAGGAAGGATTCCTGACTCAATATGTAGGTCAGCCAACTAGGGAGGAGGCCATATTGGATTTGGTGTTAGGCAACGAGCCAGGCCAGGTGTCAGATCTCTCAGTGGGAAAGCATTTCAATCACAGTGACCACAACTGCCTCACCTTTACCATGGCCACGGAGAGGGATAGGAACACATTATGGGAAGGTATTTAATTGGGGGAGGGAAATTATAGTGCTATTAGACATGAGCTGTGGAGTATAAATTGGGAACAGTTGTTCTGCAGGAAATGCACAGCAGAAATGTGGAGGCTGTTTAAGGAGCACTTGTTGTGAATGTTGGATACTGAGACAGGCAAGGAATGGTAAGGTGGAGGAACCTTGGATGACAAGAGAAGAGGAGCTTCTCGTCAAGAGGAAGAAGGAAGCTTACTTAAGGATGAGGAAACAAGGATCTGGCACAGCTTTACATGATTACAAGGTAGCTAGGAAAGAACTCAAAAATGGACTGAGGAGAGCGAGGAGAGGGCACAAAAGAGCCTTGGCAGGAAGGATTAGGGAAAACCCAAAGGCGTTCGACACTTACGCAAGGGATAAGAGAATGATCAGAGAGAGGGTAGGGCCAATCAGGAATAGTGAAGGGAACTTGTGCCTGGAGTCTGAAGAGGTAGGGGAGGCCCTAAATGAGTTTTTTTGCTTCAGTATTCACTAGAGAGAGGGACCTTGTTGATAGTGAGAACACCAGGGACTAGGTTAATAGGCTTGAACAGATTGATAGTAAGGAAGTGGATGTGCTGGAAATTATGGGAAGCATCAGCTAGTCAAGTGCCCAGGGCCAGACCAGATATATCCAAGGTTACTATGGGAAGCGAGGAATGAGATTGCTGTGTCTCTGGCGATGATCTTTGCATCCTCACTCTCCATGGGAGTAGTACCGGCTGGTTGGAGGAGGGCGAATGTTGTTCCTCTGTTCAAGAAAGTAAATAGGGAAATGACACAAATGTTGGTGGTGTTTTAGATAGTGCTGAGGGCTGTTGCAGGCAACAACATGACATTGACAGGATACAGAGCTGGGCTGAGAAGTGGCAGATGAAATTCAACCTGGATAAATGCATTTGGAAGGTCGAATTTGAATGCTGAATACAGGGTTAAAGACAAGATTCTTAGCAGTGTAGAGGAATTTGTGGATCTTGGGGTTCAAGTACATAGAGCGCTCAAAGTTGCCACCCAAGTTGATAGGGTTGTTAAGAAGGTGCTTGGAGTTTTGGTTTTCATTAACAGGGGGATTGAATTTAAGAGGTTTTGCTGCAGCTCTATAAAACTCTGGTTAGACCTCACTTGGAATATTGTGTCCAGTCATGGTTGGAAGGTGTGAATGCTCATTATAGAAGAGATGTTGCTACTTTAGAGAGGGTACTGAGGAGATTTACCAGGATGCTGTGCCTGGATTGGAGGGCTTGCCTTATGAAAGGAGGTTGAGTGAGCTCTGGCTTTTCACACTGGAGAGAAGAAGGAAGAGAGGTGTACAAGGAAACAAGAGGCATAGATAGAGTAGATAACCAGAGACTTTTCCCTAGGGCAGAGATGGCTGTCACGAGGGGTCAAAATTTAAAGGTGATTGCAGGAAGGTTTAGGGAAGATGTCAGAGTTCGGTTCTTTATGCAGAGAGTGGTGGGTGCGTGGAATGGTGCAGTGATGGTAGAGTCATAGACATTAGGGACATTTAAGCAACTGCTGGACAAGCACGTGGGCCATGGTAAATTAAGGGGTATGTGTGGGTTAGGTTAATCTTAAATGAAGATAAATGCTTGGCACATCATTATGGTGTGAAGGGCCTGTACTGTGATGTACTGTTCTATGTTCTATGCTGCAGGGTTGAGTGCAGGGCTCAGGAAATATCATCCACTGTGGACTTATTATGTCGGTAGGCAAATTGTAAGGGATGAAGGCAGGCTCGGAGGCTAGAGCTGATGTGGGCCATGACCAGCTTCTCAAAGCACTTCATGATGATGGAGGTCAGAGTCAATCAGGCAAGTTGCCTCTACCAGTTGGTCCACACTGGATCTGAGTGCTCAGTTGGGGACATTGTCAGGGCCTGTTGCTTTCCTTGGGTTGACTCCCAGGAAGACCGATGTGGTGACTGCAGTGATGACGGTGTGAACAGATATGTCCATGGCTGTTGGGCAGCATCACTGTGCTTCTGGCATTCTGCTTGAATTGAGCACAGAAAGCATTGAATGCTTCAGGGAGGATGTGTTTTTGTCTGCTATCTTGCTCTGCTTCATTTTGTATCCTGTAAAGTTTGCGGGAGTCAGTTTGATACTTTTGTGCCATTAATGTGGTCAGGTACTGCCTCCTGATGTCCCTGATGGCTTGGCGGAGATCATATCTGGATTTTCTGTATAGGTCTGGTTCATCTGACTTGAATGCTGCTTGACCGGTCTTCAGTATAAAGAATAGTTCCAACTGTTCCCTAAGGAACATGAGATTACTAATCTTCCATGTTTAATTGGCTGTAATGTGTGTGACATTCTGAGCTTTCACTGTGTCAGCCTATCAAAGAAAGGATTAACAACAATAATGTAATCACTAATATGCATCATCAATAATGTAATATCATCTGTCATCAGACATGGTGCTAAACATTGTGCAATCATTGGCAACCATCCCCAATTCTAACCTTATGATGGAGCGAAGATCATTGATGAAACAGCTGAACATGGTTGGGCCTGGGACATTATCCTAAGGAACTCCAGCTGAGATGTCCTGGAGCTGAGATGTCCTGGAGCTGAGATGTCCTGGAGCTGAGATGTCCTGGAGCTGAGATGTCCTGGAGCTGAGATGTCCGACCTCCAGCAACCACATCCATCTTCCTTTATACCAGGTGTAACTCCAGCCAATGCAAATAAGGCTGATATCAATGTCATGGAGTTATCCTTTGTGATTAGAACTAGATCCTAGTCTCCAAGTTACTACTTGGCTTTAATGTCGCAGGGGACAGCATAGTGGTACAGTGGTTAGCACTGCTGTCACACAGTACCAGAGACATGGATTCAATTCCAGCCCCAGGTAACTGTCTGTATGGAATTTGCACGTTCTCTCCAAACATGCATGGACCTGCTGTCTATGTGTTCTTTGATGGACTAACTGCTGGTACAGAGCAGATATTTTACAGACTCCTCCTCTCAGGACAAGACTCCTTCAGATAAAAAAAAATCACAAAATTGCAACATGGGAAAGGGCCAGAGAACATTCCCATGACTTGTGACAGTGAAGAGGAAAATTTAAAGGAATGTTAAAAATATTTAGATCACCTACAATGTAATCGAAGACTGGAGAAATATACTGAGAATATTCTGAAGTAAAGTCAATGGGAAGGGATGATTACAGATCCAGTTGGAGAAACATGGAAGGAAAAAAAAGTTATTTTTCCTTTGATTATAAGCAGAACAGTAAATGAAAAATGTGGCAAAGTCCACCATTGACAGCATATTACCAGAGTTCTTTCATGAATATAATGGACCTATTCTTCAAGTCTCTTTGAGTTATGAAGGCTTATTTCTCACAAAACAAAGAATATTGGCAACAAACTAACTTGCTAAAATACTTTACGAATCCTTATTCTCAGCATTTCCAATGGTGCAATTTCCCAAGCATGAGTTTGGTGACATTTGAACTCTTCCTTTAGCCTGTATGGAAATAATAGCAGAAACAATAGGATAATTGACTCCAAAATATAGCAGGGGGAATTTGAATTGAGAAAGGATTTACAACTGTCAAATATCTGTAATTACAAACACTCGACATCTTTCTTTCTGCGTTGGTGTGATCATTGTGTGAACTCCGTACATCATTCAAAGTGGTTTTTCCATTATTTCAGCAAACTGTGCAGATTTATTGGAAACTGTGTTATTAAATGTGAACAAAAATTTCAGAAAGTTATATTTTTCTAATCAATCCCAAGTGTAACCACTTCTACCCATAAAATATTCTGAGTATAGACAGGAGGCTGAATCTTCCCAGATTCTGAACAATGTAGGCTGTGGTGAGAAATTTAGAAAAATACAGTGAAATGTCAAGAGAGGGCCTTCTCAACACCAAGCTGAAAAAGTCACGTTTTCCAACTGAGTCCTGGATATTGAGACAAGGTGACAATTTTGCCTGAGAGAAATAAGAGACCTATCCATTGGAATTACAATCCTCATTATGACCTAATCCTCATTATTACCTAATCTTGCCTCATTAATATGCAGGCTCACATTCTCCCACCCACCAGACAAAAGCTAAATCCCAACAATTCTCAACATGGAAATCTCAGCAGGTAGAGTCATAGAGTCATAGTCATGTACAGCAAGGAAACAGATCCTTTGGTCCAATTTATCCATGCCAACAAGAAAGCCTAACCTAATCTAATCCCATTTGCCAACACTTGGCCCATATCTCTCCAAGTCCTTCCTATTCATACACACATCCAGATGCCTTTTCAATGTTGCAATTGTATTAGCCTCCACAACTTCCTCTGGCAGCTCATTTCATACATGTAACACGCTCTATGTGAGAAAGTTGTCCCATAGGTCCCTTTTATATCTTTCCCCTCTCACCCTAAACCTATGCCCTCTTATTCTGGACTCCCCCCACCCCAGGGAAAAGACCTTGTCTATTTATCTTATCCATGCTCCTCATGATTTTATAAACTCTATAAGGTCACCCCTCAGCCTCCGATGCTCCAGGGAAAACAGCCCCAGTCTATTCAGCCTCTCCCTATAGCTCAAAGCCTCCAACCCCGGCAACATCCTTGTAAATCTTTTCTGAATCCTTTCAAGTTTCACAACATCCTTCACTAGGAAGAAGACCAGAATTGCATGCAAGAAACCAAAAGTGGCCTAACCAATGTCTTGTACAGGCACAACATGACCTCCCAACTTCTATACTCAATGCTCTGACCAATAAAGGAAAAGCATACCAAACATCTTCTTCACTATCCTATCTTCTATGAATCTGCATTCCAACATCTCTTTGTTCAGCAACACTCCCCAGGACCTTATTATTAAGTGTATAAGTCCTGCTATGATTTGCCTTTCCAAAGTGCAGCATTCCAAAATGTTTATCTAAAGTAAACTCCATCTGTCACTTCTCAGCCCATTGGCCCATCTGATCAAGATTCCATTGTAATCTGAGGTAAACTTCTTCACTGTCCACTACACCTCCAATTTTGGTGTCATCTGCAAACTTGCTAACTATACCTCCTATGTTCACACCATAATAATTTATATAAATGAGGACAAGCAGTGGAATCTCAACTGAACCTTATGGCACACCAGTGGTAACAGGCCTCCAGTCTGATAACTGGTGACCCCAGTTCACTGCCTTCTCCTCGAGATCACCATGTGGCCATTTGATCCAAGATGGCGGCAATGTTGGACGCTCCAGCTTGAGCTCCTCTGCTTCAGCAGTTCTTGTTTTCCCTTTCATTTTTTCTTCTTTTTTCTGCAGATTTCCTTCCCCCTCCCCAACTTTTAACTTCTGAAACATATCTCGAGAGAATGGAAATGGAGGTGAGTTTGAGTCCAGCCCATGGGGGAGGTGAGTAGGAGACCATACCAGAGCAGGAGGTGAGTCAGTCTGAGCTTAGGCCTGCCAGGGAGACTGGTCCCAGAGGTGGATCACGGGCTGGAGTCCGGTGTGGGGAAGCAGCAAGGCCTTGTGGCCCGGTGGGCATAGAATCAGTGAAAAGGATTATAATTTGAGTACTATTTAAAGATAGTGAATAGACAATAGACAATAGGCACAGGAGTAGACCATTCAGCCCTCCGAGCCAGCACCACCATTCATTATGATCATGGCTGATCATCCACAATCAGTATCCTGTTCCTGCCTTATCTCCATAACCCTTGATTCCACTATCTTTGAGAGCTCTATAATTCTCATTCTTGAAAGTATCCAGAGACTTTGGGGCAGAGCATTCCACACACCCACCACTCTCTGGGTGAAGAAGTTTCTTCTCAACTCTGTTCTAAATGGCCTACCCCTTATTTTTAAACTGCACCCTCTGGTTCTGGACTCACCCATCAGTGGAGACATGCTTCCTGCCTCCAAAGTGTCCAATCCCTTATTAATCCTATACGTCTCAATCAGATCCCCTCTCAGCCTCTAAACTCAGGTGTATACAAGCCAAGTCTCTCCAATCTATCAACATATAATAGTCCCATCATTCTGGGAATTGACCTCGTGAACCTACGCTGCACTCCCTCAATAGCCAGAATGTCTTTCCTTAAATTTGGAGACCAAAACTGCACACAGTTCTCCAGGTCCAGTCTCACCAGGGCCCTGTACAGCTGCACTAGGACCTTTTTGCTCCTATACTCAATCCCTCTTGTTATGAAGGCCAGCATGCCATTAGCTTTCTTCCCTGCCTGCTGTACCTGCATGCTTGCTTTCATTGACTAATGGACAAGAACACCTAGATCTCGTTGTATTGTCTCTTTACCTAATTTGACTCCAGTTAGATAGTAATCTGCCTTCCTGTTCTTGCCACCAAAGTGGATAACCACACATTTATCCACATTAAACTGCATCTGCCATGCATCCATCCACACTCACCTAGCCTGTCCAAGTCACGCTGTATTCTCATAACATCCTCCTCACATTTCATCCTGCCACCCAACTTTGCATCATCAGCAAATTTGCTAATATTACTTTTAATGCCTTCATCTATATCATTAACGCATATTGTAAACAGCTGCGGTTCCAGCACTGATCCCTGCGACACACCACTGGTCACCGCCTGCCATTCCGAAAGAGAGCCGTTTATCACTACTCTTTGCTTCCTGTCAGTCAGCCAATTTTCAGTCCAAGTCAGTATTTTGCCCCCAATACCATGTGCTCTAATTTTGCTCACTAATCTCCTATGTGGGACTTAATCAAAGGCTTTCTGAAAGTCCAGGTAAACTACATCCATTGGCCCACCCTTGTCCATCTTCATAGTTACAACCTCAAAAAATTCCAGAAGATTAGTCAAGCATGATTTCCCCTTCATAAATCCATGCTGACTCTGACCTATCCTGTTCCTGCTTTCCAAATGAGTCGTAATTTCATCTTTTATAATTGACTCCAGCATCTTCCCCACCACTGATGTCAGACTATCCGGTCTATAATTCCCTGTTTTCTGTCTCCCTCCTTTC
Organism: Chiloscyllium plagiosum; assembly: GCF_037043375.1. Lineage (NCBI taxonomy): Eukaryota > Metazoa > Chordata > Chondrichthyes > Orectolobiformes > Hemiscylliidae > Chiloscyllium > Chiloscyllium plagiosum. Next base: position 1,201,526 of record NW_028270172.1, on the reverse strand, counting down.
TTGAAAAGTGGGACAATATTAGCCACCTCCAATCTGCAGGAACTGATCCTGAATCGATAGAACATTGGAAAATGATTACTAATGTGTCCACGATTTCTAGATCCAACTTCTTAAGTACCCTGGGATGCAGACCATCAGGTCCTGGGAACTTATTAGCCTTTAGACCTAACAGTCTCTCCAACACCTTTTCCTGCCTAATATAAATTCCCTTCAGCTCATCCATTACCCTAGGTCCTTCAGCCACTATTACATCTGAAAGATTGCTTGTGTCTTCCCCAGTGAAGACAGATTCAAAGTATCTATTCAACTCTTCTGCCATTTCCTTGTTCCCTATAATAAATTCACCCATTTCTGTCTTCAAGTAACCAATTTTAGCCTTAATCATATTTTTTTTCTTTTCACACACCTAAAAAAGCTTTTACTATCCTCCTTTATATTTTTGGCCAGTTTGCCTTCATACCTCATTTTTTCTCCGCATATTGCCTTTTTAGTTAATCTCTGTTACTCTTTAAAAGATGCTTCTTATCCTTATTCTGGACTTTGAATAATTCAAGTACTTTTTAAAACTTTGTATTCCTATGCTAGACATTTTTTTTTCTCTTTCAATTCTGCAACAAATGCTTGAAGTGTCTGTACTCTGTACCTAAGATGGCACCAAAGTGGTGACATTACAAACTTTTCACAGCACTCATTCAAATGCACATGACAATAAAGGCTATTCCATTGGAGATTAGATTACCTACAGTATGAAAACAGGTCGTCCAAAGAGCAACCCACCCAGACTCATTCCCCTACATCTGACACTACAGGCAATTTAGCATGGCCAATTCACTTGAACTGCACACCTTTGGACTGTGGGAGGAAACCAGATTACCCGGAGGAAACCCATGCAGACACAGGGAGAATGTGCAAACTCCACACAGACAGTTTCCCGAGGCAGGAATTGAACCCAGGTCCCTGCGAGGCAGTAGTGCTAACCACTGAGCCACCGTGCCATTCCAACTCTTCCATTCGGATCTATTCTACTCTAATCTATCTTGGGCTCTGGCATCAACGTCTCAGGGTACATTCCACGGACAATGACTAAATTGACCCCATATCCGCCAAACATATTGGTGTTTGGTGATATGATATTGGACATGTATCAGCCTCTCTGCACCACTGTGGCACAACTCAAATCATTTGCAGTGATGTTCTGTGTCAATGCTGCATTTGGAATGCACCAACTCCTCACATTGTAATGCTGCTGTCAGGACACAGTATATAGGGACAGGTTTCCACCTTGGGGCTGCTCAATCGCTTTCTTCATGCTCACTCACTGAGTGTCCCCAAGGTGCTCAACACACCCCTACATTCTATGGCCTTTCTTGCTTTACCACCTCAGATGTACTTGAAAGGCTCGCTCTGTTTCTGTCTTGACTTGCTGTTTAGCACACACACACACTTGAAGCCAGTTTGGACCTGGTGTGAGCAGTGATCAGCCAAAGAGGGTGGAAATGTACAGCACCGTAACGCATCCCACCCTCACTTCGATACCATGCAAAAGAACGGCATATGACAGTGCACTTCTTGGAATTTTTCATTTTTTAAATGTGAGGAATAAAAGGCACAGAAAACATTTTTGGGAAGAGCTTTCTTGGATTCTCTGGTATGTTAATAATGTTACTGGAATGCCCTCTGCTGCTTTCTCCGTGTAATATTTCTAACAGAGAGCTGTTCTGTTGTATATGTGAGAGCTTTCTACAAACCAGCAATAAGTGGCTAAAACAGAACCTTCTTCAGATGGTCAGTCAATTAAGTTGTGAGATGCTGCAGAAAGTGGTCCACCTTGTGTCTCTGTCTCTGGTTTCAATCGAATTTTGACAGTACCTAACCCTCAGTTGAATTATGATTTGGAGATGCCGATGTTGGATTGGGGTGTATAAAGTTAAAAATCACCTGATGAAGGAGCGACGCTCCAAAAGCCAGTGTGCTTCCAATTAAACCTGTTGGACTATAACCTGGTGTTGAGTGAGTTTTAACTCAGTTGAATTAGTTAGCCTTATCTCCAAAATGAGAAAAAATTTCCCGAGAACATGCTAGCAGCTGGGAACACCAACACCACAGTTCACTCACAAAATTACATCCAGTGGCACTCTGCATCAAAGAATAAAGAACAGTATACACAGGAACAGGTCCTTCAGCTCTCCCAGCCTGTGCCAACATATAATGCCTTTCTAAACCTAAAAGCATTTGCTCCAGACAGCTCATATCCCTCCATTATCTTCCTCCTCATGTATCTGTCAAGGTGCTTCTTAAACATTGTTATTGTATCTTCCTCTACCACTTCCTCGGGCAGGTCATTCCTTCTGTGGAAAAAAAAAACTTGCCTCTCACATCTCCTTTAAATTTTCCCTTTTTACCTTAAACCTATGCCGCTTAGTAATTGACACTTCTACCCTGGACTAAAAACTCTGCCTATCCACTCTATCTATACCATGATTGTATAAACTTCTCCAAGGAGTTGCCCCTCAGTTTCCGACATTCATGTGAAAATAAATCAAGTATGTCCAATCTCTCCTCATAGCTAATACTTTCTAAACCAGGCAACATCCCGGTGAACTGTTTCTGTACCCTCTCCAAAGCCTCTACATCCTTTTGGTAGTGTGGTGACCAGAACTGTATGCAATGTTCAAAATGTGATCTGACTAAAATTCTGTACAGCTGCAAACATGACTTGCCAATTTTTATACTCAAGCAAGCACGTCATATACATTCTTGACCACCCTATCTGTTGTGATGCCACATTCAGGGAATAATGGACTGGTCTGAAAATGTGTTGCTGGAAAAGCGCAGCAGGTCAGGCAGCCTCCAAGGAGCAGGAAAATCAACGTTTCGGGCATGAGCCCTTCTTCAGGACACCTAGATCCCTCATAGTGCCCTCTAATAATTAAGCAGATATCAATTCTTTCATAATGCAGTCCAAAAACTCCACAGCCTTGGGTTCAAATCCCATCAAGGCAGCTGGTGGAATATTAATTTAATAAATAAAATCTGAAATGTGGTCTCAATAATGACCCTGCCAACTGGCATCAATTATTGGAAAAGCCCATTTGGTTCACTGATGTCCTTGAGGGAAGGAAACTGCCATCCTGACCTGGTGTGGCTTACACATGACTCCAGACCCACAGCGATGTGGATGACCTTTAACTGCCCTCTGGGATGCTTTAGAAAGCCACTCAATCCAAAGGCAATTAGGGATGAGCAATAATACTGGCCTTGCTCGCATTGTTCACAAACCATGAAAGAATAAAAATATTTATCAACTTGACAAGTGATTTATTTGCCTCAAAGTAACATTTAAAATACATTAAAAACAAAAGCTCAGGCAATAAAGACAATGGTTTTGAGTTTTAGGTGGAAGGCACTGGTTTGAGGGCATTAACAGGTTTGTGCCAATCCCTGCATGATAAGCAGTAATTATTCTCACATGGTACGAATGTGTGCCACCTCATTTATTGGTTACATTTAATGAGCTGACATCAGGAGGGCGTGATTGGATTATTTAAAAGGACCACTACTTCATTTAAGTCTGAATCCAGGCTTTTTGCTGTACACTTATCCAATTGCTGGTCATTCACAGAACTCACACTGCCCACATTGAGGAAGTTCCCTCATTAGCACTCATTAAAGTGCAGCTTATGATGTAAACAGATCAATAGCTGGTTGTCATTTCCAAACACCGGTTAACCTCTGGTTGTTGTTGTTGTTGTTTTGGTTCCAGTAATAACAAAATGAGAATAAATGTTGATTGTTGCTTTACTTTCTGGCTTCTTCAGGCCAGCATCAAGAACAAAAACTCACAAATAACCTCCACACTAACTCTTTCTAGGCACTCCTGACCAGACTGGTAATAGATGAACAGACAACGATATGAGAAAGGAGCAGACTAAACCACTCAGCCCCTTGAGACTGCTCTGTGGTTTGTTAAGATCTGATTATAACCTCAACTCCACATTCTGACTGATCTTGAGTTACCTTTATACCCAGGTTAGTCAAGCATCTATCGATTTCTGCTTCAAAACACTCAATGATCTCTCCTCCACACATCTCTGGGGAAGAGTTCCAAAGACTCACAACCATCTGCGAGAAAAATATTCCCCCTCAAAATAAATGCGAGCTAGCTGTTTTTTATAGAGAATCCCTGAGTTCTAACTGTAGGATCATGTAGTACAGAAGAGGCCCTTTAACCATCAAGTCAGCACCAACTAAAGTACTTTAAATCTCCAGCAGTCCCACTTTCCTGCACTAGGCTCCAAGGATTGAATTTTAAGACATTTCAATTGCTTATTTAAGGACTTTTTAAAAGTTGTGAGGTGTTCTGCCTCAACTACCCTCCCAGGGAATATGTTCCAGATTCCCATCACTGTCTGGGCGAAATCTAATCCTCATATCCCTTCTAATCCTCCTGCCTTTCAATTTAAAATCATGGCCTCTCAATACTAACCCATCAACTAAGCTGTTTTTTATCCACCCTCATAGACGTCCTTCACAATCTTACCCACCTCTATTAGGTCCCCTCTCAGCCTTCTCTGCTCCAAAGAAAACACCCTGTGCTTATCCAGCCTTTCTTCATCACTAAAATGCTCCACCCCAGGGAACATCCTAATAAATCTCCTCTCCATCTCCTCCAGTGTAATCACCTCCTTTCTATAGTCCAGAGACCAGCTGTGGCCTCACCAAAGTCCTGTACATCTCCAACATAACCTTCATGCTCTTATAATTTATACATCAAATGATAAAGGCAAGTGTTCCATTTGCCTTCTTAACTCCGCTATTTATCTCTCCTAAAAGAGGAAACATCCTTTCAGTATCCACTCTGTCATGCCCTCAGAAGATTTTACATGTTTCAGAAAGATTACCTCTCATTCAACCTGCTCAACTGTTCCTCAAAGGATTATCTCTCATCCCAGGGCTCAGTGGAGTAAACCTTTGTTTTTGAGCTAATTCTAAAGTAATTATATATTTTTTTCAAATAAGGAGAGAAGAAGTGTCCTCAATAATCCTTATGTAGTCTGATCAACACTGTCCAACTCCTGTACAAAATTCTTCTGCTTTCTCTCTTTCATTCTAATAAATGACAACTTTCCATTTTCTTTTCTAATCACTTCTTGTGAATGAATGTATAAGTTATTCATGTACCATTGCCCCAGATCACTCTGTACCTCAGAGTTCTACAATGTCACTCCATTTATATAATATACTCTTCCTTACCAAAGTGGATGTGTTCCCATTTTTTTAAGTAATACTGCATCTGCCAATGTTTTTTCCTGATCACTGAACCTGTTTATATCCCTTTTAGACTCCTGTGCTCTTCACAACTTGCATTCTCTCCTCCTGAGCCCACACTTTCAGAAGCATTTTCCATCTACCAGAGTCCCCTAAAACCCCGCTCCACCCGTCTGCTGATACTGCCCTACACCCTGCAATCCCAGAAATATACACAGAGATAGATAATAATGAGGTAGGTGAAGGAGCTATATATAATGTCTCCAGATTTGTAGCTGATAAAAAGCTGGGAGGGATGGGGAGCTGTGAGGAGGATGCAGAGTTGCTTCGGTATCAATTGGACAGGCTGGGTGAGTGTGCAAAACCATGTTAGATGCAGGATAATGTGGATCTGTGTGAGGTAATACCCTCTGGTAACAAAAACAGGAAACATTACAATCTGAATGACGATAGATTGGGAATGGGGAGGTGCAACAAAATCTATGTGTCCTTGTACAGTCGCTGTAGTAAGCATGCAGGTGCTGTAGGCCATGAAGAAGGCAAATGGGATATTGGCCTTTGTAGTGAGAGGGTTTGAGTACAGGAGCAGAGATGTCTTGCTGCAATTATACAGAGCCTTAGTGAGACCACACCTGGAGTATTGTGTTTTGTTTTGGTCTCCTTATCTGAGGAAGGATATTCCAGCTGTGGAGGGAGTGCTGCAAAGGTTTACCAGATTGATTCCTGAGATGGCAGGATTGACCTAAGAGGGTAGTCTGGATTGGCTAGAATTACATTCACTGAAGTTTTGAGGAATGATGGGGGGGATCTTACAGAAATCCATTAAATTCTAACGGGACAAATCAGAGTAAATTGCAGGACCTAATGAGTTCAGAACCAGGCACCACAGTCTAATAAATATGTAGCAAAACATTTCGGACTGAGAGAGAAGGAATGTCTTCACCCAGAGTGGTGAGCCTGTGGAATCCTCTACCACAGAACATGGTTGAGATTATAGTACTATTTTTAAGGAAGAGTTAGGCATAATTCTTGGAGAAAGCAGGAGCTGGGAACTGAGTTGGATGATCAGCCATGATCCTATTGAATGGTGGAACAGATTTGAAAGCCCAAATCACCTGCTTCTATTTTCTATGTTACGATGAATAACATAACAATTGTTAAAATGCCATTTTTTAACATGATAAAAATAATAAAGATCTGGTCATTCATTTCTTGATGTTTGTGAAAGAGTGGTCAGCAAACCAAAAATATAAATTGTCCCTGCTTTCTTTCAAAGACTGTAATATTGTCAAAAAATATTTGCAAAGCCTAATCAACATTTGAAGCTAACAGCAACTAAAAATTCCTTTCCAAAATTGTCCAATATCTTTCTTATGAAAACATTTGGCTTTATTCACATTATTGTCTCTGTTCCTGTCCAGTAAAGCCTATAGATAATTGGACTGTGTTTCTATTATCAATGTAAACAGTGATTTTGCCATGACGCCTGATTGAGATATATGTTGTCCACAGCATCCTCTTTGTAAAAGATTTGCTGGGATCAGTGAGAAACGAAGGGGGAATGAAATTTAGAATAAATTAGAATTCTGCCACTTTCTCAGTGGAAGGTATAATAATCTGCATTACAAACATTCCCATCAAATATTATCTTACTTAATGCTTCTGCTATTGGCAAGCTTTCCTTTTCACAGAGTCACAGAACTGTTATGGTGCAGGAGGAGGCTGTTCAGCCCATCCCGCTGGCACCAGTTCTGTTATCTCGTACCAATCTCCTGGCTATCCCCCTTATCCTTGCGTATCAGTTTTCTCTTCCCAGTGCCTTACAGCATAAATATTGGAAGGACAGGTGTTATAATGCGCAACAATATTAGATGTTAATTGGTTGATTGTTTTGATTACTTTCCGTATGAAATGTAACAGGAAAAAAATCAAAGTAAGTTTAAATTGTGCTGTGTGATTGCTGGGAAGATTAAAATCTCTTTGATGCAGAGGAGATTGACGTGAACGGTATCAAGCATGAGGGGTTTTTGAGGATTCAGGTTTGTGTAGAGTGATATAAAAACTGGCATCATTGCTCCAGGAGTAAAAATGGTGAAAGGGAGATTTATTGAAAATGATAATGAAAGTTATGACAGTGTCAACTCCTTTAGTCAAAAGCTATTTCAACTGGAAGGTCAATGACCAGAGGACAGGCAAATGGCAAATGGATCAAAATGTACTTAATGCAACAAGTGATCTGGAGTGTTATCGAAAAGGTCAATAGAAATATTCAACAATATCTTTGAAGTGAGTTTTGGATAAATTTTGAAAAGGAATGGAACATAGAGGATTTGGGGAAGACCAGGTAAATTGGATTTGATGTATATCTTTTCTTCAAAGAGTTGTCACAGGAATGATGGACTCAGCAGTCTCCTGGTTTGAAAGTTTCTATGACTCGATGATTAATGATTATAACTGATCAGTCTCTTTGTTTATCTAATTTTGAAATTGTCATGCTTAGATAAGAACCTCCAGCTGCTATACCAATCCTGAAAATAGTTTGTGGGACAGAGATCAGTGTGTAATCAAGTCTGGATTCAACAAGGGTTTCTGTTGAATTTGGAGAAAGTGAGGACTGCAGATGCTGAAGACCAGAGTTGAAAAGTGTGGTGCTGGAAAAACACAGCAGGGCAGGCAGCATCCGAAGAGCAGGAGAATCGACGTTTCCTGAAGAAGGGCTTATGCCCGAAACATCGATTCTCCTGCTCCTCGGATGCTGCCTGACCTGCTGTGTTTTTCTGTTGAAGTTGGCCAACAACCACAAACTCCAGAGGAAGAAACCAGTGAAAAACTAGTAATATTTGGATATGAACATACTGGTCCTCCATTTTGAAATCCACATGGTCATAAGAGTATAACATATAGGAGCAGAATTAGGCCATTTGGCCCATCAAACTGCTTCATCATTTGATCATAGCTGATGTTTATCAACCCTATTCTCTTGCCTTCTTCCCGTAACCTTTGATGTCCTTGCCAATCAAGAACCTATCTATATCTCTGTCTTAAATACACTCAATGACTTGACCTCCACAGCCTTTTGCAGCAATGAGTTATGCTGATTTATCACTCTTGGCTAAAGAAAATTCTCCACATCTCAGTTCCAAAGGGTCATCCCTTTACTCTGAGGCTGTGCCCTTGGGTTTTAGACTCTCTTACTAATGGAAATATCTTCTCCAGGTCCATTCTATCCAGGTCTCTCAGTATTCTGTAAGTTTCAGTGAGATTCCCCCTCATTGTTCTAAACTCCATGGAATACAAAACCAGAGTCCCCAATTGTTCCTGATATGACAAATCCTTCATCCCTCGGATTATTCATGTAAATCATCTTTGGACCCACTCCAAGGCCAGGACATTTTTCCTTAGATACAGGGCCCAAAACCACCCACAATATTGCTGTCTGACCAGACCCAACTGAATGTCTGTGCTTCAGATTTCCAAAGCCTTTCCCCATTTAGAAAGTAGTCTACACAATTATTCTCCCTACCAAAGTGCATAACCCCACATTTTTTTGCATTATGTTCCTTCTGCCACTTCCTGAGTGGCACGGTGGCTCAGTGGTTAGCACTGCTGCCTCACAGCACCAGGGACCCGGATTCAATTCCACTCTCCGGTGACTGTCTGTGGGAGCTTGCACATTCTCCCCGTGCGGGTGTGGGTTTCACTCGGGTGCTCCAGTTTCCTCCCACAGACCAAAGATGTGCAGGCTAGGTGGATTCGCCTTGCTGAATTATCCACAGTCTCCAGTGATGTGCTGGGTAGCTGGATTAGAAATAGGAAATGCAGGGTTATAGGGATAAGTTGGGGAAGGGTTGAGGTGGGATGCTTTTTGGAAGATCAGTGTGGACTCGATAGGCTGAATGGCCTCTCTGTGTAGTATAGGGATTCTGTGATTATTGCCTATACAAATGCTTCTGCAGCCTCTCTGCTTCCTCAACACTACCTGTCCCTCCACCTATCTTTACAAACTTGGTAACAATGCCCTCACATCCTTTGTCCAGATTGCTAATGGATAACATAAATTGTTGTTCTCCCAACACTGACTCTTGCAAACTCCACTCATTGGACCAATGTATCTCATTTCTGATTGGTATTGTATTTTTCTCTGGAAAAGAAGTCCAGGTTACACTGCAGTAACACAACCACTGGGATGTGATGTGAAGTGGTCTCAGGCTTCTAAAGACTGGAGCGCACTGATCAGTGAGGAAGCATCAATTCCACCCTTTGCTTCCATTTTCACATGGTGTGTGGTGGGTGGTGCTGTTGTGGTCAGTCCTGTTATTACTATAGACTGACTGCCATGGTTGTCACACATATTCCAGCCGCAAAAGAGAAATTTTTGGAAAAAGAATAACGAACAGAGAGAATATGGGGACCCTGGCATACAAAGAAAATAGGATGTGACATTGAAATTGAGATGTATATTGTTGTCTGAGGTGATGGCTCTGAAGGGGTTAATGCTCATTTTCATTGGCTCCACCTATTCACTGATGTCACACACTGCCTGTGAGCAGAGACAGGGAGTTCTACTTTCACCTTCAAAGGGAGTAGATGGATCTGTACCAGTTCCTTAAGGTCCCAGTCATTATATCTCACCAAATGGAATTGTACTTATCCTCATTATATAATCAAACCTCTTCTTATCTAAAGACAGTGCCTGTCCTGTAGATACTCCACAGCGGTATATGTACCACCTCTGGTCACTCAATGAGCTGTACTTAAAGCAATAATTGAAGAAGACTGGTCACACAAAAGTATCTGAAACAACCCTCATCTCGTACTACATCCTGGGAGAAGTGACAAATACAAGGTGCCAGGCTTAACCAACAACAAAAGCAAGAGCTGGTGAAGAAAGGATGGGAGAGTGAGTGAGTATACGAGTGAGAGATGTACTCACACAGAAGTCTTGTGCATAATTGTTAAAATACAAGAACTTGTGGAATCTATCATTGTCAGGCTGCAGCCACACATGGGTCAGGGAATCCATTCCACACTTCCACAGAGATATGAATAAACATCTCTCCAATCTGCAGAACAGATTCTGAGACATAAGCCATGCAGCAACATAAGCCACTCATCAGCTGCTGTCATGTGATGGATGGAAAAGGCAGAAAATGGATGGAGGGGAGAGCAAATTACAAGGGACAAGAGGCCTCATGTTGAATGTTGTTCCATCTTCCACTTTCCTTTCAAACAGTTAAGCATCAGGAAACTCCAGCTTATTGGCTAAGTTTTTGTTGGTTTACCTCCAGTTTGTAGTTTTGTGCATTGTCTTCCTGTTATCATACCAAATACAAAGTAACTGTGATCAGTAATGCATCCATCATAGCTGCAGAGGTAATTAAACTCATCAGTTTCTGCTTGTTATTGATCCTTTTATTGACAGCAGATCTTGATTTTTCAATAGATTCTAATTTTGTCAAGAATGTTGATTGTTTAAAACCTCTCTCATTGTTTTAAATATTAATTCATATCAGTAAATATTTCTCTTGCTAAAATTATTCCATAGTTTACAGGAAAGTTCTGCAAAGAATGATCTTTAACAAATGTACTTTTGGACATTTTGCTTTTTGTGCTGTTATTTAATGAGACAAGTTTGAATTTTCAAACCTTTTGCTTTTGTTTCCTGCAGAAGAATCTCTTTAAACTTCTATTGTGAAATTTATTTGTAATGTTGCCTCTTGAAGATGGATTGTTCCTTGCCTGGGTCATTGGAATAATTCTCAGTTAATCCTATTAGCAAACGTCAATATGATTTTGGATGATCTAAACATTCAGACTTATATGTATATGTCTGGGGTATAAATACTTAATCTATGAGGTGCTAGTCTATCCAGTGGCTTTTCTCCATATTTAGATAGTCAACATGGTTTCGTCAAGGGCAGGTCATGCCTCACAAACCTCATTGAGTTTTTTGAGAAGGTGACCAAGCATATGGATGAGGGTAGGGCAGTTGGCATCGTCCACATGAACTTAAGCCTTTGATAAGGTTCCACATGGGAGGCTGTTGGAGATAATTCAGAGGAATGGGATCGAGGGTGATTTAGCAGTTTGGATTAGAAACTGGCTTTCTGAAAGAAGGCAGCGAGTGGTGGTTGATGGAAAATATTCAGTCTGGAGTCCGGTTACTAGTGGTGTGCCACAAGGATCTGTTTTGGGATCACTGCTGTTTGTCATTTTTATAAATGACTTAGACACAGGTATAGGTGATGGGTTAGTAAGTTTGCAGATGACACTAAAGTCGGTGGAGTAGTGGACAGTGTGGAAGAATGTTACAGATTACAGGGGGACTTGGATAAACTGCAGAATTGGGCTGAGAGGTGGCAAATGGAGTTCAATGCAGCTAAATGTGAGATGATTCACTTTGGGAAGAATAACAGGAAGGCAGAGTACTGGGTCAATGGAAAGATTCTTGGTAGTGTGGATGTGCAGAGGGATCTTGGAGTCCATGCACATAGATCCCTGAAGGTTGCTACCCAGGTTGATAGTGCTGTTCAGAAGGCATATAGTGTGTTAGGTTTCATTGGTAGAGGGATTAATTTCCGGAGCCGTAATGTCTTGTTGTGACTATACAAAATACTCGTGCGGCCGTACTTGGAATATTGTGTACAGTTCTGGTCACCCCATTACAGGAAGGATGTGGAAGCATTTGAAAAGGTGCAGAGGAGATTTACCAGGATGTTGCCTGGTCTGGAGGGAAGGTCTTATGAGGAAAGGCTGAGAGACTGTTCTCATTGGCAAGAAGAAGGCTAAGAGGGAATTTGATAAAGACATACAATATGATCAGAGGGTTAGATAGGGTAGATAGTGAAAGTCTTTTTCCTAGGATGATGATGTCAGTGTGTATGAGGGGATATAACTACAAATTGAGGGGTGATAGATTTAAGACAGATGTCAGAGGCAGGTTCTTTACTCAGAGAGTGGTAAGGGTGTGGAATGTCCTACCTGCTAATGTAGTCAACTCAGCCACATTAGGGAGATTTAAACATCCTTGGATAAGCACATGGATGATGATGCGATAGTGTAGGGAGATGAGCTTAGATTAGTTCACAGGTCGGTGCAACATCGAGGGCCGAAGGGTCAGAAGGAACAGACCCTTCAGCCCCCGATGTTGCGCCAACCTGTGAACTAATGAAAGCTCGTCTCCCTACATAGCACATATTGTACTATGTGCTGTGTTTTATGTTCTTCATGAATTCTAAATAACAAATAGTTTGTGACAATATTTTGTTCACAACTGCACAGCTTGTTTCAAGTGCTTCTGAATTCCGATGATAAATTAACATTTATATCCTCAATATCATGTGCACCTTTGGCATAGCTCTCCAGAAATCTTGATGTAATAAATATTAGAACAATTCTTAATGGGGACTTGAAGTAAAGATATTTTGATCCTTGCTGGCAATTTATTTTCATAGGACTACTTGCATATTTCATGCACATGGTGCCTTGATAAATAATGGAGCAAGATAACAGCGTAACCACTACACTGTATGATTTTTGATAACCACAGTTTACTTGACCAATCTCCAAATCGAGGTAACATTTATTTTGATTAAATGTTGGCTATTTCTCTTTATCACTGCTCAACCAGGCACCAGTTGGCATATCAGATTCTGACTATTCTGCATTGGCACTTTAATAAATAAAAATAGTAGACACAAGGTTTGACAGTTTTACTGGGCTAATTAGATTGATTTTGAACAAGCAATTATTTTCATGAACTGACATCTTGTCCCGCAGTCAAGACATTCATCAGAACTGAAATGAAACAGATTGCATCCAGAGGTACTGGCTGTCATCTCACTTGGACAGACAAAAACTTTGGAAAATCTCCAGCATCTAGTTTAATGAAAGAGCTGCTTTAGCTTTAACGAAATGGCTGAACTGCTTTGGGAGATGGTGATAATCAAAGTAGACAAAGAATCACAAATTCATGTTCAATATGTCCAGCAAGTATAAGATTCTGGGGTAACATTTCCTTCTTGGCTAAGACACAAAGTTAGCTTTCCAGCTCACTGCACAGTGAACTCCAGAATCAAATCCAACCTGCCCAGTTCTCAGATTGTTCCTATTGAGGTAGTGATGCAATTGTAATGTTACTGGGATAGTCATCATTAATGTTAATGTCAGGTTAATGTTTGGGGGAAATTTGAAATAAATAAAACAAATTCTTTGAAAAAAAACTTGCTCTAATGATGATCACATAACCATTATCAATTGTCAGAATAACTCAACTGCTTCGCCACTGTCCTGTAGGGATGGAAATCTGCCATCCTTACCTGGTCTGGCCAACATCAGTCCATGGAGGTATGTACAGCAAAGTGATCTGTCCATGGAGGTGCGTACAACAGAGGGATCAGTCCATGGAGGTGTGTATAGCAGCAGAGAGTGTGGAATGAGAGTCAAGTGGGATGTGAATACACTGAATATCAGAATTGTACCAACCACACCCCCAGTCAAGCCCTCAGTTACCACCACAACAATAGGTTTCATCATTATCTTAGTAAAAACAATGACTGCAGATGCTGGAAACCAGATTCTGGATTAGTGGTGCTGGAAGAGCACAGCAGTTCAGGCAACATCCAAGGAGCAGTAAAATCGACGTTTCGGGCAAAAGCCCTTCATCACTATCTTGTCCATATGGGTGAGGACCTGCAGCCAAACGTGTCCCCATTGGTGGGGTTGTTGCCTCTGTTTAGACAAGAACTTCCCCTGTGACACCAGTGAGGATAGTGCCTTGTGTTAGGAAGATGTCCCTGTCGTGTTGTGTGAGATATGGGTGTGAGACTACAGCAGTGTGAACTCTCTGAGCTTGGTGAAGACATAAGTTGTGAGCTAGGAGCGGTGGAAGGTGAATGAAGGGGACACAAAGCACTGTGTGTGAGGATCATGGCTCATTTGTAAGGTCACAGTTTCACGTGAGGTTATATTTTGGCTCTGTATCCAGGTTCTTGGGACCAAGCTACTGACATTGAGCTTCTTTTCTCTCTGCTCCCACATAACTTTCTCAGTGTTGAGCTGGAGAGCCATTTGACCCCCTGAGGGAAGAGCTCTCCACTTCCTGCATAAGGGTCTTCTATGCTATAGTGGAGAATTTTGGAAGATGTCGAGCAGTCTTCTCATTCTCATTAACCCCTTTCTTCACCACCAGCTGCAACTCCCCTTTATAATAGGTTGGCTGTAATTATTGGGAGATTAGATTCAGTTGGTACAGACACTTAGCAAATCTGTTCCATGTTGAACTGCACTCCTCAGTTATTGCAATTCATGGCAGCAATGACATTGCCTACAGAACAGTGGTTGGACATGGGGTAATCATATATCAAGGTTCCTGCTTCAGTCTCATCCAATTCTTCCTCTTGATGGTTTATTACACAATGACATTTTCCTACTAGTAATTTGCTATTGCTCATAATTAATTTGTATTGTTGAATATGGCTGAACATTTAAACAATCTTACTTAGGAATTTTCTAATTCCTGATGTATTTCTGTTGAAGATGTTAGTCCACATTATTTTACCAATTGTTAATTACCTGGTTCATGCTGGGTTTTTTTTATATACCTGAGTTCACTTTCACCTGAAAAGACTGCATGTGTGGATTCTTACATCAACTTGTGTCAAGTTGTTAATGTGACAATGTGCAGTGTTCAAGATGAAAGTTCTATTGAATGGGTTTTAATAAATGCCCAGTTGACAAGTATTACAATGAAAGATATTGTTGCTTCACATTGTCTGATTTTACTGCCATTTACACATCACTGAAATAAAGATTACAATAATGTGTTTTAATCATCATTAATGTTACACGTCTCCACTTCCATATTCATGAAAAAATCTTTTTTCTGATAAGTACATTATCAGTCAGAGGACCTCACTGTTTCTCTTGTATCTTTGAGAAAAAAAGTTATTTTGTCAAAGATGTTAATCTTGCACTCATCAGGCAATTTGCAAGAATTCCAAAGTAAGGGGAAACAACATATTTATTTGTATGACAGGAGATACCTGATTGGTTGGCAAACGGATTCTGATTGGTAGCATCAATACCATGGTGACCAGTAACTAATGGGTAGTCTTTGGTTAAATTTTAAAACCAAGCAGGTTGACTTTGATTGGCCAAGATATTGTCTTGGATGCTGGAAATGTGTTGCTGGAAAAGCGCAGCAGGTCAGGCAGCATCCAGGGAACAGGAGAATCGACATTTCGGGCATAAGCCCTTCTTCAGGAATCTTCAGGATTCCTGAAGAAGGGCTTATGCCCGAAACATCGATTCTCCTGTTCCCTGGATGCTGCCTGACCTGCTACGCTTTTCCAGCAACACATTTCCAGCTCTGATCTCCAGCATCTGCAGACCTCACTTTCTCCTCCAAGATATTGTCTTATCAAATAACCAGCAAATGGCTGTATTTTGTTGAACTGAAACAGACACAGTGCATGACATATGCAGTCCATCTGCAAACAACAGGGCCCTGTGTATTAATATTATGTGTAGTTTCCAGTATATGCAAATGCACCACATCATGAGGCTGACCGACAATCAAACATTGGTTGCCAGTGTAGTTCTTTGCACACTCAGGATTCTTCAGTCAACATTGTCCAATCGCAGAATCACATCTAATGTTGGACCCTATATTGCAACTTTTGCAATAGCAGGCTGATTGATTGCAGCCAGAACCTTGTTTGTCGTAAACAGCCTACACACCTGGCATCACACAGGTACTAAACTTCCTATACCACATCATTCATTTGTCTAATAGACAGAACATTTCTTTAGCTTGATCACAACTCATATTGCTACTTAGACCTTCACTTAGATTTTCAGAAAATGTTTGTTAGAGTCCCTCACAGGATGCTGATTAGAAAAATTAAAAGTTTTCACTTGAGTGTCAGAGACTAAGTGGTGGCCTGATAGAAGTACATAAAATTATGAGAGCTATGGATAGGGTTGATAGTCAGTCTTCCTCCCAGGGAGAAAGTATCAAATACGAGGGAGCATAGGTTTATGGTGGGGGGTGGGGGTGGCGGTGGGGGTGGAGGGACGTTTAAAGGAGATGTACGAGACAAGGTTTTTTTTAAACTGAGAGTGGTTAGTGCCTGGAATGGGAGGTGATAGAAGCCAACAAAGTCGAAGAAGCATTTAGACAGATGCTTGATCAAGCAGAGAATAGAGAGGGATTTGGACCATGTGTAGGTAAGTGAGGTTAGTTTAGAATGACACTGTGGTCATACAGATATAGTGGGTTGAAGGACTTGGTCCTGTGCTGTACTGTTCTATGTTTCTATGAAATAGAATATAATGTATTGCTATGTATTCATGGTTTACTAACAGACAGAAAACAGGGGGTAGGAATAAACAGAGTACCACAAGGATTAATACTCGAACACTGATAATCATAATGGAGAGCAACAATTTAGAGGTAGGAACCACATGAAATATTAACGTAACATTTTGAAATTCGTAGATGTTACAAAGCTAAGTGGGAATGTCTGTTGTGAGGAATATGTAAAGCAGCTTCAAGACGATTTGAAAATGCTTAGTCAATGAGCAAGAACATGGCAGATAGAATGGGGAAAAATGTAGGTCATCCATTTTGTCGGAGAAATCGCTGTGTAGAGTCATTATCGAGTCATAGAATCACACAGCACAGAAACAGATTTTTCAGTCTAACTTGTCCATGCCGACCAGTTTCCTAAACTAACTAATCCCATTTGCCTGCATTTGGCCCATATCCCTCTAAACCTTTCCTGTCCATGTACCCAGCGAAGTGTCCCTTAAAATGTTGTAATTGTACCAGCCTCTACCACTTCCTCTGGCAGCTCGATCCATACACGCACCATCACCCACTGTATGAAAAGCTGACCCTCAGTCCCTTTTAAATCTTTCCCCTTTCACCTTAAACTAAAGATTGGACATACAAAGGGACCTAGGTGTCCTTGTCAATATATCACTGAAAGCTAACATGCCGGAGCATTAAGCGATCAGGAAGGTTAATGGAATGTAAATGTTTATTGCAAGAGGATTTGAGGACTGGAATAGTCAAGTTTTGCTCCAACTGTATAAGACCTTGGTTAGACTGCACCTGGAGTAGTGTGTGTGTGGTTTTGGTCTATTCTTATCTTAGGCAAGATGTGAAGGTGCCAGTGTTGGAGTACTTCCAAATAAACCTATTGAGCTATACTCTGGTGTTGTGTGATTTGTAACTTTATCTTAGGAAAGATATTGTTATACAGAAGAGGTGCAATAAAGGTTCACCAGAATGGTTCACAGGATGCTGGGATTGTCTAATGAAGACACATTGGACAAACTAGACTTGCATTCTTCAGAGTTTGAACAATTAGAGATGCTCTCATTAAAATTTACAAAATACTTCATGGAATACAGAGTAGCTGTAGATAGGGGAACATAGAACCAGAGTGGTGTGGTGAGCAATATAGAAACAAAGAGGTTCTATAGAAGCAAAGAGGTTCTTCTGCAGCTGTACAGGGCCCTGGTGAGACCACACCTGGAATATTGTGTGCAGTTCTGGTCTCCAAATATGAGGAAAGACATTCTGGCTATTGAGGGAATGCAGCGTAGGGTCACGAGGTCAATTCCTGGAATGGCGGGACTATCTTATGTTGAAATGTTGGAGCGACTGGGCTTGTATACCCTTGAGTTTAGAAGACTGAGAGAGAATCTGATTGAGATGTATAAGATTAAAGGATTGGACACACTGGAGGCAGGAAACACGTCTCCGCTGATGGGTGAGTCCCGAACCAGAAGACACAGCTTAAAAATAAGGGGTAGGCCACTTAAAACAGTGATGAGGAGAAACTTCTTCACCCAGAGAGTGGTGGCTGTGTGGAATGGTCTGCCCCAGAGGGCAGTGGAGGCCCAGTCTCTGGATTTGTTTAAGAAAGAGTTGGATAGGGCTCTCAAGGATAGTGGAATCAAGAGTTATGGAGATAAGGTAGGAACAGGATACTGATTGAAGATGATCAGCCATGATCATAATGAATGGTGGTGCAGGCTCGAAGGGCAGAATGGCCTACTCCTGCACCTATTGTCTATTGTCTATTGTCTAAAAATAATGGGAATGCCCTTTACATCTGAGACAGAGGGAAATGTTTTTACTCAGAGGGTTGTTAACCTTTAGAATTATCTACTTGGAGGCTTGTGGAAGCGTAGTGTGTGAGTATGTGTAAGGTCAAGATTGATAGATTTTTGAATCTCAGTGGTGCACAGGGTTATGGGGATGGAGTGGATAAAAGGCATTGAAGTATTTGATCAGCTATCAGCCAATTGAAGAATGGGGCAGGGTCACAGGGCCTACTCTTGTTCTTAGGCTGTTATATTCCTATTCTCTAGTAGCAATGTGAAACAGCTTGCTTCACAAGCAAAATTTTGAGATACCCTTTCCTTTCAAGGAAAGAGGAGATAAACTGGGCATTTTTCAGGATATGGCCTGGTTGCTTCGATATACAGTGAGAGATTATCTAATCTGGGTAGCAATTATCCTACAGTTATCTTTCTACATGACAAATTTTCCAACCAATCAGCACTGTCCTCACAGGCAGTATAGATGTTGTTTTCTCTTTACATTGATATTTTTGTGAATTATCCTGACGGCTATGTTTTGATGTTGAAGGTGTGTATAGTACCTTTAAGAGAGTGAAAGCTGTTTTGCACTGAGGGCTTGCAAACACATGTCATGTGACTGACTAGCAGTTTCGGAGTGTATTGGAAAATTGAAATATCTAACATTTGGCTATTTTCACAACAGTTCGAATTTAACCAATCAGTTTTATCTCTGCCCCAGGATACTAAAACCTAATCGCATTTGAATTTAATGTTTTGACAACTTCAAACCAATGAGACAATCTTATGTTATAAAGAAGCTGGCATTTTGAGAGTTAGACAGAGAATAAACTGCTATCTAGAAAGAGAAATTGCCATTCAAAACACTCTCCATCAAAGGGACATTTTTCATATAAAACATCTTTGCAGCAAAAGACCAAAGGTGACTGGGAGAGATCTACAGGCAGAGGAAGGAGGTCACTGGAGATGACTTGCACTGTCTGGTTTTGAAAATTAAATGGATGCATTTTTAATAAAGGATTTTACTGGAACAACATTGTTACAGAATAGGAGGTAGGTAGCAAACCTTTAAGAGAAAGAAAGCTGTAAATAGTTGTTGTTTAATGGTCACTTTTAGAGTTAAAGTATCAATGGATAGTTTTTCTTTAAATAGGGAAGTTGGGAATTCTCTGTCACTCATACTTTTACAGATTACGAGGCAAGGTGAGCTTTTCTGAGTGTTAATTAGCAGAAAGGTCACCTCCATGTTGTAAAAGTTACGTTGAAGGGGAGTAGAGACAACCCTGGAAATTATAGACCAGTGAGCCTTTCTTCAGTTGTGGGTAAAGTGTTGGGAAAGGTTACAAGAGACAAAATTTATAATCATCTAGTAAGGAATAAGATGATTAGGGATAGTCAACACAGTTTTGTGAAGGGTAGGTCGTGCCTCACAAACCTTATTGAGTTCTTTGAGAAGGTGACCAAACAGGTGGATGAGGGTAAACCGGTTGATATGGTGTACATGGATTTCAGAAAGGTGTTTGGTAATGTTTCACACTACAGGCTATTGCACAAAATACAGAGGCATGGGATTGAGGGTATTTTGGTTTGGAGGGTGGTGGTTGATGGGAAATGTTCATCCTGGAGTTCAGTTACTAGTGGTGTACCACAGGGATCTGTTTTGTCATTTTTGTAAACGACCTAGGTGAGGGCATAGAAGGATGGGTTAGCAAATTTGCAGGTGACACTAAGGCCAGTAGAGTTGTGGATAGTGCTGAGGAATGTTGTAGGTTACAGAGGGACATAGATAAGCTGCAGAGCTGGGCTGAGAGGTGACAAATGAAGTTTAATGCGGAAAAGTGTGAGATGATTCAGTTTGGAAGGAGCAACAGGAATAAAGAGTACTGGGCTAATGGGAAGATTTTTGGTAGTGTAGATGAGCAGAGAGATCTCGGTGTCCATGTACATAGATCCCTCAAAGTTGCCACGCAGGTTGATCGGGTTTTTAGGAAGGTGTATAGTGTGTTAGCTTTTATTGGTAGAGGGATTGAGTTTTGGAACCATGAGGTCATACTGCAGCTGTACAAAACACTAGTGCAGCCACACTTGGAGTATTGCGTACAGTTCTGATCACTGCATTACAGGAAGAATGTGGAAGTTTTGGAAAGGGTTCAGAGGAGATTTACCAGGATGTTGCCTGGTATGGAGGGTAGGTCTTATGAGGAAAGGTTGAGGGACTTAAAGCTGTTTTCATTAGAGAGAAGAAGGTTGAGAGGTGACTTAATTGAAACATAAAAGATAATCAGAGGGTTAGATAGCGTGGACAGGGAGAGCCTTTTTCCTCAGATGGTGATGGCTAGCATGGGGGGAATAGCTTTAAATTGAGGGGTGATAAATATAGGACAGATGTCAGAGGTAGTTTCTTTACTCAGAGAGTTGTAGGGGCGGGGAATGCATTGCCTGAAACAGTAGTGGACTCACCAACTTTAAAGGCATTTAAATGGTCATTGGATAAACATATGGATGAAAATGGAATAGTGTAGGTTAGATGGGCTTCCATTTGGTTTCAAAGGTCGGTGCAACATCGAAGGCCAAAGGGCCTGTACTGCGCTGTAATGTTCTATATTCTGTGTTCTATGTTCTAACTCAAACAAAGAGTTAGGAGAGCCGAAGGGACCACAAAATGTCTTTGATAAACACAATGAAGGAAAATCCCAAGTCATTTTCCATATTGAGAGAAGGAGCAAGAGGGTTGGTAGGGAAAGAGTAGGCCAACTCAAGGACAAAGTAGGGAATTTATGTGTGGAGCTGGAGGACGTGGGTGAGGTCCTTAATAAATACTTTGCATTGGTATTCACAAAGGAGAAGGACATGGTGAATGGTGAGTCTCAGTAAGGATATGTTGATATTCTAGAGCATGTAAATATAAAAAATGAGGATGCACTAGGTGTTTTGAAAAGTATTAAGGTAGACATGTCCCCAAGATCAAATCATTTACAAGAATCTGAGGATGTGAACAACAATGCATTCGACATTGAAGGAGAACAAATGCAACAAGAGCAAGACAATATTCAGGTTTGAGCTGATAAGCAGCAAGTGACATTCAAGCCACACAAATACCAGGCGATGATTGTCTCCCACAAGAGGAATTCTCACCATTTTCTCTTGACATTCGCCTTCCTTTTTCTGAGGCAGTCCCTTGAGACTGAGGATGATTTTCCTCCTCTGTGGAGTTGAGGGTCCTGAGGTGAATGAACAGCTCAATGCTGGATCCACTCCCCCTGCCACAGGCTGGGGAAGGTGGTGTTCATTGAACCAGGTGGATGACATCCCCAAGTTTCCACAGGCTCCTTCCATTGTTGGTTCTCAGCCTCCAGCTGGGCTTGTCAGAGATGCTCAGGGTGATCAACACCTTCCTGGATGTTTCTGTTGCAGTGTGGGTGGTCTTGGGCTTGGAGGTTCCCACGAGGTGATAGAGATGTTATATTGTTTACAGGGAGGTTTCAAGGATGTCTCTGAAGTATTTTCTCTCTTCTCCCAGTAACCACTCTTTGTGAGGGACCGAGTATAGAGCTTGTGTCAGGAGTCATGTGTAAGGTGTGTGAACAATGTGAGCCATCCAGTGTAGCTGATTGGCCATAACTAGTGCCTTGATACAGAGATGGTGGTCTGAGAGAGGACACTGATATTGGAGCATTTATCCCTGCCAGAGAATTTGTAAGATATTGTGGAGGTATTATTGATGATGCTTGCTAAGGCATTTGGAATGTGTCCTGTATACTGACCATGTCTCCAATGCATACAGAAGGGCTGGTAAAAGATTGATGCATGTAGACCATGTGCTTAGTTTGAGAACTTTGTCATCACAACAATCTGTTCTTTTGACATTCAACAGTATTAGCATTACTGATTCCCCTCTCATCCAAATCCTATGGCTACCATCAACCAGAAACTTAATTAGATCATAATGAGTAATTCACTTCCTAACTTCTCGAGTCCTGTCTACCAACTTCAAGGCACAAGTCAAGAGAGGGACATGTGATGAATTCCTTTTCTTGTCTTATCCATTTGATCTCCAAAGGGGCCAGCAATCTGTAAATTGTAATGTTCTGTGAATAGACAGTTCCAATGTGTTTATTGTGTTTCGCTGTGGATTTGCTAAATTCAATCCTGCCTGATGGAAATACAGAGCATGTTGTGGGGCTTTAGGTAGATATGGAAATAGTGGATTAACTGTTAGCAATCAACCAGGAATTCTTAGATTCAGAAAGAGTCACTGAGGATTCTGAAAACTGTCAATGTAGCATGCTTATTCAAAAAGGAAATGAAATGAATAGACCAGGTAACTATAGACCAGTTCATTTAGGATCTGTCATTGAGAAACTGTTAGAGTATATGAGAAAGAATGTAATAACAGAGCATTCGGAAACATATGCAATCAGGCAAAGTCAACGTGGCTTCAGGAAGAGGAAATACCACCTGACAAAAGTATTACAGTTCTTTGAAGAGGTTAAAGGCAGGATAGATAAATGAGAAATGATAGATGCAATGTGTTGGATTTTCCCAAAGGTTATTCAATAAGTTATGGTACATAAGGTTAATTAATAGGGTCAGAAACCATGATGATGGGGAAGTATATCAACTTAGATACAGGATTAGCTAACTAATCAAAGACAGGGTATTGGGAAGGGGTGACTTTGGGGGCGAGCGGATGTCATTTTCTAGATTCCAACTTGTAACTAATGGAATACGACATAGATCAGGGCTGACCACAGTTATGTACAATATATATTCATGACTTGGATGATGGAAGGGAATATGCTATTGCCAAATTGTAGATAACATAAATACAGGTGGGAAGGCAAGTAATAAGATAACACAGAAAGACCATAGAGAGATAGAGACAGGTTAAGTGAATGGGCAAAGTCTTGGCGGATAGAACATAATGTGGGAAAATGTGAGATTAGATGCTTTGGCATGAATAATAGAAAGATGGAACATTATTTAATGGAGAATGACTGCATAAAGGTATGGAACAGAGGAATTTTGGAGTCCTCCCACATGAATCACAAAATGTAAGCATAAATGATCAGCAGGTAATAGGGAAGGCAAATGGAATACTGGCTTTTATTTCAAAGGGAATGGGAAGTTGGCAGAAGTTATCGAAATCGGGGGAGCAAAGTCACTGAGGAATTGGGAACTTGAAATTTGAGCAATGTGACTCCAGGGAAAATGTGAGCATCAGAGAAGTTGAACTGAGGATACTCGATGGAAGTTTTGCCTTCAGAGGGAATAATACATTGACTCTTACAGTTTTTTCCAGAGACTGACAAAATGAAAAGAGACAAGGCACAGATTTATTCTTGAACTTGCAGTATCACAAACTGCGTGCTCAGTTGAAAAATAATTTTGATAAATCACAAGCTGTAAATATATATGACACTCAGCTGTTCTGTTTGTTGAAATGCAGACTTACAATTCAGGCAAAAATTTCAAGATGTCATGCTTTTGGCAAGCTTGTTAATAGCATGTCAATCTTGCATACAAATTCTAGCCAGCAATTGCTGAGCTTCAGAAGGATTTTGTGTGAGATGCACACAATGTCACTTTCTAGCTGTTAGAATTGTAGAGGCCATTCAGCCCCTTATATCCAGATCACACGGCAATTCAGCTAATACCTCCCTCCTGTTCTTGTCCTGTAAAACAACAAATCTAATGATCCAATTTCATCCTGAAAACAACAATTGAGCCCATTTCCAGCATACACCATGCAGATTCGATGAAGAGTGTATGATTGTATGACTTTGTCAAAGTGCAAAGGGATTTGCCCAAAAATGAGGTGTCATCCTGGTGAAACCAAGTAGTACTGGAGTCATACAGCACAGAAACAGACCCTTCAGTCCAACACATCCATGCCAACCATGTTTCCCAAACTAAACTAGTTCCATTTGCCTGCATTTGGCCCATATCCTTCTAAACCTTTCTTATTCATGTACCTGTCCAAATGTCTTATAAGTGTTGCAACTGCACCTGCTTTTACCACTTCCTCTGGCAGTTCATTCCATATCGGAACCAACCTCCATGTGAAAAGGTTACCCCTCAGGTCCCTATTAAATCTTTCTCCACTCACCTTAAAATTATGCCCTCGAGTTTTGAACTCCCCAACCTTGGGGAAACCACCATTCCTATTATCTATATCACTCATGATTTTATGAACGTCTCAAATGTTACCCCTCAACGTCCTATGCTTCAGTGAAAATGGTCCCAGCCTATCTAACCTCTCCTTCTAACTCAAACCCTCCATTCCCAGAAACCGTGTGCCATACAGCGTAAGCAGCAAGTGACAGACAAAGATAAATGATTCCACAGACAATGGATCAAGTCTAAGCTCCGCTGTCCTGCCACATCCTGCTGTAAATGGTGGTGGACAATTAAACAACTCACTGGAGGAGGAGAATCTACAAATATTCTCATCTTCAATGATGGACAAGTCCAGAACATCAGTGCAAAAGATAACGCTGAAGCAGTTACAGCAATCTTTAGCCAGAAGAACCGAGTGGATGACCCAAAAGGCATCCTCACGTGGCTCGTAGCATCACAGATGCCAGTTTTCAGCCAATTTGAGTCACTTCAATTGATATCAAGAAATGGTTGTAGGCACTGGATACTGCAAAGGCAACAAGCACTATCAACATTCTGAGGGTAACCATTGACTAGGAATTGATTCGTACTAGTCATATGAATACTGTGGCTACACAAATACCTCAGAGGCGAGGAAGTCTGCAGTGACCCCAAAACCTGTCCACCGTTTACAGAGCAATTTTGATTATCCGAATATCAATTATCTGAATTTGGATTATCTGAAGAGGATCTCAAGGACCCAATAGAAGCATTATATCAAAGAGGTGTTTCCAACACTGATTGCATCTTTCATTTATAATGATTAAAAATGAATTTGGCTTACTGGAATGCTGCCAAGAACAGTCCTGGATATCGATGGGATCCCAGGCACCGTCTCCAAATGACTGACCACCCACCCTCTCTCCCCACACTTTTCCTGGAGTTCTATGCAGGGGTGTACCCTAATCCCCCCTTCCCCAGATAATCTCTCCAACATTGCCCTGTACAGGACAAAGGTGGAACTTGTCAAAAAGTTGCAATAAAAAACTGTGTGTGTGGCTGCATCTGTGTGTGTGTGTGTGTGTTTCTGTGTGCATCTGCATGTGTGTGTGTCTGTGTGCATGTGTGAGTGTCTGTGTGTGTGGGTTTCTGTGTGTGTGTCTGTGTATGTGTCTGTGTCTGTGTGTGTGGTGTGTGCGTGCATGTGTGCGTGTGTGCATGTCTGTGTGTGTCTGTGTATGTGCCTGTGTGTGTGTGTGCCCGTGTGTGTGTCTGTGTGTGTCTGTGTGCGTGTCTGTGTGTGTGGTGTGCATGTGGTGTGTGTCTGTGTGAATGTGTGTCTGTGAGTGCGTGTCTGTGTGTGGTGTGTGTGTGTGAATGTCTGTGAGTGTGTGTCTGTGTGCATGTCTGTGTGTCTGTGTGTGTGGTGTGCATGTGGTATGTGTGTGTGTCTGTGAGTGTGTGTCTGTGTACATGTCTGTGTGTGTGTGTGTCTGTGTGCATGTGTGCGGGCCTGTGTATGTGTGTGTGTGTCTGTGTGCATGTCTGTATGTGTCTATGTGTGTGTGTGTGTGTGCATGTGGTGTGTGCACAGTTTTGAGGCTCATAACCCAACGGCAGCAGCAATCTTGCTGTTGGTGTCCAATCTGGCTGCCCTGGAGAGGAGGTGGGGGGGAAGATGTGTGGGGGGGGGGCAGGGGCAGGGGTGGCCGGGTCAGATGGGGGGTGAGAGGGGGGCAGGGGCATGGTCGGGTGCGAAGTTGGATGGGATGGACGGGGGCGGGGCTCACGTGGTGTGCTGCTGCCTTGTCTCCTGAGCGTGGAAAGTGAGGACTGCAGATGCTGGAGATCAGAGCTGAAAATGTGTTGCTGGAAAAGCGCAGCAGGTCAGGCAGCATCCAAGGAGCAGGAGAATCGACGTTTCGAGCATGAGCCCTTTTCAGGAATGAGGGGAGTGTGCCAGGCAGGCTAAGATAAAAGTAGGGAGGAGGGACTTGGGGGAGGGGCATTGGAAATGTGATAGGTGGAAGGAGGTTAAGGTGAGGGTGATAGGTCAGACTGGAGTGGGGGCGGAGAGGTCAGGAAGAAGATTGCAGGTTAGGAAGGTGGTGCTGAGTCCGAGGGTTGGGACTGAGACAAGGTGGGGGGAGGGGAAATGAGGAAACTGGAGAAATCTGAGTTCATCCCTTGTGGTTGGAGGGTTCCTAGGTGGAATATGAGGCGCTCTTCCTCCAGCCGTCGTGTTGTTGTGGTCTGGCGATGGAGGAGTCCAAGGACCTGCATGTCCTTGGTGGAGTGGGAGGGGGAATTGAAGTGTTGAGCCACGGGTTGGTTGGGTTGGTCGGTCCGGGTGTCCCAGAGGTGTTCTCTGAAACGTTCCGCAAGTAGGCAGCCTGTCTCCCCTATATAGAGGATGCCACATCGGGTGCAGCAGATGCAGTAAATGATGTGTGTGGAGGTGCAGGTGAATTTGTGGCGGATATGGAAGGATCCCTTGGGGCCTTGGAGGGAAGTGAGGGGGGAGGTGGGGCGCAAGTTTTGCATTTCTTGCGGTTGCAGGGGAAGGTGCCGGGAGGGGTTGGTGGGGGGTGTGGACCTGACAAGGGAGTCACGGAGGGAGTGGTCTTTTCGGAACACTGATAGGGGAGGGGAGGGAAATATATCCCTGGTGGTGGGGTCCTTTTGGAGGTGGCGGAAATGACGACGGATGATAAGTCTGCTCCTGAGCGGGGAGCAGACTTAGCAAGTGCTTGCTGTGTCAAATGGGATTGAACTACAAGATGCTCTGCAGAAATTCACCATAAATCCTTCAACAGCACATTAAAGACCACAACCAATTCCTTTGAGAAAAATAAGGGCAGCAGATACATGGCATAACAACCTCTGCAAGTTCCCCTCTAAGACGCTGACCCTACTGACTTGGAAATAACAGTTCCGTAACTGTCGCTGGGTCAAAGTCCTGGAACTCCCTCCATAGGGGCATTGTGTGACTACCTGCAGCATAGGGATTGCAGCAGTTCAAGAAAGCAGCTCACCCCCATATTCTCAAGAGCAACTGGGTATGTTCAATAAATGCTGCCCCAACCAGCAACACCCACATCCCATGAATTAATTTTTTTTTTAATTATTAATTTTGTTTCCCATTATTAAAGTCCAGTATTACTATGTTGTTGACTTCTTCTTGGAGCCCCCAGCACTGCCTGGCAGGAAATCTATTTCTGAGTGAACTCCATGACCTGCATCAAGAAACCAAGCAAGGAGTTAAGGAGAAAAACAAGCAGCCTCAACACTGTGTAACCTTACACAATAATCCTGGGAATAAATTCTGTCAACCTCGCTGCTGCTGAGCAGAATGCCTTGTGAAAATAACTCTTTTCATTGTTAAAGTTACAGTGAGATAATTACAGCTGTTTCAACTTGGTGTCCAGCCATTCAAAATGCAAAGTTTTGCACTGTTAGTTAGACAGCTTCTTCGGGAAGGCAAAGTCTATTCAACTTTCACACACAGCCAAGCCAGAATGGGAGGTTCCTGGAGCTCTCCAACATCTTGGTGATGTCTGTTTGTTTATTGATACAAAAGCTAGGATGCTGATTGGCTGCCTAACCATCGCTGGTCAGTGTACTTTATGCTCCATCAACTTCACCAATACATTCCACCTTGACCTTAAATTTACCTGGACCATCTCGGACACCTCCCTTCCCTTCCTGGACCTCCCCATCTCCATTAATGACGACCGACTTGACACCGACATTTTTTACAAACCCACCGGCTCCCACAGCTACCTGGATTACACCTCTTCCCACCCTACCTCCTGCAAAAATGCCATCCCGTATTCCCAATTCCTCCGCCTCTGCCATATCTGCTCCCAGGAGGACCAGTTCCACCACAGAACACACCAGATGGCTTCCTTCTTTAGAGATCGCAATTTCCCTTCCCTCGTGGTTAAAGATGCCCTCCAACACATCTCGTCTACATCCCGCACCTCCGCCCTTAGACCCCACCCCTCCAATCGTAACAAGGACAGAACGCCCCTGGTGCTCACCTTCCATCCTACCAACCTTCGCATAAACCAAATCATCCGCCAACATTTCCGCCACCTCCAAACGGACCCCACCACTAGGGATATATTTCCCTCCCCACCCCTTTCCGCCTTCCGCAAAGACCGTTCCCTCTGTGGCTACCTGGTCAGGTCCATGCCCCCCAACAACCCACCCTCCCCTCCTGGCTCCTTCCCCTGCCACCGCAGTAATTGCAAAACCTGCACCCACACCTCCTCCCTCACCTCTATCGAAGGCGCTAAAGGAGCCTTCCGCATCCATCAAAGTTTTACCTGCACATCCACCAATATCATTTATTGTATCCGTTGCTCCTGATGCAGTCTCCTCTATATTGGGGAGACTGGGCGCCTCCTCGCAGAGCGCTTTAGGGAATATCTCCGGGACACCCGCACCAATCAACCAAACTGCCCCGTGGCCCAACATTTCAACTCCCCCTCCCACTCTGCCGAGGACATGGAGGTCCTGGGCCTCCTTCACCGCCGCTCCCTCACCACCAGACGCCTGGAGGAAGAACGCCTCATCTTCCGCCTCGGAACACTTCAACCCCAGGGCATCAATGTGGACTTCAACAGTTTCCTCATTTCCCCTTCCCCCACCTCATCCCAGTTCCAAACTTCCAGCTCAGCACTGTCCCCATGACTTGTCTTACCTGCCTATCTTCTTTTCCACCTATCCACTCCACCCCCTCCCCCCTGACCTATTACCTTCATCCCCTCCCCCACTCACCCATTGTACTCTATGCTATTTTCTCCCCACCCCCCACCCTCCTCTAGGTTATCTCTCCACGCTTCAGGCTCTCTGCCTGTATTCCTGATGAAGGGCTTTTGCCCGAAACGTCGATTTCGAAGCTCCTTGGATGCTGCCTGAACTGCTGTGCTCTTCCAGCACCACTAATCCAGAATCTGGTTTCCAGCATCTGCAGTCATTGTTTTTACCTGGTGTACTTTACAAACCTATCTCCAGTGTTGTTAATCCCAGCAGCAACAGGATGAGGGTGAGTGCCTTCTGTGGGTTTTCGATTGGCCACTAAATGATGTCAATTGGTAGTGGGGAATAAAGGACTCCCAAGGGGCTTCCCAGCCACAATCTGATCCTGACAGAGGCTATGGAGGGGGTGGGCAGGGGGCTGCAGTTTAGGTAAGTCATCATCCGCTGAAAATGTGTTGCTGGAAAAGCGCAGCAGGTCAGGCAGCATCCAGGGAACAGGAGAATCGACGTTTCGGGCATAAGCCCTTCTTCAGGAATCAGGTTTCTTATGCCCGAAACGTCGATTCTCCTGTTCCCGGGATGCTGCCTAACCTGCTGCGCTTTTCCAGCAACACATTTTCAGCTCTGATCTCCAGCATCTGCAGACCTCACTTTCTCCTCTAAGTCATCATCCGGCCAATTTAATGCCCGTTCCAGCACTAAGCTCACTATCTCAGGTGCTGAACATCCAGTCCCAGATTTTGGAGTGTGGGAGCAGCATACCGGCCCTCAAACATGACCAATTGCTGGTTTTGGGAAGACATAGTATTCATTTCTTTTTGCCAGAAGAGCTACTTTTGTAACAAGTGAAAAGTTTGTCAGACTGAGGCCATTGCTAAAGGCTGACATCAGTAAATCAGCTGGTCAATGACTAGATGACTGTTATCTTATTTGGCTCAATATAAATAGACTGCAATATTAATCTGTCAGTGCAGCATTTCTGAGATACTCTAAAAGAGTTTGACACCACATGGCTTGTTCTCAGCAGCTCAGTTTTCAAGTTTCATTCCTCAAACAAATCATAAATAACAGCAAGGATTATTTTGGAATTGTAATCCTGCAATTGATCACATGAATAGGAAGGTTGTGACAGAGAATATATTAATTCACGTTCTTGTTCTATTATGGCCCAGATTCCATACCAGACAGGCCCTCAACATCATCACCCTGTGATGTTTGATATCCACTTCACAGTCAATCACTGTCCCAATGCAATGGAGTCTGTCCAGTTTATTCAATCAATCAGTTGTGTATGCTATGTACAGAAACATGAGTAAACATAGACACCAGATTGTGTGTATGTATGTGATATTAGTCTTGAAAATAGTTAGCATTTTTAATAGACCACTAGATACCTGGCTCCAGAAGAACCTGACTAACTGTGCTATGATGTGCAGGTTAGGTGAATTGGCCATGCAGTGTTCAGAATGCTTAGGTTAGGTGCATTAGTCAGGGGTAAATGTAGAGTAATAGAGCAGGGGAATGGGTCTGGATGGGTTATTCTTCGAAGTGTTGGTGTGGTTGTTGGGCCGAAGGGCTTGTTTCCACACTGTAAGGATTCTATGTGTTATGTAAACTAAATAGCAAACCACAAATGACATTACTTTTATCACAATTTATGCATTAACATTTGTTGTTTGAGGATACTGTTAGAACTTGGTGCACTAGAAATCAAACCCTGTTATTCCCAGAGTCATCACAAATGTGCACAGATTTAGTCAAACTTTCCAAAGTCCTCAATTTACCCAACTGACAAACTCAAGCTAAAATAACTCACTCACCAGGTTTCATTACTTAACAAGGAAATAACTAATTATTACAAAAAGGTTGTCCTTAACTAATGACAATTAGGAAATCTGAATTGTTGACTTATAATCCTACAACTTAAACTTTACCTATTCTTAAATTCCGTCCTTTAAAAAAAATGGCAGATGCACAAAGACATGAGTAAAGCAATTTGTAAACAACTCAAAACATGCCCCAGTAAACATGGTTTGAAAGCTGCAGTTATCTCTTTCTGCAATCTTCTCAGTTTAAAACAGCATCCTTTAGTTATAGAAACAAAAACAGAAATTGCTGAAACAACATTTTTGGAGAAAAAGCAAAGTTAACATTTCAGGTCCAGTGACTCTTCTTCAGAACGGATAGTAGCTGGGAAGAAGTTGGTACCGATGTTGAAGATGGGGTGGGGGAAAGGAAGAGAAAAATACCAGGTGGCAATAGAACTCAGATTGAGAGAAAACAGTTGGGCAGATAAAGGAACAGATAAAGATCAGGCCGAGGGAATCAATAGCAGCTCATGGGGACTATTAGTAACTGACAATGAGTTGTTTGTTGGAACAGACCATGTGATAACAAGGCTTGGTGTGTGGGGATTGGGATAACGATATGGGAGAAGATGCTCAGGTCTTAAAATTATTGGACTTAACATTGAGTCCAGAAAATGGAAAATGAGCTGGTGGTTTTCCAGCTTGCGTTGAGCTTTGCCAGAACATTGTAGCAAGCCTGAGACAGAGATGATGACCACGGAGCCAGGTGGTGTGTTAAAGTGGCAGGCAACTGGAAGCTCAGGGTCTTTTTTGAGGGCAGAATGTAGGTGCTCTGTGAAGCGGTCACTTAGACAATGCTTTGTTTCCCCAAAGTAGAGGAGACAACATTGTGAGCAACAAGTGTAGTAGACAAGATTGTGTGAAGTGTAGGTAAAGCACTGCTTCACCTGGAAAATATGGCTGGGCCCTTAGATAGTGAAGAGCAAGGAAGTAAACAGGCAGGTGTTACACTTTCTATTGTTGCAGGAGAAGGTGTCATGAGGCTATAGGGAAGTTTTGGCAATGGAGGAAGAGTGCACCAAAGGGAATGGTGCCTGTGGAAGGCTGATGAATGAGGGGAGGGGAATAATTGTCTGGCAGTGACATCCCACTGAAAGTGGCGGAAATGATGGTGAAGGATCCTTTGGGTGTGGATGCTGATGGGATGGACAACAGTGATCCAATCGTTGTGGGAGGGAAGAGAGGGCGTGAGGGCCAAGGTACGGGAGATGTGTTGGAGCCAGCTGAGAGCCCTGTCACCAAAGTGTTGTGGAATCCTCATTTGAGGAAGAAAGTGAACATTTTGGAGGCCACCTTGTAGAAGCTGCCATCATTGCAACAGGTGTGATTAGATTAGTAATTGGAACAGAGAAAGTAGGTGAGTGGAACATACCACTGCCAATGATGGTATTAGAGTCAGATACCTAAGGGACATTTAAGCGACTCATGGATAGGCACAATGAAGGGTATGTGGGTTAGTCTGATTTTAAAGTGGGATAAACGGTCAACATGAAATTGAGGGCCGCAGGGCCTATACTTTACTGTACTGTTCTATGGAACATAGAACATAGAACAGTACAGGCCCTTTGGCCCACAATGTTGTGCTGAGCATTTATCTTAATCCAAGATCAACCTAACCTACACACCCCTCAATTTACTGCCGTCCATGTGCTTATCCAGCAGTCACTTAAATGACCCTAATGTCTCTGACTCTACTACCACATTTGGCATTCCACACACCCACCATTCTCTACATAAAGAACCTACCTCTGACATCTCCCCTAAACCTTCGTCTAATCAGCTTAAAATTATGACCCCTCATGACAGCCATGGGGAAAAGTTTTTTTTAGATTACTTACAGTGTGGAAACAGGTCCTTCAGCCCAACAAGTCCACCCCCCTACATTTACCCCTTCACCAAACACTACAGGCAATTTAGCATGGCCAATTCACCTAACCTGCACATTTTTGGATTGTGGGAGGAAACCTGGGCAGAATGTGCAAACTCCACACAGTCAGCTGCCTGAGGTGGGAATTGAACCTGGGTCTCTGGTGCTGTGAGGAAGCAGTGCTAACCACTGCGCCACCATGCCATCTCTGGCTATCTACTCTCTCTATGCCTCTCATTACCTTGTACACCTCTATCAAGTCACCTCTCTTCCTTCTTCTCTTCAGTGTGAAAAGCCCGAGCTCACTCAACCTCTCTTCATAAGACAAGCCCTCCAATCCAGACGGCATCCTGGTAAATCTCCTCTGCACTCTCTCTATATTCCATAGTCTTTCCAGAAAGCAGGGTATGAGGACATACAGTGAAAGGAAAAACTGTGGGAGTCGGTGGGTTTGTAGTGGATATTGGTGGCCAGCCTATCCCCAGAAATAGAAACAGAGATGTTGAGGAAGGGAAGGGAGAAGTCAGAGATGGACCAGGTGAAGCTGAGACCGGGATAGAAATTGGAAGCAAAATTGATAAACTTTTCCAATTCAGAGTGACAGAGGGAACTTAAAAGTACATTTTTATGAGCACCATTGGCTGGACCACATTTATTGCCCATCCCTTAGTTACTCCCTTGCGAAGGTGGTAGTGAACTACCTTCTTGAACCACTGCAGTCCAGAACTGCTCTCAGAGAGGTTGCAGAGTGTACGTGAACCTGTATTGCCGTTACAGAGTGAATTCCAGAATTTTGATCCAATGACAGTGAAGGAATGGTGATATCTTCCCAAGTCAGGATGGTGAGTGGCTTGTAAGAGTTTATATAATAAGCAAGGTGATGGAGCAGACTTAGACGAAAAGATGCAAATTTTAAAGTGAGCCACTGTTGGGCCACAAACCAAGAGTAGGTCAGCATTTACTTATTTTGGATATTTTGGTATCTATCCCTTTCACTGCACATGACGTCTGATTGTGCCTACCTTTGTCAAATATTGCACTGATGATTTTTAGGGTATTAGATTTAATTAACTCTGAGGTATAGTGCTGCTTTTAGCAAATATTTTGTGTCTGCTTTTTTAAAATAATTTCTCTTGGTTTTATTTCGATGTAAAAACCACATCTTTTTGTTTCTATCTAATGTAATGAGCAATACGTCAGTTTCCATGTGATCAATTGTGATAGGCGACTCTGGTCAGAGGCACAGACAGACGTTTCTGCAGCCAACAGTGAAAATTAGAATGATGTGTTACCTCCCTGGTGCGAGACTCAAGGATGTCTGACAGAAGGTGCAGAATGTTCTCAAAGGGGAGAGGGATCAACAGGAGGTCATTGTACACATTGGAACCAATGACATAGGATGAGGTTCTGAGGGGAGAATATGGAAAGTTGGGTGGAAATTTAAAGGTGGCCCTCAGGTAGTATCTGGAGTAGTAATATCTGGATTACTCCCAGTGCTACGAGCTCGTGAGGGTAGGAATAGGAGGATAAAGCAGATGAATGCATGGCTGAGGTGCTGGTGTATGGGAGAAGGATTCACATTTTTGGATCATTGGAATCTCATCTGGGGTAGAAGTGACCTGTACAAGAAGGACGGATTGCATCAGAGTTGGAAGGGGACTAATATACTGGCAGGGAGATTTGCTAGAGCTGCTCGGGAGGATTTAAACTAGTAAGGTGGGGGGGGATGGTGGGACCCAGGGAGATAGTGAGGAAAGAGATCAATCTGGGACTGCACAGTTGAGAAAAGGATCAAATCAAACAGTCAGGACAGGAAGGAACAAAGCAGAGAACAATGTCGGACTGATAAACTGCATTTAGTCCAATGCAAAGGGCCTAACAGGGAAGGCAGATGAACTCAGGGCATGGTTAGAAACATGGGACTAGACATCATAGCAATTACAGAAACATGGCCCAGGGATGGACAAGACAGTCTTCATTTGAAGCAGTGGGGTACTAATATTGGTTGGGAAATTTGCTGGTGCCATACGGGTGAGTTTAAACTTGCTCAGCAGGGGGATGGCAACTTGTGTTGTAGTTCCAATGCACAGGAGAATGAGAGTAAGGAGGACATGGATGGGATTTCACAGTCACAGGAGTGTGCTGGCAGACTGCAAATTGGTTTGAAGTGTGTCCATTTCAATGCCAGAAGTATCCAGAATAAGGTAGGTGAACTTGCAGCATGGAAAGGTACCTGGGATTCTTTGTGGTGGTCATTTCGGAGACATGGATAGAGCAAGGTCTGGAATGGATGTAGCAGATTCCAGGGTTTAGTTCTTTCATTAAGATCAGGGAAGGCAGTAAAAGAGGGGGAGGTGTAGCTTTGTTATCAAGGACAGTATAACAGTGGCTGAAATAACTTTTGATGACGACTCGTCTATTGAGGTGATATGGGTTGAAGTTAGAAACAGGAGAGGAAAGGTCACACTGCTGGGAGTTTTTTATAGGCCTCCGCAGAATTCCAGGGAGTTGGAAGAGAGGATCGGCAAAACGATTCTGGGTAGGAGTGAAAGGAACAGGGTGGTCATTATGGGGGCTTTAACTTCCCCAACATTGACAGGAAATGCTATAACTCTAGTACGTCGGATGGATCTGTTTTTGTCCAATGTGTACAGGAGGGTTTCCTGACACAGTATGTCGAAGGGCCGACAAGAGGGGAGGCCACACTGGATCTGGTGCTTGGTAATGAACCAGGTCAGGTGTTTGATTTATTGTAGGTGAGCACTTTGGAGAGAGTGACCATAATTCAGTTATGTTTAGTTTAGAGATGGAAATGGATCGGTACATGTCACAGGACAAGAGTTATCGATGGGGGAAGGGCAATTAGAATGTGATTATTTGGAGGCATAGAATAGTGTAGCAAAATGCAGGGGGTGCAGACGATGGGAATGTGGAGCAGTTTAAGGAACAGATATTGCATGTCCTTGATAGGTATGTCCCTGTCAGGCAGGGAGGAAGTGATAAGGTAAGGGAACCGTGGCTTATGAAAGAAATTGTATCTCTTGTTAAGTGGAAGAAGGAGGCTTATGTGACGTTGAGATGAGATGGTTCAAATGAGATGATGGAGAGTTACAGATGTGCTAGGAAGGATTTAAAGAGAGCGTTAAGAAGAACAAGGAGAGGACACGAGCAGTCTTTAGCAAATAGAATAAAGGAGAACCCTAAAGCTTTCTATAGGTATGTGAGGGATAAAAGGATGATTAAGGTAGGGATAGGGCCAGTCAAAGACAGAGTGGGAAGTTGAGTGTGGACCCTGTAGAGATCAGAATGGTGCTAAACGAATATTTCTCATCTGTTTTCACTCAGGAAAAGGAGAATATTGTAGAGGAGAAGAATGAGATATGGGCTACTAGACTTGAAAGGACCAAGGTTAGTAAAGAGGTGTTTTCAGTTCTAGAAGGAGTGAAAGTAGATAAGTCCCCTGGGGCAGATGGCATTTATCCGAGGATTCTCTGGGAAGCTACAGAGGAGATGGCGAAGCCTTTGGTTTTGATTTTTGAGTTAGCATTGTCTACAGGTTTAATACCAGAGAACTGGAGGATTGCAAATGTTGTGCTCTTATTCAACAAGGGTTGTAGAGATGACCCAGGTGGTTATAGACTAATGAGCCATACGTCTGTTGTAGGAAAAGGTTTGGAAAGGATTATAAGAGAGAGGATTTATAATCATCTAGCAAGCAACAACTTGATTGCAGATAGTCAACATGGTTTCATCAAGGGCAGGTCGTGTCTCACAAACCTCATTGAGTTTTTTGAGAAGGTGACCAAGCATATGGATGAGGGTCGGGCAGTTGACGTGGTGTACATGGACTTCAGTAAAGCCTTTGATAAGGTTCCACATGGTAGGCTGTTAGAGAAAATGCAGAGGCATGGGATTGAGGGTGATTTAGCAGTTTGGATTAGAAACTGGCTTTCTGAAAGAAGGTAGCGAGTGGAGGTTGATGGAAAATATTCAGTCTGGAGTCCGGTTACTAGTGGTGTGCCACAAGGATCTGTTTTGGGACCATTGCTGTTAGTTATTTTTGTAAATGACTTGGACGCAGGCATAGGTGGATGGGTTAGTAAGTTTGCAGATGACACAAAAGTTGGTGGAGTAGTGGACAGTGTGGAAGAATGTTGCAGATTGCAGGGGGACTTGGATAAACTGCAGAATTGTGCTGAGAGGTGGCAAATGG
Source organism: Chiloscyllium plagiosum (assembly GCF_037043375.1). Taxonomy (NCBI): domain Eukaryota; kingdom Metazoa; phylum Chordata; class Chondrichthyes; order Orectolobiformes; family Hemiscylliidae; genus Chiloscyllium; species Chiloscyllium plagiosum. Next base: position 1,164,328 of record NW_028270172.1, on the reverse strand, counting down.
AGTTCAATGCAGCTAAACGTGAGGTGATTCACTTTGGGAAGAATAACAGGAAGGCAGAGTACTGGGTCAATGGAAATATTCTCGGTAGTGTGGATGTGCAGAGCGATCTTGGAGTCCATGTATATAGAAAGTTGCCATCCAGGTCGATAATGCTGTTAACATTTATTGGGTGGAGCAATTGAGTTCCAGAGCCGTAATCTCATGCTGCAACTATACAAAATGCTAGTGCGGCTTCACTTGGAATACTGTGCCCAGCTCTGTTCACCCCATTACAGGAAGGATGTGGAAGCATTGGAAAAGGTGCAGAGGAGATTTACCAGGATGTTGCCTGATCTGGAGCGAAAGTCTATTGAGGAAAGGCTGAGGGACTTGGGTCTGTCCTCATTGGAGAGAAAAAGGCTAAGAGGGGATGTGATAGAGACATACAAGATGATCAGAGGATTAGATAGGGTAGACAGTGAAAGTCTTTTCCCTAGGATGATGATGTCAGCTTGTACGAAGGGGCATAACTACAGATTGAGGGGTGATAGATTTAAGACAGATGTCAGAGGCAGCTTCTTCACTCAGAGAGTGGTACGGGTGTGGAATGCCCTACCTGCTAATGTAGTTAACTCAGCCACATTAGGGAGATTTAAACAATCCTTGGATAAGCACATGGCTGATCATGGGATAGTGTAGGGTGATGGGCTGAGATTAGTTCACAGGTCGGTGCAACATCGAGGGCCGAAGGTCCTGTCCTGCACTGTGTTGTTCTATGTTCAATGTACCCCACCCAGAGCCATTCCCTTACGCTGTTACTCTACATTTACCCTGACTAATGCACCTAACCTGCACATCCTTGAACACTATGGGCAATTTCGCATGGCTAATTCACCTAACCTGCACATCTTTGGACTGTGGGAGGAAGCTGGAGCATCCGGAGGAAACCCATACAGACATGGGGAGAATGTGCAAACTCCACACAGTCACCCGAGGCTGGAATCGAACCCGGGTCCCTGGTGCTGTGAGGCAGCAGTGTTAACCACTGACTCACCATGCCACCCCTTAAAAGAGGCCTAAGGGGCAACTTTTTCATGCAGAACTTGGTGTGTGTATGGAATGAGCTGCCAGAGGAAGTGGTGGAGACTCGTATAACTGCAGCATTTAAAAGGCATCTGGATGGGTATATAAATAGGAAGGGTTTGGAGAGATAAGGGACAAGGGCTGGCAAATGGGACTAGATTAGGTTGGGATATCTGGTTCGACATGGACGAGTTGGACCGAAGGGTCTGTTTCCGTGCTGTACACCTCTATGACTCTATCTCATTAATTGTGGTTTGAAATGCAAAAAAGGATTGGTTTAAACAAAGGATTGAGAAAGGATTTGCTACAGTTTTTAAAACACATGACTAATACTCATTGTAAGTGGTGTTTAACCTGCTGCTTTGTTCACCCAGTGTGGGAGTTCGAACTGACACCTGCAGCTGTGTATAAAGCGAGATTCAGCTGGCCACACATCACTGACTGATTTGTCGAGTTGTGACCAGTTGTGATTGACAAAGGTCATCTGCCTGCCAACAGTGATATGATTGGTTCTTGAGTGGCTGAACAGTTTGTAGGTATGAATTATATTGCCATAAGTCTTCAGAATGGGATATGGTGCCTCTGCAGGAAAGTTGAATTGAATTGAATTTATTGTCATTCCACCTCTGTGCTGTTAATGTGAAGGGGGCATGAGTAACATCCCACCGAAAGTCAATAATGAGTTCCTTGGTTTTGCCAGCATTGAGAGCGAGGTTGTTCTCAGTGCACCATTCTTCCAGGTCTTCCACCTCCCCTCTGTAGTCTGTTTCATCGCCATCTGAGATTCGGCCGACTATGGTAATATCATCAGCAAACTTATTGAATCCTGAAGAAGGCAAGTTATTTCTTTCACCATTTGCTGCAAGCTGTTGTTTACAACTATCAAGTCAGAGACTTTTGTATTTGTGAACCAATTGCTTTCTCTCTCTATTGGAAGTGTGAAGTACCTAAAGGTAAGAGATTGAAGAGCAGCAAGTCCCAGCAAATAAATAACATCTCAGTGAACCCTATGGACAGAGGACATTGAACATCCTTCCACGTTCTCTCCCTCTGCCCATGACATCAATATTCTTTTCCATGTGCGCACAGGAGTTTGACAGGAGGTTAGAGTTTTTACTAGCAGAGCGATGTATTGACAGCTCGTAGCTATTTAGATTAGATTACTTACAGTGTCTAAACATGCCATTCAGCCCAACAAGTCCACACCAACCCTCCGAAGAGCAACCCACCCAGACCCATTCCCCCCTTCACCTAACACTACGGGCAATTTAGCATAGCCGATTTTTGGACTGTGGGAGGAAACCGGAGGAAACCCACACAGAAACAGGTCGAATGTGCAAACTCCACACAGACAGTTGCCTGAGGTGGGAACTGAACCCGGGTCTCTGGCGCTGTGAGGCAGCAGTGCTAACCACAGAGCCTGTTTAGTTGGAACTGATTTATTTGTAATCAACAGTAATTCTTGTTAAATAGGGAACTTGATCAATGTTTTCTGTTTGCCCGAGTTTAAACAACTGGTAAATTGGGGAATGTTTGTGACAACGTCCAGGCATAGGGCTAAATGTATATGTTTGATTTCCTGCTCACCATATCAATGTGGCACAACATCTAAAATTCACGTTGTTCCAGAATAAGAACTGCCAAGGAATCAAAATCAAGTAGCAATCCTTAAAAAAAAATTGAATTAGAAGTATGGTGAGTGAAAAATTACCCCAGATATTGTTAAACATTAGAGACTCTGATATTGTGTGGTTACCTACCTGAACCACATGAGCCATCACATTGAGCAGCCTTCTTGCTGATATGAGCCTCATCTCCTGAATTTCTGAGGGGAACGCACACAATTTCTCCAGCAGAAACTGGCCTCAATCTTGATACACAGGAAATAAGTTTACTAACAAGCAAATGTCGCCATCGTCTGAGAGGACAATGGAGCTGCACTCTCAATAGAGAGAAACAATTAGTGGTGGGAGGATTACCACACCTCAGGCAAGGAGAGAAGTTGAGAAGGAGAGTCCTTCATTGTAACTTCAGCTGGTGTTGTGTTACTCTGCCTCACAAACCAACCATCAGCCAACTGAGCTAACCAAATCCCAGAGGTTCACTGCATATTCCTTAACAGCTACTACATTATATTTGAGTTACATGGTTGAGACATTAGTCTGAACAAAAGAAGAAGCTCACATTATAGCTACCAAAACATTCTCAAACAGGATTGGTAACACAACTGTGAGCTCCACCCAGAAACAATCCTTTAGGTCAAGCTGATCTCATGATGTCAGTTAACCCCTTCATGTACTGTCTCATACAATAAAGACTCCTCGCTCTTGCAAAGATAATGAAAGCCAAAGGTTGTCTGGCATGAACATCCTGACATATGTATTTTGAAGTGATGTATTTGTTCATTCTGTTTACTAGCCCATGTAGAATGGGGTGTTGATGCTTCAGAATTGATTGTGATTCTCCTTCTTTTTCAGCTTTGGAGAGAGAAACCAAGTGAACATCCAAGGTCCAGACACCCTTCTTCAGAACAGAAAATAGCTGGGAAACAGTGGAGTTTATGCTGATGACAGAGTGGGGTGAGTTCCTCTGAGCCCAGCTGCGTTCAAGCAGGACATGGAAATCACCACAAGAATAGCAGCAACATTTTTAAATCTCCAATTCTTCAGTGAAAGCTATCTCCTCATTATGATTCACCTAAAATATTCATGTTTCAGTCTTGGAGAACTTGATCCTTTAACTTCAAACCCCAAAACAAAGTTTTATTCAAAATTTGGATCTGAGTTTATAATCGCAAAGAGTCTCAGTTTTAATTGTGCCTGGGAGAATCAGGGGTCTTCTTTTGTGCGGAAAATGTTCCATGTGTAAGCTCAGTTTTTGTTCTCACTTTTAAATGTAAGAATCTTAATTTTGGGGTGAAAGTTTCATCTCCTCTGTATTGGTGAATTCAAATTTTAGTTGCTGGCTGACAGAGCATTTAATTGTGATTTACTTGGGTTGCAGGTGAATGTTTTCGACTCCAAGTTCATGTTTAGACATTAATATTTATTATTCTCTTTGTGGGAACGTTGTTCGTTGTCAGTCCAGCTCAAGCACTGTTTCAGAAATGTTGCAGTAGACACCTTCGTTGTATGATGTAAAGACTCATTTTTCATTGAAAGTTTTAAGTCATCTTGTAAGTTTATAATCTGTTTGCTACATTTGAGTATAATTGTTGAATTAATTAAGTGAGGAGGCGATATCTTTTGTTGTGTGTTTGTGTTCGTAAAGTGATACTAATTAATCACGAAAGATTAAAGATTGCAGCGACATGAAACCCATGAGATTTAAGGAACACATTTAACAAATTAACAATAACCTTTACATCTGGCTTCTGAATGTGTGTTTTAGTCACAAATGGTGTTCAGTGGTAGGAGTGCTAAGTTGTAACATCTACTGTCAAAAATCCAAATGCTTAGTCTGGCATCTGATAATTAGCTTCTTGCTTCTGTTATATATCTGACCTTTGATCCTTTATATACACACATTTGGATTCTCATTTTCTGGGAAAGTGGGAAGGTAAGGTAGTTATGCAGAACCAGCCAAACTCACCAGTTGACAAAATAAATCCTTCTAAATCATCTACTCCCTTCATTAACCATCTCATTCTCCTTTACAATTTATCAAACTCTGCTCCCTTAGCAGTTTTTACACATGCTGTGACAGGCTGATTATGAAATGGTAGATTTTATGAAAAGCCATTATTGATTTAAATGGGCATAAGGAAACTAAAAAGCAATGGCTGCCAAAAGTCATCTGACTTCTCTTGTGGGCTCGCCAGCAATCAGCCAATGAGGAACTAGGTTGTACTTATCACAAAAAGGATCAGAAAAGACATTTGAAATTCAATTACCTTCACACAAAAGCCATAGCTTTGATGATAAAAGCTTGGAACAATGATGATGGGCATTGCATAGCAGCCATTTTTAATTGTTGAATTGTATAATACAGATCTGCCATTTTGTTCAGAAACTCCAGGCATGTCTTCAAATGCCTTGCTGGGGGAATTAATAAGGAAACGAGACATTCACTTGCCTAACGTGGTCTATCAACTGAGTGTATCTACAAAGACAAACTCTGATTTTCAACTATAGAAACCATCGCAACTGCTGAACATTTACTCTTCAACATCATTTCTACATTCTGGACAATCAACAATTCAACTGCAAGCTACAAGCTGACCAAGACAATCATAAGGGACTGAACTGAATTTAATATTTCTAGATTTATTTTATCCTTATTTGCATTTAATCCTCACATGTAATTAATTAGTAACTTTTCATTCATGAGCTCTCAGCAATGTTTCAATAACCTTTCTCTTGTTTAAGAGTAAAGCATGTTGTTAGTTATTTTCAAATTAAATCATTCACAAATTAAAAGAGAACTATGCACAAACACACTCACAAACTCACACCAACATAAGCAGTCCCACACAATCACACTACCACATAGACACATACACACTCACATACTCACACACTCACACTGACACAAGCTATCCCACACAATCACATTCCCACATAGACACACTCACACACTCACATATAAACCAATTCTTAGCACAAGGCCCACTTTGAGGAAATACCATTTTGTGTGGTTATGACAGACTTTTTCACAATAAATTAAAATAATTGAATGTCAACTCTCCATGTCCCTTTCCCCTTCTATTATTGGTGCAATTGTTCTCAGTTTGAGAGTTTGAGATTGCGTTTGATTCATTGTTGTCACATGTTATGAGGTGAAGAGTGTTGTTTTGTGTGCTATACAGGCAGATTGCAGCAAACAAAGTGCATCAGGATGAAGAACAGAATGCAGAATACAGTGTTACAACCACAGAGAAGGTGCAGGGAGAGAGATCAGAATTTGCATTTGAGGGGTGTGTTGAAAAGCCTGATAACAGCAGAGAAGAAGCCGTTCTTGAATCTGTTTGTATATGTATTCAAACTTATATATCTTCTGTCCAATGGGAAGAGGGTGGAAAGGAGAATGATAGGGGTGTTTGTTTCTTACCCAAGGCAGTGGGAAGTAAAGATGGAGTCAAAGATGGAAGGCTGGTTTGTGTGATGGACTGGGCTGTGTTCACAACTCTGTGCAGTTTCTTGCAGTCTTGGGAACAGCAATTGCCATACCACGCTGTGATACATCCAGATAGGATGCTTTCTATGGTGCATCTATAAACAATTGGTAAGAGTTCTTGTGAATATGCCGAATTTCCTTAGCCTCCTGAGAAAGTAGGGATGTTGTTGTTCTTTCTTGATTATCATGTCTTCTTGGGTGGACCAGGACAGCTCATTGGTGATCATCACTCCCAGGAACATGATGCTCTTGACTATCTCCACCTCAGTCCCAATGACACAGGCAGGGGCATGCCATCCACTCCACTTCCTGATGTCAGTGACCAGCTCCTTCATTTTGCTGACATTGAGGGAGAGATTGTTATCTTTACACTGTGCTGCTAAGCACGCTATCTCTTTCCTGTATTCTGTCTCGTCATTGTTTGAGATTCAAGTGTATTGTCAGGAAACTTGTGAATGGAGTTGGGATGAAATTTGGCCACACAGTTGTGTGTATGTAACAAGTATATTGAGGGGCTGAGTAAGTAGCTTTGTGGTGCACTGGTGTTGAGAATTATATCAGAGGGGGTGTTGTCACTTATTCTTATTGATTATGGTCTATGGCTCCAGAAGTCAAGGATTCAGTTACAGAGGGGAGTGTCAAGACCTAGGTCTCAGAGTTTAGAGATGATTTTGTTTGGAATTATTGTGTTGGAGGGGTAACTGTGGTCAATAACTAGGAACTTGAAGTAGGTATCCTTGTTATCCAGATGAGTATAGGACCACGGAGATGGTGTTTGCTGTGGATCTGTTGCATCAGTAGGCAAATTGCAAAGGATCCAGGCAATCTGGGAGGTTGGAGTAGATGTGAGCCATGACCAACATCTCAAAGCACTTCATAATGATAGAGGTCAGAATCACTGGGCAGTAGTCATTGAGGTACATTGCATGATTTTTATTTGGCACTGGGATGATGGTGGTCTTCATGAAGCAGGTGGAGACTTGAAATTGCAGTAAGGAGAGGTTAAAAATATCTGAGAATACTAATGCCAACTGGATCACACAGGATCTGAGTGCATGGCTGGGGACAGTCGCTTTCCATGGGTTCACTCTCAGGAAAGAAGGGCTTATGCCCGAAACGTCGATTCTCCTGTTCCTTGGATGCTGCCTGACCTGCTGCGCTTTTCCAGCAACACATTTTCAGCTCTGATCTCCAGCATCTGCAGCCCTCACTTTCACTCTCAGGAAAGTCAATCTAACAACTGCGGTGGTGACTGAGGTACATTTGAGGCTGTTGGAATAGGTGACACCTTTTTATCCAGAGAGTGTGGGGAATGCATTGAGCTCATCGGGCAGGGATAAACTGTTACTCACGATTCTGTTTGACTTCACTTTGTAGCATGCTATGTCATATAAACCTTTCCACAAACGACCTTGGGGTGTTCTGTCTCAAGATTGTTTGTAGCATTGTAACACCAAGCACACTCCTCAATTCTGCATGGGATGGGATGTAGATCATTGTCAGGATAATAGAGATGAATGTGTGCAGCAGGTAGTAGAGACAGCATTTCACTGTTAGATATTGTAGGTCATAGCTCCTTGAAAGTGGAGTCGCAGGTAGATAGGATAGTGAAGAAGGCATTTGGTATGTTTTCCTTTATTGGTCATAGTATTGAGTACAGGAGTTGGGAGGTCATGTTGTGGCTGTACAGGACATTGGTTAGGCCGCTGTTGGAATATTGCATGCAATTCTGGTCTCCTTCCTATCGGAAAGATGTTGTGAAACTTGAAAGGGTTCAAAAAAGATTTACAAGGATGTTGCCAGGGTTGGAGGATTTGAGCGACAGGGAGAGGCTGAACAGGCTGGGACTGTTTTCCCTGGAGCGTCGGAGGCTGAGGGGTGACCTTACTGAGGTTTACAAAATTATGAGGGGCATGGAAAGGATAAATAGACAAAGTCTTTTCCCTGTGGTTGGGGAGTCCAGAACTAGAGGGCATAGGTTTAGGGTGAGAGGGGAAAGATATAAAAGAGACCTAAGGTGCAACCTTTTCACACAGAGGGTGGTACATGTATGGAATGAGCTGCCAGAGGATGTGGTGGAGACTGGTACAATTGCAACATTTAAGAGGCATTTGGATGGGTATATGGATAGGAAGGGTTTGGAGGGATATGGGCCGGATGCTGGCAGGTGGGACTAGATTGGGTTGGGATATCTGGTCGCCAAGGAGTGGTTGGACCGAAGGGTCTGTTTCCATGCTGTACATCTCTATGACTCTATAGAGAGCAATAACTTGCCAGGGTCACCACTTCAGAGCATCGGGAAGTGTTGATTGGGAGGAAGACCCCATTGCCCCTTGCCTTGCCCGAGGACATCAAGTGGTTCCATATGGTGAACTGAGAAACCCTCAGATTGTAAGACACGGTCAGGTGTAGCTGGCGTGAGCCATGTCTCTGTAAAGCACAGCACACAGCAGCCTACCAATTCTCTTTGAAAAGTATGTTTGGTGTTAAGTTTATCCATTTTGTTCTCAGTGGTTTGGATGTTTGCCAGGGGTATGCGGGGGAGGGGGGACTTGAACCCTGAGGTTTCAGTCCCACCTGAGGTCTCCAATGTTTCCTGGTGGATGGCTGCTCCTATTTAATCCCAGGCGGCAGTGAGGGAGGTCTGCTGCTCCGAGATGTGTGTGCTCCTGATGGGGCTCTGGGCACTAGTCTCAGCCTTGAGTGTTCCAGGAGGTCTTGTGGCTGGTTCGGTCGGGCCTTCTTAATATCAGGTCAGGCCTTATTCCCGCACTGATCAGGCCTTGCTTTTGGGTTTCCACAAGTTCAGGGATGTCGGGCTTGTAAGAAGCCGGTAGGCCCCGATACCACTGGGCATCTGGTTCCAGCATTGATAAGGTAAGTGGGTGCATCCAATCAGGTCCTGGGCACTAGTCTCATTCACAAGCACTCCAAGGAGTCTTGCAGTTGGTCTGTTCAGGCTTTCTCGATGTCAGATCACAATGTGGTCAGGTCTCGGTGCTGGGTTTCTATGAGGAGGTCAGGCTTCCAGGAAGCAGTAAACCCTTGATTCCTCTGGGCTTACAGATCCAACAGCGGTAATTGGGCCTTGACTGCTGGAGAGCCTTTAAACCTGAAAGTAGTTTTAATAAAATATTGTTAGTAATTCTGATACAGTTAGAATTGAGGTTCAGAAGACCGGAACAATTATCAAGATGTGTAAGAATAAGATCTGCTTAGACGGCTCACAAAATGTCACCACTCTCCAGTGCCATCTTGAATCAAAGGGTTTTGGGTTAATTATGTGCACCATTGTGTCCTGCTATAGAATAACCCCGCACACTAATCTTACTGGTTAGATTCTTGAGCTATTTCTTTGTAAAGAGCAGATGGAGTGGGACCCATTGTCTTATTCACTGATCTCTCTTGGAAATGCCACAGCCCAAGACTAAAGAAAGGGGTGGCATGGTGGCACGGTGGCTCACTTGTTAGCACTGCCTCCTCACAGCACCAGGGTCCCAGGTTTGATTCCAGCCTCGGGCAACTGTCTGTGTGGAGTTTGCGTGGGTTTTCTCTGAGTGCTCCAGTTTCCTCCCACAATCCAAAGATGTGCGGGTCAGGTGCATTGGCCATGCTAAATTGCCCATAGTGTTAGGTGTATTAGTCAGAGGGAAATGGGTTAGGGTGGGTTACTCTTCGGAGGGTTGGTGTGGACTGGTTGGGCCGAAGGGCCTGTTTCCACACTGTAGGGAATCTAGTCTTAAAAATACAGGAAACAGGAGCAGGATTGGACCAAACAGTCCACTGATCCATGTCAATATTTTACAATGAATTAGTGGAAGAAAATCATTCACACCTAATCAATTCAAGTAATCTAATTGTACAACTGTCAGCATTCAGCTTTTCAGCCTGAGAGGATGTGGTTCCTGTTGTATATTGCCTGTGCCTTTCTGATCTACACAAAGACGACATTCCTTTCTCTAGTCCAAACTGGTTATATTCATGGTGGTTTGAAATGTTTGCTCCATGCTTGCAGTTCTTTCTACAGTTTGTTTAATTTTCTGTAAGTCCACAGCCACGCTTAAACAATCAAGCAAAGTGAACATCAATCATAAATAGGATTTTCACAATCAAACTCAAAATAATAGGACACCACAATTAAAAAAAAACACAAGTTTTCTATTTAAGGGCAGAAACAGCCCTTGAGCCAGAGGACATTCTGCTTGAGTAGACATCATAGTGGACATCAATGTCAGCATTAACCTTCCTGTTCAGCAATGCTAGCTTTTCCCCACAATTCACATGGAGTCAGAGTAACCAGTGGAAATTATAAGGGAAGTTTAATTACAAATTATATCCAGCTCACAATGAATTCTGTGACTATTTTTTGCTTCTTTAAATAATACTATGCTTGAAGCTAGTCCTTACCACAAAACAACAACATCCCCCCCCCCGTCCTCTGTTAAATTAATTTAAAATGTGGCGAGATTTTGCTCATTGGCTTAAAATTTAGCATTTTTAAAAATGTTACCAATAAAAGCTAATGCAAAGTTTTTACTTTTTAAAAAATCATTACTGAGAAACTAGCAAATGCATACTGATATGTATTCAGAGAGAGTCCTTACAGTTACTGATCAATTAATTTGGAAGCCGAGATCTTAGGTTCTGAAAAAAGGAGTTTAAATCCCCCCACAGTAGCTGGACAATTTAAATTTGATTAATTCAATTAATCTTGAATTCAAAACCCACTCTCAGTAAATGATAACCACAAAACACCTGGACTATTGTTGAAAACCATTGGGCTCAGCAATGTCCTGGTAGGGAGGAAATCTGTCCTCACCTACTGTCCTTACTTGCTATCCTCACCTGTTATCCTCACCTGCTGTCTTCATCTGTTATCCTCACCTCTTGTCCTGACCTGCTGTCCTTACCTGCTGTGTGTGACATTTGATTCCAGCCGCACAGCAACGTGGTTATCTCGTGGTTATCTCGTGGTTATCTCGTGGTTATCTCGTGGTTATCTCGTAACTGGCCCTGTGCAATAGCTGTGCTATTCATTCAGTTGTAGTCAAGAAAGTGAGTTTTGAGAAGATTTGTAGCTCAGTTTAAGGTTCTGGATGTAGGTTTGCTCACTGAGCTGGAAGGTTTATTTTCAGACATTTCGTCACCATACTAGGTGACATCTTCAGTGAGCCTCTGGACAAAGCACTGCTGATGATTCCTGTTTTCTATTTATCTGTTTGGGTTTCTTTGGGTTGGTGATGTCATTTCCAGTGGTGATGTCTTTTCCTATGATGATGTCATTTCCTGTTCTTTTTCTCAGGGGGTGGTAAATCGGGTCCAAGTCAATGTGTTTGTTGATAGATTTCCAGTTGGAATGCCATGCTTCTAGGAATTCTTGTGCTTGTCTCTGTTTGGCTTGTCCTAGGATGGATGTGTTGTCCCAGTCAAAGTGGTGTCCTTCCTCATCTATATATAAGGATATTAGTGAGAGAGGGTCATGACATCACTAAAGGAAATGACATCACCAACCCAAAGAAATCCAAACATATAAATAGAAAGCAGGAATCATCAACAATGCTTTGTCTGGAGGGTCACTGAAGATGTTACCTAGTGTGGTGACAAAACATCTGAAAATGAACCTTCCAGCTCAGCGAGCAAACCTACATTTGTAGTCAAGAAAGTTAATCATCACTTTAATGCTTCTTGAGGCAATTACAGATGGGCAATAAATATAAACCTTGCCAGCAATGCCCATGTCCCATGAATTAACTTTGTAAGTATAGGTTCAGAATAATTCTGAATTGAATTGTTTTGAATTGAATTTATTGTTACGTGTACCGAGGCACAGTGAAAAGCTTTGTCTTGCGGGCAATACAGGCAGATCACATATTTAAGTAGCCTAAATAAGTAAATAATAAGTAAACAGCAGCAGCAAAAACAAAAACACAGTTATGGGTGAATGTTAAGAGTTTTTGAGTCCATTCAGTATTATAACAACAGAAGGTAGAAACTGTTTTGAAACCGGCTGGTGTGTGTGTCCAGGCTTCTGTACCTTCTCCCTGATGGTAGAGGTTGTACAGGGTGGGATGGATCTTTGAGAATGCTGGCGGCCTTTCCTTGACAGCAGGCCTGGTAGATAGATCCTATAGATGGGAGGTTGGCCCTTGTGATTGTCCGGGCTGAGTTCACCACTCTCTGCAATCGTCTCTGAACTTGACCAGTACAGTTTCCATACCAGGCAGTGATACATCTCAACAGAATTTAAAAGTATTTGTCAATTATTTGAAAGCAGGTTATTCAGACTATACGTCCATAGATGCAGTATCAGAAGTCGACCATTCAACCCAACTGTAAATGGCACCATATAAATTTTTCACTGCATTGATTAGAGTACATCAAGCTAATTCAAGTCTGTCTTCATTCAATGAGACCATGGCTGATCTGATAATCCTCAACTCTACTTTCCTGTCTTTTTCCTTCCCCTTGATTTCCTTATAATTAAAAATCTATCTCAATCTATTTAACCTCTGCTCATAAGACGTCTCTCCCATTCTGGGATCAACTGAGTGAATCTCTCTGGGCCGTCTGCAATGTCATTCTATCTTTCGTCAGATAAGGCAACCAAAACTGTTGACAGTATTCCAGTTGTTGTCTAACTAGTGCCATTTATATTTTTAACATGATTTCACTATTTTTATATTCCATTCCCTTTGAAATAAAGGCCACCATTTCACATGTCTTTCATATTACCCACTGAACTTAGATGCCAGGATTTTGTGCATCATGTGGGCTACTCCCAAGTCCTTCTACATTGCAGCTTCTCTCCATTTAAATAATATTCAGCTCTTCTATTGTTTCTGCCAAAGTACATAATTTTACATTTTCCTGAATGGTATATCATTCAGCAAGACTTGCCCTTCTGCAAACGCTTAGTGTCAGTGTTAACATTGACTCATCTCTTGACGGATTTGAAACCTTTCCAAATATTCTGACTGACTATTAATCTTGGCCATCTTGGTTTTTGTTGTGTTTTTTTCAAGTTAATACTAGGTTTAACTTGCCTGGTTAACCATGGTTGGCTTCCTATCTTCCTAGAATCCTTTTTCCTCACTCTGATACAGTGATATATCTTTGTTATGAGTCGAACTATTTTCTGAACTATCTGCTCATCAACTATTTTTGCTACTAAATTATCTACCAGTTTTCTCCAGTAAACTCTGCCCTCATTCCCATGTACTTAGGTTTAGCATGATTGTTTCTAACCCAAGATTCTGACTTTCAATGGAATACTAAATTCTAACATGCTATGATCATTGTTCTAAGGGAACAGTCCTTACTGGATTTACAGAGACTAAGCTCAGTTAGGGGGCACATCAACTTCCAAACCAAGAGATTGACCACAGTCAGTCAGGTACTTTACATGATTTGTTCATTCATGGGATATGGGTGTCACTTGCTGGGTCAGCATTTATTGACCTGGAGAAGGTGTTGGTGAGCTACTACAATCTATTTGGTCTCGGTAGAACCACAGTACCATTAAGGAGGGTGTACCAAGTTTTTGACCCAGCAACACTGAAGGAATAGTTATGTATTTCCAAGACAGGTAGTGGCTTGGAGGGGAGTTTGTGGAAGGTGGTGTTCACACGTATCTCTGCCATTGTCCTTCAAGCTGGTAGTGGTCACGGATTTGGAAGGTGATGTCTTAGAAGCCTTACTGAACTTTTTGGTGATACCAAAGGCAATAGTGACCTTGCAGTCCAGCTTGATACAGGCGCAGGAGATGTGATGTTGTGTACCTCAGTGAGTAGGTAGAAACCTCAGAAGGTGGGAAGGATTTGTAGTTTGGGAGGATGAGGCAGTTGATATCTGTTGAGTGGAGATAATGCATGCAACAGTGAGGTTTTTTAGCCCATCAGCATTGGTGAGAGGCAAGTATGGAGGCATATTTCAAGTAAGTGATGGCCCTATGTGTGTGAGGTCATGAACAGAAGGTGGTATCATTTAGCCTTGTGTGACACAGAAGATCCTTGACCTTCTTCCTGAATTGCAGGATGTCCCATTTAACGTAGAATGTAACATTAGCCCAGGCCATTATCTGTGTCTAAACTGGGTATGATCACATGGCCTCCCTCGCTGGCCTGGAAAATACAGCTCTGCCCTATTCTCCACCAGCTCACCGACCAGCACCTCCAGGTCCTGCTGGTAAGCTGACGGGATCAGCTGCCCTTCCTGGGCCATGTCCTCAGTGCTGACAGTGAACAGCACAGAGTGAGAGGCAGTTCCAGGTGTTCAGCACCTACCCAATGTGGAACTGGGGTTTAAATGTTGGCACAAACAATGTGAATATTACAAAGTTCTGGCAGCAGTGAACTTTTCTGTCTCTATTGCCACATGATTGCACAAAATGTACACCACAGAGACTGATTATGGAATTGGCGAGCTGAAGAGTGGAAGAAAAGTCACCAAGTGCCAGGCATCTTGAAGTTCACTGAATAAAGCATTTTGTCTGAAAATAGCAACATTCAGCTCATCATTTCCATCATTTCATTTTCTGCAGATGTTTGTCAAACGATTGCTTCATTGTGCACACTGCCTTCCACAACGCTGTTATTCTTAATGCTAGTGCAGAAAGACTACACTATTTGTATTATCATGAATCCTCCTCATTGGTTGCTAATTTAATTTGCTTTGTAATTTTTCCGTTGTCCAACATCACTCGTTGTTTTGATTTATTGCTGTCATTATACAGCCAATATGTTTCTTTACACTTCCAGTTTAAATATTTCCTGATTGTGTTACCTAAATACCGAGATATAATTTTACACTGCACAATCCTAAAAACATAAAAAGCACTGTGTGTGACAGAGTGTGTTAAATAGAACTTGTTTTCAGTCAAATGTTGTACACATTCAAGATCTTTGATTATAACTGCCCTTTAAATGTAATAGCTTTCCATTGAATGTCAGCTGCAATTAAATTCTCCTCAGCCAAATTATTACTTATCAACACAGTCCAGCATGGAAATTATTAAAATTAACTTAATGCATACTCCTGAGCTTCAGCAGCTAATTGCTGATTTTTAGTCATCTCTTATCTCCGAGGCCAATTTGCAGAACAAAATGTCACCAGCCAGTTCTTGTGTTTTTAATGACCTTTATTCTGCGTTGGTTTCAATCAGTTAAAAGGAAGAAAGGTCCATGCAGAGGTCGAGGACTGCTTGTGATTACAAAGTGAAAGAGTTTTTAGATTTGTTCCTTTATTCACTGCAAAAATTAAAGAACAGGGAGACAGTGAACATGTTTAATTGTGCTTTCTCTTTCCATCAATGTACTGTTCTTTATTACGTTCTGTTCTGAAACAGGCATTTGTTTGATAGCCAATGTAGCAGGAAGCAGTGAAGCCTCTTTATTTACAGTGATTCCTCATCTCACACCAACATCTGTTCTGTCAAATTCTATTTTTTCCACAGAAAGAGCAGCAATTTAATTATTAACAGATGGGAAATACAAACTGGCTGTAAATTAACTCAAGGCAAAAAGGGTTGCTGAGTGGGCACAAATGAGAAGCTGTGAGACAACTTTGTACAGTGTATTTTTATTCAAAATTGAGCTTACAGAATATTCACCATTAAATTACTGGTGACATTTTGTGAGACTATCTTAACAGCGCTGCAGTAACAATCTGCAATTTCAGGCTGAATGCAATATCATGACGAGATGTTTTCTTACCTCAGCATTGCTCCCTGTCATTTCTGCATTTGGATGTGAATTCAATTCAGTTCATGGTAAAGAACAGTGACCAAAACAGGTAAACTCAGGACCTAGGTTAGAAATTCTGGTGATTAAATCTACTGTCAACAAAATAACTGATTTCCCCAATATCCTCAATTGGACTTGGTCACATTTTATGATTTGCTAGCTCATATATAATTCCCCCTACAATAAAATGAGCTGACCAGGAGACCATTCGAAATACTTTTAAAGCCATGAATATTTCTGTTGGTTTTCCAACGGCTGTTCAACCTATCCTGTAATTCTGCACTTGGGTCAGAAAGATGTGTTGGTCATTATGCATTGCAATGTGATTCCATTAGCTCCTTAACAAGGTTATTATGATGAGTGGGGAATTCCCCAATGGAATCACCCCCCACCCCCTCACCCACACAGTAATCTAAGCTCTCATGCCAGGACCATACTGAGGGTCATTTGTATGGGCTTCTGACTGAGATAATCCATTAACATGCCATTTGCCGGTTCTGGTGAGTCTGAAGGGATCATGTTCTCCTGGTGGTTGGCCTTAGCTTCCTCTAACTCTATCATTCAACACATTGTTTTGTTATTCTATTTACTGCTTTTCATGGAATTTCACAATAACAACGGCACACTTTTCCAGATAATACAAATAATAATGCTACAGTAACTAATCCATTCATTTGTGACACATTTTAAACACAATATGACACAGATTCAAATTTTCAATTTAGATTTACAAAAAACTTTGGAATTTAGGACTTCCTGTGACTTGCAACACGTAAATTGTAACAAGCTAAACTTTGTACTCAAGGTTAGGTATCAGAAGACGTGGCCTTTATTACAATTTAATCCTTTTCTCAACAATGGTCTTGTGGATTAAGGTTTCCACTTATCACCAAAGTCTGAGAAGTCAGGAGTAGAAAACCCAGGCTGGACTTTTCCATTCCATTGCGGATGTATGTAAAGTCCAGAACATTCTAAGTTTGGGAGAAGATTTGTAGCTCGGGTGCTCATTGTTGTGGTTCTGTTCGCCGAGCTGGGAATTTGTGTTGCAGACGTGTCGCCCCCTGTCTAGATGACATCCTCAGTACATGGGAGCCTCTTGTGAAGCGCTTCTGTGATCTTTTCCTTCGGCATTTGTAGTGGTTTGAATCTGTCGCTTCCAGTTGTCAGTTCCAGCTGTCTGTTGCAGTGGCCGGTATATTGGCCACTCTGATAACAAGGAAAAGACAAACATATAACCTCAACACCAAGGAGAGGGAAGCACTAAGAAACGATAAGAACATAATCATACTACCAGCAGACAAAGGCAGAATGGGCGGCACGGTGACACAGTGGTTAGCACTGCTACCTCGCAGCGCCAGAGACCAGGGTTCAATTCCCGCCTCAGTCGACTGACTGTGTGGAGTTTGCACGTTCTCCCCGTGTCTGTGTGGGTTTCCTCCGGGTGCTCCGGTTTCCTCCCACAGTCCAAAGATGTGCAGGTCAGGTGGATTGGCCACGCTAAATTGCCCATAGTGTTAGGTAAGGGGTAAATGTAGGGGTATGGGTGGGTTGTGCTTCGGCAGGGCGGTGTGGACTTGTTGGGCCGAAGGGCCTGTTTCCACACTGTAAGTAATCTAATTCTAATGACGGTCATCCTGGACCAAGCAGAGTACATCCAAAAAGCACAACAACTACTTGCAGATACCAACACCTACTGAAAGAGGGAGTTTGACCTCACCCACAGCTCACCAATAGGATAAACAACACACTGAGGAACCTGCAAAAAAACGGACAGATAACCAGGTCTGACCTACAGAGAATGAAACCTGAAAGCAACAACACCCCCAGATTCTATGGACTACCTAAAGTGCACAAACCAGACATCCCACTCAGACCCATAGTATCACTACCAGGGACACCATCACACAAACTGGCTAAAGAACTACAGCAGAAACTGAAACACCTGGTCAGCGGATCCAGACACTCTATACAATCAACACAGGAATTCTTGGACATCATCAGAAATATACACACAGACAAGGAAGAAACTATGGTCTCATTCAATGTAACAGCACTGTCCACCTCTATTGACAAAACCCTAGCCAGAGAAACAATAGCCAACCTGCTGGACATACAGAACAGACAACAGGACAGTGAACCTATCAACAAAGACGGCATACTCAAACTACTGGACCTGTGCCTCACAACACACTTCACATTCAACAACCAAATATATGAACAAATCAATGGCACACCAATGGGCTCACCCATCTCTGGACTCATAGCAGAAGCAGTAATGCAAAGATTAGAACAAACAGTCTTACCGCAAATTCAACTAGAGAGGAAGAAAAGGACAACCAACTCCCATTCCTAGACATGATGGTACAGAGAACACCGAACGGAGAATTCACCACTAAGGTACACAGGAAAGCCACACACACAGACCAAGTCCTGAACTACGAAAGCAACCACCCCAACACACACAAAAGAAGTTGCATCAAGACACTATTCAAAAGGGCCACAACACACTGCAGTACACCAGAACTGCAAAAAGAGGAAGAAGAACACCTATACAATGTATTCGCCAAAAACGGAAATGCACGCAATTTCATCAACAGATGCCTAAGGGAAAGACAACGGAACGAGGACATGCCACAACCCAAAGGACTAGCTACACTACCATACATCAAGAGCACTTCCGAACTGACAGCCAGACTACTGCGACCACTAGGACTTATAACAGCACACAAACCAACAGACATTCTCAGACAACAACTCACCAGAACGAAGGACCCGATACCCAGCATGAGCAAAACCAATGTAGTGTACAAAATCTCATGCAAGGATTGCACAAAACACTACATAGGACAAACAGGAAGACAGCTAACGATCCGCATCCATGAACACCAACTAGCCACGAAACGACACGACCAGCTATCCTTAGTAGCCACACACGCAGATGACAAGCAACATGAGTTCGACTGTGACAACACTACTATTATAGGACAAGCCAAACAGAGAACAGCCAGGGAATTCCTAGAGGCATGGCACTCATCCACAGATTCAATCAATAAGCACATTGACCTGGACCCAATATACCGGCCTCTGCAACGGACAGCTGGAACTGACAACCGGAAGCGGCAGAGACAAGCCACTATAAATGCTGGAGGAAACATCACAGAAGCGCTTCACAGGAGGCTCCCAAGCACTGAGGATGTCACCTAGACAGGGGACGCAACGTCTGCAACACAAATTCCCAGCTCGGCGAACAGAACCACAACCACATTCTACTTTTGAATAACAATCACAACCAGGTAAAGATTTCTAAATCTACTATTTTAAACAATATGGATAGAGACAACTTAACCACACACTGCAAAAACAAACCTTATGTGGAATATGAATATTTCTGATAGTTTAAAAGAAGCATTTGCACTTCAATCAAGAGTTGAGTTTATTTTTGGAGTAACCATTCACACATGGTAACTAACAGCTGACAACGCTTCCTTTGCAAACATCCTGGAGACCAAAGTTAGTCAGGATGAGCCAGACAAATGTGTCATTTTTGAATTGTTCTCCTTAATTTCTATTGTCTTTCAATGTTCTCCCAACCAAATACGTCCCGTCATATTACTTTGCATTGAACCTCATCTGCCACCAATCTATCCATTCAACCAACTTGTCGAAAAAATTGTTCTGGTAATTAATCCACAGAGCAAATATTGTTTTTAGATATTCTTCTAGAGCAAAATGTAGTTCGCCTAAAAGCTGGGAGAAGCAATGGTAGACGTAGTGGTTATGTCATTGGGTTAGTAATCCAGAACCGCAGACTAATGCTCTGGGAACATTGGTGGCACATAGTAACATCTGGATTCAATAAGAAAAGCTGGCCTAGTGATAACACTGTAACGTCATACCATTGTCGATTACTACAATGTCTTTCAGGGAAGGAACTCTGCCATCCTTACCTGGACAGAGACAAAAAAAAAACTGCAGATGCTGGAATCCAAAGTAGACAGGCAGGAGGATGGAAGAACACAGCAAGGCAGGCAGCATCAGGAGGGGGAGAGGTCAACGCTTTGGGTATAACCCTTTCCGGACTGGGGTGGGGGTAGGGAGAGTTGTAGATAAAGTGGGGGGAGTGGTTTAGGTGAGGAGAGGGATGGGATGGTGAGATAGTGATGGATAAACACAGGTGGTGGGTGCACCCTGATTGGTCGATGGGAGGAATGAATCATTTTGGTTGGTGGAAGGGAAGTTCTGTAGGTGGATTGGAAGGGAGGAGGTGGGACTGGAAAGGGAATTAGGGGATGAATGGGAAGGTTATTTGAAATTGGAGAACACAATGTTGAGTACTCTGGGCTGTAGGCTGCCCAGGTGGAAGATGAGGTATTGTCGAGAATGGACATGTCAGAAAGGAAGTGGGAGAGAGAATTAAAATTGATGTCAGACTGGCCCTTGCGGACCTGGCTGAGATGCTCAGCGAAACATTCCCTTAGTTTACATTGTGTCTAACTGATGTAGCGAAGATCACACCAGATGCAGTAAACTAGGTTGGTGGAGTGGAAAGTGAACCTATGTTTCACCTGGAAGGACTGTTTGGGCCCTGGATGGAGGTGACAGAGTGATGTGCTGGCAGGTTTGGTCTGACCTACATGCAACTCCAGATTGCCAATGAGGTGGTTAACCGACAAAACCACTCATGTGAAGGGGCAACGAGAGATGGGCAGTAAATGCTGGACCAGCCGTCCTCTACAATCCATGAACAAATACTTTAAAAAATTGCAAATAATCAAATTTAGTTGGCATTAAATTCAGGATATGAACAAAAATGATCCTTACAATCTCAGCATAAATTTGGAATGTTTTGGTGTCTAGACCCAGTTTTTAAAGGGACATCTTATTTTGACCTTGACTCCCCTGGTTTTGTTTTACAGTTAGCCAATCTTGTCCAACTTACACATCAACATTAGATAATTTCTGACACTTTGAACAGCGCAGTGTTCCAAAACAGAACTGAGCTGGTGAACTGAGCTGGTGAACTAAGCTGTTGAACTAAGCTGGTGAACTGAGCTGGTGAATTATGCTGGTAAACTGAGCCGGTGAACTAAGCTGGTGAACTAAGCTGGTGAATTGAGCTGGTGAATTATGCTGGTAAACTGAGCCGGTGAACTAAGCTGGTGAACTAAGATGGTGAACTGAGCAGGTGAATTATGCCGGTGAACTGAGCCGGTGAACTAAGATGGTGAACTGAGCTGGTGAACTGTGCTGGTGAACTAAGATGGTGAACTGAGCCGGTGAACTGAGCCAGTGAACTGTGCTGGTGAACTAAGATGGTGAACTGAACTGGTGAACTGAGCTGGTGAAATAAGATGGTGAACTGAGCCGGTGAACTCAGCTGGTAAACTAAGCCGGTGAACTGAGCGGGCGAACTGAACTGGTGAACTGAGCCGGTGAACTGAGCCGGTGAACTAAGCTGGTGAACTGAACTGGTGAACTGAGCCGGTGAACTGAGCCGGTGAACTGAGCTGGTGAACTAAGCTGGTGAACTGAACTGGTGAATTGAGCCGGTGAACTGAGCTTGTGAACTGAGCTGGTGAACTGAACCGGTGAGCTGAGCTGGTGAACTGAGCTGGTGAACTGAGCCGGTGAAGTGAGCTGGTGAAGTGAGTCGGTGAACTGAGCCGGTGAACTAAGCTGGTGAACTAAGCTGGTGAACTGAGCTGGTGAATTATGCTGGTAAACTGAGCCGGTGAACTAAGCTGGTGAACTAAGCTGGTGAACTGAACTGGTGAATTATGCTGGTAAACTGAGCTGGTGAACTGAGCTGGTGAACTCAGCCGGTGAACTCAGCCGGTGAACTGAAATGGTGAACTACGCTGGTGAACTCAGCTGATGAACTAAGCTGGTGAACTCTGCCGGTGAACTGAGCTGGTGAACTGAGCTGGTGAACTGAGCCGGTGAACTGAGCCGGTGAACTGAGCTGGTGAACTAAGCTGGTGAACTGAGCCAGTGAACTAAGCCGGTGAACTCTGCCGGTGAACTGAGCTGGTGAACTGAGCTGGTGAACTGAGCCGGTGAACTGAGCCGGTGAACTGAGCTGGTGAACTCAGCCGGTGAACTGAGCCGGTGAACTGAGCCGGTGAACTGAGCCGGTGAACTGAGCCGGTGAACTAGCTGGTGAACTGAGCTGGTGAACTGAGTCAGTGACTGACTCCCCTGCCTCTTGGTTCCCACAAGAGACCCACTGGAAAATAGATTCTCTCAGAGTAAGAGGTTGCTATTAGGTTACAAGCACTGGCTTGACATTTATTATTATACTGTACAGTTATAACAATATCTAACCGTACAACCTACATTATGCATGTTTTCTATGTTAGCCGATGTGTGAAACCTTACTGGAAACTCACTCAGAGATAAGTGCCTCAGAGATAACCTTGTAACTTTGTGTAAATGTTTACAAATTACTGTGGAATGTGAAACATAGAAAAAAGAAACCAAACTGCACAAGGTGCAGGATTTTTCACGTCGGTACAAATTACATTCACGTTGTATAGATCAATGATTCCAGGTTACAGAGTGCTGTGTAAATCCTGATTGGTGTCTAACCACCACAAGTGATATTTTCATTGACTACATCCTGCAGTATAGAAGACTGTAGCAAAGTGTCTGATTAATTGATATTCCAAAAGTTTTTCAATGAGTTTCACATGTTTACTCTTGGTTAGAAAATTGGGAATCTGAAACTGGGAATACAGAGTGGACATTCTGATTGCTAATATGTGAAGAGTCATAACCTCCAAAGATGTTTCCTGCAGCCTCAAATTTTCATCATGTTTATTGATTAATTACATGAAGTCCCCCATTGTATATCTGAAGTGTGAAGATGAGATGATTAGGCAAAATAAATAAGTTGTGCCTTGGGATCAGGATATTTAAAAGGCACAAATACAGATTGCAGATTGTATAGGACTGGAGTTTCCCCAAAACCATCATAGCCCTAACATTAATCTCAATTCCAGGTCACTTACCAGGAAGTAACCATGACGCATTATCAATCTCCATTGTGCAGGATAGGGGACTCTGCGACCCCCATCAGGCACTCTGCTTCCCTTCCCAAGAACAAAGACACGGAGGAGTTCGTCCAAAACTATTTATTCAATTCTGCAGAACCGGGTGTTACCTCAATGGCTTCCCACGAGGCACACACACAGATTGTAATCCCCGCACGTTATATACATGTAGGAGTGGGCTGGGCCTTCTACTGTCTCAGCCAATGAGTGTTAAAGTTCCCCACTGTCCTCCTGATGTATGAGATTATTTGGTTATTCACCCAGCCAATCAGTGTTCGAGTTCCCCGCTTCTCCCTTATATGGATGATGACGTACAGCCGTGGTTGTGGGCGGTCCCTCAGCCACGAGGAAAGCTGTTTCCATTGTTCCATTCATGAAAATCTGGGGGAGTGTCTGCTCGTGCTTACTACAGGGTAGAGAAGACTAAAATGGTGGCTTTGTACTTACTATGTGCTTACTACAGCAGTTAATGATTTAAAAATTACACCACCCCCTACAAATCCCCCGTGTCTTTTCTTACGGTTTGTAATTTTTAAACTGGGAGTTTCTTCTCCAGGGCGTCCAATAGCTCCCGAGCTTGTTTATCAAGCTGCCCGTCTCTAATGCTACCCCCGCCCAAGAGGGATTCAGACTGTTCTATCTCGAGGTTCATCCTTTCGACCTGCCCATAAGGAACATCCCTCTTAGTAAGGGCGGTTTCGATCAGTCGCTGAGTTAACCCCCTGGCGCAGGGAATGATACAACACCCGAGGGCAGTTAGTACCCCTGCCACCACTATACATGAGACGAGAAAGGAAACGACCACCCCCTTCCATTTACCGAACCAAGCTTCCAACCAACCTGTGAGGCCAGAATCAATGCCCGAGTTTTCGGCGAGTTCATCCGCCAATGTGGTGAGCCCATCCAGGGCGCGGGTGATGGACCCATCAGGGGCTGTGTTGTTGGGGATGAAAGTGCAGCACTGAGTGCCTATCATGACACAAACACCCCCCTTCTCTGCTAACACCATGTCCAGGGCCAACCTATTTTCCCACGCCATTCTGCTAGTGGTGTCTAGTTGTTCTGCTATTCCCTTCACTGCATCCCGAGTATAATTAATGAACCTCTGCTGATTGTAGTAAATATAATTAATCCAATCCACGTTCTTATTGATGGTAACCCACCAGAACAGTGACGACTCAAAACCCGCCGCTATCTGGTTCCTAGCCTTGTATTCATCAGGAACACCCCTGGGGACCCCTATGGCATCTAAATATATGTTATCATCAAAAGAGGTCTCCAAAGCCCTTAGTTCTTCTACTGGAACGGGGTTGCTCTTGTTTTTCGAATGCCACGGTGAATGGGATGGCCAATTGAACGATTGCACAAGTGCCCGCCCATTTTTGGGGCAGGGTCGGTCGCAGAATACTCCCACCACAGTACCACCAGAGGTCTGCCCTAGGCACATGAATGTGGGAGTAATTCCTGCCCCCGGTAGTTTCGTTGACCCGCCGAATTGATCCGCTGCACTTGTCAAATGTCCCCACATCATTGTCCCATTGCGGTCCCGTCCGAGAGACGCAGGCCTGGTGCGTACCCGTTACCCCTGTGAATGACGGAGGGCGGGGCGCCCCTTTAGACCTGACGGGAGGAAACTTCAAACTCAAGGGTCGACAAGTGGAGTCGTTCCAGGCCTCTCGGTCCTGGTACAGCCTTACCATGCAGTCCAAGGCTTGTGGATGTTTCTCCCATCCCAGCGGGAATGGGACCACCTGAGGGTTAGGACGGGCACCCGTGCACGCGTAGCAATCACTCTTTTTCATGCTCCTTACCGTATATTTGACCCATTCCATCCAGGCATTCGCCTCCCTGTATCCCGTTTCTATTTCAAAGGTCCTTTCCAAGTCCATCACCTCAATTATCCTAACCTTTTCCTGCTCATCGGAGGTGGATGAGGCCCCAGACCCAGCTTCAATGACCGTGATGGTTGTGCAGCACAGCTGCAACCCCTTCTGTCCTGCCTGGCCCCCAACCCTAATACCCAGGATCGTTCCATTAAGGCTCGTCCCGTTGTTCCCCAAGGTCTTTATGGTCAGATAGAGTGGATTGCACGGATTCTGCTCACAATTCCGCCCAGGGGTGATGGGATCACGGACAATTGACACCATAGCCTGGACCCCAGGGGCCAGAGGCCTATTGATGCCTTCTTTGCCATGCAACTGTAATACTAACGTCTGACCCTGGAATCCCCTTTCTCTCTCTAGGTTACGCTTAGTCTGATTCAGTTCACTTTTAGTCGCACAGGGCACCAACCCACATAGGTCTAAACTAAGTGTCTGTGTTGGCTAGTTGGCGGGAACGGAGATGGAGAGCCACCGACGGTCCTCTGCCTGTTTTTTCCCCAGAGGCCGAATTGGGTAACACGCACACTATGACCCAGCCGAAGGATAATGGCAAAGCAAGTTAACAATACGATTGACTGCATTTTGTTGCAACACTCGTGTCCGGCCGGAGGACACAGTCCTTTAAACTTGCCAAAGTCCAATTAGTCTGTTCTCAGGGTCTCTGTTCCTAAGATGCCTCTGTCAGAGAGGTTTGTTTGTCCTCCGTCGGTTGTGGCACCGGTCCCTTGATCCGAGTATAATGTGTCCAGCCCTTTTCGGCCGTGCGGACAGCCGTTTCGGTAGTCAAAAGTACTAGGAAGGGACCGTCCCAAGTTGGTTCGAGGGTGCGTTGCTTCCAGCTTTTAATCAGGACCCACTGACCCGGCTTGATGGTGTGCACCGCAAACTCGAGGGGCGGCGTCTGTGCCAAAAGTCCCTGTTGGCGTAAACGAGATAGAGCAGACCCCAGAGCCACCACATATTTTTGCACAAACATGTCCCAAGACACGAATAAGGGAGGTTCTCCCTTCGGCCCATGGAACGGGAGGCCAAACAGCATTTCGTAAGGGGAGACGCCCAAATCCCGTCTTGGCTGGGTGCGAATTTGCAACAGGGCGAGGGGTAGGCATTTGGTAACTGTCTTCAGGCCATGCCTCCCTTCCCAAGAGATGGGGTATTGGTGCACTCTGACGTCGGGGCTCTGGGCCTTTAATTTTACCTCCACAGGTCGAATTGCGAGCCCCCCCCCGGCTCCCTTTGGCGACCCAAACCCTAGGGTCTCTCTCTGTCAATCTGGACTCACTAAGGTATGACATGGTAATGGCTAATTCTTCCTCTTCTCCCACTTCTATTCGTAGTCCGAAACGGACTATTAAATCCCGTCCCAACAACCCATAGGGAAGGTGCGGGAGGTGAAGGAGTTCCACTTAGAGCTCCTCCTCCTCCAGCCGCAAGGGTTGTGGTTCAAATATTCTTGCACTGAAAACCCCACCCTTTACTCCTGAAATGTTTAATGTTTTAGCCTGGAAGCCAACCCCCCTAGGATGGAGGGGGATTGAGGACCTGCCGGCGCCTGTGTCAACTAAGAAAGTAACATCTTGTCTAAATGGGCCCACCCGTAAATTTACCAGGGGTTCTTGGTAGGCCCGTGTTCCGATCCTCCCCTGACTTCCCTAATCCATTTGTTCGTGCTCCATTTCATACATCCCTTCTCGCTCCCTTTTAAAATCGGGACAATCCCTCTTGAAGTGTCCCAGTTTCCCGCAATGGTAACATCCGGCCGCCTGAGGCCGTTCGATTCCATAAGATCCTCCTCTCCCACTTCTGCCCCGTCTCGCTCCTCTCCCTCTCCAACTTTCCCTCGACCTTCCTCTTTCCATCCCATAACCTTCTTCCCCCATTCCGGTGGATTTACAAGCTTCCCATACGGCTGCCACCATCATTTTTGTCTTCTGTTTCTCCCTTATTACATCCCTCTGAACGTACACCTTCTGTGCTTCCCGTAATAATTCTGCAACATCTTTTTCAGCCCAATCCTCCACTTTCTGTAATTTCTTCTGAATGTCAGGCCATGACTTAGTCACAAAGTGCACCTTAAGCATGCCCTTGCCTATTTCCCCATCGGGGTCTAAACCTGAATACTTTCGTATGGACTCCCGCAAACGGTCTAAAAACTCACTCGGGGATTCATCCTTTTTCTGTCCAACTTCGAATGCTTTCGCTAAATTCCGCTGTTTAGGCACGCAGGTTTTGATTCCCCTGATTATAAGGTTTCTGAGGTCTGTCATATTAGCCCGTCCCCCCTCGTCATTATGATCCCACCGGGGGTCCTCTAAGGGGTACTTCTGCTCTCCACGCTGAGGGCCGTCCTGATGCTCCCTATCCCAAATGGCCATTGCACTATTCCGGATCATGACAATTTCATCGTAATTAAATAGTATTCTCATCATGGCCTGCAATTCGGCCCATGTGTATATACTGGGCCCCAGAAATTGATCTAATTGTGTTCCCACACTGATGGGGTCGTCCAGTAGACGGGGTAGTTCATTACGGAGTTGTCGGATATCCCCAGAATTTAAAGGTTGTACTACGAATCCGGTCCGTTCGTTCCCAAACGGCACCTCTCGTAAAGGGTTCATCTGTTCAACATTGTTAACCCTCTCAGCACCCAATCTCTCTTCTTGATCTCTCCGCATCTCAGTTCGGGCTGATCTCCTAATGCCTGGGGTGGGCTCTTCTTCCCTTCCTGTGTCCCCCCCAGCAGGCTCTCCCTCACTGAGCATGACCTGCCGGGAACCGGGATTATCCGACGCAGGAGGGAGGTCCGCGCTGGACGCCTGGCCGTGGCGGGTTGTACATACGGGGGTGGGGCAGAAGGGGGCAAACCGTCGGTGAGGACGTCCCAAGACTTCTGGGGCTTTCTCGGGTCTGTTTGGGGAATCAGAGGATAGAGACTCGTGGGGTCCCCGCAGTCACTCGCCAACCAGGCGGCGGCGTATTTGCTCTCTTCTGGGTCAAACGGTTGTTTTCTGTTAACATATATATTTAGGATTTGACACACCCAGTCTTCATCAGACCCATACTCGGGCCAAACTACCGAGGGGGCGCGGATAGGTTCTTTGGTCCATATAAAACAACAATATTTTATCATGGTCTCTTTCTTTAAGTCCTTTGTCCTACTGCTTTCCGTCCATAAACTCAATTTCCGACCTAGTGGACTATAGGGGGGTATTTCTTTTCCATTTACAGTCCTCCCTGACTTGTCCTTAGTGGACCTAAAAGCCTGATTTCCCATGGTCTATCTTCGGTCCTGGTCTTAAACGCCTAAAGCATTTTCACAGATAACCGTCAAAACCACAATTTCCCATGGTCTATCTTCGGTCCTGGTCTTAAACGCCTAAAGCGTTTTCACAGATGACCGTCAAAACCACGCGGCCAACAAGGAAGAACAAAAGAATCTCTTACCTTGATCCGTGCACGGAGTTGTCTGGCCTTTTTAAATGTGTGTACCCCCATGTATAGTCACTAACCGGTCGTCCCACACTCGTCCGTGTGTTCCTTTTCCAGGATTCAAAATTATTTTAATGAGCCGGGTCACTCTCTTGGCCGACGGCTGACGGACCAAGCCGATCCAGTGAGCAATATAAATATATACCAGACGCGTCTTTTTGTATCAGACTTGATCCACGAGCCGAAGAGAGCCCCGGCAATAATTATTGCATCCCGGAAGAGCCCCCAATTGTGCAAGATAGGGGACTCTGCGACCCCCATCAGGCACTCTGCTTCCCTTCCCAAGAACAAAGACACGGAGGAGTTCGTCCAAAACTATTTATTCAATTCTGCAGAACCGGGTGTTACCTCAATGGCTTCCCACGAGGCACACACACAGATTGTAATCCCCGCACGTTATATACATGTAGGAGTCGGCTGGGCCTTCTACTGTCTCAGCCAATGAGTGTTAAAGTTCCCCACTGTCCTCCTGATGGATGAGATTATTTGGTTATTCACCCAGGAGAAAGTGAGGTCTGCAGATGCTGGAGATCAAAGTTGAAACTTTATTGCTGGAACAGCACAGCAGGTCAGGCAGCATCCAGGGAACAGGAGATTCGACGTTTCGGGCACAGGCCCTTCTTCAGGAATGAGCAGAGAGTGTTCAGCAGGAGAAGATAAAAGGTAGGGAGGAGGGACTTGGAGGAGGGGCGTTGGAAATGTGATAGGTGGAAAGAGGTCAAGGTGAGGGTGATAGGTCGGAGTAGGATAGAGGCGGAGAGGTCAAGAAGAAGACTGCAGGTCAGGAAGGCGGTGCCGGGCTGGAGGGATCCGGCTGAGACAAGGTGGGGGGAGGGGGGATGAAGAAACTGGTGAAGTCCAAGTTCATCCCCTGCGGTTGGAGGGTTCCCAGTCAGAAGATAAGACGCTCCTCCTCCGACCGTCACGTTGTTGTGGTTTGGCGGTGGATGAGTCCAATGACCTGCATATCCTCGGTGGAGTGGGAGGGGGAGTTGAAATGCTGTGCTACAGGTTGGTTGGGTTGGTTCGTCCGGGTGGCCCAGAGGTGCTCTCTGAATCGCTCCGCAAGTAGGCGGCCTGTCTCCCCAATATAGAGGAGGCCACACCGGCTGCAGCGGATGCAGTAGATGATGTGGGTGGAGGTGCAGGTGAATCTGTGGCGGATATGGAAGTTTCCTTTGGGGCCTTGGAGAGAAGTGAGGGGGGAGGTGTGGGCGCAAGTGTTGCACCTCCTGCGGTTGCAAGGGAAGGTGCCGGGAGTGGAGGTTGGGTCGGTGGGGGGTGTGGATCTGACGAGGGAGTCGCGGAGGGAGTGGTCTCTACGGAAAGCTGATAGGGGAGGGGAGGGAAATATATCCTTGGTGCTGGGGTCTGTTTGGAGGTGGCGGAAGTGACAGCGGATGATGCGCTGTACATGGAGATTGGTGGGGTGGTAGGTGAGGACCAGTGGGGTTCTGTCCTGGTGGCGGTTGGAGGGGCGGGGCTCAAGGGCGGAGGAGCGGGAAGTGGAGGAGACCGAATCAACACGGACATCTACTACAAACCAACCGACTCCCACAGCTACCTGGACTACACCTCCTCCCATCCTGCCCCCTGTAAAAACGCCATCCCATTCTCCCAATTCCTTCGTCTCCGCCGCATCTGCTCCCAGGAGGACCAGTTCAAAATACGTACAACACAGATGGCCTCCTTCTTCAAGGACCGCAATTTCCCCCCCGACGTGGTCGACGATGCCCTCCACCGCATCTCCTCCACTTCCCGCTCCTCCGCCCTTGAGCCCCGCCCCTCCAACCGCCACCAGGACAGAACCCCACTGGTCCTCACCTACCACCCCACCAATCTCCATGTACAGCGCATCATCCGCCGTCACTTCCTCCACCTCCAAACAGACCCCAGCACCAAGGATATATTTCCCTCCCCTCCCCTATCAGCTTTCCGTAGAGACCACTCCCTCCGTGACTCCCTTGTCAGATCCACACCCCCCACCGACCCAACCTCCACTCCCGGCACCTTCCCTTGCAACCGCAGGAGGTGCAACACTTGCGCCCACACCTCCCCCCTCACTTCTCTCCAAGGCCCCAAAGGAAACTTCCATGTCCGCCACAGATTCACCTGCACCTCCACCCACATCATCTACTGCATCCGCTGCAGCCGGTGTGGCCTCCTCTATATTGGGGAGACAGGCCGCCTACTTGCGGAGCGATTCAGAGAGCACCTCTGAGCCACCCGGACGAACCAACCCAACCAACCTGTAGCACAGCATTTCAACTCCCCCTCCCACTCCACCGAGGATATGCAGGTCATTGGACTCATCCACCGCCAAACCACAACAACCCGACGGTCGGAGGAGGAGCGTCTTATCTTCCGACTGGGAACCCTCCAACCGCAGGGGATGAACTTGGACTTCACCAGTTTCTTCATCCCCCCTCCCCCCACCTTGTCTCAGCCGGATCCCTCCAGCCCGGCACCGCCTTCCTGACCTGCAGTCTTCTTCTTGACCTCTCCGCCTCCATCCTACTCCGACCTATCACCCTCACCTTGACCTCGTTCCACCTATCACATTTCCAACGCCCCTCCTCCAAGTCCCTCCTCCCTACCTTTTATCTTCTCCTGCTGAACACTCTCTGCTCATTCCTGAAGAAGGGCCTGTGCCCGAAACGTCGAATCTCCTGTTCCCTGGATGCTACCTGACCTGCTGTGCTGTTCCAGCAATAAAGTTTCAACCTTGGTTATTCACCCAGCCAATCAGTGTTCGAGTTCCCCGCTTCTCCCTTATATGGATGATGACGTACAGCCGTGGTTGTGGGCGGTCCCTCAGCCACGAGGAAAGCTGTTTCCATTGTTCCATTCATGAAAATCTGGGGGAGTGTCTGCTCGTGCTTACTACAAGGTAGAGAAGACTAAAATGGTGGCTTTGTACTTACTATGTGCTTACTACAACAGTTAATGATTTAAAAATTACACCACCCCCTACACCATCTTCCCAGAGGCACCCAGCCAAGAAACCCTTTTTGATCACCCTGTCAGGAGAGGGCAGAGAAGAGAACAGGGGGACCGGACCTGAAAATGGCAATTACTAGCTAGAAGTACCACTGACAGAGGTGGGGATTGCCACCTTAAAGGGGCAGGAAATGACGGTACCTCAAGTTGGAGGGCCTTGTGCTGGACCAGATGAGGGACCCCTTCCTTGTGTCTTTGACTGTGACTTTCTGGTCCCAGTGGCTGTAGGAGGTGGGCCAGGGGAACTTAAAGGAGGTGTTGATAACCTCCCTAGCCCCACAATGACAGCTTACCTCCAGGTAATTACTGGGCTACATCCTCAGTGGAGGTTAATTTGTAGTCAGGTAGAATCCAGTGACATCAACAGTTTGACCTCAGGTGAAGAACTGATTAAATCTAATGAGCTTTTCCTGGCAGGCAGACAGACACTGATCAGAAGCTGTCTCCAGCAGGCATCATGTCGACGTCAGATTGCTTAAATCTGGCAGGGTTTAATTAGTTAGACTTTGAATTTAGACAGGAATAGAATAAAACACCAAATTATGGCATGAGACCTCATTTTCAGAAAAGCTTCACATTCTGGAAAAAATCATTTACTGCTTTCCACGCTTTTAGGAAATCAGGAGAAAATCAAAAAACTGCAGACTGGCCTGACAAGAAACATCCTGACAAAAGAAGTTTCTAAAAAAAAACCTTACCCACAATTTGTGATTATTTCTGCAATCATTTTTCTGCTAAAATTAGCTTGTGAATAAAGCTTAAGGGATAAGATTTTTTAAAAATATAATCAAGTTGTGAGAAGGGTTTATAATATTATTGTATATAATTATAAAATTATTATTGTTTGAATTCTAAAGTAAAGATACATTGATTTTTCTTGTATAATGGTGATTTTTCTTTAGTATTTGATCAAACCAGCAAGTTCAAGCCTGAAACTTCAGTGAAATGACAGCAACTAGCCACAAAACAACATAACCCACTCTCACTAATATCCTTCTGTGGGGTATAGGTAAAGTAGCATTACTTCTGCAATCATAATTTCTTATGCAAGGTAAATGAACTCACACCAGTGTATAATTGTTTCAGCCAAGAGCTGAGTCAACAAGAATGAAAACTATATGAAGGAAATATATAATCGGTTTTAGTATTAGCTAAAATGTGCGTACAAGAATGAAATGTGCCTGCAAACAATGGTAGATGTTATAGACAAATAGATAAGATGCTGTGAGGGTGTAGGTTAAGCCAGATATGTCTGTACAGACAGTAGTTATAAGCATCAGTTTCCCACTTCTGCAAAAGCAAAAACAAACCACAATTGAAAGGTCATAAGGCTCAATATGGATGAGGAATGGGAGGAAAGGTCACAAGTAAGGGAAGCAGATGGTAGTAAGGGAGGATATACCTAACAATGGACCACAGCAGGATGTGGTCAAACGGCCTTGCGGGGCCATAAATAAGCATTTTGTCACAGACAGGGCCGGATAAGGCAAGAGATAAACAAGAGTAATGGGCGCCAGTCTTAGAGAAGTGGGAGATGTAAACAGGGGAGGAGCAATGGGAGGAGAGAATAGGAACGAATTATATAAATATTGTGTACTTGTTAAACACGGTGTGTGTGTGAATATTTTGTAAATAGACACCACACCCCTCTTGCAAGAGCATAATAAACGATACTACTGCTTCAGATCTTGTCTTGGACTGAAATTATTGAAGTGAGTGAGCTTTGTTTCTCACACTTACATACAGAGGAGGAAGGACACTACTTCGACTGGGACAACACATCCATCCTAGGACAAGCCAAACAGAGACGTGCACGAGAATTCCTAGAAGCGTGGCATTCCAACAGGAACTCTATCAACAAACACACTGACTTGGATCCCCTTTACCACCTCTAGAGAAAAAGAACAGGAAATGACATCACCAATATGAGATGATGTCATCACAGGAAATGACATCACCAACTCAAAGAAACCCAAACATATAATTAGAAAGTAGGAATCATCAGCAGTACGTTATGAAGAGGCTCACTGAAGATGTTACCTAGTATGGTGATAAAACGTCTAAAAACGAACCTTCCAGCTCAGCGAGCAAACTTACATCCAGAACCTCAACCTGAGCTACAAATCTTCTCAAAATGCACAAATGATTAATAAGCTACCTGGTGAAATAATTGCTGAAGCATTTATTAAGTTGAATTTTTACAACCTGTAGAAAGAGAGGTCTATCAGAGCTCAAAAAATGTCTTCTGCTATTTTCAGCAGTCCAAGTAGACAAGCTAGAAAAATCCCTCAGCTTTGGAAGGAGAACCACACTTGATGATATGCAGATAACTAATAAAGGAAACACTTGGAATCTCAACAGCTGAGTATGACATTTTAAAATGAAGGTAGAAGTGACACTCACTGGAGATGAGTGTCTGTAAAGGATATTGCTGGGGAAAAAATCTTGATTTTCTTTGCTGTATATGGTAAGATTTTTCAATTTGTCTTACAATTTGTGTAATAAATATGTTTTCTTTCATTAGAAATATTGTATAAAGGGCTTTAGAATCCAGTTATACCTCACTGAGAATAAATAATACAGCATGGGTGGAGTTAAAAAAGGAGAAATAAATACATGGAGAATTAAGCAGCAACTTGGATGTACCAACATAACTGTTCAGAATGTGCAGAGAAACATGTGGAGTAGACTGCGTAGCATCAGGCAGTAGAGGTTATGGAATTGTATTTTGATGTTTTAACAATAAGATTAGAATCTGGTATATTTCTGAGTATCATGTCTTGTAGCATTTGGTCTTAATGTGTAATAAAACGTGTAATAAAATATGTGATAAAGGTACACAGGTACACAGGTACACAGACTCGAGGACAATTTATGATCTTGCCTTTTCCTTGATCAGTGTGGCTGGGGAAACAAATACACGGATGAGACACAACACCATATAATACAATAAAAAGCACATGCGTAGCCTTGTGTGAATAATTTTAGTGACTGACCACCAAAGTAAGCAAATTGCCAAAAAAAAAAGCTGGTCTGTCAACTTTGGGATCTGAGTTGTCCAGTATTACCATCAGCTGGAACCATAGCAAAACAATGCCATATCTGCTATCAGCCAGGTGCTGGAAATCTCGACTGATGCTGGCAGGGGGGATATTCCCGGAGGTACTGAGAGAGACATTGCAATGAGTAAGGTGCCATTGAGGAATGGTGCAGAGTTAATGAGACAAGTTTCAGCAAATAATGTGAAACAAACTCAGTAGGACTCATGGGGAGATACCCTCACTTAACTTGACACTTAGCAGATTTCTGGGAAAATCTAGTCTAGTGATAGTATAAAGGTTGATGACCTGTTGTCAGGTTCTGAAGACGGGTCACTTACCTGAAACGTTAACTTTGTTCCTCTGTCTTCTGATTGTGCCAGACCTGCTGAGTTTCTCCAGCATCTCCTAACTTTATGTTTATTCAGTCTGATGTCACTGGAATTTATTTCTTATTACACTTCATTTTCTTTAACCAAATTTAAAAGGAAGGAAATAACATGCTGTTCTAAAGAGTTTCCTTGCTCTATGTTTCGAAAATTCCATCTTTGAATCCTCACAACATGGTCATAATATGACTGACCTTCCATAATCTGAACCAATAGAAATTGATGAGCTCACTGTAGGCAGCTATCGAGATTTTCACACTGTGTCACCTGCACAGAATGCTGGTCACTTCAGGGCTGCGATGGCGTGCTCTCCAAGACTGAAGTCTGAAACTTCAAAAACATCCCAGTATCAGGCTTTTTCTCTTTATATAATGCTCTATTTAAATTCACTAGGCTTTGTGAATTTGAAAGCAGTGGTTTCTGGGAAAGGAGGGACCTTTTTTATTTCCCTCCAGCTATATAAGTCAGTGTTTTCTAAACCCGAGACCCTACCTTTGTAGGGCCTCCCACCCAACCACCTCCTCTAACCTTAAAGACCAGGGACACATCAGGTAAGCTTCTCTTCTTTTTTGCTTTGTGATAAGAGGACTAGCAGGGATGGCAGTGCAGGGAGAGGAATGTCCCTCCTGCATGATGTTTGAGGTCAGGGATGCCATTAGTGTCCCATCCAAGTACATCTGCAGGAAGTGCACCCAACTCTCGCTCCTCCAAGACCGTGTTAGGGAACTGGAGCGGGAGCTGGATGAACTTCGGATCATTCGGGAGGCAGAGGCTGTGATAGGTAAGAGTGACAGGGAAGTAGTTACTCCTAGGCACGAAGAAAGCTGGGTGACTTTGAAGGGGCAAAAACAGTCAGTGCAGGAATCCCAGGTGGCCGTTCCCCTGACAAAAGTACACTGTTTTGGATATGGTTGGTTGGGGAGGGGTGGCACTTACCAGGGGTATGGAGTGGGGCCCAGGTTTCTTGCACAGAGCCTGTCCCTGTTGCACAGAAGGGAAGGAGGGAAAGGAGGAGAGTGTTAGTCATTGGGGACTCAATAGTTAGAGGCTCAGATAGAAGCTTTGTTGGAAATGAAAGAGATTCATGATTAGTGTGTTGGGTCCCAGGTGCCAGGGTCTGTGATGTCTCGGATCGTATGTTTGGGGTCCTGAAGGGAGAGGGTGACCAGCCTCAAGTCATGGTCAATGTAGGTACCAACGACATGGGTAGAAAGAGGGATAGGGATGTAATGCAGGATTTCAGGGAGTTAGGGTGGAATCCGAGAACTAGAACAAACAGAATTGTTATCTCTGGTTTGTTACCCATGCCACGGGATAGCGAGGCAAGGAAGAGGGAGAGATATCAGCTGAACACGCGGCTGCAAGGATGGTGCAGGACGGAGGGTTTCAGGTACTTGGATAATTGGGGTTCATTCTGGGGAAGGTGGGACCTGTACAAACAGGACGGTCTTCACTTGAACCAGAGGGGTACTAATATCCTGGGTGGGAAATTTAATGGTGCTATTCAGAAGAGTTTTAACCAACTCAGCAGGGGGATGGGAACCTGAGGTGTAGTTCCAATGCACCACAGGATGAGAGTAGGGAGCGCATGGGCAGGATTTCATAGTCACAGGAATGTGCTGGCAGACAGCAAGCTGGTTGAAGTGTGTCTACTTCAATGCCAGAAGTATCCGAAATAAGATAGGTGAGCTTGCAGTATGGATAGGTACCTGGGACTTCAAAGTTGATGCCATTTTGGAGACAAGGATAGAGCAGGGTGAGGAATGGATGTTGCAGATTCCAGGATTCTGATCATTCATTAAGAACAGGGAAGGTAATAGAAGAGGAGGAGGTATGGCTTTGTTAGTTAAGGATAGTATAGCGGTGACTCAAAGAACATTTGACAAGGACTCGTCTATTGAGGTGGTATGGGCTGAGGTTAGAAACAGGAGAGGAGAGGTGACGCTGCTGGGAGTTTTTTATAGGCCACTGCAGAGTTCCAGGGAAGTGGAGGAGAGGATTGGTAAATGGATTCTGGGTAGGAGTGAAAGGAACAGGATGGTCAATATGGGGTCTTTAACTTCCCCAACATTTTCTGGAAATTCTATAACTCAAGTACGTCAGATGGATCAGTTTTGTCCAATGTGTACAGGAGGGTTTCCTGACCCAGTATGTCGAAGGGTCGGTCAGAGGGGAGGCCACACTGGATCTGGTGCTTGGTAATGAACCAGACGTTTAATTTAATCGTAGGTGAGCACTTTGCAGAGAGTGACCATAACTCAGTTACGTTTAGTTTAACGATAGAAAGAGATAGGTGCATGCCACAGGACAAGAGTTATAGATGTGAGAAGGGTAATTTTAATATGATTAGGCAAGACCTAGGAGCTATAGAATGGGGTAGCAAAATGCAGGGGATGGGGACAATCGAAATATGGAGCTGGTTTTAGGAACAGATATTGCGTGTCCTTGATAGGTATGTCCCTGTCAGGCAGGGAGGAAGTGATAAGGTAAGGGAACCGTGGTTTATGAAAGAAATTGCATCTCTTGTTAAGCAGAACAGGGAGGTTTATGTGATGTTGAGACGAGATGGTTCAGATGAGGCGATGGAGAGTTACAGATCAGCGAGGAAGGATTTAAAAAGAGTTAAGAAGAGCAAAAAGAGGACACGATCAGTCTTTAGCAAATAGAATAAAGTAGAACCCTAAAGCTTTCTATAGGTATGTGAGGAATAAAAGGATAACTAGAGTAGGAATAGGCAAAAGTGAGGACTGCAGGTTCTGGAAATCAGAGTCTAGATTAGAGTGGTGCTGGAAAAGCACAGCTGTTCAGGCAGCATCCGAGGAACAGGAAATTCAATGTTTCAGGCAAAAGCTAGAGCTTCAGTCCTGATGAAGGGCTTTTGCCCGAAACGTCGAATTTCCTGATCCTCGGATGCTGCCTGACTGGCTGTGCTTTTCCAGCACCACTCTAATCTAGGGTAGGGATACAGCCAGTCAAAGACAGAAGTAAGAATGTGTGTGTGGAACCTGTGGAGATCAGAGAGTTGCTAAATGAATATTTCTCATCTGTTTTCACTCAGGAAAAGGAGAATATTGTAAAGGAGAAGAATGAGAAATGGTACATTAGAGTAAAAGGATTGAGGTTAGTAAAGAGGAGCTGTTATCAATTCTTGAAGGAGTGCAAGTAGACAAGTCCCCTGGGCCAGATGGGATTTATCAGAGGATTCACTGGGAAGCTAGGGAGGAGATGGCAGAACCTTTGGCCTTGATCTTTGAGTCATCATTGTCTACAGGTTTAGTATCAGAGAATTGGAGGATTACAAATGTTGTGCTCTTATTCAATAAGGGTTGTAGAGATGACCCGGGTAATTATAGACCAGTGAGCCATACGTCTGTTGTAGGAAAAGTTTTGGAAAGAATTATAAGAGATAGGATTTATAATCATCTAGCAAGCAACAATTTGATTTCATATAGTCAACATGGTTTCATCAAGGGCAGGTCGTGTCTCACAAACCTCACTGGGTTTTTTGAGAAGGTGAACAAGCATGTGAATGAGGGTAGGGCAGTTGACGTGGTATACATGGACTTCAGTAAAGCCTTTGATAAGGTTCCACATGGTAGGCTGTTGGAGATTGAGGGTGATTTAGAAGTTTGGATTAGAAACTGGCTTTCTGTAAGGAGGCAGCGAGTGGTAGTTGATGGAAAATATTCAGCCTGGAGTCTGGTTACCAGTGGTGAGCAACAAAGATCTGTTTTGAGGCCACTGCTGTTTGTCATTTTTATAAAAGACAGATGCAGGCATAGGTGGATGGATTAGTAAGTTTGCAGATGACACTAAAGTCGGTGGAGTGGTGGACAGTTTGGAAGAATGCTACAGGTTACAGGGGGACTTGGATAAACTGCAGAATTGGGCTGAAAGGTGGCAAATGGAGTTCAATGCAGATAAATGTGAGGTGATGCACTTTGGGAATAATATTAGGAAGGCAGAATACTGGGTCAATGGAAAGATTCTTGGTAGTGTGGATGTGCAGTGGGATCTTGGAGTCCACGTACATAGATCCCTGAAAGTTGCCACCCAGGTGGATAGTGCTGTTAAAAAGGCATATGGTGTGTTAGGTTTCATTCATAGAGGGATTGAGTTCCGGAGCCATAATGTTATGCTGCAACTGTACAAAATGCTGGTGCGGCCACACTTGGAATATTGTTTACAGTTCTGGTCACCCCATTACAGGAAGGATGTGGAAACATTGGAAAAGGTGCAGAGGAGATTTACAAGGATGTTGCCTGATCTGGAGGGAAGGTCTTATGAGGAAAAGCTGAGAGACTTGGGTCTGTTCTCATTGGAGAGAAGAAGGTTAAGAGGGGATTTGATCGAAACATACAAGATGATCAGAGGATTAAATACGGTCTTTTACCTTGGATGATGACATCTGCTTGTCCGAAGGGGCATAGCTGCAAATTGAGGGGTGATAGATTTAAGACCGATGTCAGAGGCAGGTTCTTCACTCAGAGAGTGGTAAGGGCGTGGAATGCCCTACCTGCCAACGTAGTCAACTCAGCCACATTCGGGAGATTTAAACAATCCTTAGATAAACACATGGATGATGATGGGATAGTGTGGGGGGAAAGGCTTAGATTAGTTCGCAGGTCAGCACAACATTGAGGGCCGAAAGGCCTGTTCTGCGCTGTATTGTTCTATGTTCTCTGTTCTATGAAATTTCTGTAAAAGGTTCTTTTTTTTATATAAATGAACAATTACACTCATTGTATCTCTGTATCCTCTTAAATATCTTACCCAATGAAATCTGTTCGAAGTGTAATGAGAAGAATAAAAAATAGAACGATAGACATAATGAACTAAATTAAACCGTTTCAAAGTCACAGCAGTCTGGTACTCCCCTCAAGTGCTGTATCAATTAAAAAGAAACAGTGATATGAGGCCAAGGGGAAGAGAAAATTTTATTATGTACCAAACTCAGGCCAGAATGCTTCACCAGGCAAAATTCACAAGCGATCTGGCAGTAATTAAGGAGAGACCCTCCAATTCAGACAGTCTAGATTATGGTCTCACTTATACATTTGTGAGCTTTGGCTGATTCTGCAAGACTTGCTTATGGTACACAATTTGTTCAATCAAGGTGTCATGAGCCAAGTATTTTTCATTTTCACTGCTGAAGTCTTTCACAAGGGAAGCTTGGAAAATCTGTCTGCTTTCCCCTCAGGCTGTTGTCACCACTATCTGCTTTTCACACTCAGCAAGCCGCAACACATGAACATTTGGAAGGAACATTTTTCATTTTGACTGAAGAATATTAATTATGAAATTTGTGACCAATAAGAGAAACAAAAAGAATAAAGTAAGATCTGTCATTCCATTAGCATCTTTCACAGCCTCGAAGACACCTCAAAGTGATTCACAGCTCGTGGTGCTTTTTTACAGTATAGTTCTTACTGACTGTGGTATATCATTCACTTTGCTTTGCATTGTGTGATGCAAGGCTTGTTACCTAAAGTAACTCATATTAAAACATATAGAGAGTTTGAATTTAGACTAGTGGCATTTGAGTTTTGTCTATTTTTCTGAAGGGGTTGATAATTAACTTGCACTTACTGGAGCCATGTGAGAGAAAGACTTCTTGGAGAGTATTGGGGTTTTCATTGGGTGAATTTTGTAAGTGAACAGAGGAAACAGTTCTGTATCAGACTTTGTGTAGAAGGATCCAAAAATGATTTTTCTTTTAGGCTTGGGGAAATACTTACAGCTTAACAAAAACCCTTTCGGTTTGCGCTTACAGAGGTCTTGGTTGATACTGGGCGTGTGAAATCATTGCTCCTGAGAACAGCGAGAGTGGTTTACAACTGGTTAAGAAATGGGTTATCTCAGTGGAAGGAGTTCAGTTTGAAAGTTCCTGAGCAGAATTGTTTATTTAAACCCTGAAGAGATAATTTGATGCTGAGGTTTAGTTATTAAAAATCTCAAGGAACTGTTGGACAGCTTGGTGGCTCAGTGATTAGCACTGCTGTCCTACAGTGCC
This sequence comes from Chiloscyllium plagiosum, assembly GCF_037043375.1. Classification (NCBI taxonomy): domain Eukaryota; kingdom Metazoa; phylum Chordata; class Chondrichthyes; order Orectolobiformes; family Hemiscylliidae; genus Chiloscyllium; species Chiloscyllium plagiosum. The sequence continues at coordinate 1,123,547 of NW_028270172.1, read as the reverse complement.
AGGGATCTGAGTTCAATTCCAGCCTCGGGCGACTGTCTGTGTGGGATATGCACATTCCCTCCCTGTGCAAACTCTCCCCCGCCCCGTGTCTTATGTGGATTCCTGTCCAGTGCTCTGGTTTCTTCCCCCAATCCAAAAATGTGCGTATGAGGTGGGTTGGCCATGCTAACTTACCCAATAGTGTCTGAGGGTGTGCAGGATTGACCATGGAAAATGCCATCCTATGGGGATAGGGGAAAGGGGAGAGGTCTGGGTCTGGGTGGGATACTCTTCAGAAGGTCAGTGGGCCTTCTTTCCATTCTGTCAGGATTCTAAGAGACAATTAGATTCTCAACGCAGGGAATTAAAGTACTGGTTAAATTAAACTCTCTTGATATGAAAGAGAAGGCAGTTGTCTCTGGTGTGAGTGCAATAACAGCCTGTAGAATTGGATTGTTGTTTACAATGTTTTGAAAACTTTAATTTTTTTCTTATTTGTAAATAGTTTGTTTCCTTCATTTTATTTGCCTAATAAACTAATGTATTTTTGTTCAAACCAAATCTGCAGCAATACACACCTGTGTGCCAGTGAACATCCACCTCGTTAAAATCAAAAACATCGATCAAGCCAGATTTCAGTCTGAGATCTGACCCGCCCAGCAATACCATCAGCTGAAATCATAACAGTTACTGCTGATAGTTTTCATCATAGCACATCTGCTGTGACTTTTCAAGTTCAGTCCAATTTGCGTAAATGATTAATAAAAAAGACAGAAAGTGTGAGAGAACCTCAGTAGGTCTGACAGCATCTAAGCAAAGAGAGACAGAGTTAATATTTCCAGCATGAGACTTCTTCAAAGCCAGTATTTTACAAAAACATTCTAAGTTAAGTATGACATCATGCCACAGAGCTGAAGTTAAATAGGTTGATCAAAGGCCTGGTCAAATAGGTTTGTTTTTAATATCTTTAAGGAGTCAAGTAAGATATATATTAAATTTCAGGTCAACATTTCTAAGTGAGCACGAACATCCTTATTAAATCCAACTGTGTACAAGGGCCAGTCAGAGAGAACCTCACCTGGAATCTCACAGACTTAGGCTCCAATTCCATGTATATTGACATCACAATGACTTAGATCCTTATGCCAATGCTCGAATACTTTTCTAAGAGTAGCTGTATAATTAATCATTTACTCCAAAAGGTACAGCGGCAGAGAGGCCTAGGGAACAAATTCAAGAAATTGGGATTTGAAGACATGCCACCAGAGCTGGAGCAGTTATAATTGGGAATTCTCAGAGACAGAACGAGAGGGGCACAGAAATCTGGAAGGTTCCGGGGTTACAGGAGTTTACAGAGCTAGGGAGTGGGTTGGTAGGTGGTGGGAGGATTTGGAAGCAAGAAAAAAATGTCAAACCTAGACTCACATGAATCTTTACCCATGGTGCTTGGACCTATTTTTATATATTTTTATATTTTATATATTTTTAAGTTCAAGTAACACAAACTCCTTGAAACTGAAACCATTATTTGAAATCATTATTTGGTCTTTATTTGCAACATTCTACTCATTGTGTTTTGCTGTTTTAGGGATGAGCAATTTATCAAAAATAGTACAATTAATAGCAAGGGAATGGTCATGAAGCTACAATCATTCCCAGTACCTTAATCTATTGGAAGGAGAATGAGACCAGTCTGTTCAGGTTATTAGCCTCAATTATTATATTTTCACTCATAAATAGCAGCAGAGTGCTAGGCACCAACTTATAATACAAACCCCCTTCTTCATGAGAGAATCACAGTGATAGAAAGATTGGGATAAACATACTTTTCCAGGGCCACAACTTGTCAACTTGTCATAAAGATGAATTTCAAACAAGTCCCAGCAAACAATGATAAATTGACAAGGGCAAGAACAAATGAAGTCTCGGGAAAATGGCAATGATAATTGTATAATGAATAAATCTCCAGCTTTTCTTTAAACATTACCTGGAACATTCACTGGATAATGAGAACTCCACTCTCATTGACAAATGATGTGGCCTCATCAGTGCAACTATACATCCTTCTGATAGTCTGTTAAGGATAACAGACTTCAAACCAAAGAAAGTAAGCCTTCTTCAAATGTGCACTTTTAAAAATCTTTTGTATGAATAGGAAGGGTTTGGAGGGATATGGGCCGGGTGTTGGCAGGTGGGACTAGATTGGGTTGGGATATCTGGTCGGTATGGACGGGTTGGACCGAAGGGTCTGTTTCCATGCTGTACATCTCTATGACTCTAAATCAGATCAAAACATGATTCAAATGAAAATATTACATGTTTATGCAGGTTAACCATGTTAACCTCATGTATATTCAACCAAAATGACACATTACAGTCCTCAATGATAACTGGATTTTCAAAAACACAGTTTTAATTTTTTTTAATTTATTTATTGACTGAATGTGGACTTCATGAGTTGTGCCAGCATTTATGTCCCATCTGTAATCACCTCTGAGAAGGTAGTGGTGAGCTGCCTTGCTGAAATGCTGAGGTCTGTGTGCCACAGCGTTGCTCAGGTGGGAGCTTCAGGATTTTATTCTCAAGCGAGTGAGGAATGTGCAGATGGTGATACTGCCTTGTTTGGGAGGTGCTGGCAAGGAAAGTTTACAGTGCATCTTATAAAAAAGCACACACAGAGTCACAGTGTAGCAGTGATAGAGGGAGTGAATGTAAAAGGAGATTGATGGAGTTTAAGTTGCTTTGTGCTATGAGGTGTTGAGATTCTTGAGTGAACTCAGCAATAGATTGGTACACATATTCAATGCAGTCATATATTGGTCCCAAAGATTTATAATTTGTCAGATCCATCACCCACATCAAAAACACTCTGCAAAGAATATGTGCACATTTACAGAATTCTGCAGGGGCAATGTGGGAATTCAGTTTAATCAAAGACTGCCCATCTACTTTTATAACTGCAGTTCCATATGGGCTTTGCTAGTTTAAAAGTAGTTGAAAGCTCGCTATCTTAATTGATGGAGGTTTGTGTTCTCTGAACATCAAGAACAAGGTGAATGAATGGAAACATTGCATTGAGAGATCGGAATGAGGGACAGAAACTATTTATTGGACTGACCAGACAAGACTTTTCTGGCTTTGGGACAATGTACCCCCTTCATACAAAATTCATTTGCTAGTCACTGTCATGGCATTTTTACTCAATGCTATGAATTAAATAATCCAAATCTTTATTTTTATAAAATTATGATGTACCGTGGGATCCTGGTGTTCAAGTCCATGGCTTCCTCAAAGTGGCCACACAAGTAAATAGGATGGTAAAGAAGATGTATGACATGCTTGCTTTTATTGGTCGGGGAATTGAGTACAAGAGCCAGGATTCATGTTGTAGCTTTATAAGAATTTGGTGAGGCCACACTTGGAGTACTGCATTCAGTTCTGGTCACCACATTACAGGACGGCCATGGAGACTTTGTAGAGAGTGCAAAAGAGGTTTACCAAGATGTGCCTGGATTAGAGGATACAAGATATAAGGAGAGGCTAGAAAAACTCAGGTTGTTTTCGCTGGAATGACCAAGGTTGAGGGGAGACTTGATAGAAGTCTATAAAATTATGAGACGCATAGATAGGGTTGATGGTCAGAATCTTTTTCCCGGAGTTGAACTGTCTAATACAAGGATCATGCATTTAATGTGAGAGGGGGTAAAATGCAAAGGAGGTTTTGGGGTTAAGTTTTTTTACACAGCGAATGGTAGGATTGTGGAACACACTACCAGGGGTGGTGGTGGAAACAGATACAATGAGGGCATTTAAGGGCATTTTAGATGAGCACATAAATGTGCAAGGAATGGAGGGATATGGACCAAGGACAGGCATAAAGTATTAGTTTAATTTGGCATCATGTTCAGCACAATATTGTGTGCTGAAGGGCCCATTCCTGTGCTGTACAGATCTATGTTCTATATGCTCTATAAAGCAAGACAAAGGAAAACCCAATGATATTTACTAATCAATGTGAAACAGGTTTCTATTTCCAATGGGAATGTTTTCAAACAGATGTTGAAAGATACAAATCCATAAAAAGATATAAATAACAGGTCAACAGATTCTATTTCTAATCTTTTCTATTACAACCATTAACTGTGTTAAATGAACATGTTTGCTGTATTCTCATGGTGCAGAGAATAAAAAAGACAAGCATTAACAGGGAACAGTGTAAGGCATGATTCTACAGATCGAGATGATTGGACTGGCTGTGTCATCATGGGCAGTTTGCAAAATTTCCAAATGTTTCAGATGAATTGTTTTGAAGGACGGGGTAAGTTACACCCAAACGTTGACTTCTCCACCTCCTGATGCTACCTGGTTTGCTGTGTTCTTCCAGCCTCCTGCTTGTCTATCTATTTCGTCAAACAGCAGACGAGGATTTAATTGCACTCTCAATAAATGATCAGAAATGTTGGTTCAAAATAGCAAAATAACAGTAAATGTAAAGTAATATACTCAAAAACAATTTACAATCCAGCCAAGGTACATGGAGTTGAGGTGACACATTCTGATATTTGGCAAATGGCTTTGAGTTTGAGCCAGTAGACATGCTTGACGTGGAATGAAATGGAGGGTTAAAGGAGGAGTGATAGTTCAAGAGGGATAAATAATGAAGGAAGAGAGCCAGATAAATATCTGTGGCATCTTGTAGCTAGGGAATTAAAATGTCTGAACTTGTATTGACTCCTCTTCCATCTCATTTTTCATTAAAAGGAATAGCCTTGTATTTATGTAGCACCTTTCATGATTTCAAGTGTACCTCTGTATTTCAGAGCCAATGAAGCACAATTAAATTCACATCACTGTTGCAATGCAGACAACATTAAACATCAGCCTGGAACAATTTATACAATATTTGAATTTCTACATGGGTCACATGTTCCATTGAAAATTGGGTGTAAACTCTTCCTATAGAATTTGTAAAAAATGTAATGTCCACATTTAGCTTTCAACAACTTGTTACATGTGTGAAGTGTTTTCATAAAGTTTCCCCAATAACTTGATCGCTGAGTTTGGAGCAGGGATTTATATTTCTCTTCCTCCTCCAATACAAAAACATTTCAGTCTCTCTCCCAAGGAACACAATTGAAAGAAGCATTTTATTGTGTTTGCATAATTGTGCAGCTTTTTACAGCAGCCCCTGGCCTGTTACATCCCTGAAACTTGAGGCATAATGTAACTTTGGCACATTCAATATTTTATGCCTAGTCACGGTGTTTTCCCAGCTTTAAGTGTGAAATTTCTCACCTGTTGCCGGGTTGCTATCTAACCTCAGTAACAATTCTATTGGCTCCCCAATGCTTTCTGACCACTCGCCAATTTGTTCCTGCCTTCTGGCCTATTCTTGATTCTCTCTGAGTTTGCAATCTACAGGGGTGGCACAGTGGCTCAGAGGGGCGGCATGGTGGCTCAGAGGGGCGGCATGGTGGCTCAGAGGGGTGGCATGGTGGTTCAGAGGGGTGGCACGGTGGTTCAGAGGGGCGGCATGGTGGCTCAAAGGGGCGGCATGGTGGCTCAGAGGGGCGGCATGGTGGCTCAAAGGGGCGGCATGGTGGCTCAGAGGGGCGGCATGGTGGCTCAGAGGGGCGGCATGGTGGCTCAGAGGGGTGGTATGGTGGCTCAGAGGGGCGGCATGGTGGTTCAGAGGGGCGGCATGGTGGCTCAGAGGGGCAGCATGGTGGCTCAGAGGGGCGGCACGGTGGCTCAGAGGGGCGGCATGGTGGCTCAGAGGGGCGGCATGGTGGTTCAGAGGGGTGGCACGGTGGCTCAGAGGGGCGGCACGGTGGTTCAGAGGGACAGCATGGTGCCTCAGAGTGTCAGCAGAGTGGCTCAGTGGTTAGCACTGCTGCCTCACAGCGCCAGGGATCCAGGTTCAATTCCCAACTCGGGCAACTCTCAGTGTGGAGTTTGCACATTCTCCCCATGTCTGTGTGGGTATCCTCTGGGTGCTCCGGTTTCCTCCCACAGTACAAAGATGTGCAGGTCAGGGTGAATTGACCATGCTAAATTTCTCATAGTGTTAGGTGCATTAGTCAGAGGGAAATGAGTCTGAATGGGTTACTCTTCAGAGGGTTGGTGTGGACTTGTTGGGCCGAAGGGCCTGTTTCCATACTGTAGGGAATCTAATCTAATCTAAAAGTTCTTGCTATTACAGTGGGACTTGGATGTGCACAAAATGCTCACGTCCTAAAGTCATACTATTTAAGGGTGTAAGGTGTGGAAAGTGTGAGAAGAACAATTCAAGTTAGAGCACAGAATCATGTTACTCTATCATCATTACTTGGAAATGACATGTACATTTATGGTTTCTATATGGAGGTCTGTTATATGTGCATGTAGATCTATATGTAAAAGTTGTATCTGACTATTGGTCTATGTAACTTTAGGGATTCAATTAAAATGTGATCAGAAATTCTGGGGACTCAGAAGAGAAGCAACTCAACTGTCACCTCCTTCACTGTGAGCTTTTATTTTCCACAATTATCTTTGATATGACACGTTATCAATTACCTTCTAGAAATGTATGTATCGTATGTCCATCAGTTCCAGTTCACCTTTATCCACAGGGATTGTTGCTGCACCAAAGAACTCCAAATGATTGCAGAAAGATGATTTCCCGTTCACAAAATTATATCAGTAGCCTGCTAATTAGGATTCTTAGCAGAGGCAGTATTGCAGAGACTCAAACAAATAGCTCTGCCAACCATCCAACCCAAACTTTGGGTCCGCTACGTGGATGACACCTTTGTCATCACGAAACGAAACAAATTGAAGGAAATAATACCCTTACTGGCATAAAATTCACTAAAGAGGAGGAAAACAACAACAAGCTGCCATTCCGAGATGTTACAGTAGAGCAAACAGCCAATGGGGAACTTCAAATCAGCGTCTACAGGAAAACAGCACATACAGACCAAATACTGAACTACAGATGCAAATATCCCAGTATCCACAAAATGATGCTGCATCAGAACATTATTCCAATGAGCCACCACACACTGCAGCACAGAGGAACTGTACAAAGCAGAGGAAAATACAGTGTATTCAAAACGAATGTGTACCCAATGAACACAGTCCACCGATTTTTCAGCAACAAACCCCAAACAAGCAGACAAAACATGCCCAGAAACCTTCGCCACTCTCCCCTACATCAAAGACATCTCAGAAATGACTGCCAGACTACTCAGACCCCTTGGCATCATGGTAACCCACAAACCCACCAACACACTAAAACAGCAGCTAATGAACTTGAAAGCCCCTATACAGAAAACAAACAAAACTAATGTCATTTACAAAATACCATGCAAGGACTGTAACAAACACTACATTGGATAAACAGGCAGAAAACTAGCCAACAAGATACACGAACATCAATTAGCCACAAAAATACAAGACCCTCTCTCACTAATATCCTTACATACAGATGAGAAAGGACACTACTTCGACTTGGACAACACATCCATCCTAGGACAAGCTAAACAGAAACATGCAGGAGAATTCCTAGAAGCATGACATTGCAATCGGAACTCTATCAACAAACACATTGACTTGGACAGCTTTACCACCCCCTGAGAAAAAAAACAGGAAATTACATCACCAAAGGAAATGACATCACCACCCAAAGCAACCCAAACGTATAAATAGAAAGCAGGAATCATCAGCAATGCTTTGTCCGGAGGCTCACTGAAGATGTTACCTAGTATGGTGACGAAACATCTGAAAATAAATCTTCCAGCTCAGCGAGCAAACCTACATCCAGCACCTCAACCTGAGTTACAAATCTTCTCAAAACTTGCAAACTCTGTAGTCTCATTTGACCCTGCACTATTGACTGACTTCCACATTAACCAGATTAAAACATTATTATCCATCAGATCAAATTTCGTTATCCAACACTATCATCAATTGGGATTGAAGACTATGATGACTATGATTGAAAATTGTGACTATGATTTCCTGAGCTGAATTACTTTGGAGCTTGCTTCAGTTGCTGTTATTCACATTCTGCAGTGAATGTTGGGGTTGGATGGACTGTCATAATGTTATCTGAATTTATTTCTCTGTCAACCCAGTCATCTGCTTATAGTGAGGTTCCCTGAAGTCAGTGAAAACGCAGCTATCCCAGCTGTTGTTACTTCCCGAAGCCAAAGCTCTGGATATTCATTGCAGCACCTCTCCTCCATCGAAGAGATCAATGAGATCATCAGAAACCAGCAAATCAATGTTAGAACATCCTTATCTGCAGAGCTCAGATTACTGGCTGTATCCTGAGAATTTGAGTGATCACCAGATTTCCTTTCAACGTTTTACTCTAGATTAAATCTTGGATTATCTTTTTATAAACTGCCTTATGGATATGCCCTGATGCAGTTAGGTAAGTCAGCGATTTGATCCAGGTGGCTTTGTAACCTCTAATTCTGCTCTTGCTTGGGTTTCTTCCACATGCCTGAACAATTTTAAATGTCTGTTTGCAAATGTCTGCAAATGCACAAGTCCACTCGTTCTGCTAATCCTAACTCTGAATTTCATATGATGTAACCAAAAACCCCTGTGTTCACCAGAGAGATTGAGTGATTTTTGTTTCTGTTTTCAGTAGAACACCTAGCAGTCATTTGAAGAATCAACTGAAAAATGTGATGGTCTTTATTGCAAGAATTATTCCTAAAAAGTGTATAAATCAAAGACAGCCCTCGCAGAGGGGCAGTCCTGATGCACAAATGTCCCAACTAAATTGGCCAGTGACTTCCACTATTAACTGTCTGCAAATTTAACTTCTACTCTGCACAATTTTTGGTTACTTGACAGCTTTGGAATGCCCTCAGCCATCTCAATCCTTTTGCAATCATTTTCAGAATTACTTTTCTTACAGCAACCAGCCAGTCAGCAGCTCGAAGATAGCTTGTAAAGGTTAAGATTATCACTAAGGTGCATTTTCAATCCATTGCAATCTGCTTAATCAGTTCCAAACAGAACTGAGACAACTTTCAAAAAAAAGGATCTCTTTTCAACTTGCTTTTGGAAAGGACTTTGTTATTTTCTCATTATAAAAGCAAGTCTGAAACACAATCAGAACACGCTTCTGCCTAAAAGCAGGCTAGAAGTGTGAAAAATCACTGCTTTGAATTCTAAAAATGATTATCAATTAATGGATCATACATTTTATCCAATGTTTCGTCAGATGACAACATATTTCAACATTATCATTACAGTAACATTCCAGCTTGTGGTTGGACTGAATGGAAACGGGATAGAATTAATCTCCAGCTACTTCCACAAGGCAGTTACTCACCAATGCCAAAGGTCAGCAGAAATAAAACTCTTCTCAAAGGTGCTAACTAGCCAATTATGATTAGTTATTTTCTTTACAGAACGTCCATCAGAATCTTTGAAATTCCCTGAGTGGAAGTGAATAGAAGATGACAAGGTAAGATTTTAAATGTAATACTGTCAATACATTACTGCCTTACGTAAAACATAGAACATAAGAACATAGAACATTACAGCACAGTACAGGCCCTTCGGCCCTCAATATTGCACCAACCTGTGAAACCAATCTGAAGTCCATCTAACCTACACTATTCCATTTTCGTCCATAAGTCTATTCAATCACCATTTAAATGCCATTAAATTGGCGAGGTTACTACTGTTGCAGGCAGTGCGTTCCACACCCCAACTACTCTCTGAGTAAAAAAACTACCTCTGACATCTGTCCTATATCTATGACCCCTCATTTTAAAGCTATGCCCCCTCATGCCAGCTATCACCATCCGAGGAAAAAGGCTCTCCCTGTCCACCCTATCTAACCCTCTGATTATCTTATATGTCTCAATTAAGTCACCTCTCAATCTTCTTTTCTCTATTAAAAACAGCCTCAAGTCCCTCAGCCTTTCCTCATAAGACCTTCCCTCCATACCAGGTAACATCCTAGTAAATCTCCTCTGAACCCTTTCCAAAGCTTCCACACCTTTCCTATAATGTGGTGACCAGAACTGTACACAATACTCCAAGTGTGGCCACACCAGAGTTTTGTACAGCTGCAGCATGACCTCAAGTTCCAGAACTCAATCCTTCTACTAATAAAAGCTAACACACCGTATGCCTACTTAACAACCCTATCAACTTGGGTGGTATCTTTCATATCTACGTAGATGGGCACCGAGATCCTCGGCTCATCTACACTATGCAGAACCTTACCATTAGTCCAGTACTCTGTATTCCTGTTGCTCCTTCCAAAGTGAATCACCTCATACTTTTCTGCATTAAACTCCATTTACCACCTCTCAGCTCAGCTCTGCAACTTATCTATGTCCCTCTGTATTCACAACTCTAATGACCTTCATGTCATCCACAAATTTATGAACCCATCCTTCTACACCCTCACCCAGGGCATTTATAAAAATGATAAAACAGCAGTGGACCCGAAACAGATCCTTGCGGTACACCAGTAGTAACTGAACTCCAAGATGAACGTTTCCCATCAACCACCAATCTCTGTCTTCTTTCAGCTAGCCAATTTCTGATCCAAACTGCTAAATCATCCTCAACCCCATGCTTGTGTATTTTGTGCAAAAGCCTACCCTGGGGAACGTTATCAAATGCCTTACTGAAATCCATATACACCACATCAATGGCTTTACCCTCATCCACCTGTTTGGTCACCATCTCAAATAACTCAATAGGTTTGTGAGGCACAATCCACCCTTCATAAAGTTGTGTTGACTATACCTAATCACCATATTCCTTTCTAGATGATTATAAATCCTATCTCTTATAACCCTTCCCAACACTTTATCGACAACTAAAGTAAGGCTCTCTGGTCTATAATTACCAGGGTTGTCTCTACTCCCCTTCTTGAACAAGGGGACAACATTTGCTATCCTCCAGTCTTCTGGGACTATTCCTGTAGACAATGATGACAAAGATCAAAGTCAAATGCGCTGCAATCTCCTCCTTGGCTTCCCAGCGAGTCCTAGGATAAATACCATCCAGCCCAGAGGACTTAATTATTTTTACATTTTCCAGAATTGCTAACACCTCCTCCTTGTGAACCTCAATCCCATCTAGTCTTGTGGCCTGTTTCTCAGTATTCTCCTCACCAACATTGTCTTTTTCTAGTGTGAATACTGATGAAAGATATTCATTTAGCACTTCCCCATCTCCTCTGACTCCACACACAATTTCCCACTACTATCCTTGATTCACCCTAATCTTGCCCTCATGATTCTTTTATTCCTGATATACCTCTAGAAAGCCTTAGGGGTTTCCTTGATCCTATCTGCCAATGACTTCTCATGTCCCCTCCTGGCTCTTCTTAGGTCTGTCTTTAGGTTTTTCCTGGCTAACCTGTAACTCTCAAGCACCCTAACAGAGCCTTCACATCTCATCCTAACATAAGCCTTCTTCTTCCTCTTGACAAGAGATTCAACTTCCTTAGTAAACCATGGCTCCTTCGCTCGACCACTTCCTCCCCACCTGACAGGTACATACTTGTCAAGGACACGCAGTAGCTGTTCCTTGAATAAGTTCCACATTTCAATTGTGTCCATCCCCTGCAGTTTCCTTCCCCATCCTATACATGCTAAATGATTAGATTCCCTACAGTGTGAAAACAGACCCTTCAATCCCCGTGTCTGCATGGGTTTCCTCCGGGTGCTCCGTTTCCTCCCACAGTCCAAAGATGTGCAGGTCAGGTGAATTGGCCATGCTAAATTGCCCGTAGTGTTAGGGAAGGGGTAAATGTAGGGGTATGGGTGGGTTGCGCTTCGGCGGGGCGGTGTGGACTTGTTGGGCCGAAGGGCCTGTTTCCACACTGTAAGTAATCTAATCTAATCTAATCTGATCCAACCAATCCACACTGACCCTCCAAAGAGTAACCCACCCAGACCCATGTCCCTCTGACTAATGCACCTAACACTGCAGGCAATTTAGCATGGCCAATTCACCTGACCTGCAAATCTTTGGACTGTGGGAGGAAACCGGAGCACCCGGAGGAAACCCACGCAGACACGGGGAGAATGAACAAACTCTACAGAGACAGTCGCCCAAGGCTGGAATCGAACCTGGGTCCCTGGTGCTGTGAGGCAGCAGTACTAACCATTGTGCCACCATCTCACCCCTAATTTTGCCTAAGTCTTGCCTAATTGCATTGTAATTGCCTTTCCCCCATCTATAACTCTTGCCCTGCGCAATGTATCTATCCCTTCCCATCGCTAAATCAAACATAAATCGAATTGTGGTCACTACCACCAAAATACTCACCTACTGCCAAATTTAACACCTGGCTGGTTCAAATCTAATGTGGCCTCATCCCTTGTTTGCTTGTCTACATACTGTATCAGGAAACCTTCCTGCAAAAATTGGACAAAAACTGACCCATCTAAAGTTCTTGAACAATAGTATTCCCAGTCAATATTTGTAAAGTTAAAGCCCCCCATAACAACTACCCTGTTGCGATCGCTCCTATCCAGAATTATCTTTGCTATCCTTTCCTCTGGAACTATTCAGAGGCTTATAGAAAACTCCCAACAGCATAACCTCTCCTTTCCTGTTTCTAACCTCAGCCCATACTACCTCAGTTGACGAGTCCTCAAACGTCCTTTCTGCCACCGTAATGCTGTTCTTGACCAACAATTCTACACCTCCCCCCCCACCCCCTACCATCTTCTCTGCTCTTGCTGAAACATCTAAATCTCGGAACCTGCTAAAACCAATTCTGTCCCTGCTCTATCCATGTCTTCAAAATGGCCACACCATCAAAATCCCAGGTACCAAACCATGCTGCAAGTTCACCCACCTTATTCCGAATCTAAAGCTTTTTTGTAACATGGACAGAGTTCCGATGACAATGGAGTTTTGAAGAAAAAATGTAGTAGTTCAGTGTTTGAATTGAAGCATTTCAACTGAATGTTTATGATTGATGGCCATTATAAGGTAACTCTCTCCATTTGCAATCCTTTCCATACAGCATGCCACAATGTTGACAGATCGTCAAAGGCCTTGGTGAAATAAGTGATCGGATAAGTCACGTGATCTGTAAAAAAAAAAATTGATCAATGTGTCCTGTAGTCTTTCATAAAGGCAAGATTTGTTTTCAGTCTGAAAATGTGTTGCGGGAAAAGCGCAGCAGGTCAGGCAGCATCCAACGAGCAGGAGAATCAACGTTTCTTGAGGAATACCGAAGAAGGGCTCATGCCCGAAACATCGATTCTCCTGCTCCTTGGATGCTGCCTGACCTGCTGCGCTTTTCCAGCAACACATTTTCAGCTCTGATCCCCAGCATCTGCAGTCCTCACTTTCTCCTTGTTCTCAGTCTGATTTAATTTCTCAGGCCATATAAATTAGAATATGCCCAACTTTTACTGAGATTCGCAACATTAGACCTGAAATTAAGATTTGTCACTCATGGTTATCTCAAACCCATTTGATCATTGTAACAATTCTCTCTGGCTGTGGCACAGTTTCCATATTCCATAGAGATCAATTGTTTAGGTATTCATAATTTGTGTATAGGACTTAGTAAATCGAGGGATTATGTTGTGTAATGAACCACTCAGAAATTATGGAATTGGTAAGGGTCAGTGTAATATACAATACTACTTCACAAAATACTATTTTGAGACAAGCTCTCTGATCACAGTTCCAACCCAGGAAAGTGACAGCAACAGACAGGTTGTCAGTCTTACTATTAGGAGATAAGACAGTTATTGGATTGTTCAATTACGCAATTATCTGATGATCGATGAGATAGCTGTCACTTTGATCTGACTAAGGTTGCAGTGTCACCTGAATGCAGATCATTGTTAATGCCAGAAATGAACAAGTCACAAATTCATTCTTTTGTGGTTCACATTATTGAAAAGTGTGTGAATGAGTGACCATGTCAGGAAAGCAATACAGAAAGTTTCATATAGTCACTTAGTCACACAGAACAGGGGAATTACTGAAAAAAAAATGCAATAACTTTGTTAATAATATGAGATGCATTAAAACTTCACTTGCACTCATCAGGATAATTCACAAGAATCTTTGAGGAGAAAGTGAGGTCTGCAGATGCTAGAGATCAGAGCTGAAAATGTGTTGCTGGAAAAGCGCAGCAGGTCAGGCAGCATCCACTGGATGCTGCCTGACCTGCTGCGCTTTTCCAGCAACACATTTTCAGCTAATTCACAAGAATACTAATTCGAGAAGAAAACCAACATTCATACTCTAAGAAGGGAGAGTTCTAATTTGTTGACAAGTATATCCTGATGGGTAGTAGTGTTACCATGGAGATTACACCTATTAATGAGGTCTGACAGGTGATTGCTAGCCATTTGTTTAAATTTTAAGTCAGTCAGATTGACTCTGAACTGGTCAAAGCATTACCCTTACAAAATGAACCAGTGAATGGCTGCTAAAACAGTTAAAACAGTTGCAATAGATTAGATTACTTACAGAAGCTGTTTTAATAGCCATTCACTAGTTCATTTTGTAAGGGTAATGCTTTGACCAGTTCAATCTGACTGACTTAAAATTTAAACAAATGTCTAGCAATCACCTGTCAGTCCTCATTAATAGGTGTAATCTCCATGGTAACACCACGACCCATCAGGATGTACTTGTCAACAAAATTAGAACTCTCCCTTCTTAGAGTGTAAATGTTGGTCAAAGCATTACCCTTACAAAATGAATCAGTGAATGGCTATTAAAACAGTTAAAATAGTTGAAATAGTTGTAGATATTCTGTCACAAAGAACAAGAGATTAGATTACACAGCGTTCAGTACATCACATTGATCATCCAGAATTAGTTGCTAGGACTATTCCACAAACACTCAGGATCATTCAACAAATGCTGTCCAATTGCAGAATAACATTGAATATTGAAGACTGCATTGTGTTTTATAAGTGTGAGATGCTTGGATATAATCAGTACTTTGCTTGTTATGAATAGGTGATGGGATATTCTGTTTGATATTCTGTATGATCTGCCAGTCCTTGGGACATATGTCTTTGGGCATACTTGGCATCACAGTGGCATGGAAACTCCCATACAATATCACCCATTTATATGAGACTTAACCGTAGCATCCAGTTGGTGATGAACACCTTCATGTTGCTATAATAGCAACTTCCAGGGTAACCTGAAGTGGACTGGATCCTTTTCAGGACCAGGAGAGACCACCTTAGGTACATTGATGAGTTAATGCAATGATCTGATCAGGGACCCATTATCCCACAAGATATTTTTGATGTTCCCTATTTCGGCATCAGACTAGCACAGAGGGAAAAAAAATGATCAGGCCCAATTTACTTGTTGGAGTCCCTTAAAAACTGCATGAGATTTAATTGAACAACTATTTCAGCAGTTATCAGTTTTCCAAAATTCTAGTATAGGAAATCAAAATGCCCCTTGAGTTAGAATTCCCACGGTACAGAAACAGACATTTGGTCCAACAAGTCTACACCGACCCTCAGTTGAGTATCCCACCCAGACCCATTCCCCTACATTTACTACTCTATATTTCCCCTAACAAATGCATCTATCCCTGAACACTAGGGGCAATTGAGTATGATCAATTCACCTGACCTGCACATCTTTGGATTGTGAGAGAAAACCCACACAGACCCGGGGAGAATGTGCAAACTCCACACAGACAGTTGCCAAAGGCTGGAATCGAACCCAGGTCCCCGGTGCTGTGAGGCAGCAGTGCTAACCACTGAGCCACCGTGCCACCCTTAAGTCAGCATTTTTTCTGGTGTAGATGAGCAAAGGCACAACGATCATCCAACGTCATGACAGGCTCCCTCACGGTCATTGGCCAAAAGGGTTCAGCCAGTTGATTGACACAGAGCAAGTTATTTGTCCTTAGAAATAGGTGACACCAATAAGTGCCAGGGCTGGGGTTAGTACTTTTTGGGGAGCTCTATTTGAGCAGATTTCATAGGCAGTAGTTTTCATCGAGTGCTCCCCAGAGACCAGTCCTCATAAAGTAAATAGAAGATGGATAAAATACAGAGGAGGAAGATTGAGGGAAGAGTTTCCTAACACCTCAGCTACAGAATAGGGTGTTCCCCAACCACTTTAATGAGACTGAAACATTCCGCACTGACAGCCTGTTTGTCCTCTGATCTCAGTGAACCATTCCCAATTGTCATGGTAGTATATTTTCTTTGTCTAATTAAAAAATGTCACAAAGCTAAACTGTTACTTAGAGGAGAAAGTGAGGACTGCAGATGCTGGAGATCAGACCTGAAAATGTGTTGCTGGAAAAGCGCAGCAGGTCAGGCAGCATCCAAGGAACAGGAGAATCGACATTTCGGGCATAAGCCCTTCTTCAGGAAACTGTTACTTAACAAATGTAATAAACTAGAAAATAACTTTAAAAAATTGTCAACTGCCTAATTGTTAGTGCAAACCTCATATGCCTGTGGTCGACAGACGTGGAGGTGGTAGTGTTGGTATGGGGTGGAGATACTCAGAAGTCACATGACACCGAGTTACTTCACCTGATGAAGGGGCAGCACTCTGAAACCTTATGACTTCAAATAAACCTGTTGAATTATAAGCTGGTGTCATGATTTCTGACTTTGTGGCATGCAGACAGAGAGAATTCCTTGGCCAGTTTCTCAGCCGGAACATAGGATGGTGGGAGAGTTTCAAATTCAAATGTGAATCACAATGTAGGATGGAGACGTATAGGAATGTAAGGAGATCCTGTCATGCAGCTACAGATTTAAGTACAACAAATACATCACCAACAAGAAATCCATGAATGTATAAAATTACTTTCTACATAGCACCAGAAAGATGCATCAATAAGGAAAGGTGCTATCAGTGTCTACTTTTGTGAAATAAAAACTGTACTCATTCATGGAAAGTGGGCATACTGGCTGGGTCAGCATTTGTTATCCCTACCTAATTTCACGGGCAAGGGTGGTGGTGAGCTACCTTCTTGAACAATTGCAGTTCATTCGGTGTCGGTAGGTCCACAGCACTATTTGGTTACATTTTGAGGCGAAGAGAGATTGTACAAACTAAGCCTGTTTTCTCTTGAATTTAGAAGATTGGGAGTTGATTTGATCCAACTCTCCAGGAGGAAAAGGCAGAGTAGGTAAAGATTTCAACTGTTTGGAGAATTTTGAACTTGGTAACATAGTTTGAGAATTGGGGTCAGACTGTTCAGGATAGATGTTAGGAAACACTTCAACACACACAGAGGGTGGGAGAGGTTTGGAACTCTCTTCCACAAATGGCAGAGGATGCTTGGTCTGTTGTTAATTTTAAATAAGAGGTAGATTATTTTTTGTGAAGCGATGATATTAGGGGATATGGACCAGATGTGATATTATAAGATCAGCCATGACCTTATTGAATGGTGGAATAGGATCGATGGGCTGAATGGCCTAATCCTATTCCTGTGCTTCTATTTCAGGGAAGAAAATGCAGGATTTGGACTCAGTGACACTGAAGAAATGGTGGTATACTTCCAAATATGGCTGGTGAGTGACTTGGAGGGGAATTTGCAGGGGTTGGTGTTCCCATATATCTGCTGCTTTTGTCCTTCCAGGTGGAAATGGTTGTGAAATTGGAAAGTGGTGATTGAGGTGTACAAGATGATTAGGGGGTTAGATAGGGTCGACAGTATGAACCTTTTCCCGCGTATTGAGTCGGGTATTACAAGGGGGCATAGCTTTAAATTAAGGGGGGGTAGATATAGGACTGATGTTAGGGGTAGGTTCTTCACTCAGCGAGTCGTTAGTTCATGGAATGCCCTGCCAGTAGCAGTGGTGGACTCTCCATCTTTATGGGCATTTAAGAGGGCATTGGATAGGTATATGGAGGATAGTGGGTTAGTGTAGTTTAGGTGGGCTTGGATCGGCGCAACATCGAGGGCCCAAGGGCCTGTACTGCGCTGTATTCTTCTATGTTCTATGTTCTATGTTAAAGTAAATTTAAATTGGTAGATTGAGCCAAAATCCAACAATTTGGTGACCCCGACGTGATGAAGACGGAGAAGTGACGGAAAGAGAGAAAAATAGAAACAACGGACAACTGACATTTGATTACAACAACAAGCGGCGCCGCATAAAAAAAGGTGAGCAGTCGCCTGTTTACATCAATTACTGCAATTGGAAATACTAAATTGATTGTTGTCATTATACTGGAAGTGTCCTAGTAATAGTAAGTGGACAAAGTATTGATAAGGTACGTACGGGTTTAAAGTCCCTTGGGGTTAGAGTCCCCATAAAAGCAGCAAGGTACATAAATGTGAGGAGGTTTAAAGTCCATTGAGCAGGATCTCATAAAAGCAACACTCACAAATTTTGATGTATGATTGATGTTTTGTAAGTTTTAGAAATTATATTGGGGAATGTACGGAGGGTGGAAGAAAAGCCAGTAGCGTTTTGAAGACCAAGACGGTGGTGTTTCAGTGAGAGAGAGTCGGTAGTGGAAACCTAACGGTGACAACGAAACTGCTGATAAATCTCGCTGAAAGGGTCAGTTGCTTGGGTGTATTTCATCCAAACTGACCAGCCACCAGCTTTGTCTTTGATTGGGTTGGTTGTTTGGTTATATTTATACTTAAACTAACTGACTACTGGACGGGAGGATTAAAATAAAAAATACATAAAATGGAAGGGGAGTTTGATAAAGAGTGTGAAGAATACGGAGGATGTTCTTCCGATTTAATGTTGCCTGTAAAACAGCAGTGGGGTAAAGCCAGAAGTCAGTTAGTCAGTGGGCTTGCAAAGAACAAACAAAAAGCAATGATGGAGAAATATGATAAGATTTGGGAGGAATTACAGAAACAAGGCAAAATCCCTAAAGATGAGGAGAAGAAGAAATTGTCACTGTTTTTAGGAAAAGCAGAAGAGCAAGCTAAATTAGAAGTAGAAGAGCACATGAAGGGAAAGAAAGGGTCAATATTAGTTAGAAGAAAGTGGACAAAAGAAGGCGGGGAGAAAGAAGAGAGGAGGATTCATCTGCACAACATGATGTTAGCCTGTATGGCGGTAGAAACATTACAAAAGGGAGTAGGTGGTACCTTCACAACAGATTTGACAAAGGAGACAGGAAAGGCAGGACCGTCTGCGCCATTATATCCTAAATTGCCTGTGGTACAATCACCGCCTCCATATCCTGTAATACAAATGCCACTTATGTATGTTCAAGAAGGGGTGTTAGATATGCGAGAAGTAGGAACAAGAGAGTACAATGTAGTAAAACAGAGACTGGCGGAGGCTGTAGAAGAAAGCATTATAAAAGTGGAAAAATTAACATTAGAAGTTGATCAAAGGGTTAAGGAAGCGGAGGAAGCAAATAGGGTGACAATGATGCACAGTAGGAATAAGGAACAGCTAAAACAGGGGAGATGTTTTCCAGTGCAGGAGCCAGATGCTCATTCAACACCATATAGTTCTGAGAATGAAAAGAGGGGAAGATTACATGATTCAGGTCAGTTATTGGATGATGGGTTCTCAGACAGAAGGAGAGATTTGAGGGAAAAACAGCATAGAGAGAAATTGGATGAGGAGGAGTCTAAAAGTAGTATAGATATTGAGGACAAAGAATCCCTGACAATGATCCAAACACCGACCCAGTCACCTTGAAAGGCTCACTCACAATGCACACTGAACATGGCCGTCCACTGAAGCCCCTCCCTGAACTAAGTTACAACCTGCGTCAAAGAGACACATTACGACAACCTATAAAGTATCAGCACCACCAAATGCCATTAATTTACAGAGGCTCTTATCTGGGGAATGTCTATCAGCCTTTTACATTTACTGACATGAACTGTATCTTGGATAAAATGCCCCCACCCATGGAGGGGGGTGGGCCCTGGATGGTAAAGTTTTCTCAATATACACTAGGGTACAAGTTAGCCGTGGGCGATTGGAGAGCGTTGCTGGGTAAGCAATTGAATATGTGGGAAATACAGCAGATTGAAGCGTCTGCGGGGACCACCTTATTACCTGATTCGGAACCGTTTGTGCAGCATGCCACCAGTGTGGGAAGGGCAATGAGGGAGAGATTCCCGATTCCACTGGGAGCGATGCACTCACTCACCTTCACAATGAAGGAGGGTGAGGATATGCCTGCCTTTTTGGCTAGGTGTAAGGACAAGTGGGCAGATACTGCAGGGAGCCATCCAGGGTCAGGTCAGCTACAGACCACGTTATTTAGGAATGCCGTCATGACAGGGATGCCAAAGGAAGTAAAAGAGGCAATGGAGAGTAATCCTGATATCCCAGGTTGTTCTACAGAACAGTGGGAAAAACATTTGACGCATCACATGAAGCGTTACAGGACAAAACAGGATGAGGATAAACAGAGTAATGAGTCAGCTAAAGTGCAGTTGCTGAAGTTACAGCTCGATGAGGCTAGAAGGAAGGCTAATGATACAAAGAAGGCTCCCAAAAGACGACTAATCAGATGGTTCAGCGGCTGTTGCCGCAAAACAATCCGCCAAGTTTAGATCCAACACCTGATTGGATGCCACCCTACCCCCAATATGGGGGCAGACCAATAGGTGTACCGGGAGGAATGCGTGGTAGAGGAAGGGGCCGCGGAGGATTCAGAGGTCAGCCACTCAACACCTGTTTTGAATGTGGCCAACCCGGGCATTGGAGAAGGGATTGTCCCATGTTGTGGGGAACCCAGGGAGGCCAGGGATTGATCCGAGGATGGTATCTCCGTGCAAGTCAGTCTCCTTTTAAACAGGCTGTTCAGCCTTATCAAGTCCCAAATGCAGCTGCAGCCCCGGTGAAAGGACAGTACCCCCAAACTATGCTGGAAGGACAGGGGTATGAATATTGACGGGGCCCGAGAACCCAGGGGCATGTGGGGTTGGCAGACCCCTATATGCAAATGAGGGTAATGGACAAGAATCTGTCTTTTTTGGTTGACACGGGTGCAAGATTTTCTACCATCACTTGTGATATACCTCGGTCAAGCATGTCATCCTCTAGCGTCCAGTTAGTAGGGTTCTCGGGTAAACCAGAAAATCTGCCTTTGACATCGCCACTGATCACATCAGTGGCCGGACAGACCTTTCGTCACCAGTATATTTCATCACCTGCATGCCTCGTGAATTTGATGGGACGTGACTTGCTGGTGAGATGCGGGGTTTCGGTTTTGTGCGGACCAGACGGACTGGTGGTGACCTTTCCAAATGGCCATTCCGTCAACTGTTCTATGACAATGATTCACTCTTGATCCCAAATGATGTTATCACCGGACACATCACCCATGGCAGAAGGGCAGTGGGCAGATATATATTGGGGACTCCTCGAACCCGAAAACAGGCAAAACAACGGCATACAGTCTTTATACAACCAATGGCGACCCTGGGTTCAGATGTTGCATCCCTATGCTCCTCCTGCAGATCCCCTTCATGTTACTTGATATTATGATAGAGATGAGAATGAAATTTAACAGCATGCATTCTATCAGCACTTAGAAGGGACTCAATGGGATATTTCTTCCAGTTGCATTCTGCTCGGAAACGAAGGTGTGGCGGGTGTTGTTGAACTAACTGCAGAACAGTTGGAATGGTATGAGATGTCTGAAGAAGCTATACCTCATCTCACATTGGCCGTGCATGCTGAACATCAGGCCAAGGATCTGGGACCTATGTCCAAACGCTTGATGGCGCTAACGGACTGGGTGTGGACTCAGTTACCCGGTTTACAATATTCACCATCAGAGGAAGCCTATCGAATTATGTACAGGACAACTGACAAGGTACTGCTGGAACATAGGCAGATTGAAAGGTTTCATGGTAGGGAAAAAACAGACCATCCACAGGCTGCGGCGATGCTTGACACTCTACCAGATACCTTGTGGTCAGCAAGTTCAACGGACGTCGGTTACTGCAAACACGTCACACCAATCACATTTGATTTAATAGACCACACTCCGATTTGGCAGAGACAATATTCACACAAACCAGAGGCTGAAGCCGGCATTGCCGACACAATCGAAGGATTGTTAGCAGCAGGGGTGCTAGAACCCTCCCAGTCAGCGTGGAACACCCCTATCTTACCTGTAGAGAAGCAGAATACAGGTAAATATAGGATGGCGCACGATCTTAGACGAATCAATAGTGTCGTTTCTACTCCAACAGTTCCAGTTCCAAACCCCTACACTGCAATGTCTGTGCTGACCCCTGACCATAAATGGTTCTCGTGCATTGATCTGGCCAACGCGTTCTTTTGTTTGCCCTTAGCTGATCATTTGAGGGACATTTTTTCGTTTACCTATAAAGGCCAACAATTACATTATACAAGGATCCCTCAAGGGTTTATTTTGTCACCTGGAGTGTTTAATCAGGTAGTGAAACAGCAGCTGAAGGATCTGACGCTCCCAAAGGGGGTGGTATTGATCCAGTATGTGGGTGACATTCTTTTGGCGGCACCCGATCATGTTTCTTGTTTGGAAGCCACAAAGTCGTTGCTGTTTCACCTGTATAGTGTCGGTTTTAAAGTTTCACGGGTTAAATTGCAATGCTGCAGACAAACGGTGTCTTTTCTGGGTAGAATTATTTCTGCTAAGGGAACAGGTGTGTCTCCGTCCCATAGATCCTCCATTCTGCATCATACCAAACCAGTCACTATAAAAGACATGCTCTCATTTCTTGGGTTGGCAGGATACAGCAGACAATTCGTTGCATCATATGGGGAGCTCACTTTCCCACTAAGGGCCATGGTAAATGAGCAAGGTATGAGAAATTTGTCAGCCCATTTGCAGTGGGCTACGGAGGCAGACGAAAGTTTCATATCTCTTAAACAGGCTTTAACGCGGGCTGCTGATTTAGCGGTCCCAGACTACAAAGAGCCATTTTTCCTCGATATTTCTGAAAAATTACACACAATAAATGGTGTTCTTTTTCAGAAAAAAGGGGGAGGCAGGCAGGTGTTGATGTACGTAAGTGTTACTCTTGACCCAACAGAGGACAGACACCCGCCATGTACAAGACATGCAGCAGGGGTAGCAAAAATTCTCCAAAAGGTAGCACATATAGTCATGGGCCATTCATTAACAGTACTGACGACACATAGTATAGTGGCCTATGTGAACTCAACAGCTTTTACAATGACGTCATTGCGGCAAACTAGGTTAGAGAAAATCTTGAATTCACCACATATAATTTTTACACATGAGGGAATTAACATGGCTGATAATATGGGAGAAGGAGAGCCACACATCTGTGAGGAAAGAGTACAGAGAGATACTAAAGTTAGGGCAGATTTACAGGCAATTCCATTAGTAGACCCAGAAGAAGTGCTGTTCACAGATGGTTGCTGTTATAGACATCCAACTGAAGGACTTAAAGCAGCCTATGCAGTGGTGCGACAGACAAGTGAGGGATTTGAGGAAGTGTTGACAGGAAAAGTGACAGGCAAAGAATCAGCCCAGTTGGCTGAACTACAGGCAATGATTGCTGCGTTAGAATGGTCAGAGGGAAAAAGAGTAAATATCTATACCAACTCTGCATATGTGGCAGGGGCTATACAGGTAGAACTTAGTCAATGGATCAGGGCAGGATTCTTAACAGCAGCAAAAACCCCAATTAAACATGAAAAAGATATGAAAAGATTAGCGGAGGCCCTGCTGAA
The DNA here is from genome assembly GCF_037043375.1 of Chiloscyllium plagiosum. Classification (NCBI taxonomy): domain Eukaryota; kingdom Metazoa; phylum Chordata; class Chondrichthyes; order Orectolobiformes; family Hemiscylliidae; genus Chiloscyllium; species Chiloscyllium plagiosum. Next base: position 1,099,917 of record NW_028270172.1, on the reverse strand, counting down.
ACCTGCAGAAGTGGCGGTGGTCAAATGTAGAGGACATGACAAAGCAGATACAGTAGTAGCGAAGGGTAATCAGGAAGCAGACTCAGCAGCAAAGAAAGCAGCAGGGTATACACCACAGTACATAATGATACAAACAGAGAGAACAGTGTATGACCTGCTGCCCGCTTGCGATGCGAATGTGTTAATAAAAGAGCAGCAGAAAGCCTCTCCTCATGAACTGACAGTATGGAGAGAGAGAGGGGCCACAGAGTCAGAAGGGATTTGGAGGTCACCGGATGGTAGACCAGTGCTACCCCCAGGTTTGATCGCTTCTATGCTTCAGGAGGCACATGGGCTCACACATTGTGGAAAAACACAGATGCAGAGGTATCTGACACATTGGTGGCATCTGTTCTTGCCAGCGATGATTGAAAATTATATCAGGGAATGTAGAACGTGTACAGAATATAACGTGAGACCAACAGTGAAACCACACGAGGGAAAATTCCCTCTTCCAAGAATGCCAGGTCAGGAAATAGTGATTGACTACACTGATGATAGAGAGAGTAAACAGATATCGGTATCTTCTGGTAGCAGTGGATGCATACACTAGTTGGCCAGAAGCAATACCTGCGAAAAAGGAAGATGCAAAGACAGTGATCAAATTCTTGATAAACCAATATATTCCAACGCATGAGTTTCCAAAGAAAGTCAGGTCAGATAATGGCACACACTTTAAGAATAAAGACCTGAAAGAAGTTGAAGCAGCTTTAGGACTGAAACATGCGTTTGGAACAGTGTACCATCCTCAGTCACAGGAAAAAGTGGAAAGAACGAATCAGTCCACAAAAGGAAAAATAGGAAAAGTGTGTGCACAAACACAGTTAAGCTGGGTGGATGCCCTACCTTTAGCTTTAATGTCCATTAGAAGCTCAGTAAACTCTATCACAGGGTTCACCCCGTATGAGCTGACAACAGGACAGCAGTTCCCGGGACCAGGAGCTGGAATACAGATGTTAGAGGGAGGAGGAGCCTCTCTAAGGTACAAACCTTACTATGACCAACTAACAGCTCTGGTGTCAGCTTTCTCCAAACAGGTTGGACCGGAAAAGGGGGAACTACAGAGCCAGGCGCCATCTACCACAGAACTGGGTCCTGCTGAAGGTGATCAAACGGAAGTGGTCGGAGCCGAGGTGGACAGGACCATATAAGGTGGTGGAGAGGACATCTCATGCGGTTAGACTACAGGGGAAAGGAGAAAGCTGGTACCATTGGAGCCAGTGTGCAGCCACGGAACCGCCAACGAGAACTCCAGAACAAATAAGAACAGAAAAAGAGTAGAAGGGTCCTAAATGTTTAATGTTTGTACGAAGAAGGTTTTGGAAAAAGGGGGAGATGTTCTCAAGATTTCTAAGCAAAGTTGTGTAATGGATATAATGTTTAACTCTGTAAGCAGCCCACGTTACCTTAGGCTGTGGAGATTGAGAGTCTTTGCTATTGTCTTATGTATGAGTGTTATGCTGCTGTTAATAGGAGTATTAACCACGAGGGACAAACACACAGGCGAGGGAGGAAGTTCCAGGAACAAAAGAGTAGGACAAGAGGCGGATAAATGTTTAAGGGAGACGAGGAGCCAGGTACACATCAGACACGATAGAAATCATGGTACAACATATCAGTTTGATTTATACAAAGTAATTGATTGTGGCAAAGATACAGGGACCTGGAGGGAGTATGATGTATACCTTTGTTTTTATGCCATTTACTATGACCCATGCCCGTCGTGGGATAATGTATTAACATGGACTGGGGTACGATGGACCCCCAAGAGGTCGTCACCTTTGGATAATAGATGGAACATTCGAGACCATGTGAGCCTGACAAAGGGGCAACTTGATCATTCTTCAGAGTTAAAAAATCCATTTTTGTTAACCCTGACAAAATTTGATATTAATCCTAGTCCAAAAGAGGTACAGATGTACTGTGAGAGTGATGACAGAAGCTTTTATCTTGTAATAGGTGTAGATCAATCTGGAGTGGATAATATGGGATTATTAAAGGTAACCTTAGTGGACCCTCCTATGAGCCAGCCACAAACTGAGAGTACAAGTATGGAGGTAGAATCAAGTTCAGGAGTTGTGGTAATAGACCACAACAACCTTACGAGAAGGGACATTATTAAATTAGCTACCGGGTATGGGGACAAGAACTTATGGCTGGACTGGATGACAGCGACTGCAACCTCAATGAATATGAGTAATTGCGTCGCGTGTTCTTCGGCAAGGCCAACCCTATTTACTACCCCGGCCCCATTGTTCCCTAACATAGACCCAATCGGATTTCACTGTATGATGGCCCTCACTATGCAAGCGGACCCTCCAAATTGTACCACATTAAGTGCTATTTTCCCACCTGTAAAGAATTCTGTGTTGCCTCCAGTGTTTACACCAAGAGCCAACAATTACACTTGTTTTGCTCGAAAGTCAAATATTGCCTTGGGAGACATGCCCACTGACTGGTGTCAGGACACAATTAATGTAACTGGCTGGCAGAACGCTAGCACAATGGTTTGGGCCAGAGCTGATCTTTTTTGGTATTGTGGAGATAGAACACTGCATATTAGTCTACCTCCAGATTGGTCTGGAACCTGCGCAATGGTTAGGTTAGGGGTACCCTTATTCCTCTTAGGAGAACGACAACAGGGAATAAATCCGTATACACAAATTCGTAGGGATTTGTTTGATGTCACATCTGGCTCAACCACTTACATAGATGCAATAGGTGTTCCCCGTGGTGTACCTGATGAATACAAATTGGCAGACCAGATAGCAGCAGGGTTTGAGAATCTCCCAATTATCGGGGTTTTATTCCCAGTTACGCCGAATAAAAACGTTGACCGAATTAATTATGTACATTACAATGTACTTAGGCTCGCCAATAGAACTAGAGACGCGGTGGCGGGACTTTCTGAACAATTGGCAGCAACCTCATTGATGACAGTTCAAAATAGAATGGCCTTAGATATGTTGCTAGCAGAAAAGGGGGGAGTGTGCTCTATGTTTGGAGATCAATGTTGTACGTTCATCCCCAACAATACGGCACCTGATGGTTCGGTCACCAGAGCCTTGGAAGGACTAAAACGTTTGTCTGAAGAAATGCATGAACACTCGGGTATTTACAATCCTCTAGGAGGACTGTTCGATTCATGGTTTGGGAAATGGAAAGGATTAATTGCCTCTGTGTTTATGTCCCTCGGAGGTATGATTATTGTGTTAGTGTTGTGCGGATGTTGTTGTATTCCCTGTATTAGATCTTTGTTGAACATCGTAATTATTACAGTAATTGAAGGGAAGGCTCCCCCGTCTTACCAGATGTCACAGATGGAGACGGAAACCATGGCTTTAGCAAGGAGGGAGGACTATGCATCAGAGAGCGAATATGATGTATAGAACTGGTTGATTGGTCTCATTTTCATGAGACCAAAAGGGGGACTTGTAAATATATTCCTTACTTTAAAAACAGAAGGCTGGCTGTGACTCTGGATGGATTCAGCACTCAAAACCCTGTGGTGACTCTGTAACCCAAGCAGGGGGGGTGGTCACGTGACATCCCCGTCTCGCACCCAGAAGAGCGCGGGACGGTCACGTGACGTCCCGTTTCGCGCCCCGGAAGAGGGCAGGCGATCACGTGATGTTCCGTTTCGCGCCTCGGAAGTGGGTCGAGGAGGTCACGTGATGCTCCATTTCACGGGCAAAAGAAGGTCACGTGGGGTTGGACAGCTAGGAATGCGAGGAGGCAGGGAATGGAGTCAGACCAACACCCAATCAGAAGATAATTCTACCTCAGTGTTTATATGAAGTTTTTTATTGTATAAAAGACTGGGGCAGGGACAAAACGAGGTCTTACTTTTTGAACTGACACACTTTGTAGTTTGTCAGGGACAAAGAGGTTTAGACCCAGAGCTCTGAATGCTTTGTCCACTTACTGTGTAAAATAAATTAAGAGTGTGAGACCGAATATCTTCTCCTATTGCTTCATTTAAAAGAACACGCAGGACTTGGCTCACACATAGAAGAAAGTAAATTTAAATTGGTAGATTGAGCCAAAGTCCAACACTAGTCAAGCAACAGCCTGACATAGTCATACTCACAGAATCATACCTTATAGACAATGTTCCAGATACCACCATCACCATCCCTGGATATGTCCTGTCCTACTGGCAGGACATACCCAGCTGGGGGGTGGGGAGCGCACAGTGGGAAACAGTCGGAAGGGAGTTGCTCTGACAGTCCTCAACATTGACTCCAGACCCCATGAAGTCTCATGGCTCCAGGTTAAACATGGGCAAAGAAACCTCTTACTGATTACCACATGCCGTCACTCAGCTGATGAATCAGTATTCCTCCATGTTGAACAGCATTCAGAGGATGGCAATGGTGCAAAATGTACTCTGGGTGAGGGATTTCAATGTTCACCACCAAGAGTGACTCAGCAACAGTACTACTGATCAAGCTTGTCAGGTTCTAAAGGACATAGCTACTGGACTGGGTCAATAGCAGCGAGTTTCTTTAAGAGCTGGCTGCCGTGATTCCTTGGCTTCGAGGCTGCATCAGGCCCTGTGAAAGTTGAGAGGACTCATTGGGTCACAGTGTGTAGGCCCAGTTTGGACCAGCGTTCCCGCACAGTCCTAGTGTAACTCCACAGTTACAGGGACAAAGATAAAGTGATGGAGGCCTCCAGAATAAAGGGAATGGATCCACAACCCTTAATGCACAAAGGTCCCAGGATAATGTTTTTTCAGGATTTGTCTGCAGCTGTGATTCATAAAAGGAGGTCCTTTGATGAAGCCAAGAGAAGTCTGAGAGATCTTGGTACCAGTATTCCCCGAGGTATCCGACAGTGCTTCACTTCACTTGTGGTGGGTCTGTGTGCTCTTTTGACCCTTTAGAAATAGTGAAAAAAATGTTAAATGCTTTAAAATAGATCAGACAGCTTAAAGGAAATGGACAATAGGGTTTCTTTTTCCTTTTCTCTCTCTCCTTTTCTTAAAGAAAATGTTGCTGAATTTTCTTTCTAACATTAATGGGCGTTAATGTATATTTGGGGATAGATAGAGTGTCTACTTTTAATTTCCTTGTTAACATTTATTTTCTCTTCCCTCTTCTGGCCTGGGCCTGGGATGCGGATCAGGCGAGAAGGAGTTATGAAGATGTTTTTGAGAGTTGGATGTGCCCCCTGTGGTCAGGGGGTAGAGCCCCTCATTAAGTGCCTTGTATTTAGTTTGCTGTATTAATAGTTATTAGTGGTAGTTGTAGTAGTTTTAGTTTACGTATTTTTTAGGCTTCATGAGTCTTTCTTTGTTTATGCTCAGCAATTGATAAGTCGAAGGAAGTTGAACTTCCTTCTTGGAGTTCAAATGGTGTTATAGAGAGTCATGCCTAATGGGAAAGCAAATCTTAGTAGGACTTATACACTTAATGGTAAGGCCTTAGGGAGTGTTGCTGAACAAAGAGACCTTGGAGTGCAGGTTCATTGCTGCTTGAAAGTGGAGTCGCAGGTAGATAGGATAGTGAAAAAGGCGTTTGGTATGCTTTCCTTTATTGGTCAGAGTACTGAGTACAGGAGTTGGGAGGTCATGTTGCGGCTGTACAGGACATTGGTTAGGCTACTGTTGGAATATTGCGTGCAATTCTGGTCTCCTTCCTATCGGAAAAATGTTGTGAAACTTGAAAGGGTTCAAAAAAGATTTACAAGGATGTTGCCAGGGTTGGAGGATTTGAGTTTTCGGGAGAGACTGAACAGGCTGGGGCTGTTTTCCCTGGAGCATCGGAGGCTGAGGGGTGACCTTACAGGGGTTTATAAAATTATGAGGGGCATGGATAGGATAACCAGACAAAGTATTTTCCTGGGGTGGGGGAGTCCAGAACTAGAGGACACAGGTTTAGGGTGAGAGGGGAAAGATATAAAAGAGACCTAAGGGGCAATTTTTTCACACAGAGGGTGGTACGTGTATGGAATGAGCTGCCAGAGGATGTGGTGGAGGCTAATACAATTACAACATTTAAAAGGTGTTTGGATGGGTATATGAATAGGAAGGGTTTGGAGGAATATGGATCGGGTGCTGGCAGGTGGGACTGGATTGGGTTAGGATATCTGGTCAGCATGGACGGGTTGGACTGAAGGGTCTGTTTCTGTGCTGTACATCTCTATGACTCTAACTCTGAAACATTAAATGGGGCCATTTGCCAATAAAGAGGGAAAAAAGGTGCTTTCTAGCCTTAGAAAGGAATGGGTGGGCACTGCCTTTTTGCAGGAGACTCACCTTGATGCTAAGGAACATCCGAAACTGCAGCAGGTTGGGTTTCGGTGTACTTCTCCTCCTTTAATACTGGGAGCAGGGGAGTGGCCACATTTATTAGGAAGAATCTTTCATTAAAGTTGCTGGAACAGATTAAAGATGAGTATGGGTGGTTCATCATTCGTAAAGCCTCAACAAATGGAGAAGAGTCTGGTGTTTTGAATGTTTATTGCCCCCCCAGGGCACCCCCTACCTCAGTTAAGGATTGGACTGGGATGGTCATTTGCGATTCGAAAAGGATCAATGCTGTATTTTAGAAATTTTATTTTGAATTATACCAGTCCTAATGCTGTGAGGATGGATGGGCTCAGCTGGAGGCCTTCTTTAAGAACCTGGATCTTCCAGGTGTTACCTCTGAGCAGGCGCCTGTCCTTAATGCCCCTTTAACAGTGCAAGAAGTACCGGACGCTGTGAGACAAATGCAGAGTGGGAAGGCACCTGGCCCTGACAGTCCTCCTCGCAAATTTTGCAAAGAATTTATAAATGTATTGTCGGCGCTGATGTTAGTCATGTATAATTACTCATACAGCCACAATATCTTCCCTCCATCCTTAACAGAGGCTAATATTTCTCTCATTCTTAAGAAAAGGAAGACCCCGGAGGAATGTGTCTCCTATAGACCCATCTCACTTTTAAATTCTGACTTTAAAATCCTATCCAAGGTTTTGCGTTAAGATTGGAAACTGTGCTGCCTTCCATTGTTAAAGGTGACCAGCTGGTTTTATAAAAGGCCGTCGATCCTCCAATGATGTCAGGAGATTACTGAATATGATTCAAGTGTGTCTGCAACAGCCAGTTCAAGGATTAGTGATTTCCTGGGATGCAGAAGTGGCATTTGATCGGGTCGAGTGGTCATATCTCTTTTATACCCTTGAATGATTTGGTTTCGTGGAGGTTTTTATTAGGTGGGTAAGGGTCCTTTATAGTGACCCTCTGGCAGCAGTTCTCACCAATGGTGTGAGATCTAGTAATTTTAATATCTGTTGGGGTAGTCGGCAAGGCTGTCTCCTCTCACCACTGCTTTTTACATTGAGCCACTGGCAGATGCTGTCTGCAGGGATCCTAAAATAGCTGCCGCAGAAGTAGGATCAAAATCGCATAAGATCACGTTATACCAAATGATGTTCTTGTTTTTCTGTCGATCCCAGTAGTCTCAGTACCCAATTTGATGCAATGTATTGACTCATTTTCAGGTTATTAGATTAGTTTCCCTACAGTGTGGAAACAGGCCCTTCAGCCCAACAAGTCCACACCGACGCGCAACCCACCCAGACCCATTCCCCTACACCTAACACTACGGGCAATTTTAACATGGCCAATTCACCTAACCTGCACATTTTTGGACTGTGGGAGGAAACCAGAGCACCCAGAGGAAACCCACACAGACACGGGGAGAATGTGCAAACTCCACACAGTCAGGTCCCTGAGGTGGGAATTGAACTCAGGTCTCTAGTGCTGTGAGGTAGCAGTGCTAACCACTATGCCAACGTGCCGCCCAAGGTTTTCAGATTAATTTTGCAAAATCAGAGACCATGCATATGGGGGGGTTTTCGGAGAGTATTTGAGTTGGAGGTTGAATCATAGTTCCTCTTTAAATGGTCACGGGGTTTTTTTTTTATTTAGGCCCCTTTGTTACTCCTGTCTTTGGTCAGTTGTTTAAGGCCAAGTTTGTCCATTTTCTCAACAGGATTAAGCAAGATCTTCAGTGATTGGAGGAGCTTCCAATATCCTGGCTTGGCCGAGTAGCTCTTATTAAAATGGATATCCTTTCCTGTTTACTATACCCTATATGAATGCTCCCCTTAACTTTTCCTAGGCAAACATTCCAGAGACTTAATGGATAGTTAGCTCCTTTATTTGGCGCTGTAGGCTGCCTCTTAGCAAGCTGGCTAAGTTGTAGTTGCCTCGTGGGTTCAGGAGAGCAGACCTCCCGGATATTAAAAGTTATCAATTAAGTTCCTTTCTGTCCTTCAATAGTGACCGGGCTTGTGAGGACCTGGCATCAATATGGCTAGATATTGAGGCCTCCCAGGCAACTATCTATGTGAAGTTTGCACATTCTTCCCGTGTCTGCGTGGGTTTCCTCCGGGTGCTCCGGTTTCCTCCCACAATCCAAAAATGTGCAGGTTAGGTGAATTGGCCATGCTAAATTGCCCGTAGTGTTAGGTGAAGTGGTAAATGTAGGGGCATAGGTCTGGGTGGGTTACGCTTCGGTGGGTCGGTGTGGACTTGTTGGGCCAAAGGGCCTGTTTCCACACTGTAAGTAATCTAATCTAATCTAAAATGTTCCCTCATTAGCCTGTTGTTCTTAGAAGACAGTTGGCAAAGCCTACCTGCAGGGGTCCTAATATAGCTGCCCCAGAAGTAGGATCAAAATCACATAACTTTTTGAGTGGGAGCAGCAGCGGAGGTAAGGCGACCCAGGAAGGCTACAGCTGAGGTAAGGGAGATTTTTAAAATTACTTACCGGTAATGGCCAGAGGTGTTTTTACTCCACAGAAGGAGCGTGAGCATCAGCGGAAGTGACGCGGGCCAGACGGGCTGCCGGGAAGGACAGTAAGTGACCATATATATTAGTAAGGCAGCTAAACCCGAGGCACTCTCACCCACCCTCCTCCTCTAACCAAGTTAATAAGGTACGGTTCATTTCTAAACTTCCTTTATTGAATATAAGTTTATTGCTTGATTTTATAGCAAATGATTTAAGATTTCTTGTTTAGTATTGTGTAGGTGTTCAGATTAGTGGGGTATGGATGGTAGGGCAGTTGCTTGCTCCTCCTGCAGAATGTGGCAGGTGAGAGACATGACACACGTCTCCACTGGCTACATCTGTGGGAAGTGCACCCAACTCCAGCTCCTTGGAAACCGTGTTAGGGAATTGGAGCTGGAGCTGGATGAACTACGGATCATTCGGGAGGCTGAAGGGGTAATTGAGAGAAGTTACCAACAGTTGGTCACTTCTGAGGCTCAGGACAAGGATAGATGGATTACAGTTAGCGGGAGAAAAGGGGACAGTCAGACAGTGCAGAGATCCCCTGTGGACATTCCCCTCAGCAATAAGTATACCGTTTTGGATACTGCTGGGGGGGATGACCTACCAGAGGAAAGCCATAGCAGTCAGTTCTCTGGCACTGAGCCTGACGCTGTGGCCCAGAAGGGAAGGGGCAGAATAGAAAAGCGCTAGTGGTAGGAGACTCGGTTGTGAGGAGAATTGACAGGAGATTTTGTGGTCAGGATCGGGATTCCCGGAAGGTATGTTGCCTCCCTGGTGCCAGGGTCCGGGACGTCTCCGATCGGGTGTATAAGGTTCTAAAAGGGGAGGGCGAACAGCCAGAAATCGTGTTACATATTGGCACCAATGATATAGCCAGGAAAAGGATCGAGGATATAAAAAGTGATTTCAGGGAGTTAGGATGGAAGCTGCAGAGCAGGACGAACAGAGTAGTGTTCTCGGGTTTACTACCGGTGCCACGAGATAGCGAGGCGAGGAACAGGGAGCGGGCGCAGCTTAATACGTGGCTGCGCAGCTGGTGTAGGAGGGAGGGCTTCAGATATGTAGATAATTGGGATGCCTTATGGGGAGGGTGGGACCTGTACAAGAAGGACGGGTTGCATCTGAACTGGAAGGGGACCAATGTCCTGGGTGGAAGGTTTGCTCGAGTGGTTCAGGAGGGTTTAAACTAGTATGGCAGGGGGGTGGGAACCTGAGCTGTATACCGGAGGTGAGAGTTGATGCAGATGAGGCAATAGCGCAGCCAGTGGGAAGGAATGTCCTGGGAAAGAACCAAGGGATCGGTTGAAGTGTGTTTGCTTTAATGCAAGAGTGTCAGGAATAAAAGTGATGAACTTAGAGCATGGATCAGTACCTGGTGCTATCATGTTGTGGCCATAACAGAGACATGGGTTTCTCAGGGACAGGCATGGTTGCTGGATGTTCTAGGGTTTAGAGCATTTAAAAAGAATAGGGAGGGGGGGAAAAGAGGAGGGGGTGTAGCACTACTAATCAGAGAATGTATCACAGCTACAGAAGCCTCCATTGTCGAGGAAGATCTGCCTACCGAGTCAGTATGGGTGGAAATTAGGAACAGTAAGGGAGCAGTCACCTCGTTAGGGGTTTACTACAGGCCCCCCAATAGCAGCATGGAAATGGGAGAAAGCATAGGTCGGCAGATTTTGGAAAATTGTGAATGTAGTAGGGTTGAAAAATGTGTTGCCGGAAAAGCGCAGCAGGTTAGCCAGCATCCAAGGAGCAGGAGAATCGACGTTTCGAGCATAAGCCCTTGTTCAGGATTCCTGAAATGTCGATTCTCCTGCTCCTTGGATGCTGCCTGACCTGCTGCGCTTTTCCAGCAACACATTTTTCAGCTCTGATCTCCAGCATCTGCAGTCCTCACTTTCTCCAATGTAGTAGGATTGTTGTAATGGGTGACTTTAACTTTCCCAATATTGATTGGAACCTTCTTTGAGCAGATGGTTTGGAAGGAGCTGTTTTTGTAAGGTGTGTTCAGGAGGGTTTCCTAACTTTAGTACGTTGACAGGCCGATGAGGGGAAGGGCCATTTTGGATTTGGTGCTCGGAAATGATCTGGGACAGGTGTCAGATCTTGCGGTGGGAGAGCATTTTGGTGATAGTGACCACAACTGCCTCACATTCTACATAGCTATGGAGAAGGAGAGAAGCAGGCACAATGGGAGGATATTTAATTGGGGAAAAAGAAACTATGATACTATCAGACTGCGTTGCGAAGCATGGACTAGGAGCAATTGTTCCATGGAAAGGGCACTATAGACATGTGGAGACTGTTTAAGGAACAGTTGTTGCGAGTGATGCACAAACGTGTTCCTCTGAGACAGGCAAGAAGGGGTAAGATAAAGGAACCTTGGATGACGAGAGCAGAGGAGCTTCTTGTCAAAAGAAAGAAGGCAGCTTACGTAAGGTGGAGGAAGCTAGGGACTTGCTCAGCTCTAGAGGATTACAGGCAGGAGAGGAAGGAGCTCAAAAATGGTCTGAGGAGAGCCAGGAGGGGGCACAAAAAAGGCTTGGCAGGAAGGATTAGGGAGAATCCAAAGGCATTTTACACGTATGTGAGGAATAAGAGAATGATCAAAGAAAGAGTAGGGCCGATCAGGGATAGCATAGGGAACTTGTGTATGGAGTCTGAGGAGGTTGGGGAAGCCCTAAATGAGGTTTTTGCTTCTGTCTTTACTAAAGAAAAGGACCTTGTAGTGAATGAAACCATTGAGGAGCAGGTAAGCATGCTGGAATGGATAGAGATTGAGGAAGCTGATGTGCTGAAAATTTTGACAAACATTAAAATTGACAAGTTGCCAGGGCCAGACCAGATTTGTCCTCGGGTGCTTTGGGAAACGAGAAATGTGACTGCTTCGCCGCTTGTGAAGATCTTTGCATCCTCGCTCTCCACCCGAGTGGTACCTGAGGACTGGAGGGAGGCAAATGTAATTCCTCTCTTCAAGAAAGGGAATAGGGAAATCCCCGGCAATTACAGATCAGTAAGTCTCACGTCTGTCATCTGCAAGGTGTTAGAAAGGATTCTGAGGGATAGGATTTATGACCATCTGGAAGAGCATGGCTTGATTAAATGCAGTCAGCACAGTTTTGTGAGGGGCAGGTCATGCCTCATAGATCTTATTGAGTTCTTTGAGGATGTTACTAGGCAAGTTGATGAGGGTCGAGCTGTGGATGTGGTGTATATGGACTTCAGCAAGGCATTTGATGAGATTCCCCACGGTAGGCTCTTTCAGAAGGTCAGGAGGAATGGGATACAGGGAATTTAGCTGTCTGGATCCAGAATTGGATGGTCAACAGAAGAGAGTGAGTGGTAGTGGAAAGAAAGTATTCTGCCTGGAAGTCAGTGTTGAGTGGTGTTCCACAGGGCTCTGTTCTTGGGCCTCTACACTTTGTAATTTTTATTAATGACTTGGATGAGGAGATTGAAGGATGGGTTAGCAAGTTTGCAGACGACACAAAGGTTGGAGATGTCGTTGACAGTATAGAGGGCTGTTGTAGGCTGCAGCGGGACATTGACAGGATGCAGAGGTGGACTGAGAGATGGCAGATGGAGTTCAACCTGGATAAATGTGAGGTGATGCATTTTGGAAGGTCGAACTTGAAAGCTGAGTACAGGATTAAGGATAGGATTCTTGGCAGTGTGGAGGAACAGAGGGATCTTGGTGTGCAGGTACATAGATCCCTTAAAATGGCCACCCAAGTGGACAGGGTTGTTAAGAAACCATATGGTGTTTTGGCTTTCATTAACAGGGGGATTGAGTTTAAGAATCGTGAGATCTTGTTGCAGCTCTATAAAACTTTGGTTAGACCGCACTTGGAATACTGTGTCCAGTTCTGGTCGCCCTATTATAGGAAAGATGTGAATGCTTTGTAGAGGGTTCAGAGGAGGTTTACCAGGATACTGCCTGGACTGGAGGGCTTATCTTATGAAGAGAAGTTGACTGAGCTCAGATTTTTTTCATTGGAAAAAAGAAGGAAGAGAAGGGACCTAATTGAGGTATACAAGATAATGAGAGGCATCTTCGCACAAACTTTGAAGGCATAGATAGAGTTGATAGCCAGAGACTTTTTCCCAGGGCAGAAATTGCTAACATGAGGGGTGATAGTTTTAAGCTGTTTGGCGGAAAGTATAGAGGGGATGTCAGAGGCGGGTTCTTTACGCAGAGAGTTGTGAGAGCATGGAATGCGTTGCCAATGAGGTCATTGGGGATATTTAAGAGACTGCTGGACATACATATGGTCACAGAAATTTGAGGGTTCATACATTAGGTTTACCTCACATTAGGATCAATGGTCGGCACAACATTGTGGGCTGAAGGGCCTGTTCTGTGCTGTACTGTTCTATGTTCTATAACGTTCTATGTGGATGATGTTCTTGTTTTTCTGTTGAATCCAGTGGTCTTGGTACCCCATTTGATACACTGTATTGATTCGTTTGTGTCCTTTTCAGGTTACAAGATTAATTTATCCAAATCAGAGGTCATGAAGATAGATCGTCATGGCTACATAAAAGATCTAGTTAAGATGGCAGATAATCTACATCCAGGTAATCCAAAAAGGGCTGCCATATCCCATAAAAATGTTCTATTTTCCAGTGTACCACACCCAAAGGAATATGTTCTATGATTAGCCTATGCCAACCCAACAGACCCAGGAGACTTTCACAGACCCAACACATGATGTAGCCATGATGATCCGATTTAGTGAACTTGATTTCCTCAAAGGAAGAATTTCGAATAAACCCGGGTGTATTATTGAATGGTCTCTGAGGTCGGGAGTTAATGTTTTGTTGTATTGTTTTATTTACTTATTTATTTATTTTCACAAACTTGATTCAGTTTTTTGAAGAAGTAACAAAGAGGATTGATGAGGGCAGAGCAGTAGACGTGATCTCTATGGACTTCAGTAAGGCGTTCGACAAGGTTCCCCATGGGAGGCTGATTAGCAAGATTAGATCTCTTGGAATACAGGGAGAACTAGCCATTTGGATACAGAACTGGCTCAAATGTAGAAGACAGATGGTGGTGGTGGAGGGTTGTTTTTCAGACTGGAGGCCTGTGACCAGTGGAGTGCCACAAGGATCAGTAGTGGATCCTCTACTTTTTGTCAATTACATAAATGGTTTGGATGCGAGCATAAGAGGTACAGTTAGTAAGTTTGCAGATGACACCAAAATTGGAGGTGTAGTGGACAGCGAAGAGGGTTACCTCAGATTACAACAGGATCTGGACCAGATGGGCCAATAGGCTGAGAAGTGGCAGAAGGGGTTTAATTCAGATAAATGCGAGGTGCTGCATTTGGGAAAGCAAATCTTAGCAGGACTTATACGCTTAATGGTAAGGTCCTATGGAGTGTTGCTGAGTGCAGATTCATAGCTCCTTGAAAGTGGAGTCACAGGTACATAGGATAGTGAAGAAGGCATTTGATATGTTTTCCTTTATTGGTCAGAGTATTGAGTACAGGAGTTTGGAGGTCATGTTGCGGCTGTACAGGACATTGGTTAGGCCACTGTTGGAATATTGCGTGCAATTCTGGTCTCCTTCCTATTGGAAAGATGTTGTGAAATTTGAAAGGGTTCAGAAAAGATTTACAAGGATGTTGCCAGGGTTGGTGGACCTGAACTACAGGGAGAGGCTGAATAGGCTGGGGCTGTTTTCCCTGGAGCGTCGGAGGCTGAGGGGTGACTTTATAGAGGTTTACAAAATTATGAGGGGCATGGATAGGATAAATAGACAAAGTCTTTTCCCTGGGATCGGGGAGTCCAGAACTAGAGGGCATAGGTTTGGAGTGAGAGGGGAAAGATATAAAAGAGACCTAAAGGGCAACTTTTTCATGCAGAGGGTGGTGCATGTATGGAATGAGTTGCCAGATGTAGTGGTAGAGGCTAATACAATTACAACATTTAGGAGGCATTTGGATGGGTATATGAATAGGAAGGGTTTGGAGGGATATGGGCCAGGTGCTGGTAGGTGGGACTAGATTGGGTTAGGATATCTGGTCAGCATGGACAGGTTGGACCGAAGGGTCTGTTTCCACGCTGTACATCTCTATGACTCTAATTACCTTTATTGATTTGCTTATTTTGCACATGAGTATAGTTGTGTTTCATTTGTGTTGTTGTTCTGTTGTCTTTTTTGTTTTATATATACAGTAATGTCTTTGTTGGTTTATTGTTGTTGTAATTTTGTGAAACATTTTTTCTTTAAATAAAAATGTTGATATAAAAGAAAACTCACTGGAGGAGGAGGCTGCACAAATATCCCCATTATAAATGATGGAACAGACCAGCAGACCCGTGCAAAAGATAAGGCTGAAGGTTTCGCTGCAATCTTCAGCCAGAAGTGCTGAGTGGATGATCCAGCTCAGCCCTCTCCGACTGTCCCTAACATCACAGATACCAGGCTTCAGCCAATTTCATTCACTCCATGTGATATCAAGAAACAGTTGGAGATGCTGGATACTGTAAAGCCTATGGGCTCTGACAATATTCTGGGAACCTACTGAAGACTTGTGCTCCAGAACTTGCCAGTCCTACTGTTCCAGTACAGTTACAAAACAGGCATCTATTTGACAATGTGGAAAATTACCCAAGTATGTCCTGTTCAAAAAAAGTAGGGCAAATCCAACCCAGCCAATTAACGCTCCAGTTGTCTACTCTTGACCATCAGTAAAGTGATGGACTGTGTGATCAACAGAGCTATCAAGCAGTACCTGCTCAGCAATAACCTGCTCAGTGATGCCCAGTTTGGGTTCCCCCAGGGTCACTCAGCTCCTGACCTCATTACTGCCTTGTTTCAAACATGGATAAAAGAGCTAAATTCCAGAGGGGAGATGAAAGTGACAGCCCTTGATTTCAAGGCTGCATTTTATCAAGTGTGGCATCACGGAGCCCTGGCAAAACTGGAATCAGTGGGTATCAGGGGGCAAACTCTCCAGTGATTAGCTCCAGGACACCTCTGCAGGAGTTCCTCAGGATAGTGTCAAGGCCTGACTATCTTCAGTTGCTTCATCAATGCCCCTCCTTCCATCACAAGGTCAGAAGTGGGGATATTTGCTGGTGATTGCACAATGTTCAGCACCATTTGCAACTCCTCAGATACTGAAGCAGGTCGTGTGCAAAGGAAGAAGATCTGGACAACATCTAGGCTTGTGCTGACAAGTGGCAAATAACATTCGCATCACACAAATGCCAGGCAATGACCATCATTAACAACAGAAAATCTACTTCTTGATATTAATGTTGTTACCATCACTGAATCTCCCATTGTCAACATTCTGGGGGTTACCATTGATCAGAAACTCAACAGGACTCACCACATAAATGCAGTGGCTACAACAAACTGGCCAGAGGCTAGGAATACTGTGGCGAATAACTCACCTCCTGACTCCCACTATCTACAAGGCACAAGTCAGGATGGAATACTCCCCACTTGCCTAGATGGGTGCAGCTCCAACAACACAGGAGAAGCTTGACATCATCCTGGATAAAGCAGCCCGCTTGATTGGCACTACCTCCACAAGCCTCCATTCTATCCACCACCGATGCTCAGTAGCAGCGGTGTGTACTATTTGCAAGATGCACTGCAGAATTTTACCAAAGATCCTTAGACAGCACCTTACAAACCCACAGCTACTTCCATCTAGAAGGACAAGAGCAGTGAATACATGGAAACATCAGCCGCTGCAAGTTCCCCTCTGAGCCACTCACCATCCTGACTTGGAAAATATCACCCGTCCTTCACTATCGCTGGGTCAAAATCCTGGAATTCCTTCCCTGACGGCATTTGGGTCAATCCACAGCAGATGGACTGCAGCAGTTCAAGAAGGCAGCTCACCCCCACCTTCTCAAAGGCAACTAGGGACGGGGAATAAATACTGGACCCAGCCAGAGATGCTCACATCTCATTAAAACCGTAAATTTTTTAGAAATTATTTTTAGCTAATTTTAGAATTCCAGTTCTGCAGATCAGGTGCAAACTTCATTAATGTTTTCAATACATACGTTAAAGCTTCAAAAATACTGAGAATACATGAGCATTTCATTGCTCGTTAGGTCTGCTTTTAGTTTCCAAGATATTGTCTCTGCATTTTCCTAGTCACCTGCATAAACTTTCCAATAAAATAAACCTTTTAGTATCTTGGCTTTGTTTTTTTATTATTGTTGGTCAGTTCTGTCATCTGTTTAGAAATCTGTGTTCTTTAACCTTTAGCTGTGTCATTTTGATTCTAAACCATGCTTGTCTCATTCAAATCGGCAGATTAAAATTGTGAAGCATTCCTGTCAATAAGAACAATCCTCATTTTGAAACTTTGCACAAAAGGAAGATGTGTAAATTGAGGTTGCGAATCTGAATCATTAACTCCCACCGAGCAAAAATTTACATTTAAAAGCTATCCTTTCATATACTCTAGAATTAAACGCTTTCATTGGTCGGTGATAAAAGCATTTTGAAATTTAAAAAAAAGAATAATTCCTCAAAGCATGATTCCTATAAGAACCACCACTGTCAGCATTTTTAAATATCAGGGGAAAGTGAGGACTGCAGTTGCTGAAGATCAGAGTCATAAAAGTGTGGTGCTGAAAAGACACAGCCGGTCAGGCAGCATCTGAGGAGCAGGAGAGATGATATTTCAAGCATGAACTTTTCATCAGGAATGAGGGGGGGCCAAGGGGGCTGAGATTTAAATGGGAGGGTGGGGGTGGGGGGAAGGTAGCTGCAATAGGTAGATGAAGGTGGGGGGGAGAGGAGATAGGTTGGAGAGGAGGGTGGAGCGGATAAGTGGGAAGGGAGATGGACGGGTAGGACAGTTCAAGGGGGCGGTGCTGAGTTGGAAGGTTGGATCTGGGATAAAGTGGGGGTAGGGGACATGAGGAAACTGGTGAAATCGACATTGATTCTGTGTGATTGGAGGGTCCCAAGGTGGAAGATGAGGTGTTCTTCCTCTAAACATCCTCCTGGGAGCAGAAGAAATGGAGATGGAGCGGTGCAGGAAGGGGAAGGAGATGTGTGAGATGGTCCAGGTGAATTTGAGGTCAGGGTGGAAGGTGTTTGTGAAGTTTCCTCTGCTACATTAATGACTGTATCTGTGCCACCTCATGCTCCCATGAGGAGGTTGAACAGTTCATCAACTTCACAAACACTTTCACTCTGACCTCAAGTTCACCTGGACCATCTCAGACACCTCCCCCCTCTCCTGGACTTCTCCACCTCTATTTCCGGTGACCTACTCAACACGGTCATCTACTTCAAACCCACCAACTCACACAGCTACCTGGACTACACCTCCTCCCACCTTATCTCCTGCATATGCTATCCCTTACTCCTAATTACTCCGCCTCTGTCACATCTGCTCCCAGGAGGACAAATTCCACCATAGAACATCACAGGTGGCTTCTCTCTTCAAGGACCGCAATTACCCCTCCCAGATGGTCAACGATGTTCACCAGCACATCTCCTCTACTTCCCGCACCTCTGCACTTGACTCCCACCCCTCCAATTACAAAAGGGATAGAACCCCCCCCCCCGCCCCCCCACCCCGGTCCGCACCTTCCACCTCACCAATCTCCAGATACAGCGCATCATACTCTGCCATTTCCACCACCACCAGGGATATATTTCCCTCCTCACCCCTATCTCATTCTGCAGAGACCATTCCTTCCGCGACTCCCTCGTTACGTCCATGACCTCCACCAACCTACCCTCCACTCCCAGCACCTTCCCTTGCCAGCACAAGAGGTGTAAAACCTGCTTCCACACCTCCCTCCTCGCCTCGATCCAAGGCCCAAAGGATCTTTCCACATCTGACAGAGATTTACCTGTACCACCACACATGTCATCTATTTTGTTCATTGCTCCCAATGTGGTCTCCTCTACACTGGGGAGACAGGATTTCAACTTGTGGAACGTTTCAGAGGACATCTCTGGGACACACGCACTAAACAACCCAGCGTCCTGTGACTAACCACTTCAACTACCCCTCCCACTCCCCCCAAGGCCCTTCATTTTCTCAGCATCAGTTGTTATGGGAGGAGCGACAGTAAGGACCAGAGACCTGATGAGAAGGCAGGAGTCAAGTTCAAACTCTTACCTCGTGTATAGGCAGAGCGCACGCTGAGCAGGAGTAGACAGGGGGCTGCTGGGTAAGTGAGGCTTTATATTTGGGTGGGTGCTTTACCCGAAACACCCCCACCCAAGTATGGGTAGTGTCTCTCACCCATACTCCTCCTCAAACCAAAAAAGGTTCTGTGCGCCAGATTGATAAGGTGACTAGTCTTTCTTTTTTTCTCTCTTTTAGTTTTCAGCAGTCTCGTTGGGAGTTTAGAATAGTGGGAATGGGGGTTAGGGCAGTTGAATGTTCCTTTTGCAGAATGTGGGAGGTAAGGGTCACCATTAGTGTCCCTGCCGACTGCATCTGCCGCAAGTGCACTCAACTCCAGCTTCTCAAAAACAATGTTAGGGAACTGGAGCTGGACCTCCATGAGCTTCGGATCATTTGGGAGGCGGAAGGGGGTTATTGTGAGGAGTTACTGGGAGGTAGTCACACCTCAGGTACAAGAAGAAGGTAGCTGGGTTACCATCAGGGGACGGAAAGGGAACCGGCAGGCAGTGCAGGGATCCCCTTTGGCCGTTCCCCTCAACTATAGGTATACTATTTTGGATACTGTTGGGGGGGGACAGCTTATCAGGGATAAGCCATGGGGGTACAGGTCTCTGGCACAGAGTCTGCCCTTGTTGCTCAGAAGGGAAGGGGGAGAGGAGCAGAGCAGTAGTCATTGGGGATTCCATAGTTAGGGGGACAGATAGGAGATTCCGTGGGGATGAGAGAGACTCACGGTTGGTGTGTTGCCTCCCAGGTACCAGGGTTCGTGATGTCTCTGATTGTTTTTGGGATCCTTTCTGGGTAGAGGGAGCAGCCCCAAGTAGTGGTCCACATAGGCATCAATGATACAGATAGGAAAAGAGATGGGGATCTAAGACAGAAATTCAGGGAGCCACGATGGAAGCTTAGAGCTAGAACAAACAGAGTTGTTATCTCTGGCTTGTTACCCATGTTACGTGCTAGTGAGGCAAGAAGTAGGGGGAGAGAGAGAGGAGTTGAACACGTGGCTACAGGGATGGTGCAGGATGGAGGGTTTGGGTTCTTGAATAATTGGGGCTTTTTCTGGGGTAGGTGGGATTTCTACAAACAGGATGGTCTTCACCTGAACCAGAGGGATGCCAATATCCTGGGGGGCAATATCTGCTCATGCTCTTCAGGTGGGTTGAAACTAATTCAGCGGGGGAATGGGAACCCAAACTGTAGCTTGTGTATACAGGTGGTCGAGAGCCGGGAGTAACTCTTCACAATAACCCCTTCCGCCTCCCAAATGATCCGAAGCTCATGGAGGTCCAGCTCCAGTTCCCTAACATGGTCGCAAGAGTGCACTGGCAAGCAATAAGTCGGCTTGAAGTGTGTCTATTTCAATGCTAGGAGCATCCGGAATAAGGTGGGTGAACTTGCAGCATGGGTCGGTACCTGGGATTTTGATGTTGTGGCCATTTCAGAGACATGGGTAGAGAAGGGACAGGAATGGCTGTTGCAGGTTCCAGGATTTTGATGTTTCAGTAAGAACAGAGAAGATGGTAGAAGAGATGGGGGTGTGGTATTGGTAGTCAAGGACAGCATTACAGCTGCAGAAAGGACGTTTGAGGACTCATCTACTGAGGTAATATGGACTGACATTAGAAACAGCAAAGAAGAGGTCACCCTGTTTCTATAGACCTCCGAAAAGATCCAGAAATTTAGAGGAAAGGATAGCAAAGATAATTCTGGATAGGAGCGAGAATGACACGGGAACTGGTTATGAGGGACTTCTATTTGCCAAATATTAACTGGGAATACTATAGTTCAAGTACTTTAGATGGGTCAGTCTTTGTCAATTGTGTGCAGGAGGGTTTCCTGACACAGTATGTAAGCAGGCCACCAAGGGCGAGGCTGCATTGGATTTGGTACAGGGTAACGAACCCGACCAGGTGTCAGATTTGGAGGTAAGTGAGCACTTTTGTGATAGTGACCACAATTCGCTTATGTTTACTTTAGCGATGGAAAGGGATAAGTATACATTGGAAGGCAAGATCTATAGCTGGGGGAAAGGCAATTACAATGTGATTAGACAAGATTTAGGATACACAGGATGGGGAAGGAAACTGCAGGGCATGGGCACAATAGAAATGTGGAGTTTGTTCAATGACCAGCTACTGTGTGTTCTTGGTAAGTATGTACCTGTCAGGCAGGGAGGAAGTTGTCAAGCACAGGAGCCGTGGTTTCCTTAGGAAGTTGAATCTCTTGTCAAGAGGAAGAAGAAGGCTTATGTTAACATTTTATGTGAAGGCTCAGTCAGGATACTTGAGAGTTACAAGTTAGCCAGGAAAGACCTCAAGAGAGAGCTAAGATGAGCGAGGAGGAGACATGAGAAGTTGTTGGCAGAAAGGATCAGAGAAAACCCTAAAGCTTTCTACTGGTATATAAGGGATAAAAGAATGAGTAGAGTAAAATTAGGGCCAATCAAGGAAAGTAGTGGGATGTTGTACATGGAGTCAGAGGAGATAGGGGAAGTGCTAAATGAATATTTTTCTTCAGTATTCACACTGGAAAAAGACAGTGTTGTCGAGAAGAATACTGAGATACAGGCTAATAGACTAGATGGGATTGAGAATCACAAGGAGAAGGTGTAAAAAATTCTGCAAAGTGTGAAAATAGATACATCTCCTGGTCCAGATGGGATTTATCCTAGGATTCTCTGGGAAGCCAGGGAGGAGATTGCAGAGCCTTTGGCTTCGATCTTTATGTCGTCATTGTCTATCGGAATAGTGCCAGAAGACTGGAGGATAGCAAATGTTGTTCCATTGTTCAAGAAGGGGCGAGGGTAAAGCAGCTGGTGTGTGTATTTAGATTTCAGTAAGGTGTTTGATAAGCTTCCCCATGGTAGGCTATTGCATAAAATACAGATTTAGCCGTTTGGATCAGAATCTGGCGAGCTGAAAGAAGACAGAGGGTGGTGGTTGATGGGAAATATTCATCTTGAAATTCAGTTACTAGTGGTGCACTGCAATTATCTGCTTTGGGTCCATTGGTGTTTGTCATTTTATAAAGGGCCCATCTATAAAGGGCCTAGATGAGGGCGTACAAGGATGGGTTAGTAAATTTGTGGATAACACTAATGTTGGTAGATGTGCATAGTGACAAAAGATGTTGTAGGTTACAGAGGGACATGGATAGCCTGCAGAGCTGGGCTGAGAGGTGGCAAATGGAGTTTAATGTGGAAATATGTGAGGTGATTCACTTTAGAAGGAGCAACAGGTATGCAGAGTATTGGGCTAATGGTAAGATTCTTGGTAGCATAGGTGAGCAGAGAGATCTCGGTGTCCATGTACGTAGGTCTCTGAAAGTTGCCACCCGGGTTGATAGGGTTGTTAAGAAGGCATACAAGGGACTCGGCAAGGTGGTGGTGATTCTATAGAACTGCTGTGGACAGCTCTGCCGAACAGCCGAGGCATACCGGTGTGTTTTGCTATCCCTGGCCAGCTTATGTTGAGGAATTATTAGTTTAAAACCTTACAGAACAGATATTTGTTAATATTTGGGAGTGGGAAGGATGCCAAAGGGAAAAGGAGCAAGCAAGCAGCAACAGGGAGGACATTCCCCTGCAGCACCTACAACACCAGAGACTGCAGCAACAGCAGCCTCTCCTGAAACCCCCGGGGACCTGACAGACTCACAGGGATTGGCTGTGGCGAAGGAAAGACTTACCTCAAAGGTTAGGTATGCGATTGAGGACATCCATGGGGAGATTCGTGCCCAGGTCCAACCCATCGCATCCATGCTGCAGAAGCATGAGCAGGAGATTCAGGGCCTCGGGGAGAGGCTGGAGGAGGTGGAGGGTCAAACCAAGGCCTCGTAGGCAGCGATGGAGTCCTCATCTGGTTGGATCCAGATGCTGGAGACAGAGGTACGGGCCCTGAGAGACCATGTTGACGACCTCCGAAAACTGGGACAAGATCTGCAGGCACTGTTGCACCAGGGGTCAACAATCATGTTTTTCTAAGATTTCTTGGCAGTTCTAATTCAAAAGAGGAAGCCCTTCGATGAAGTTAAAAAGAGGCTGAGGAATCTGGGTATCCAGTACTCCATGAGACACCCCTCAGTGCTCTGCTTCAGCCACAAGGACTCAGTTTATACACTTGTCTCAGTGGATAAAGCTAAGAACTTTGCAGACACTTTAAAATAGATGGACCGGTCTGAAGAATACGATTAATGTTTGTCCTCTTTTCCTTCTTTCCACGTGTTTTCCTTTCTCTCTAATAATTTTGTTTTTTTAAAAAAACCTTGGAATTTGTTTTTCTTTGTTTTAATAACTGGATTTTCTGATGGGAAATTTTGTGAATGTTCTTTGTTGTCTCCCCTTTTTTATTGTTTGTTCTCATTCTCTTTTAGTCACCAGTAGGGGTGACATGAAGCCGGGGATGGCTGGAGTGCTCATCCTGACTTTGTCCTATTACTGTTGATGTAAGGATCATCTCCTTGTTTTGTCTCTCTCGCCTAAGGCTAAGGCACAGTCCGGGCTTGAAGGAGCTGTGAAGGAGGGGATGATTAGGGTGAGTTCCCCCTATGGGCAGGGGGGAGAGTTTTCCATTCAAGGTTTTATAGTTGGTTTTCTTTGTATTTTTTGGTAGTAATAGTTGTTTGTAGTTATGATAGAGTAGTTTTTGTATACACAATTCTTCAATTCTATGAGTCTTTATTTACTTGTACTCAGCACTTTGTAAGCAGGGTTCTCCCTCCCAGGGGTTCAAGGGTCTCTGAAAGGGGATATGACCGACTATGTTATTAAATGGTGCACCTGGAACATCAAGGGAAGTCATTCGCCTGTTAAAAGGAAACAAGTTTCTTTTAGCCCTAAGAGGGAAAAGGTTGACATCACTTTGTTGCAGGAAACCCATCTTGATGATGGGGAACACCTGAAGCTACAACAGGGGACTTATGACCTGGGTTGAAACTTTATTGCTGGAACAGCACAGCAGGTCAGGCAGCATCCAGGGAACAGGAGATTCGACGTTTCGGGCACAGGCCCTTCTTCAGGAATGACCTGGTACTCTTTTCACCTTTTACTACTAAAAGTAGGGGAGTGGCAGTACTTATCCAGAAAAAGCTTCCATTCACATTATTAGAGCAGGTGAAAAGTGAGCAAGGTTGATTTGTGATACTTAAAGCCCTGATACATGGGAGGAATATGGCATTTAAAATGTCTACTGTCCCTTAGCGCATTCCCTCAAATTTTTGATGAGGGCCTTTGGAACATGGCCCAGTATTATAGGGAGGGTTTAATTGTCTTTTGGGGATCTGACAGTGGACAGGATGCCTAGTGGGTCCCTGTCTATTTCTTTGCAGGCCAAGCAGGAGACTGTTTTATGTGAGGAGTTGGGGCTGGTGGATATTTGGAGTTGTCTTCACCCTACCAGCAGGAACTTCACCTTTTTTTCAAACCTGCATAAATGTCACATGAGGATTGACCTCTTTCTGACTCCCTCGGCCTTTTTGGATTTGATTACAGGTTGTAAAATTGGGAATATAGCCATC
Source organism: Chiloscyllium plagiosum (assembly GCF_037043375.1). NCBI lineage: Eukaryota > Metazoa > Chordata > Chondrichthyes > Orectolobiformes > Hemiscylliidae > Chiloscyllium > Chiloscyllium plagiosum. The sequence goes on along the minus strand of NW_028270172.1, from coordinate 1,075,433 downwards.
TCTGATCACATGATGGTAAATTTGGAGGTTAAGGCCAGGAGTGAAGGGCTAAGTTTACGGCTCTGGTGTCTGGCCCTTTTTCTCCTTAAGGATTCCAAATTTGTGGAATATTTTTTGAAGGAGTTTCAGGAATTGTTGACTGTCAACTCAGGCACAGCTAGTAGTCCATCTATGCTATGGGAGACCACTAAGGCCTTTGCTAGGGGATTAGCTCTTTCCTATTTGGCTAGCTGGAAATGACAGAAGGAGGAACAGCAGTGCCTACAAGAGACGCGGTTGAAAGCCACCGAGGCAGCACATTATGCAAGGTCTTCAGTGACTAAACTACAGCAGATCATGGCCCTCTGGGCTGCCTTGAATTCAATGCTGACATAAAACACAAAGAACGAACTTGCTTTTGCTAGACAAAGGCTGTTTGAGTGTGGGAATAGGCCAGGGAAATATTTAGCATACCTGACTAGGAAAAAGCGTGCTCCCCAATCTATTACTGCAATCAGAGACAGGGTCCTTACATACAATGCCAAAAGGATTAATGAGGCTTTTCAGAGTTTTTACTCTGAATTGTATCGGTCTGAAGGTTGCAAGGATGGTGGGTCAAGATGGAGCCCGATTTTAAGAACCTGGACCTCCCAGGGGTAACCTTGGAACAGACCTCTCTCCTTAATGCCCCCTTAACAGTTCAGGAAATACAGGAGGCAGCTGGGCAACTTCAGAGTGGGAAAGCACCTGGCCCTGATGGTCTCCCGGGTTCTGTCAGGGCCGATGTTGGAGATGTACAATCACTCCTATATGCATGAATGCCTACCACCATCTGTGAGAGAAGCTAATATTTCCTTAATTCTTAAGAAGGGGAAGGTTCCTAAGGATTGTACCTCATATAGGCCGATCTCTCTCTATTAAATTGAGATTTCAAGATTCTGTCGAAGATCTTGGTGCTGAGATTGGAAAAGGTGTTGCACCATATTGTTAAAGAAGACCAGACAGGCTTTATAAGGGGCCATAGGTCCTCCAATAATATTAGAAGGTTGCTGAATATGGTCCAAGTTTGTCAGCAATGATCGATTTAGGGGTTGGTGAGTTCCTTAGATCTCCTTAGATGCAGAGAAAGTATTTGACTGTGTGGAATGGCCGTATCTCTTTTATGTCTTAGAGCGGTTTGGGATGGGTAGAGTCTTTGCTAGATGGGTGGAGGTTTTATATCACCACCCATTGGCCACGGCCATCACCAATGGGGTGAAGTCTGGGAATTTTATGATTGGTAGGGTCGTCGGCAAGGCTGCCCCCTCTCACCATTGTTGTTTACGTTGGTGATAGAGCCACTGGTAGAGGCCATTCGTCAGAACATCAACATAACAACTCCGGAAGTGGGATCGAAGGCACACAAGATTACATTGTATGCGGATAATGTTTTTATCGAATCCGATGACCTCCGTACCCTATCTGATTTGGGGCTGTTTCAGGATATAAGATCAATTTTGCAAAATCGGACGCTACGCTCTTGGGGAACCTCAAGGATGTGCCAGAGGTTGAAGGTGGCCCTAGGTTCCCTTTGAAGTGGTCAAGGGAAGGGTTCCGATATCTAGGCATTTTTATTACCCCCGTGTTTGATCTGTTATTTTGGACTAACTTTGTTCACCTGCTCGACAATATTAGGCGGGATCTCCAGAGATGGCCAGCTCTTCCAATCGCATGGTTGGGCTGAAAATCTCTCGTAAGATGAATGTTCTTCCTCATTTGCTTTATCCCATGCGTATGCTCCCTATAATGTTTCCCAAGTCAATGCTGCGGAGATGCGTGGGTTGGTTTGGTTCCTTTGTCTAGCATCATGGTTTGGCCTCATCAAACTTGCAGTTGCCTCAAGGAGGGGGAGGAGTTGATTTCCCAGACATCAGAAAACATCAAATTGAGTTCCCCGCTGTCCTTTGTCTGCGATTGGGTGGGTAACAGTCTGAACTCGATATGGCTGGATATCGAGGCCTCCCAGGCAAAGTGCCTTCTTATTAACCTATTGTTCACGGGTCAGATGAGGACAGTCATGGACCACTGCTGGAAGTCCATTGTCATTAGTATGGTCAAGGCATGGAAGGTAATGAGTCAGAGTGACAGTTGCTTATCCAAGACTTCACCACTCACCCCCGTAGTTGGTATGCTGGGGTTCCAACCAAGGATGATGGACCCAGGGTTCAAACTTTGGACAGTGAGAGGAGTTTGTTTGAGGGGGAGGTTATGATGTTTTTTGAGCAACCGAGCCGCAAATACGGGTTACCCAGCAGAGATCTTTTCCATTTTTTTCAGGCTAGAGATTTCATCCAGAAGAAGTCTGCGCTTCTCACTAAGTCCTATAAGCCCGATACAGAGAGGTTGTTGCTATGTTCCACAAGCACCCTTTCGGTTAGTGCCCTTGGGTGACAGGACCTGGCAGGATATTAACCGGTTATGTGACGTCTGAGAGCAAGAGCTAGGAGTGGAGATCTGTTCTGAAACATGGGAGAACATATGGGAGAATGCTCGAAAGATTTCAATCTGCAATAGGACATGCGCTACGCAGTTAAAAGTTCTGCACAGGGTTCATCTGGCACCAGACTGTCTGCTGAAGTTTAAAAAGGGGCATCTTCAGTGTGCCCCAAATGTAAAATAAGTGTAGGTACTGTTACCCATTGCTTCTGGACATGCCACAGGCTCCGTGTTTATTGGAGCGCTGTGGTGGGAGAGATAGGGAGGGTATTGTGGACTAAAGTCAAAGTAGACCTGATATCTCTCCTCTTAGGTCCACCAAATTTACCATCTTTAGATGGGCATGAGAAGAAACTATTTAATATCCTTACTTACTATGCACGGAAGAATATTCTGATGAACTGGGTGTCTGAGAACCTGCTGAGATTACTGGGATGGCGGAAGTTAATTTTGGAGCACATTCCCTTGGATTTTTTTACAAACATGGTGCACCACACAACAGACCATTTTTATAAGACATGGCAGCCCTATTTGACTTATTTGGATATAGATTTGTCGGTTATCTTAACTGGGATGTTTGTTTAACCAGGATGGTTAGGTTTGTCGAGACGTGGCCCTGGAGGGGGTCTCCTGAGTTAATACAGGTATATATACAATGTTCCCATGTTTTGTTTTGTTTGGGAGCTTTGCGCCAAGCTTAGCTGTTTTGTATTTTGTATTTTGTGGTTATTTTGTGTTTTCTTTTGTTTTTTTTTATCTATTAGTCATTTTCTTATTTATTGGTGTTGTTTTGCACAGTGTTTGGTTTTGTTTTGTTTTGTAGGGTAGGTTAGTAGTTAGTAGACAGAAGTAGTATTGTAATTGGTGTTTTTCTTTTTTTCTGTCTTTATTATACTGGTATTTGATCGGTTATATTTTTCAATAACTTTATATATTTGTAAAGTCAAATTTTTCTTTTTGCTAATAACTATTTACAAAAAAAAGAAGATATACAGTGTGTTAGCTTTTACTAGTAGAGGGATCGAGTGTTGGAACCATGAGGTCATGTTGCAGCTGTACAAAACTCTGGTGCGGCCGCACTTGGAGTATAGCGTGCAGTTCTGGTCACCGCATTATAGGACGGATGTGGAAGCTTTGGAAAGAGTTCAGAGGAGATTTACTGGGATGTTGCCAGGCATGGAGGGTAGGTCTTACGAGGAAAGATTGAGGGACAAGAGGCTGTTTTCATTCAAGAAAAGAAGGTTGAGAGGCAACTTAATTGAGACATTAAGATAATCAGAGGGTTAGATCAGGTGGACAGTGAGAGCCTTTTTCCTAGGATGATAATGGCTAGCACAAGAGGACATAGCTTTAAATTAAGGGGTGATAGTTATAGGACAGATGTCAGAGGTAGTTTCTTTACTCAGAGAGTAATAGGGATGTGGAACACATTGCCTGCAATAGTAGTAGATTCGCCAACTTTAAGGGCATTTAAATGGTCATTGGATAGACATATGGACGAGAATGGAATAGTTTAGGTTCGATTTGTTTCAGATGGGTTTCACTGAGCGATGCAACGTCGAGGGCTGAAGGACTTGTACTTGCACTGTAATGTTCTATGTCCTATGTTCTATGCACGTCCTGAGCCTCCTCCACCACTAAATTCTAACCACCCGATGCCTGGAGGAAGAAAACCTCATCTTCCACCTTGAGACCCTCCAACCACATGGGCTCAAAATGAATTTCACCAGTTTCCTCATCCCCCCTCCCTCCACCTTATCCCAGATCCAACCTTCCAACTTGGCAATGCCCTCTTGAACTGTTCTACCTGTCCATCTTCCTTCCCACCTATCTGTCCACCCTCCTCTCCAACCTATCACCTCTGCCCCCCATCTTCATCTACCTATTGCATTCCCACCTACCTTTCCCCCAGTCCCACCCTCGCATTTATCTCTCAGCCCCCTTGGGCCCCCCACATTCCTGATGAACAGCTTATGCTCGAAACATTGACTCTGCTGCTCCTCAGATGCTGCCTGATCGGTTGTGCTCATTTTCAAATATCACCCTCATTATCAATTTATCTTGGTTTTATTCCATAATATGTGTGTGGCTTTACCTTGTCAGAATTACTCTGGCAAATTCATAACTATCTTATAATCAGAACACTTTAATGTAAGAGCATTCTGTGCAATTTACCAGAATAACTCAGTACTTCTGCATTATTTAACAGATTACTGATAGTCATTGCTGAACTTACCTCTTTGAAGAATGTTTGTTTTAAATACTTGCTAGATTATTAGAGAATGTGTTCAAAATGATTTGAAATCTTCTTCTATTTCAGATATTTTTCCATTTCGCTCACTTCACCAGACTAATACGAACACAGTTTATTTTTTTTTATTTTCCCTGAACAACTATCGCCTGTTTTTTTTTATAGCCAACCTCCTGTTTATATTTTTTTTTCTTTTTTTCTCCCCCCCACACTACCACCTAAGTGCGGTAGTGCTTATTATATTTTTCTTTGTTTTTTTTTCTTTTTTTTTCCCAGCACCCATGGTGTGTGTGTGCGCAGGTGTGAGTCACAGTGAAAGACACAAAGTGCACCAATCTTTATTCAATTTCCACCACCAGGAAGATAGGAAAACACCCGGGTGGCCAGTGACAAACACTGCCCTTCACATCAAAGGGCAGTGCTGTGTGATCAAAACAGTGAAGGGGAGGGGAGGGACTAAATCAAAATAGAGTTGGAGGGAGAAGTGATGCACTCCACTCCCTGCGGTGCCCACCTCTCCCACGAACACAGTTTACTCATGTCACAGCCACTGAAGCCAATCAATTACTCATTGTGTTTAAAGAAATCCAATTAAGAATATTCATTTAAAACTCAAACCCCTGTGAAGAAGAAATATTGAAACCAGAGTATTGGGATCAACAATATCCCTGAAACTACTCCACACAGAAACCCTGAGAAATCAGTCTTATGGAGTGTAGGACTAACTCCTGGGGAAGCCCCTATAAACCTTCTACCAGTTTGAAAAGTAACTGTTCACCACCAATCTCTGTCCCATTCATGTAGGCAATGTTTCATTCCTGCTGTCATTCTCTCTGTTATTCTAATTTGTTGGCAAACTTGATATGTGACACTTTATCAGATGCACTTTAGAAACTCATGTAGTCCAGACAGCATGGCAGTTCAGAGGTTAGCACTGCTGCAGCACAGTGCCAGGAACCTGGATTCAATTCCACCTTCTGGTGATTGCCTGTCTGGAACATAGAACATTACAGCGCAGTACAGGCCTTTGTGCCCTTGATGTTGTGCCGAGCTGTGAAAATTAATCTGAAGCCCATCTAACCTACACTATTCTATTTTTGTCCGTATGACTAACCAATGACTATTTAAATGCCCTTAAAGTTGGCAAGTCTACTACAGTTTTAGGCAGTGCATTCCACGGCCCTCCTACCGTCGGAGTAAAGAAACTATCTCTGACATCTATTCTATATCTATCACCCCTCAGTTTAAAGTTATGTCCCCTTGTGCTAGCCATCACCATCTGAGGAAAATGGCTCTCACTTCCACCCTATCTAACCCTCTGACTATCTTATATGTCTCAATTGAGTCACCTCTAAACCGTCATCTCTCTAATGAAAACAGCCTCAAGTCCCTCAACCTTTCCTCTTAAGATCTACCCTCCATACCAGGCAACATCCTAATAAATCTCCTCTGAACCCTTTCCAAAGCTTCCACATGCTTCCTATCATGCAGTGATCAGAACTGTACACAATACTCCAAGTGAGGCCACATCAGAGTTTTGTACAGCTGCAGCATGACCTCATGGTTCCGAAACAGAATCCTTCTACCAATAAAAGCTAACACACTGTATGCCTACTTAACAACCCTATCAACCTGGGTGGCAACTTTCAGGGATCTATGGACATGGACACCAAGGTCGCTCTGTTCATCTACACTTCCACGAATCTTACCATTAGCCCAGTACTCTGTATTCCTGTTACTCCTTCCAAAGTGAATCATCTCACACTTTTTGGTACTAAACTCCATTTGCCACCTCTCAGTCCAGCTCTGCAGCTTATCTATGTCTCTTTGTAACCTACAACATCATTTGTCACTATCCACAACTTCACCGACCTTAGTGTCATCCGCAAATTTACTAACCCATCCTTCTACACCCTCATCCAGGTCGTTTATAAAAATGACAAACAGCAGTGGCCCCAAAACAGATCCTTGCGGTACACCACTAGTAACTGAACTCCACGATGAACATTTCCTATCAATCAGCAACCTCTGTCTTCTCTCAGCTAGCCAATTTCTAATCCAAACTGCTAAATTACCCTCAATCCGATACCTCTGTATTTTGTGCAATAGCCTACATTGGGGAATCTTATCAAACGTGTTACTGAAATCCATATACACCACATCAACAACTTTACCCTCATCCACCTGTTTGGTCACCTTCTCAAAGAAACCCTTCTCAAAAGAGTTTGCACGTTCTCCCTGTGCCTGTGTGGCTTCCTCCGGATGCTCTGGTTTCCTCCCACAGTTCAAAGATGTGCAGGTTAGAAGGGTTTGCCAGGCGAAATGCAGGGTTACAGAATTGGGTCTGGGTGGGATGTTCTTGGAGGGTCAGTGTGGACTTGATGGGCCAAATGGCTTAATTCTCATGCTAACGCCTGCAACATGTGAGCTACAATTATGTATGTTTTCCATTCCATATACCTCATTCCAATTAAGTGAAGAAACACAGACTGGAATGGTAGGCTCTGTGAGGTCACTCCCAGTGCTGGGACCTAAACAGAAGGTCAATACAAATCCTTACTGCAATGACTTTAATTTAGATTGTTTGTTATAACATCATTACTGACAGAAATGCAATTTGCAGTGTGACATTTGCCTTATGTTCAGCACTGGACTAGGGCAATGACACTCTGTTTCAGTGTTTTCAGCTTTTCTGGATCCAGATATTATTTCCGAATTCCATGGCCCTCAATGGGGATACACAGGAGAAAATGAAAATCTACTGTGTGGCTTTATGCCACATGATAGCACACACCAGAAATTATATTAACATTGATTCGTCTACAGAAAAACACTTTTAAAACCGATCTTGATGCATTACATTAATTTAAATGCAAATCTGTATTTGGAAATCCCAGTTACATTTCAAGGGAAACAATGATGAAAATTCATTCTTTCGTTTTCTTGTCAAAACACAATCCTGTTTTCTCTTGTAGCCAGGAAAAGCATAGGATGAGTTGATGTTTAAATATGAATCAGGCGTGTTTAAAAATATCTTTCAATATTGTATCATTGAAATAATTAATTGCAATATCCTCCCAATTTCCATGTGCACAATTAAAATTAATGATGTAACTCATGTGCAAGGGCAAAATTACAAAACATTCTTATATCTATAAAATGTAACAAAGGAATGAGTGCTGAGTCAGTGAAGATGTTATTTGTTTCATTATAGAAGAAATTAATCTTTATTAATGGCTTAAGTGTTGAATAAGGTTGCAGTATGCCGTGTATTGGTGCTTGAGCATGTGGGAAAGTGTGCATGCGAGAATGTGTGCATATGTGCATACGTATGTGCATGTGAGAATGTGAGTGAGTGAGCATGAGAATGTCAAGTGTTGAATTCTCCTGTATGTGCCAATGGTTATAGTACCGAGGATCAGTCACAATGTTGGAATAAATACAGTGTAGCTAGTGTGGCAGTGTGTACTCGAGTTGTAGTGTGACAGTGTATTCGTGCAGCAATGCAAACTGCGGTCATAGTATAGCAGGACACAGTGCAGGCACAGTATGACAGGACACACTGCAGGCACACTATGACAGGACACAGTACAGGCACACTATGACAGGACACAGTACAGGCACACTATGACAGGACACAGTACAGGCACACTATGATGGGAGTGGAAATCAAGTCCAGTGTCAGAGACATTAATTGTTGCAAAAATTACAAAACTTACAAAGTGTTGAGCTCAGAGAAACCTTGACGTTCTCATCTCATCACTATTACTGTTCTAAAAATCAATTGACTGTGTTGCTAGTGAATATTTGACCATTCACAGAAAAGGTTCAGTTACTCAGTAACATTGGTGAATTCTTGACATTTAATCAAAGAATCTCAAATCTAGTGCATTTGCTATAGCGTCGAAGTCTTCAACGTCTGTGCTAGGCAAGATCAGCATTAGCAAGATCAACATTATTTGATGCTAAAGAGTCCATTCATCAGTCTAATATCAGGCAGGAAGAAGCTGTTCCTTAACCTGCTGGTGCCTGCGTTCAAGCTTTGTTACCTTCTCAGTGTAGCACTGGAAAAGCACAGCCGGCCAGGCAGCATCTGAGGAGCAGGCGAGTCAAGCTGCCTGACCTGCTGTACTTTTCCAGCGTCACACTTTTTGACTCTGATCTCCAGCATCTGCAGTCCTCACTTTCTCCTTCTATATCTTCAGCCTGATTGTAGAGGTTGTAAGGGATTATTACTGGGGGGCAATGGGTCATTAATGATGCTAGCTGTCTTTCTGCAGCAGTAAATGGCGTCCATGGATAGAAGGTTGGTTTGCGTGATGGTCTGGGCTGTGCACACCACCTTCTGTAGTTTCTTACGGTCCTGGGCAGAGCAGTTGCTGTAGCAGGCTGTTATGCACCCGTACAGTATGCTCTCAATGGGGCATCCGTAGAAGTTATGGACATGCCAAATCTCCTGAGTGGCCTGAGGAAGAAGAGGCATTGTTGTGCTTTCTTAACCATCGCATTCATGTGGGAAGTCCAGGACAGGCTATTGGTTATCATCAGTCTGAGGAACGTGACACTTTCCACCCTCTCAACCTCAGCTTTGTTGATGTCGATGGGGCATGTTCTCCTCCTTTCTTTCTGAAGACAGTGATCAGTTCTTTAGTTTTTCCGACATTGAGAGAGAGGTTGTTCATATTGCACCACGTCACCAAGCCCTCTAACACCCTTCTATATTTTGACTCATTGTTGTTCAATATCCGTCCTACTACATTGGTGTCATCAGCAAACTTGTGAATGTCATTCATTCGGAATTTGGCAATAAGGTCATAGGTGTACAGGGAATACAGTAGAGGGCTGATGACACACCCTTGGGAGTGAGGCGGGGGGGGGGGGCTCTAGTTTAGAGTGTTATTGTAGAGGAGTTGCAGTTACCTCTCCTCACTGATTGTGGTCTGTGGGTCAGGAAGCTGAGGATCCAGTTGCAGAGGGCGGAGCTGAGAGCAAGGTCTCAGAGTTTGAGATCAGTCTGGAGGGGATAAAGCTGTTGAAGGCGGAGCTGTAGTCGATAAGCAGGAGTCTGACATAGGTTCTATTAGATTAGATTAGATTACATTACTATTAGATTAGATTAGATTACATTACAGTGTGGAAACAGGCCCTTCGGCCCAACAAGTCCACACCGACCCGCCGAAGCGAAACCCACCCATACCCCTACATTTACCCGTTACCTAACACTACGGGCAATTTAGCATGGCCAATTCACCTGACCCTGCACATCTTTGTGACTGTGGGAGGAAACCGGAGCACCCGGAGGAAACCCACGCAGACACGGGGAGAACGTGCAAACTCCACACAGTCAGTCGCCTGAGGCGGGAAGTGAACCCGGGTCTCAGGCGCTGTGAGGCAGCAGTGCTAACCACTGTGCCACCGTGCCGTCCTTATTGTCCAGATGTTCCAGGGATGAGTACAGGGCTCGGGATATGGTCTCCGCTATGGACCTGTTACATCGTGGGCGGCACGGTGGCACAGTGGTTAGCACTGCTGCCTCACAGCACCAGAGACCCGGGTTCAATTCCCGTCTCGGGCGACTGACTATGTGGAGTTTGCACATTCTCCCCGTGTCTGCGTGGGTTTCCTCCGGGTGCTCCGGTTTCCTCCCACAGTCTAAAGATGTGCAGGGTCAGGTGAATTGGCCATGCTAAATTGCCCGTAGTGTTAGGTAAGGGGTAAATGTAGGGGTATGGGTGGTTTGCGCTTCGGCGGGGCGGTGTGGACTTGTTGGGCCGAAGGGCCTGTTTCCACACTGTAAAGTAATCTAATCTAATCTAATCAGTAGGCAAATTGTAAGGGAGCAAGGCAGGCTGGCAGACTGAAGCTGATGTGGGCCATGACCAGCCTCTCGAAGCACTTCAAGATAATGGAGGTCAGAGCCACTGGGCAGTAGTCATCAAGGCGCGATGCATGTGCTTTCTTAGGTATTGGGATGGTCTTCTCAAAGCAGGTGGGGACTTTGGCCTGTAGGAAGGAGAGATTGAAGGTGTTGGTGAATTCCTCCACTAGTTGATCCACACAGGACACTGTCCAGACCCATCACTTTCAACAGATTGACTCCCAAGAAGACCAATCTGATGTCTGCAGCCCCAGTGAAGAGATACTGTTAATGCAAAATAAAGAAATGGTTTCAGTGGTGATGTCACTTTAAGAGTGAACATGCCGTTGAGCCAGTAACCAAGATGGAGAATAGAGTGTGAAGGACAATTGCTGTTTTTTTTTCTTTTTAGTTTCCCTACAGTATGGAAACAGGCCCTTCAGCCCAACAGGTCCACACTGACCCTCCAAAGAGTAACCCACCCAAACCCATTCCCATGCCCTACATTTCCCCCTAACTAATGCACTTAACACTATGGGCAATTTAGCATGGTCAATTCACCTGATCAGCATGTGAACTGTGGGAGGAAACTGGAGCACCCAGAGGAAACCCACACAGGCACGGTGAGAATGTGCAAACTCCACACAGACAGTTGCCCACGGCAGGAATTGAAGCCGGATCCCTGGAGCTGTGAGCCGGCGGTGCTAACCACTGAGCCACCTTGCCACCCCTGCAGCATATAGTTGTTGAGTTTCTGAATCAAACCCATATGATGATCAATCCTGTAATGGATCTTCAAATAAACATTCAGTTTATTCATTCAGTTAGGTATCCTGGTCTGAGATTCATCAATTTGTGTGAATAAACACAGAACAGTTCACATCTGGAAGCACTCGTGACACCCATTACTCTGTGAATCACTTGTGCTATTCACAGCTGCACAGGTAGAGCAGCTCACTGGAGGTGTGAACCTTCTGTTCGAATAAACAGTGTTTACGATTCTTTTTGATCAACATTTACTGATATTACTCAACTGAAAAAGATTAGTAAACTTATTTTCTTCTGTTCTTGTTCATATTTAATAATATAAAGTGACAATCTTGGCTTAGGTTAAAAGCCCAGTTAAGTGTTAATTTTCTACTGAGAATCCATTTATAAAGCAAAAGTAACAACTAACTTCACCTGACATTTCCAAAGAGTTATTTTTCTCAGATATTGAATTAAGCCGCATTAAAAGAAAACACAAAATAAGGAATATTAATGAATTAACATGCAAATCATGGCCTCGTTTAATAAGTGTAATGATTTCAGACTATATATTAAATAGATATTTGAATTAATTGACATTCAATGTGAATTACCTTCAAGTTTCAGCCTGTACCAATACAGATAATCTTTCATCTGGAGTCTGCTGGTTGACTGTCTCGTCGATCCTTTCTTTGTTCTATGTTTCAAACTACTTTTCTGACATTGACCACCAGAATTAGCAGTAATTTTCTCAAACTATACATCAGGAAGGCTGAAGGTATTAGTTTTTGGGTTCAATCTGAAATGCATTCTAGTTAATACTGAACCTTTGACTCTCACTGGCAACTGACTGAATCTAACCACATTGCTGGTCTTCACCAGTTTCCTCATTTCCCCTCTCGACACCTTACCCCAGTTCCAACCTTTCAGTTCAGCACAGCCCTCATGGCCTGTCCCACCTGTCAATATTCCTTCTCACCCTATCCACTCCACCCTCCTCCCTGACCTATCATCTTCATCCCCAACCCCATCCATCTATTGTAGTCTTTACTACCTTTTCCCCAACATCACCCCGTCTCCCATTTATCTCTCCACGCTGGAGGATTCCTGTCTCATTCGTGATGAAGGGTTTTTCACCGAGACGTTGTTATTCCTGCTCCTCGGAAGCTACCTGACCTGCTGTGCTTTTCTAGCACTACTCTGATCTAAACTCTGGTTTCCAGCATCTGCAGTCCTCGCGTTTGCCTTAGACTCCTACGTTTGCCAAATAGACCCCACAATTGCCTTACAAACCCCACATTTGCCTTATAGTCCCCACGTTTGCCTTATAGTCCCCACATTTGCCTTATAGTCCCCACGTTTGCTTTATAGTCCCAACATTTGCCTTATAGTCCCCACATTTGCCATACATTCCTCACATTTGCTTTATAATCCCCAAGTTTGCCTTATAGTCCCCACGTTTGCCTTATAGTCCCCACATTTGCTTTATAGTCCCCAAGTTTGCCTTATAGTCCCCACATTTGCCTTATAGTCCCCACGTTTGCTTTATAGTCCCCACATTTGCCTTATAGTCCCCACATTTGCTTTATAGTCCCCACGTTTGCCTTATAGTCCCCACATTTGCCTTATAGTTCCCACATTTGCCTTATAGTCCCCACATTTGCTTTATAGTCCCCACATTTGCCTTATAGTCCCCACATTTGCCTTATAGTCCTCACATTTGCTTTATAGCCCCCACATTTGATTTATAGTCCCCACATTAGCCTTATAGTCCCCACATTTGCTTTATAGTCCCCACATTTGCCTTATAGTCCCCACATTTGCTTTATAGTCCCCACATTTGCTTTATAGTCCCCACATTTGCCTTATATTCCCCACATTTGCTTTATAGTCCCCGCACTTGCCTCATAGTCCCCACATTGGCCTCACAGTCCCCACATTTGCCTCATAGTCCCCACATTTGCCTTATAGTTCCCACATTTGCCTTATAGTCATCACATTTGCCTTATTGTCCCCACATTTGTCTTATAGTCCTCACGTTTGCATTATAGTCCCCACGTTTGCCTCATAGTCCTCACGTTTGCCTTATAGTCCTCACGTTTGCCTTATAGTCCCCACGTTTGCCTTATAGTCCTCACGTTTGCATTATAGTCCCCACGTTTGCCTTATAGTCCTCACGTTTGCCTTATAGTCCCCACGTTTGCCTTATAGTCCCCACGTCTGCCTTATAGTCCTCACGTTTGCATTATAGTCCCCACGTTTGCGTTATAGTCCTCACGTTTGCATTATAGTCCCCACGTTTGCCTTATAGTCCTCACGTTTGCCTTATTGTCCCCAAGTTTGCCTTATAGTCCCCACATTTGCCTTATAGTCCTCACGTTTGCATTATAGTCCCCACGTTTGCCTTATAGTCCTCACGTTTGCCTTATTGTCCCCAAGTTTGCCTTATAGTCCCCACGTTTGCCTTATAGTCCTCACGTTTGCATTATAGTCCCCACGTTTGCCTTATAGTCCTCACGTTTGCCTTATAGTCCCCACGTTTGCCTTATAGTCCCCACGTCTGCCTTATAGTCCTCACATTTGCTTTATAGCCCCCACATTTGATTTATAGTCCCCACATTAGCCTTATAGTCCCCACATTTGCTTTATAGTCCCCACATTTGCTTTATAGTCCCCACATTTGCTTTATAGTCCCCACATTTGCTTTATAGTCCCCACATTTGCCTTATATTCCCCACATTTGCTTTATAGTCCCCGCACTTGCCTCATAGTCCCCACATTTGCCTCACAGTCCCCACATTTGCCTCATAGTCCCCACATTTGCCTTATTGTCCCTACATTTGCCTTATTGTCCACATATTAGCCTCATAGTCCCCACATTTGCCTTATAGTTCCCACATTTGCCTTATAGTCGTCACATTTGCCTTATTGTCCCCACATTTGTCTTATAGTCCTCACGTTTGCATTATAGTCCCCACGTTTGCCTTATAGTCCTCACGTTTGCCTTATAGTCCTCACGTTTGCCTTATAGTCCCCACGTTTGCCTTATAGTCCTCACGTTTGCCTTATAGTCCCCACGTTTGCCTTATAGTCCCCACGTCTGCCTTATAGTCCTCACGTTTGCATTATAGTCCCCACGTTTGCGTTATAGTCCTCACGTTTGCATTATAGTCCCCACGTTTGCCTTATAGTCCTCACGTTTGCCTTATTGTCCCCAAGTTTGCCTTATAGTCCCCACATTTGCCTTATAGACCTCACGTTTGCATTATAGTCCCCACGTTTGCCTTATAGTCTCACGCTTGCCTCATAGTCCCCACGTTTGCCTCATAGTCCCCACGTTTGCCTTATAGTCCCCACGTTTACCTCATAGTCCCCACGTTTGCCTCATAGTCCTCACGTTTGCCTTATAGTCCCCACGTTTGCCTTATAGTCCTCACGTTTGCCTTATAGTCCTCACGTTTGCCTTATAGTCCTCACGTTTGCCTTATTGTCCCCACGTTTGCCTTATAGTCCCCACGTTTGCCTTATAGTCCTCACGTTTGCCTTATAGTCCCCACGTTTGCCTTATAGTCCCCAGGTTTGCCTTATAGTCCTCACGTTTGCCTTATAGTCCTCACGTTTGCCTGATAGTCCCCACATTTGCCTTATAGTCCCCACATTTGCGTTACATTCCTCACATTTGCTTTATAGTCCCCACATTTGCCTTATAGTCCCCACGTTTGCCTTATAGTCCCCACGTTTGCCTTATAGTCCCCACGTTTGCCTTATAGTCCTCACATTTGCTTTATAGTCCCCACATTTGCTTTATAGTCAACACATTTGCCTTATTGTCCCCACATTTGCTTTATAGTCCCCACATTTGCTTTATAGTCCCCACATTTGCCTTATTGTCCCCACGTTTGCCTCATAGTCCCCACATTTGCCTTATAGTCCCCACGTTTGCCTTATAGTCCTCACGTTTGCCTTATAGTCCCCACGTTTGCCTTATAGTCCCCACATTTGCCTTATAGTACCCACATTTGCCTCATAGTCACATTTGCCTCATAGTCACCACATTTGCCTTATAGTCCCCGCATTTGCTTTATAGTCCCCACTTTTGCGTTACATTCCTCACATTTGCTTTATAGTCTCCACATTTGCCTTATAGTCCCCACGTTTGCCTTATAGTCCCCACATTTGCCTTATAGTCCCCACATTTGCCTTATTGTCCCCACATTTGCCTTATTGTCCCCACATTTGCTTTATAGTCCCCACATTTACCTTATAGTCCTCACATTTGCCTTATAGTCCCCACATTTGCTTTATAGTCCCCACATTTGACTTATAGTCCCCACATTTGCTTTATAGTCCCCACATTTGCCTTATAGTCCCCACATTTGCTTTATAGTCCGCACATTTGCCTCATAGTCCTCACATTTGCTTTATAGTCCCCACATTTGCTTTATAGTCCCCACATTTGCCTTATAGTCCCCACATTTGCTTTATAGTCCCCACGTTTGCCTTATAGTCCCCACATATGCCTTATAGTACCCACGTTTGCATAATAGTCCTCACGTTTGCCTTATAGTCCCCACGTTTGCCTTATAGTCCCCACATTTGCTTTATAGTCCCCACGTTTGCCTTATCGTCCCCACATTTGTCTCATAGTCCCCACATTTGCCTCATTGTCCCCACATTTGCCTTATTGTCCCCACATTTGCCTTATAGTCCCCACGTTTGCCTTGTAGTCCCCACATTTGCCTTATAGTCCTCACATTTGCCTTATAGTCCCCACGTTTGCCTTGTAGTCCCCACATTTGCCTTATAGTCCTCACATTTGCCTTATAGTCCCCACATTTGCTTTATAGTCCCCACATTTGACTTATAGTCCCCACATTTGCCTTATAGTCCTCACATTTGCCTTATAGTCCCCACATTTGCCTTATAGTCCCCACGTTTGCCTTATAGTCCCCACATTTGCTTTATAGTCCCCACATTTGCCTTATAGTCCCCACATTTGCCTTATTGTCCCCACATTTGCTTTATAGTCCCCACATTTGCTTTATAGTCCCCACATTTGCCTTATAGTCCCCACGTTTGCCTTATAGTCCCCACGTTTGCCTTGTAGTCCCCACATTTGCCTTATAGTCCTCACATTTGCCTTATAGTCCCCACATTTGCTTTATAGTCCCCACATTTGACTTATAGTCCTCACATTTGCTTTATAGTCCCCACATTTGCTTTATAGTCCCCACATTTGCCTTATAGTCCCCACATTTGCTTTATAGTCCCAACGTTTGCCTTATAGTCCCCACATATGCCTTATAGTACCCACGTTTGCCTTATAGTCCTCACGTTTGCCTTATAGTCCCCACGTTTGCATTATAGTCCCCACGTTTGCCTTATAGTCCTCACGTTTGCCTTATAGTCCCCTCGTTTGCATTATAGTCCCCACGTTTGCCTTATAGTCCTCACGTTTGCCTTATAGTCCCCACGATTGCCTTATAGTCCCCACGTTTGCATTATAGTCCGCACGTTTGCCTTATAGTCCCCACGTTTGCCTTATAGTCCCCACGTTTGCTTTATAGTCCTCACGTTTGCATTATAGTCCTCACGTTTGCCTTATAGTCCCCAGGTTTGCCTTATAGTCCCCACGTTTGCATTATAGTCCCCACGTTTGCCTTATAGTCCCCACGTCTGCCTTATAGTCCTCACGTTTGCATTATAGTCCCCACGTTTGCGTTATAGTCCTCACGTTTGCATTATAGTCCCCACGTTTGCCTTATAGTCCTCACGTTTGCCTTATTGTCCCCAAGTTTGCCTTATAGTCCCCACATTTGCCTTATAGACCTCACGTTTGCATTATAGTCCCCACGTTTGCCTTATAGTCCTCACGTTTGCCTTATTGTCCCCAAGTTTGCCTTATAGTCCCCACGTTTGCCTTATAGTCCCCACGTTTGCCTTATAGTCTCACGCTTGCCTCATAGTCCCCACGTTTGCCTCATAGTCCCCACGTTTGCCTTATAGTCCCCACGTTTACCTCATAGTCCCCACGTTTGCCTCATAGTCCTCACGTTTGCCTTATAGTCCCCACGTTTGCCTTATAGTCCTCACGTTTGCCTTATAGTCCTCACGTTTGCCTTATTGTCCCCACGTTTGCCTTATAGTCCCCACGTTTGCCTTATAGTCCTCACGTTTGCCTTATAGTCCCCACGTTTGCCTTATAGTCCCCAGGTTTGCCTTATAGTCCTCACGTTTGCCTTATAGTCCTCACGTTTGCCTGATAGTCCCCACATTTGCCTTATAGTCCCCACATTTGCGTTACATTCCTCACATTTGCTTTATAGTCCCCACATTTGCCTTATAGTCCCCACGTTTGCCTTATAGTCCCCACGTTTGCCTTATAGTCCCCACGTTTGCCTTATAGTCCTCACATTTGCTTTATAGTCCCCACATTTGCTTTATAGTCAACACATTTGCCTTATTGTCCCCACATTTGCTTTATAGTCCCCACATTTGCTTTATAGTCCCCACATTTGCCTTATTGTCCCCACGTTTGCCTCATAGTCCCCACATTTGCCTTATAGTCCCCACGTTTGCCTTATAGTCCTCACGTTTGCCTTATAGTCCCCACGTTTGCCTTATAGTCCCCACATTTGCCTTATAGTCCCCACGTTTGCATTATAGTCCCCACGTTTGCCTTATAGTCCCCACGTTTACCTTATAGTCCTCAGGTTTGCCTTATAGTCCTCAAGTTTGCATTATAGTCCCCACGTTTGCCTTATAGTCCCCACGTTTGCCTTATTGTCCTCACGTTTGCCTTATAGTCCTCACGTTTGCCTTATAGTCCCCACGTTTGCCTTATAGTCCTCACGTTTGCCTTATAGTCCTCACGTTTGCCTTATAGTCCTCACGTTTGCCTTATAGTCCCCACGTTTGCCTTATAGTCCTCACTTTTGCCTTATAGTCCTCACGTTTGCCTTATAGTCCCCACGTTTGCCTTATAGTCCTCACGTTTGCCTTATAGTCCCCACATTTGCCTTATAGTCCTCACGTTTGCCTTATAGTCCCCACGTTTGCCTTATAGTCCCCACGTTTGCCTTATAGTCCCCACGTTTGCCTTATCGTCCCCACATTTGCCTTATAGTCCTCACGTTTGCCTTATAGTCCCCACGTTTGCCTTATAGTCCTCACATTTGCCTTATAGTCCTCACGTTTGCATTATAGTCCCCACATTTGCCTTATAGTCCTCACGTTTGCCTTATAGTCCTCACGTTTGTCTTATAGTCCCCACGTTTGCCTTATAGTCCTCACGTTTGCCTTATAGTCCTCACGTTTGCCTTATAGTCCCCACGTTTGCCTTATAGTCCTCACGTTTGCCTTATAGTCCTCACGTTTGCATTATAGTCCCCACATTTGCCTTATAGTCCTCACGTTTGCCTTATAGTCCTCACGTTTGTCTTATAGTCCCCACGTTTGCATTATAGTCCCCACATTTGCCTTATAGTCCTCACGTTTGCCTTATAGTCCTCACGTTTGTCTTATAGTCCCCACGTTTGCCTTATAGTCCTCACGTTTGCCTTATAGTCACCACGTTTGCCTTATAGTCACCACGTTTGCCTTATAGTCCTCACGTTTGCCTTATAGTCCCCACGTTTGCCTTATAGTCACCACGTTTGCCTTATAGTCCTCACGTTTGCATTATAGTCCCCACATTTGCCTTATAGTCCTCACGTTTACCTTATAGTCCTCACGTTTGTCTTATAGTCCCCACGTTTGCCTTATAGTCCTCACGTTTGCCTTATAGTCCTCACGTTTGCCTTATAGTCCCCACGTTTGCCTTATAGTCCCCACGTTTGCCTTGTAGTCCCCACACTTGCCTTATAGTCCTCACATTTGCCTTATAGTCCCCTCGTTTGCATTATAGTCCCCACGTTTGCCTTATAGTCCCCACGTTTGCCTTTTAGTCCTCACGTTTGCGTTATAGTCCCCACGTTTGCCTTATAGTCCTCAGGTTTGCCTTATAGTCCCCACGTTTGCCTTATATTCCTCACATTTGCCTTATAGTCCTCACGTTTGCCTTATAGTCCTCACGTTTGCAGTATAGTCCCCACATTTGCCTTATAGTCCCCACGTTTGCCTTATAGTCCCCACGATTGCCTTATAGTCCCCACGTTTGCCTTATAGTCCTCACGTTTGCCTTATAGTCCTCACGTTTGCCTTATAGTCCCCACATTTGCCTTATAGTCCTCACGTTTGCCTTATAGTCCCCACGTTTGTCTTATAGTCACCACGTTTGCCTTATAGTCACCACGTTTGCCTTATAATCCTCACGTTTGCCTTATAGTCCCCACGTTTGCCTTATAGTCCCCACGTTTGCATTATAGTCCCCACGTTTGCCTTATAGTCCTCACGTTTGCCTTATAGTCCCCTCGTTTGCATTATAGTCCCCACGTTTGCCTTATAGTCCTCACGTTTGCCTTATAGTCCTCACGTTTGCCTTATAGTCCCCTCGTTTGCATTATAGTCCCCACGTTTGCCTTATAGTCCTCACGTTTGCCTTATAGTCCCCACGTTTGCTTTATAGTCCCCACGTTTGCCTTATAGTCCCCACGTTTGCATTATAGTCCTCACGTTTGCCTTATAGTCCTCACGTTTGCCTTATAGTCCTCAAGTTTGCATTATAGTTACCACGTTTGCCTTATAGTCCCCATGTTTGCCTTATGGTCCTCACGTTTGCCTTATAGTCCCCACATTTGCCTTATAGTCCTCACGTTTGCCTTATAGTCCTCACGTTTGCCTTATAGTCCTCACGTTTGCCTTATAGTCCTCACGTTTGCCTTATAGTCCCCACATTTGCCTTATAGTCCCCACGTTTGCCTTATAGTCCTCACGTTTGCCTTATAGTCCTCATGTTTGCCTTATAGTTCTCACGTTTGCCTTATAGTCCTCAAGTTTGCATTATAGTCCCCACGTTTGCCTTATAGTCCCCACGTTTGCCTTATAGTCCCCACGTTTGCCTTATAGTCCTCACGTTTGCCTTATAGTCCTCACGTTTGCATTATAGTCCTCACGCTTGCCTCATAGTCCCCACGTTTGCCTCATAATCCCACGTTTGCCTTATAGTCCCCACGTTTGCCTCATAGTCCCCACGTTTGCCTCATAGTCCTCACATTTGCCTCATAGTCTTCACATTTGCCTCATAGTCCTCACATTTGCTTTATAGTCCTCACATTTGCCTTATAGTCACCACGTTTGCCTTATATTCCTCACATTTGCCTTATAGTCCTCACGTTTGCCTTATAGTCCTCACGTTTGCATTATAGTCCCCACATTTGCCTTATAGTCCTCACGTTTGCCTTATAGTCCCCACGTTTGCCTTATAGTCCTCACGTTTGCCTTATAGTCCTCACGTTTGCATTATAGTCCCCACGTTTGCCTTATAGTCCTCACGTTTGCCTTATAGTCCCCACGTTTGTCTTATAGTTCCCACATTTGCCTTATAGTCCCCATGTTTGCCTTATGGTCCTCACGTTTGCCTTATAGTCCCCACATTTGCCTTATAGTCCTCACGTTTGCCTTATAGTCCTCACGTTTGCCTTATAGTCCTCACGTTTGCCTTATAGTCCTCACGTTTGCCTTATAGTCCCCACATTTGCCTTATAGTCCCCACGTTTGCCTTATAGTCCTCACGTTTGCCTTATAGTCCTCATGTTTGCCTTATAGTTCTCACGTTTGCCTTATAGTCCTCACGTTTGCATTATAGTCCCCACATTTGCCTTATAGTCCCCACGTTTGCCTTATAGTCCCCACGTTTGCCTTATAGTCCTCACGTTTGCCTTATAGTCCTCACGTTTGCATTATAGTCCTCACGCTTGCCTCATAGTCCCCACGTTTGCCTCATAATCCCACGTTTGCCTTATAGTCCCCACGTTTGCCTTATAGTCCTCACGTTTGCCTTATAGTCCTCACGTTTGCATTATAGTCCCCACATTTGCCTTATAGTCCCCACGTTTGCCTTATAGTCCCCACGTTTGCCTTATAGTCCTCACGTTTGCCTTATAGTCCTCACGTTTGCCTTATAGTCCTCACGTTTGCCTTATAGTCCCCACGTTTGCCTCATAGTCCCCACGTTTGCCTCATAGTCCTCACGCTTGCCTCATAGTCCCCACGTTTGCCTCATAGTCCCCACGTTTGCCTTATAGTCCCCACGTTTGCCTCATAGTCCCCACGTTTGCCTCATAGTCCTCACATTTGCCTCATAGTCTTCACATTTGCCTCATAGTCCTCACATTTGCTTTATAGTCCCCACATTTGCCTCAAAGTCCCCACATTTGCCTTATAGTCCCCACATTTGCCTTATAGTCCCCACATTTGCGTTACATTCCTCACATTTGCTTTATAGTCCCCACGTTTGCCTTATAGTCCCCACATTTGCCTTATAGTCCCCACGTTTGCCTTATAGTCCTCACGTTTGCCTTATAGTCCTCACGTTTGCATTATAGTCCCCACATTTGCCTTATAGTCCCCACGTTTGCCTTATAGTCCCCACGTTTGCCTTATAGTCCTCACGTTTGCCTTATAGTCCTCACGTTTGCCTTATAGTCCTCACGTTTGCCTTATAGTCCCCACGTTTGCCTCATAGTCCCCACGTTTGCCTCATAGTCCCCACGTTTGCCTCATAGTCCTCACGCTTGCCTCATAGTCCCCACGTTTGCCTCATAGTCCCCACGTTTGCCTTATAGTCCCCACGTTTGCCTCATAGTCCCCACGTTTGCCTCATAGTCCTCACATTTGCCTCATAGTCTTCACATTTGCCTCATAGTCCTCACATTTGCTTTATAGTCCCCACATTTGCCTCAAAGTCCCCACATTTGCCTTATAGTCCCCACATTTGCCTTATAGTCCCCACATTTGCCTTATAGTCCCCACATTTGCGTTACATTCCTCACATTTGCTTTATAGTCCCCACATTTGCCTTATAGTCCCCACGTTTGCCTTATAGTCCTCACATTTGCCTTATAGTCATCACATTTGCTTTATAGTCCCCACATTTGCTTTATAGTCCCCACATTTGCCTTATTGTCCCCACATTTGCTTTATAGTCTCCACATTTGCTTTATAGTCCCCACATTTGCCTTATAGTCCCCACGTTTGCCTTATAGTCCTCACGTTTGCCTTATAGTCCTCACGTTTGCCTTATAGTCCCCACGTTTGCCTTATAGTCCCCACATTTGCCTTATTGTCCCACATTTGCCTTATAGTCCCCACGTTTGCCTTATTGTCCCCACATTTGCCTTATAGTCCCCACATTTGCGTTACATTCCTCACATTTGCTTTATAGTCCCCACATTTGCCTTATAGTCCCCACGTTTGCCTTATAGTCCCCACGTTTGCCTTATAGTCCCCACATTTGCTTTATAGTCCCCACATTTGCCTTATAGTCCCCACATTTGCGTTACATTCCTCACATTTGCTTTATAGTCCCCACATTTGCCTTATAGTCCCCACGTTTGCCTTATAGTCCCCACGTTTGCCTTATAGTCCTCACATTTGCTTTATAGTCCCCACATTTGCTTTATAGTCCCCACATTTGCCTTATTGTCCCCACATTTGCCTTATAGTCTTCACATTTGCTTTATAGTCCCCACATTTGCTTTATAGTCCTCACATTTGCCTTATAGTCCCCACATTTGCCTCAAAGTCCCCACATTTGCCTCATTGTCCCCACATTTGCCTTATAGTCCCCACATTTGCTTTATAGTCCCCACATTTGCCTTATAGTCCCCACGTTTGCCTTATAGTCCCCACGTTTGCCTTATAGTCCTCAGGTTTGCCTTATAGTCCTCACATTTGCTTTATAGTCCCCACATTTGCCTTATAGTCCCCACATTTGCTTTATAGTCCCCACATTTGCCTTATAGTCCCCACGTTTGCCTTATAGTCCCCACGTTTGCCTCATAGTCCCCACATTTGCTTTATAGTCCCCACATTTGCCTTATAGTCCCCACGTTTGCCTTATAGTCCCCACGTTTGCCTTATAGTCCTCAGGTTTGCCTTATAGTCCTCACATTTGCTTTATAGTCCCCACATTTGCCTTATAGTCCCCACATTTGCTTTATAGTCCCCACATTTGCCTTATAGTCCCCACGTTTGCCTTATAGTCCCCACATTTGCCTCATAGTCCCCACATTTGCCTCATAGTCCCCACATTTGCCTCATTGTCCCCACATTTGCCTTATTGTCCCCACATTTGCCTTATAGTCTTCACATTTGCCTTATAGTCCCCACATTTGCTTTATAGTCCCCACATTTGCCTCATTGTCCCCACATTTGCCTTATAGTCCCCATATTTGCTTTATAGTCCCCACATTTGCCTCATAGTCCCCACGTTTGCCTTATAGTCCTCACGTTTGCCCTATAGTCCTCACGTTTGCCTTATAGTCCCCACGTTTGCCTTATAGTCCCCACGTTTGCCTTATAGTCCTCACGTTTGCCTTATAGTCCCCACGTTTGCCTTATAGTCCCCACGTTTGCCTTATAGTCCTCACGTTTGCCTTATAGTCCCCACATTTGCCTTATTGTCCCCACATTTGCTTTATAGTCCCCACATTTGCCTTATAGTCCCCACATTTGCGTTACATTCCTCACATTTGCTTTATAGTCCCCACGTTTGCCTTATAGTCCCCTCGTTTGCCTTATAGTCCCCACGTTTGCCTTATAGTCCCCACGTTTGCCTTATAGTCCCCACGTTTGCCTTATAGTCCTCACGTTTGCCTTATAGTCCTCACGTTTGCCTTATAGTCCCCACGTTTGCCTTATAGTCCCCACGTTTGCCTCATAGTCCTCACGTTTGCCTCATAGTCCTCACGCTTGCCTCATAGTCCCCACGTTTGCCTCATAGTCCTCACGCT
Organism: Chiloscyllium plagiosum; assembly: GCF_037043375.1. Classification (NCBI taxonomy): domain Eukaryota; kingdom Metazoa; phylum Chordata; class Chondrichthyes; order Orectolobiformes; family Hemiscylliidae; genus Chiloscyllium; species Chiloscyllium plagiosum. Next base: position 1,051,231 of record NW_028270172.1, on the reverse strand, counting down.
TGCCTCATAGTCCCCGCGTTTGCCTCATAGTCCCCACGTTTGCCTCATAGTCCCCACGTTTGCCTCATAGTCCCCACGTTTGCCTCATAGTCCCCACGTTTGCCTCATAGTCCTCACGTTTGTCTTATCGTCCCCACATTTGCCTTATAGTCCCCACATTTGCCTCATAGTCCCCACATTTGCTTTATAGTCCTCACATTTGCCCTATTGTCCCCACATTTGCCTTATAGTCCCCACATTTGCCTCATTGTCCCCACATTTGCCTTATAGTCCCCACATTTGCCTTATAGTCCTCACATTTGCCTTATTGTCCCCACATTTGCCTTATAGTCCTCACATTTGCCTCATAGTCCCCACATTTGCCTCATAGTCCTCACATTTGCCTCATTGTCCCCACATTTGCCTCATAGTTCCCACATTTGCTTTATAGTCCTCACATTTGCCTTATTGTCCCCACATTTGCCTTATTGTCCCCACATTTGCCTCATAGTCTTCACATTTGCCTCATAGTCCCCACATTTGCCTCATAGTCCCCACATTTGCCTCATAGTCCCCACACTTGCCTTATAGTCCCCACATTTGCCTCATAGTCCCCACATTTGCCTCATAGTCCTCACATTTGCCTCATTGTCCCCACATTTGCCTCATAGTTCCCACATTTGCTTTATAGTCCTCACATTTGCCTTATTGTCCCCACATTTGCCTTATTGTCCCCACATTTGCCTCATTGTCCCCACATTTGCCTCATTGTCCCCACATTTGCCTCATAGTCCCCACATTTGCTTTATAGTCCCCACATTTGCTTTATAGTCCTCACATTTGCCTTATTGTCCCCACATTTGCCTTATTGTCCCCACATTTGCCTCATAGTCCCCACATTTGCTTTATAGTCCCCACATTTGCTTTATAGTCCTCACATTTGCCTTATTGTCCCCACGTTTGCCTTATAGTCCCCACGTTTGCCTTATAGTCCTCACATTTGCCTCATAGTCCCCACATTTGCCTTATAGTCCCCACGTTTGCCTTACAGTCCTCACATTTGCCTTGTCATTATAATTGTCTTGCTTTACAATTTGTATTCTCTGAATTGTGCTCCCACCTTCTACTCTCCATAACTTGGGGACCACATCCACATTTCTGCTCTGTGTCCTAACTCACATCAAAACTCGTTCACAAATCAGGCTTGTGCTCACTGCTGCGTATTCCTCCCTGATTAAAAGCAAGATTTGCACAAAAGTTTCATCATTATTTTCGAAGTCCTCAATGGTCTCACCATTGTCTATCCCGAACATGTCCTCTGTGCCTGCACCCAGTAATGGTCATGCTTCTCTCTATCTTTATAATTTCCTCCAGATTCCTCTCTCCAAAGTCTCTTGATTCATTCAATTCTGACCTCTTGTACATCCACAATTTTAATCACTTCATCATTATTCGTCAGTTATTTCAGTCCTAAACTCTCTAATTCTCTCCCTAAACCTCCCGGCCTCTCCTCCCTCTTTTCACAATTAAGATATTCAATTTGAACAATGTAATGATCATTTCCTAATATCACCTTGTGTAACTCCTTGTTAAATTTTGTTTGACAATGTTTCTGATTATTCATGTACACATGTTGTTATTGTATTAGCTTTTACCAGGATCACTGACAATGGGACTTTGAGAATTGATGCAGTGCAATCATGTTTCCACTTGCAGAAGAATCAGGTTCTTAGCCAAGATCCTAAGTTATACTGAACAGCCATTATTGCATTGCTACCAAATCTAAAACTGTTCCAGTATCCAAGTGTCATGACGTAATTGCTGCTTTAATAATCCACAGTTTCAAAACTAGCCTGAAACCATGTCGAGGCTAACCTGTTGTCTCCTTGTTCATTCTACACAGTCTGTCACTCAATAACAACATTGCTTCACTGTATCATGACAGAATGCCATGTGAGAAGGCTGTCTTTAAACAAATTATTAAATTCCTTTTTTCTCTTCCTCTCTGATCTTTTCAAGATAAGGGGGTGCTGGGACCCATGCACATTCCAGCAGCACTCAACTCACCCTTTGTCTGAATAAATATCGATCAAATTAACCAATGCCTGAGAGGATCCAGACACGAGGATGTGGTGGGAGTGCTGGGTGAAGCGTAAAAGCTACCGCGGAACATCAACCAGCTCGGCCAGCCTGACCTGCAGCAGAAAGGGGCTGATACGTAACCAGAGCACCAACCCTCATCAGAAAATTCCTCCGTCATGCTCTCTGGGGATTTTTATGATGGTGATCCTGGCTTCGAAATCAGGGATCACATGAACAACCAACTGCTCAAACTGTGATGGCTCTGGACAAAGACTCCAGTCTCCAAGGACATACCTTGGTGGTTTCCTATTTGCTGATGTCTGATCACTAGCTGCTGGTTCTGAGCTGAACATTCCTTGTGGCCTGGACTTGTTCTCCAGTGCATTCACCCCATGCTCAGCTCAAGGAAAGCTCCACCTCAAGACCCGAACCTGTCAGCAGTGGGTTAGATCACGTACCTCAGCACCACACTGTCAAGGTGGATGTATTAATGATAAGACAAATAAAAAAGTCACCAAACAAGTACAGCCTTTGAATGTCGGTCTGGGATTGAGGAGAAGTCATGCTACCATGTAAACTTGATGTGAAGGAGCCAATGTGGGACTGAGGTGAACAAAGTTAAAAATCACACAACACCAGGTTATAGTCCAACAGACTTATATGGAAGCACTCCCTTTCAGAGTGTTGCTTCTTAATCAGGTGGTTGTGAAGCAGGACCATAAGACACAAAATTTAATAGCAAAAGATTACAGTGCCATGCAACTGAAATGATATCTTGAACAAACCGATATAGCTGTTTAGTCTTTCATCATTTAAAGTGGGTTGTTTCATTAATATGTAAATCCCAGAACTGCTTTTAAGTCACATTCTCATGATAACTCAAGTTTTTTTTAAAAAAAGGTGACATCTCAGCTCAGACAATATGTTAAAACAGTCATCCCCGACAGGCAAGCCCTACGCATACACAGGTTCTGTTTAGGTGAAGAGGAACATGACAGACAGGTCAAGGATTCCCAACATAAGAACAGGCTACGATGCTCAACTCATCGATCACCAGTTCCGATGTGCCACAGCGAGAAACTGTAATGACTTCCTCAAGAGACGATACAACCGATGAGGAACCCTTCGTTGTTCAGTACTTCGGGAGCATAGAAATTACACCATGTTCTTCGCATCTTGTAACATATTATCGATGAGGATGAGCACCTCGCCAAGATCTTCCCTATGCCTCCACTTCTCACCTTCAAACAACCACCAAACCTTAAACAGACCATCGTTCGCAGCAAACTGCCCAGCCTTCAAGAACAACATCAACCACAACACCGTAAAACTCTGCCATGGCCACCATTGCAAGGCTTGCCTGAGTGTGGAGACACCACCCACCAAGTACGCGGCAGGTACTCGGGTGACTTTGCCAACGTTGTCTATCTCATACTCTGCAGGCGAGGATGCCCCATACATAGTACATTGGCGAGACCGAGCAGAAGCTACGACAATGGGCGAATGAACGCCACGCAACAATCACCAGAAAGGGGGCGTTCCCTCCCAGTTGGAGAAAACTTCAGTGGTCAGGGACATTCGGCCATGGACCATTCTCCACAGTGGACATCGGGATATGTAACAATGCAAAGTGGCCAAACAGAAACTGATACCCAAGTTCGGTATCCATGAGGATGGCCTCAACTGGGATCTTGGGTTCATGTCACACTACAGGTGACCCCACTACAGTATATACTCTCATACACACACCCACAATCACACCCGTCCTGTTCACCATTGCAGTATAGCACACCGCCAGGTACACTAACACAGTACAGTAAAACTGCCCTGTACATTAATACAGTATACCACACCCATCCTGTACAATTACACAGTATACCACACTCACTCTGTACACTATCACAGTATACCACACCCATCCTGTACAATTACACAGTATACCACACTCACTCTGTACACTATCACAGTATACCACACCCATCCTGTACAATTACACAGTATACCACACCCACTCTGTACACTATCACAGTATACCACACCCATCCTGTACAATTACACAGTATACCACACTCACTCTGTACACTATCACAGTATACCACACCCATCCTGTACAATTACACAGTATACCACACCCACTCTGTACACTATCACTGTATACCACACCCATCCTGTACAATTACACAGTATACCACACCAGCCCTGTACAGTGTATCACACTCACATTGTACAATTACACAGTATATCACATCCACCCTGTACAATTACACAGTACACCACACCTGCCCTATACAACTGCACTGTATACCACACCAGCCCTGTGCAATTACACAGTATACCACGCCTGCCCTATACAACTGCACTGTATACCACACCCACCCTGTACAATTACACAGTACACCATGCTTGCCCTATACAATGGCACTGTATACCACACCAGCCCTGTACAGTATACCACACTAGCCCTGTACAATTACACAGTATACCACACCCACCCTGTACAATTACACAGTACACCACGCCTGCCCTATACAACTGCACTGGAAACCACACCCACCCTGTACAGTATACCACACCCACCCTGTACAATTACACAGTACACCACGCCTGCCCTATACAACTGCACTGTATACCACACCAGCCCTGTACAGTATACCACACCCACCCTGTACAATTACACAGTATACCACACCAGCCCTGTACACTATCACAGTATACCACACCCACATTGTACAATTACACAGTTTATCACACCCACCCTGTACAATTACAGATTACACCACGCCTGCCCTATACAACTGCACTGTATACCACATCAGCCCTGTACAGTATACCACACCCACCCTGTACAATTACACAGTACACCACGCCTGCCCTATACAATTGCACTGTATACCACACCAGCTCTGTAGGTATACCACAGCCACCCTGTACAATTACACAGTACACCACGCCTGCCCTATACAATTGCACTGTATACCACACCAGCCCTGTACAGTATACCACACCCACCCTGTACAATTACACAGTATACCACACCAGCCTTGTACACTATCACAGTATACCACACCCACATTGTACAATTACACAGTATATCACACCCACCCTGTACAATTACAGATTACACCACACCTGCCCTATACTACTGCACTGTATACCACACCCACCCTGTACAATTACACATTACACCACGCCTGCCCTATACAACTGCACTGTATACCACAGAGCATTACTGGAGTAAACATTGGTCTCCATCCCTTTGTAGTTGAGGAAAAACTGCTTCATTTTATCATTTGATGGTGCATTCCCCAGTAATCTGGTTGAAGAATGTTTCTTATAATCTGTTGATCGTTTGTTTGGGAGATTTGCGGTATGGTTAATACTCTGACAACAATAAAGAATGCTCTCTATCATCAGCCAATAGCGTCATGTCTAACATTAAACCTTTCAGTCCTGCAGTGTCAGTCCTTGAAAATTTTGCTTTTCTTTGAGTAGCTTCACAGAGCGGCAGAATATCAGACTTGTGTCCACACAAGGTTAGACAGCGTCACCCAGAGGTGGCCCGTGTCAACTTGTACAAGAGCGCACTGAGAGTTAACAGTTTCGCTGCTCCTTGGATGCTGCCTGAACTGCTGAGCTCTTCCAGCACCACTAATCCAGAATCCATTCATTTCTCTAGTGTCTATCACCAAGAGGTTGTGTCATTCACATGAGTCATTCTTTCATCTGCCCTCAAAGGCAGAACAAGAAAACACTCAGAGGTGAAGATCAAAAGGTTGTGTAGCTACTTTAGGAGTGAATTGAACAGTTTGATCATATTTCATTATTTCAGCTTTGTGTAATGACAATGAAAAAGCAGAACACTCCATACCTCATCTCCAACCCAACATCTGTCAGGATTCTCACTTAGCTTAAACAAAAAGTGTCAAACTATTATCTAATATTTTTAAACACTAAACATTCCTCAAGACATTTTCTTCAGCAAAACTATCTTGTCCTAAAAATCCTGATCAGCTTTTGCATTGTTATGATTAGGGTGGTGCTGGAAAAGAACAGCAGGTCAGGCAGCATCTGAGGAGCAGGAATAACAACGTTTCGGGCAAAAACCCTTCATTAGGAATGAGGCCTCATTCGGGCTTTTGCCCAAAACGTCATTTTTCCTGCTCCTCAGATGCCGCCTTACCTGCTGTGCTTTTCCAGCACCACTCTAACCTAGACTCTGATCTCCAGCATCTGCAGTCCTCACTTTTGCCTTTTGCTTTGTTATGCCTTGCCACAACTGTTCAACAAACCTTGAAGGGAAATATCTGGATATTATCACCATACTATATCAGAAGTCATACATAGTCCAACAGGTTTATTTGAAATCACAAGCTTTCAGATTACTGTTCCACGGCGGGTCGGTGTGGACTTGTTGGGCCGAAGGGCCTGTTTCCACACTGTAAATAATCTAATCTAATCTAATCATGATCACTATAATACAGCTGTGTACTGACAGGATAAAACTCTCAATCGACAGTGGGGTGCTGGAAAAGCACAGCAGGTCAGGCAGCAGCCGAGGAACAGGAGAATCGACGTTTCGGGCAAAAGCCCTTCATCAGGAATCATTCCTGATGAAGCGCTTTTGCCGGAAACATCAATTCTCCTGCTCCGAATGCTGCCTGACCTGCTGTGCTTTTCCAGCATCACACTCTCGACTCTAATCTCCAGCATCTACAGTGCTCACTTTCTCCCAGGATAAAACCCTCCTTCATGCTCTGTCCATTTGCAGCACGACACAATGAGGGAAACAGGCTATAATTCACATCTGAGTTATTAGTTTATGTCCAGAGTTGTTTGTGATTGTAATGCATTTATGTCAATATCAGGAGCTATAATAAAAGCTTATTGAATATTTCAGCAATAGCTTGTGGTTCACTAATTCATATAATATGTGAGCTAACATAAAAACTACTCCTTTGGGTACAAATACTTTTTTGAAGTAAAATCCTATTGGCGAATTGAAAGTGGATCATATATACAAAACATAACAGGGTTAGCTGCTGTGACCATTTATAAAGACGCAACTCTCAGATCCAGAATATCACATCATGATGACAAGCAGCAGTAACTTTATAAAAGAGGCATCACTGAAGATTATACAACCCTGGATTTTGAATGTTACCAGCACAATTTCTGAATATTAATATCCAGACTAACAGCAAGCAGACAGAAATAGCATCTTTGTACGTTAAAAGTTTATGTCCTGGAAGATCCCAACCTCTTTTACAAAATAAAGCAAAAAGTATCAGCCTGCTTCCTCATATTAAAAGCTAAGATTCACCAGTTGAAAGACTTCTTACAGACTTATCAGGTTTTTGTTTTAAAAAAGGCTCTTTACAGTTTAATGCTAAAATCAGAAGACAGAAGACACCTTCAATTTGAACACAAAGGCTCTTTATGTGTAAAATGGCACTTTAAGCTTTAAAAGCTTATTTTCTAGTATAAAGAAGTTTATCTGTGTGCTGAGGGCGGCTGGTTATACTATTTTGTTTCCCCAAATCAATGTCAAAATGTCAATTATACCATCACTCTGATTTTGGTGCAAACTCTTGTTAGCAGCTGAAACCTGCTACTACATTCCTTCATTTCTTAATAGATAGCATCAAAATTCCTTAAAGTTTTCTGCCATGAAAATTAAATTAAAACAGGGGCAGGAGTGAAAATTAAAAGGATCAAACAGCGAGACAAGTAAAGCAAAGAAAAACAAGACTTGCATCATATAAAAGCAACAGAACCTCAACAAAAGGCAAACATTGAATTATGGATTGGGCAGCATGTTATGTATTCAATTAATTAGCTATTTAACCAACATGAACAGCTTTATTTCATAGATCAGCAAGAAACAACTTTGAAAAGATATCTCTAAAAATCTTAATGCATCAGCAAAGACAGGCTAATTACTTGGAAGATACCAAACATGTGGAGAGCTTGAGGACCAGCTCATGTAAAAGTAGGAACCAGTTTCCAGATTAACTGACTGTAATTTATAGCAAATAAACAAAAACACCAGGAGTCTATTGATAGCTCTGTTGCCAGATGCTGCAGGAAAGCGTATGAGTGGGAGTTCTCCAAAAAGAATTCACAAAGAGGCTAATTGAGTCGGCAATTATCTTTTCACTCAATAATGTCTCATTGATGATCTTCCACGGAAGAAGAAAAACAGCCATACAATTGACAGCTTTCTAGAAGGTGAACACCAGCATAAATCTATAGTGGCAGCCAACATCAGTTAAATGCTATAGATACAAGCAACTCTAATGCACTAATGGGCAGACAAATGCAGAGAATCACCTCAAATTTGTCACAGATGTGGTTTGTTCCATTTATCAGAAGTTGTCTAGTCTTCACCTTTACAATATATGTGGCACCAAAGAACATTAGATAATATGTGCAGAAAATACGGTCCCAAAGTCAAGTCAATATACCCAGATCTCAGTATAGTAACCATTCACCAGATTCAAGCCAGAAGCACTGCGTTGAATATAGAAGAGATGTAGGGCTTGTTTCTTCAAAGATAGAGGTGAAACAGGCACACCATTAATGAGTGAGTAGTGAGCCAGCAAATCTATGCACCAGATACACAGTGAGAGTCAGAAACCCAGTCAGAAATACTGAGACCACAAAGGCTTCTGAAAGATACTACCAGCTACGGTTGTATGAAGTAATTACTGTCCATAGCATTACATTGTGAAGAAACAGAAACCACTGTGACCAATAGACCACATGCCAAGCATTGCATGACAAGAGGAAGAAAGCAAACTCTCCACATGGTTATGTGATGATTAAATTAGATTAGATTACTTACAGTGTGAAAACAGGCCCTTCGGCCCAACAAGTCCACACCGACCCGCCAAAGCGTAACCCACCCATTCGCGTACAATTACCCCTTTACCTAACACTACGGGCAATTTAGCATGGCCAATTCACCTGACGTGCACATCTTTGGACTGTGGGAGGAAACCGGAGCACCCGGAGGAAACCCACGCAGACACGGGGAGAATGTGCAAACTCCATACAGTCAGTTGCCTGAGTCGGGAATTGAACCCGGGTCTCTGACGCTGTGAGGCAGCAGTGCTAACCACTGTGCCACCGTGCCACCCACAATGATGCTGAGTGACAGCAAGAAGGAGCAAGACAACAAACTTGGCAAAGAGCAACACCCAGCTGGTCAGGTGGGTATACAATTAACTGATCAGGAAGATTTGTCAAACCTCCAAAATGTGATATCGAAGTTTGAATTTTTAATCTCATTAACTCTATTTAAATCATTATTGACTGACAACACCTTTCTATGTACAATTATGTAAATTAACTTGGGAGGGGATTTTTTTCTCTTTTGATGTTGTGTCATAATTTACAGCTCGTACCTTTAAAAAACATACTCATAATATCACCATATCACATCATATGGTCCAATGATATAAACTCTCAGGCTTTATCTTGTGCAATTCTCTTGCAGCATGATATGGTGAGGGACGTGTGTTACAGTTTACATCCAATTTGCTGTCAATATCAATCACTGTAATAACAGGTTATTGAATGTTTCTATCCTAACGCATTAAGGACAGAACCCCCCCCGGTCCTCACCTTCCACCCCACTAACTTCCGTATACATCGTATTATCCTCCACCATTTTCGCCACCTCCAAATGTACACGACCACCAGGGATATATTTCCCTCCCCATCCCTAACCACTTTCCGTAAAGACCATTCTCACCGCAACTACCTGGTCAAGTCCACGCCGTCCAACAGCCCACCCTCCCGTCCTGGCACCTTCCCCTGCCACCGCAAGAATTGCAAAACCTGCGCCCACACCTCCTCCCAAGGCCACAAAGGAGCCTTCCACATGCATCAAAGTTTTACTACACTTCCACACGTATCATTTACTGTATCTGTTGCTCCTGATGCGGTCTCCTCTACATCGGGGAGACAGAAGTCTACTCACAGAGTGCTTCAGAGAACATCACTGGGATGTCTGCCAGTCTGCAGAGGACATGCAGGTCCTAGGCCTCCTCCATCGTCACTCCTTAACACCCAATACCTGGAGGATGAACGCCTCATCTTCTACCTCGGGACCCTCCAACCCTAAGACACCAATGTGGACTTCTTCAGTTTCCTCATTTCCCCTACCCCCACCTTACCCCAGTTCCAACATTCCAGCTGTCATGACCTATCCCACTTGTCCACCTTTCTTCCCACCTATCCACTCCAACCTCCCCTCTGATTTATCACCTTTACCCCCACTTCCATTCACGTATCACACTCTCAGCTACCTTCCCCCTAGCCCCTCTCCGCTCCCATTTATCTCTCCACCCCCAGACCTCATTCCTCTTGAAGGGCTTTTGCCCGAAATGTTGATTTTCCTGCTCCTCGGGTGGTGCCTGACCCGGTGTGTTTTTCCAGCACCAACTCTCGACTCTAATCTCCAGCATCTGCAATCCTCACTTTCACCTCAGTATTATCTAACCCTCATGTCTAATTCTTATGACAGGAGAGGTAACATGAACATTACCTCATCAGGTATGAATACCTTGAAGATAAAATCAAAACTGCAATTTCTAAATTTGTGACTGGCAATAAATTGTGGAGTCTAGACAATGCCAAGGAGGATGACAATTCATTACAGGAAGACATGAATAAACTCTCAGAATGATCAAGTACTCGGCAAAGGAGTTTAAACACATAAATGTGAGATGGTATATTTTGATACAAAGAACAAGGAATTTAGTTATTACCTAGCAGCTGTGAATCTAGAAGGGAAGAGAATCCAAGGAATTGCTGAGGGAAAATACATCAATAAAACTACTCTATGAGCGAGCAAGGTCATTTAGAAAAAGCAAACTATGCACTTTTTTATTTTGAGATAGATAAGAATGAAAAGTAGGAATGGTTAAGGTTAGGAAAGGTCTGATAAAAAGTAAAGGTGTGATATATCTGTGAAGCACCTTGACTTAAATACATTCCTTCTGTTTGTCATATCATATAAAGGGGATTGAAACAACAGAGAGGGTATTTGGGGATTTAAAATTATGGTACCAGAAATGTGGGAGTTAAAGAAAGGGAAAGGAATTACTAGCTGGGTGTCTGCTCTCATGGAAAAAGAAGATTCTGGAAAGTGTAAAAATAGGTAAGTCCCCTGAGCCTGATGAGATTTATCCGAGGATTCTGTGGGAATCCAGGGAGGAGATTGCTGAGCCTTTGGCTTTGATATTTATGTCACCATTGTCTACAGGAATAGTGCCAGAAGACTGGAGGAGAGCAAATATTGTCCCCTTGTTCAAGAAGTGGAGTAGAGACAACCCTGGTAATTATAGACCAGTGAGCCTTACTTCAGTTGTAGGTAAAAAGTTGGAAAGGATTATAAGAGCTAGGATTTATAATCATCTAGAAAGGAATAAGCTGATTAGGGATAGTCAACAGAGTTTTGTGAAGGGTAGGTCATGCCTCACAAACCTTATTGAGTTCTTTGAGAAGGTGACCAAACAGGTGGATGAGGGTAAAGTGGTTGATGTGGTGTAAATGGATTTCAGTAAGGCATTTGATAAGGTTCCCCATGGTAAGCTATTGGACAAAATACAGAGGCATAGGATTGAGGGTGATTTAATGATTTGGATCAGAAACTGGCTAGCTGAAAGAAGAAAGAGGGTGGTGGCTGATGGGAAATATTCATCCTGGAGGTCAGTTACTAGTGAGGTACTGCAAGGATCTATTTTGGGTCCACTGCTGTTTGTCATTTTTATAAATGACCTGGATGAGGGTATAGAAGGATGGGTTAGTAAATCTGGGGATCCCACTAAGGTTGGTAGAGTTGTGGATAGTGGTGAAGGATATTGTGTGTTACAGAAGGACATAGATAAGCTGTAGAGCTGGACTGCAAAATGGCAAACGGAGTTTAATTCAGAAAAATGTGAGGTGATTCACTTTGGAAGGAGCAACAGGAATAAAGAGTACTGGACTAATGGTAAGGTTCTTGGTAGCTTAGATGAGCAGAGAGAACTCAGTGTCCAGGGACATAGACCTGTGAAAGTTGCTACCCAAGTTGACAGGGCTGTTAAGAAGGCCTACAGTGTGCTAGCTTTTATTAGTAGAGGAATTGAGTTTTGGAGCCACAAGGTCGTGCTGTAGCTGTACAAAATGCTGGTGCAGCCACACTGGAGTATTGCATTCAGTTCTGGTCACTGCATTACAAGAAGGATGTGGAAGCTTTGAAAAGGGTTCAGAGGAGATTTACTCAGATGTTGCCTGGTATGGAGGGAAGGTCTTATGAAGAAAGGCTGCGAGACTTGAGGCTGTTTTCATTAGGAGAAGGAAGATTGAGAGGTGACTTAATTGAGACATACAAGGTAATCAGAGGGTTAGATAGGTTGGACAGTGAGAGCCTTTTTCCTCAGATGGTATAGGGGACATAGCATTAAATTGAGGGGTGATAGATATAGGACAGATGCCAGAGGTAGCTTCGTTATTCAGATAGTAGTAGGGGTGTGGAATGCACTGCCTGCAACAGTTGTAAACTCGCCAACTTTAAGGTATTTAAATGGTCATTGGATAGTCCTATGGATGAGAATGGAATAGTGTAGGTTAAATGGGTTTTAGATTGGTTACACAGGTCGGTGCAACACCGAGGGCCGAAGAGTCTGTAATGTTCTATGTTCTATGTTCTAAGACTGAGGGGTGGCCTAATCAAGGGCTAATCAAGACCTAAACAAGGATTAAGAAATGATGAAAGGCTTTGAGTGAATGGATAAGAAAACAATGTTTTCTCTTGTGGGAAAGAACAGTACTAGAGGTTTTCAGCATAAGGTGATCACTGAGGAATCCAGCAGAAACTTGTTTATTGAAAGAATGGTGAACAACTCGGTGAAATAACTCAACAGAAGCCAGTGTCCTGTCACCAAGTCACCCTTTAGTTACATGTGGAGAGTCATCAAATCATAGAATCCCTGCAGCGTTGAAGCAGGTCATTTGATCCACCAAGCCCACATCAACCCTCCGAAAAGCATCTCATTCAGACCTACTCCTCTACCCTATTACCCTGCATTTGTCATGGTTAATCCACCTAGCCTACACATCTCTGCACACTATGGACAATTTAGCATGACCAATTTACCTAACCTATATACCTTTGGACTGTGGGAGGAAACCCATTGAGACACAGGGAGAATGTGCAAGCTCCACACAGAGAGTCGTTGGAGTTTGGAATCGAATCCAGATCCCTGAAGCTGTGAGGCAGCAGTGCTAACCACTGTGCTACTATGCCATCCATCCATGACACTGTATCAGCTCCCACAGAGCCAGCTCTCAGAATGAACAGGATGTCTGATACTCCTGGTTTGTGGGCGTCAAGGTGGCACAGTGGTTAACACTGCTGCCTAACAGTGCCAGAGACCCGGGTTCAACTCCCACCTCAGGCAACTGAGGTGTGAGTTTGCACATTCTCCCTGTGTCTGCCTGCGTGGGTTACCTCCTTGTGCTCTGGTTTCCTCCCACAGTCCAAAAATGTGCAGGTCAGGTGAATTGGCCATGCTAAATTGCCCGTAGTGTTAAATGAAGGGGAATGGGTCTGGGTGGGTTGCTCTTTAGAGGGTCGGTGTGGACTTGCTGGGCCGAAGGGCCTGTTTCCACACTGTAAGTAACCTAAAAAGAAAATCTGTCAGTCTGGGCTCCCTGATTGCTCCAGATTAACAGACCAATCAGGGAACTCATCCTGTGAAATAAACCTGACCTCATTATAATCACAACAGTGGAACCTGCTCCCACAGAGAATGCTTGAAGGAAATAAAATAGATACACCTCAGGGAAAACTAGAAAAGCACACAAGGTGAGGGGGGGGGGGGGGGGGGCGCCAATCGATGGTTACAATAATAGCTTTGGTGGGGAGGGGGGGGGGGGTGCTCAGGGGAGTGATATTATACCTGGACTGTTAATCCAAAACCCCAGATAATGTTCAGGGGACCCATGTTTGAATCCGGCCACAACAGATGGCAGATTTTAAATTCAATAAATATTTGGAATTAAAAATCTAATGATGACCATGAATCCACTGCATATCATCATAAAAACAGATATTCTTTAGGGAAGGAAACTGCTGTCCTTACCCTGTCTGGCCTATATGTGACTCCAGACCCACAGTAATGTGGTTGAATCTTTACTGCCCTCTGGGCAATTAGGGATGGGCAATAAATGCTGTCCTAGCTAGCAACACCCTCATCCTGTCAATAAATAATAGAAAAAGCTTTAGGAAATGGGAGGAAGGGGGCATTTGGTTTCTTATGTCTGCTCCACCATTCAATAATGTCACGGCTGACCTGTATGCAGTCTAAACTCCATCGTCCTGCCGGCTCCCAAACTCTCTATACCCACCCCATATCCTTCAACTCCCTCAAGAATCAAAAACCTTTCTGAAATGCAGACTGGAATAAAGCCAATGTCCTGGCCTCCACTGTTCTCTGGGCAAAGAATTCCAAAAGCTCCCAGGCTTCTAACAGGAAGTTTATGCTCATCTCTGTCCTGAGTGGGAGATCCTCCCACTTCGAGCCTGCACTGGCGGTGCAGGCTCGAAGGGCTGAATGGCCTACTCCTGCACCTATTGTCTATCCTTTGTTCTTAAACTCAATCAGCACTTATTGTCCATTCCTAACCACCTCTAGAGAAGGTCATGTTAAACAGTCATCTTAAACCATTTCTCCATTTGATGTCAGGACACCCACAATTCCAGAGGGAGTCTGAGATTCCCCCGAAAAAGAAATGAATTCTCAACTTACTTCAGAATCTTACCTCTGTTTTTTTAAAACTCAAATTAATATGGTCTCAGCATTTCCTCAGAAAACAAACTCTTTTCTCCCAGATTCAGACCTGTGAACCTTCCCTGAACCACATTCAATGTAATTAAATCCTTCCTTAAGTGAGGAAACCAAAACCACAAAAAGTGCTCCAGATGTTGTCTCACTCAATGTCCTACATAGTTGTAGCAAGAATTCCGTTTTTTTTTTATACACAGTCCATTTCCAAAAAAAAAGAGTAACATTTCAAAGCTGTCTCCTGAATATAAAGACAAAACATTAACCTTTCATTTTGGTTGAGTTGATCTGCTGGTAGGGAGTTGTGAAAGGTGAAGAAAGGTCAGATGTCTCTTGACTATCTCTGGGATGTGAAACCCCAGATGGGAAGATCACTCCCACAACTGGGTCTCAGAGGACCAGCAGTTGTTCCTTTACCCAGAGACAAAATAGGGAAGGAAAGATGAGAGGTGCCTCAGAAGTGTATAAACACCAGCATGAACTGTTAGCGGTTGGTCTACATTCATTACAGCTACTGGAAAACCAACTAACCTGGGTAGCTGGTTAAACCTAAGGAGGAGTTTAAATTCTAGACTTGCCAACTCATTAAACATTTTCAAAATGCCTGGTCATTTCTTGGGACTGGCTACTACATCTTGGTAAGAGCCAGATGTCAGTAGGTTTGATTCAATTCACCAACACGTGTCAATTCCACTGTCATTAATACTCCCCATGACTCGTCCATAATCGAACCCTCTCAGCTCCAACAGAATGGCCTCCTTGTGACCAGGCACCGATGACTGAATGCCAATAGAGTCCAATGCTCTAGGAAATTTCTCTTGCAAACATGATACATTGCAGCAATTCCATCTTCAGCACTTTCCAATCCCATGATCTCTACCAGTTAGAAGAATAAGGACAGCAGATACAGGAACACCACCCCTTGTAAGTTCCCTTCCGAGTCACTCACAATCTCGACTTGGAAATGTATCATGGTTCCTTCAATGTCACTGTGTCAAAATCCTGTACTCCTTTCCAGATAGCATTGTGGGTAAACCTACAGCAGATGGACTGCAACAGTTCAAGAAGGCAGCTCACCCCCACCTTCTCAGCAGCAACTAGGAATGAGCAATAAATGCTGGGCCCAGTTGATAATGCTTATTAACTGGGACGATGGAAAAAAAATTGTGATATAGAATCGACCCTAAAATGTTGTGATCGATGATGAATTAAGAAGGATGCAAAAAACCTTCCCCCAATAAAAGTTAAATCCATTTCTTAATTCTCCCTTGTATGTATTTTTTGAATTGAGGTGGTAAAGCAGACTTGCTGTACTTATGATGAAGTCTATCAATATGTGATAAAATGGTGATGTTAACACCTATGAAGTGGAATGTATTTAATTTTTATCACATTATTAATTAATTGTGATATTAACTTCTGAGGTGCAGTATTTTTAATAATTCCTAATAAAGCAAAACAGCTAAAGTTACAAAGTTAACTGTGAGCAAATTTCAGTAACTGTTTTCAACAGAAGAAATTCAGGTGCTGTCATGCTTGGATTTGACTCAAAAATTGTCTTCAAGCAGTAATGATATTTTTTAATGAGAGTCACATTTTCTGATTTCTGTACCTGAACTCTCCTTCATCAAAGGATTGTAACAAAAGCCCACAGTTTTATTTATGGAGTCATCAAAATATTTAATTTCAGACTCACAGGGAGCATTCCCACTTTGTTTTAGAACAACAATAGAGTCAAGCATTGGTCAATAAACAGATCATAGTTTCACTTATTACAGATCTTATTACAGATCTTATTACAGATCTTATTCTTGGTATCTTCAGAAATTATTTTCTTCTATGTAATCATTACTGTATTTGTATAAAAATCAATTTATCACTTTTTAGTAAAAGAAATAAAAACTCAAAGGTTTCTGCATCGCTAAAATACCATTGTATTGCATTGCAAAGAACAGTGTGTCACACTTTATGAATTTTCATTGTGCTGAACAAATCTCCAGTTATCATTTATTGAAAAATCAAATCACACAGAAATAATAAAATTCATAAGAACAATTGCAAACACTTCCCAAAACCATACAGCCAATGAAATGGATTTTCACTCAAACACAGCTCTTACAAAAACTGAATGTAAAACATTTTGTAAAATTATGTCTTTTTCCTAAATCAGTCAAATTCATGATTGGTATTCAAAAATCAATTTATGGTGAGCTGCTCTTATTATCACAATGGGTTTTGCTTTCACGTACAAATTTAACTTTAAAGAACTTTTCTGGCATTAACAGATATTTCTTTTCTCAGGGAATTGATTGTAAAATGGATTGGAGCAAAAGATCAGTTACAATCATTGGAATGACAGGGCAAGCTGGAAATGCCAAAATGGCCTTCTTCTATTTCTTGTGTTCCTGTGTTAAACCTACCTCTGTTTAACACCCAAACTGAACCACTCACTTGGCAACCAGCGAAATTGTATGTCCACTTGGAAATAAATCTCTGCTTCTGTCCGTGTCATGAGATACTCTACAGGGGTTACCACTCTCTGTCTTTCAGCATTAGGGCCAATCCAGTATCTCTGGATTAAAAGCTTCTATTACCTCTACACCAGATCACAATGACAAACAAAAACTATGATACACTAAACTTGGGTGATGCTGCAAACCCAAAATTAATATGAACTGCAGCAGCTCAGATACTTTCACTAAGACAGCCAGAAAATATCATGAACAGGATTGAAGGGGATAAAAAGGAATTTTGTGTTTTAATTTCTTTTTTCAGTTTTTGTAAAAGGATGATAAAAGGATTAAATATTTATAGAGAGAAGAGAAGGCAGTTACAACCTGGAAGGTAAATGTATGTTTTCAGTTGATGGAATGAAGTTGCTGTGAGAGTTGATTAAGCAATATCTGGTTACAATGAAAGAGCTGTCAATCAAATCCATTGTTCCCCAGCCTTAGTCATGATCCTCAGTCATGTTCCTGCTCAATGGCTTTAATAGGAAAAAAGTCCCATCATCTAAAATACTGGACCAAATCCCTGGACTTTTCAAAACTTTTAAAATTAAAGGGACAGCTGGGCCAAGCTCTGGGAAAAATACACAAACACAGAGATGGCTGCCTAGAATTCCAATTTACAACTCCACAGAAGAAAACAAGATACCAAACTTTGCATTGTAGACTGAAACTAATCTTTACACCTTAGGCTACACAACACAGAGAATATGGAGCCTTAAGAGATACTGGACATTCAACCTCAATTAAAGTCCATTCACATGGGGTGGCATGGTGACTCAGGGGTTAGCACTCCTGCCTCCCAGCGCCAGGGACCCGGCTTCGATTACCACCTTGAGCAACTGTCTATGTGGAGTTTGCACATTCTCCCCGTGCCTGCGCGGGTTTGCTCCGGTTTCCTCCCACAATCCAAAGATGTGCAGGTCAGGTGCATAGGCCATAGTGTTCAGGGATGTATCAGTTAGGAGTAAAATGTACAGTAATAGGGAATGGGTTTGGGTGGGATACTCTTTGGAGGGTCAGTGCGGACTTGTTGGGCCAAAGGGCCTGTTTCCAAAATGTAGGGATTCTATGACTCACACTTCCTCTTAACTATCAGGAAAGAAGTTGGCTTCAGAAGGGAACCTAGTTCAAGGATATGGGGCTGCTCTATAGTGAGGAGAAAATGACGACTGCAGATGCTGGAGATCAGAGCTGAAAATGTGTTGCTGGAAAAGCGCAGCAGGTCAGGCAGCATCCAAGGAACAGGAGAATCGACGTTTCAGGCATAAGCCCTTCTTCAGGTCTATAGTGAGCCTGTGGAATTCACTGTTACAGGAAGCAGTTGAGACATTGAAGTTTCTCATTCCTGGATCCATTCTCATAAATCATTTCTCTACACCTTGAATGTATTGACATCAGTCTGTACAACCACAAGAAACATTGAAACTTAGGAACAGGAGGAGGCCATTCAGCCCTTCAAGCCTACTCTGCCATTTAATAAGATCATGGCTGATCATCCAACTCAGAACTCTATATAACACCTTCTTTAAAACAGTCAATGTCTTAGCCTCAACTGCTTTCTGTAACAGTGAATTCCACAGGCTCACCACAGACCACCCCAATATCCTTGAACTAGGTTCTGGACTCCCCAGTCATCAACAATTTCCTTCCTGCATTAACTCTGTCCAGTCTCACTGGAACAACTATACCGTTAAAGCCTAGTAAGTGTCTTGTACACATTTAACATCATCTTTTTGCTCTTGTACTCAATGTCCCGTTAATAAAGCAGAGAATGCTGTATGTTGTACTGGGAGCTGTCTGACACCTTCAATAGTCTGTGCACATATACACTCAGCCCCCTCTGCTCCTGCATCCCCTTTAGACGTGTATTATTTTTCAACGTTCTTCTGATCAAAGTGCATCACTTCATACTTCTCTGCATTGAACCTCATCTGTCATCTATTCACCCACTCCACCTCTCAATGTCCTTTGGAGTTCCACGCTGTTTCTCACAGTTTACAATTCTTCCAAGTTTCTTGTCATCGACAGCTTTGAAATTGTCCCCTGCACACCAGTATCCAGATCATTCACATATTTCAGAAAAAGAACGGGCCCCAATACCGACACCTGGAAATCTACGGTAAACCATCCCCCAGCAAAAAAAATCTATTGACCATCAATCTGTTTCCTATCACTCGGTCAAATGTGTATGAAAGAGAGAGGGAGAATGATGGAGTACAAGACAGAGAAATAGAAAGGGGGAGAAAGAAAAAGACAAACAAAGTAAGAGAGAAGAAAAGAGAGACAGTGAAAAAGGGCAGATAACGAAGAGAGAGAAAGAGAAAAAGATGAGTGTGTAAGAGAGAGCACAAGAGAGAAAATAACAGAGAATGCAACAGAGAAAGAAGTGAATAAAGAAGAGAGAGAAAGGGAGAAATAGAGAATCACAGAGAAAGAGAGATAGAAAGGGAGAGAAGGGAGTTGTATTCTAACTGGGAGCAGTGCCTTTGGAAGCTGTTGAGTGACCTATGAAAATCTGGCCACATTCTGAAATGCAATAAGATATAAAGAGAGAAGCACAAGCAATAAATAAACTTCCAGAAAGTGGTCTGTAACTTGTCTAGAATTTAAAGCTTTCCTACGAGACGTTGGTGATGTCAGTTAATCTTAAAATGTCTTAGCGAATAAAATTAGCATGAGACCTGAAGCACTTTCTGAATTGTTCTAGTTCATTCATACAAGATGTGATTTGCCATGGAGATTTGTTGCTTGCTGGTAGCCAGAAATAAATGTCAGGAAAATACCCGAACCATCTTTAACCATTTTCCCTGGGTGACATGGATGCACAATCCATTCCTGCTCCAATTAAATGGCTTTGAAAATTTTAGTTTTTGTTTCATTATTGCAAAGAATGATTCTTTTAAAAAATTCATCAGCTTTTTCCATCGCCGCTGTATATGGAGAATGTTCCAGAAAATCCCTGGAAAATGTGGCTATATAAAGAACATTCTAGAAAGCCTGGGTAAATGGACTTTGTCTCAGAAAGGGCATAAGAACCAAAAACAGAAATTGCTGGAGAAACTCAGCAGGTCTGGCAGCATCTATGGAAGAAAGCAGAGTTAATGTTTTGAATCTAGTGACCCTTCCTCAGAACTGGAAAAAAATGGTATTTATGCTGTAGACAAAGAGGAGGTGTGGGGGGTGTTGGAAGAAGTGAGCAAATGGGTGGAGATGCACCCCAGAGAGAGAGAGAGACAGAGAAACGGAGAGAAAGAGAGAGAGAGCGAGGCAGAGAGAGATCTGAAAGTGGCGGGTGAACAAAGAGATTAATCAAGCAGATTCTGAGGAGTGGTCACTCAATCCAAAATGTTAACACTGATTTCTCTCCACAGATGCTGTCAGACCTGCTGAGCTTGTCCAGCAATTCCTATTTTTATCTAAGGAGATTATACATAGCAGGCCAGAACAGAGGAAAAACAGAATGAGTGATAATGAAGAGCTAAAAGTGAGGAAATGGACTAGTTGTGCTGAAGTTGTGCTACCCAAGATCCACAAGCCTGACCACCTTGGCCAAGCTATCATCTCAGCTTGCTCCTGCCCCATTGAATTCATCTCCACCTACCTCAACACTGTCCTATCCCCCCTAGACCAGGAACTCCCCACATACGTTTGGGACACCACCCATGCTCTCCACCTCCTCCAAGTCTTCCGTTTCCCCGGCCCCCAACACCTCATCTTCACCATGGATATCCAATCCCTCTACACCTCCATCCGCCATGACCAGGGCCTCCAAGCCCTCCATTTCTTTCTCTCATGACATCCCCACCAGTACCCTTCCACTGACACTCTTATTCATTTGACTGAACTGGCCCTCACCCTCAATAATTTCTCCTTCTAATCCTCCCACTTTCTCCAGATGAAAGGGGTTGCCATGGGCACCCGCATGCCTGTCTCTTTGTCGGCTATGTAGAACAGTCCATCTTCTGGAGTTAAACTGGCACCACTCCCCACCTCTTTTTCCATTACATTGATGAGTGCATTGGTGCTACCTCGTAGTCCCACAAGGAGGTCCAACAGCTCATCAACTTCACCAACACATTCCACCTTGACTTTAAATTCACCTGGAACACCTCTGACACCTCCCTCCTGTTCCTATACCTCTCCATCTCCATCCCACGAGAACCGACTCAACACTGACATTTTTTACAAACCTCCCACAGCTAACTGGATTACACCTTCTCCTATCCTACATCCTGCAAAAATGCTATCCCGTATTCCCAATTCCTCTGCCTCTGCCACATCTGCTCTCAGGAGGATCAGTTCCACCACAGAACACAACAAATGGCCTCTTTATTTAAAGATAGGAATTTCCCCTCTAACGTAATTGAAGATGCCCTCCAATGCATCTCATCCATGTCCCGCTCCTCTGCCCTTGAACCCCACCCCTCCAAACGCATAAAGGACAGAACAAGCAGAAAATGAGATGTTGTTCTTCGAGTTTGTGCTCAGGTTCAATGGAATATTATAACAAGCCTGAGACAGAGCTGTTGGCCAGGGTATAGGATGGTGTGTTGAAGTGGGTTAGAGACAAAAAAAACTGCAGATGCTGGGATCCAAAATACACAGGTAGGAGGCTGGAAGAACACAGCAAGCCAGGAAGCATCAGGAGGTGGAGAAGTCGATGTTTCAGGTGGAACTCTTCTTCAGGACTGGGCTGAAGAAGGTTACATCCAAAACATTGACCTCTCCACCTCCTGATGCTGCCTGGTGGGTTGAAATGGCAGGCAACTGGATGCTCAAAGTTTTTTTTAACTGGACAGAAGTTAGGTGTTCTGCAAAACAGTCACCCAGTCTGCATTTCATCTCTCCAATGTATTGGGCACCACATCATGAACTACACGATGGGCTTATCAGTGATAGGCAACATGGTTTTGTGCAGGGAAGGTCATGTCTTACCAACTTAATAGAACTCTTTGAGGAAATGACGAAGTTGATTGACGAGGGAAGTGATGGAGATGTCATATACACGGACATCCATAAGGCATTTGCTAAGGTTGCTGGAGAAAGTGAAGTCACATGGGGTCCAGGGTCTACTAGCTAGATGGATAAAGAATGTCTGGGCAACAGGAGACAGAGAGTGGTAGTGGAAGGGAGTTTCTTAAAAATGGACACCTGTGACTAATGGTGTTCCACAGGGCTTCGTGCTGGGACCACTGTTGTTTGTGATGTACATACATGATTTGGAGGAAGGTACAGGTGGTCTGATTAGCAAGTTTGAAGATGACACTAAGATTGGTGGAGTAGCAGATAGTGATGGGGACTGATGGAAATGTGTTGCTGGAAAGGCGCAGCAGGTCAGGCAGCATCCAGGGAACAGGAGAATCGACGTTTCGGGCATAAGCCCTTCTTCAGGAATTCCTGAAGAAGGGCTTATGCCCGAAACGTCGATTCTCCTGTTCCCTGGATGCTGCCTGACCTGCTGCGCCTTTCCAGCAACACATTTCCAGCTCTGATCTCCAGCATCTGCAAACCTCACTTTCTCCTCAGTGATGGGGACTGTCAGAGAATACAGCAGAATATAGATAGTTTGGAGAGGTGGGGCAGAGAAATGGCAGATGGACTTCAATCCAGGCAAATGTGAGGTGATGCATTTTGGAAGATCCAAATCAAAAGCAAACTATACAGTAGATTTTTGGATTGGATTCCCTACAGAGTGGAAACAGGATCTTCAGCCCAACAAGCCCATACCGACCCTATGATAAGTCACCCACCCAGACCCATTTCCCTCTGACTAATGTACCTAACACTATGGGCAATTTAGCATGGCCAATTCACCTGACCTGCACATCTTTGGACCGTGGGAGGAAACCAGAGCACCCGAAGGAAACCCAAAAGAAAAGCCCTGGCAAAAATTGATGAACAGAGAGATCTGGGTGTTCAGGTCCATTGTTCTCTGAAGGTGGCAACGCAGGTCAGTAAAGTGGTCATGAAGGCATACGGTATGCTTTCCTTCATCAGACGGGGTATTGAGTACAAGAGTTGGCAGGTCATTTTACAGTTATATAAGACTTTGGTTCAGCCACATTTAGAATACTGTGTACAGTTCTGGTCACCACATTACCAAAAGGATTTGGATGCTTTGGAGAGGGTGCAGAGGAGGTTTACCCGGATGTTGTCTGGTATAGAAGGCATTAGCTATGAAGAGCGGTTAAGTAGATTAGGAAGTAAGAAAGACAAAGGTTGAGGGGAGATTGAGATATATAAAACCATGAGAGGTATAGACAGGGTGGATAGCAAGATGCTTTTTCCCAGTGTAGGGGACCCAATTACTAGAAGTCACGAGTTCAAAGTGAGAGGGGAAAAGTTTAGGGGAAATATATGCGGAAAGTTCTTTATGCAGACATTTGTGGGTACCTGGAACACGTTGCCAGCAGAGGTGGTAGCAGCAGGAATGGTAGCGTCACTTACGATGTATCTGGACAGATACATGAAGGGGCAGGGAGCAGAGGGATACAGACCTTTAGAAAATAAGTGACAAGTTTAGATAGAGGATCTGGATAGATGCAGGCTTTGAGGACCGAAGGGCCTGTTCCTGTGCTGTAATTCACTACTTCACCTGGATGGTATGCGTTGGCCCTTGGATGGTGACAAAGGGGGAGGTAAACAGGCAGGTGTTACACCTTCTGCGATTGCATGGGAAGGTGCCATGGGGATGTGGGGAGATGTTTGCATGAAAGAGGAGTGGACCTGGTTTGATCAGTCTCTGCAGAAGGCTGACAAGGGAGAGGAGGGGAATATGTGTTTGGTTGTGACACTCCATTGGAGATGGTAGAAATGTCAGTGAATGATCCTTTGGATGTAGAGACTGGGGGAATGGAAGGTGAGGCCCAGAGGAACCTATTACTGTTGTGTGTAAAAGCAGGATATGGATCAAACATGGCCAACCATGAGAGCAGGAAATCCTTGATTGAGGAGAAAGGTGGACATTTCTGAGGCCCCTAGGCAGAGTTACAGAAACCAGCAGCAAGTAAAATACAAACACCATTCATGCCCACTCCTCATAGAGTCTGTGGTCACTCAAACATAAACTCATTTCCTATTATAGAGTCATAGAGTCATAGAGATGTACAGCACGGAAACAGACCCTTCGGTCCAACCCGTCCATTCCGATCAGATATCCCAACCCAATCTAGTCCCACCTGCCAGCACCCAGCCCATATCTCTCCAAACCCTTCCTATTCATATACCCATCCAGATGCCTCTTAAATGTTGCAATTGTACCAGCCTCCACCACATCCTCTGGCAGCTCATTCCATACACGTACCACCCTCTACGTGAAAAAGTTGCCCCTCAGGTCTCTTTCATATCTTTCCCCTATCACCCTAAACCTATGCCCACTAGTTCTGGACTCCCTGACCTCAGGGAAAAGACTTTGCCTATTTATCCTATCTATGCCCTTCATCATTTTGTAAACCTCTATAAGGTCACCCCTCAGCCTCCGACGCTCCAGGGAAAACAGTCCCAGCCTGTTCAGCCTCTCCCTGTAGCTCAGATCCTCCAACCCTGGCAACATCCTTGTAAATCTTTTCTGAACCCTTTCAAGTTTCACAACATCTTTCCAAGGAGACCAGAATTACACAAAATATTCCAACAGTGGCCGAACCAATGTCCTGTACAGCCGCAACATGACCACCCAACTCCTGTACTCAGTATTCTGGCAAATAAAGGAAAGCATACCAAACGCCTTCTTCACTATCCTATCTACCTGCGACTCCACTTTCAAGGAGCTATGAACCTGCAATCCAAGGTCTCTTTGTTCAGCAACACTCTCTAGGACCTTACCATTAAGTGTGTAAATCCTGGTAAGATTTGCTTTCCCAAAATGCAGCACCTCGCATTTATCTGAATTAAACTCCATCTGTCACTTCTCAGCACATTGGCCCATCTGGTCCAGATCCTGTTGTAATCTGAGGTAACCTTCTTCACTGTCCACTACACCTCCAATTTTAGTGTAATCTGCAAACCTACTAACTGTACCTCTTATGCTCGCATCCAAATCATTTATATAAATGACAAAAATTAGACGGCACAGCATCGATCCTTGTGGCACTCCACTGGTCACAGGCCTCCAGTCTGAAAAACAACCCTCCACCACCACCCTCTGTCTTCTACCTTTTAGCCAGGTCTGTATCCAAATGGCTAGTTCTCCCTGTATTCCATGAGATCTAACCTTGCTAACCAGTTTCCCATGAGGAACCTTGTCGAACGCCTTACTGAAGTCCATACAGATCACATCTACTGCTCTGCCCTAATCAATCTTCTTTGTTACTTCTTCAAAAAACTCAATCAAGTTTGTGAGACATGATTTCCCACGCATAAAGCCGTGTTGACTATCCCAAATCAGTCCTTGCCTTTCCAAATACATGTACATCCTGTCCTTCAGGATTCCCTCCAACAACTTGCCCACCACCGAGGTCAGGCTCACCGGTCTATAGTTCTCTGGCTTGTCTTTACCGCTCTTCTTAAACAGTGGCACCACGTTTGCCAACCTCCAGTCTTCCGGCACCTCACCTGTGACTATCGATGATACAAATATCTCAGCAAGAGGCCCAGCAATCACTTCTCTAGCTTCCCACAGAGTTCTCGGGTACACCTGATTAGGTCCTGGGGATTTATCCACTTTTTACCATTTCAAGACATCCAGCAATTCCTCCTGTGTAATCTGGACATTTTGCAAGATATCACCATCTATTTCCCTACAGTCTATATCTTCCATATCCTTTTCCACAGTAAATACTGATGCAAAATATCCATTTAGTATCTCCCCCATTTTCTGTGGCTCCACACAAAGGCCGCCTTGCTGATCTTTGTGGGGCTCTATTCTCTCCCTAGTTACCCTTTTGTCCTTAATATATTTGTAAAACCCCTTTGGATTCTCCTTAATTCTATTTGCCAAAGCTATCTCATGTCCCCGTTTTGCCCTCCTGATTTCCCTCTTAAGTATCCTCCTATTTTCTTTATACTCTTCTAAGGATTCATTTGATTTATCCTGTCTATACCTGACATATGCTTCCTTCTTTTTCTGAACCAAACCCTCAATTTCTTTCGTCATCCAGAATTCCCTATACCTACCAGCCTTCTCTTTCACCCTGACAGGAATATACTTTCTCTGGATTCTCATTATCTCATTTCTGACAGCTTCCCATTTTCCAGCTGTCCCTTTATCTGCGAATATCTGCCCCCAATCAGCTTTTGAAAGTTCTTGCCTAATACCGTCAAAATTGGCCTTTCTCCAAATTAGAACTTCAACTTTTAGATCTGGTCTATCCTTTTCCATCACTATTTTTAAACAAATAGAATTATGGTCGCTGGCCCCAAAGTGCTCCCCCACTGACACCTCAGTCACCTGCCCTGAGTAGGTCAAGTTTTGCACCTTCTGTAGTAGGTACATCCACATACTGATTCAGAAAATTGTCTTGTACACATTTAAGAAATTCCTCTCCATCTAAACCTTTAACACTATGGCAGTCCCAGTCGATGTTTGGAAAGTTAAAATCCCCAACCATAACTACCCTATTATTCTTACAGATAGCTGAGATCTCCTTACAAGTTTGTTTCTCAATGTCTCTCTGACTATTGGGGGGTCTATAATACAATCCCAATAAGGTGATCATCCCTTTCTTATTTCTCAGTTCCATCCAAATAACTTCCCTGGATATATTTCCGGGAATATCCTCCCTCAGCACAGCTGTAATCTCTTATCAAAAATGCCACTCCCCCTCCTCTCTTGCCTCTCTTTCTATCCTTCCTGTAGCATTTGTATCCTGGAACATTAAGCTGCCAGTCCTGCCCATCCCTGAGCCATGTTTCTGTAATCGCTATGATATCTCAGTCCCATGTTCCTAACCAATCCCTGGGTTCATCTGCCTTCCCTGTTAGGTCCCTTGCATTGAAATAAATGCAGTTTAATTTATTAGTCCTACCTTGTCCCTGCCTGCCCTGACCTTTTGACTCACTTCTATTCTCAACTGTACCTGTCTCTGATCGATCTCTTTCCTCACTATCCCCCGCCACCTTACCAGTTTAAACCCTCCCAAGCAGTTCTCGCAAATTTCCCTGCCAGTATATTAGTCCCCTTCCAATTTAGGTGCAATCTGTCCTTCTTGTGCAGGTCACTTCTTTCCCTAAAGAGATTCCAATGATCCAAAAATATGAATCCTTCTCCCATACACCAGCTCCTCAGCCATGCATTCATCTGCTCTATCCTCCTATTCCTGCCCTCATTAGCTCATAGCACTGGGAGTAATCCAGATATTACTACCCTTGAGGACCTCCTTTTTAAATTCCTACCTAACTCTCTTTAATCTCCCTTCAGAATCTCAACCTTTTCCCTTCCTATGTTGTTGGCTCCAATGTGGGCAATGACCTCCTGCTGGCCCCTCTCCCCCGTGAGAACATTCTGCACCCTCTCTGAGACATCCTTCATCCTGGCACCAGGGAAACAACACACCATTCTGCTTTTTCTCTGCTGGCCACAGAAATGTCTGTCTGTACCTCGGACTACAGAATTCCCTAACACAATTGATCTCTTGGAAGCCGACGTACCCCTTGTTGCAGTCTCAATACCAGAAACTTGGCTGTTCGTGCTACGTTCCCCTGAGAATCCATCACCCCCTACATTTTCCAAAACAGCATACCTGTTTGAAATGGGTA
This sequence comes from Chiloscyllium plagiosum, assembly GCF_037043375.1. NCBI lineage: Eukaryota > Metazoa > Chordata > Chondrichthyes > Orectolobiformes > Hemiscylliidae > Chiloscyllium > Chiloscyllium plagiosum. The sequence goes on along the minus strand of NW_028270172.1, from coordinate 1,023,132 downwards.
TAGCCACAAAAGACTCCTGCCCTAGGTGCCAACCTCTCTCACCCTACCTGGAGTTAACCCATCTATGTGACTGTATCTGAGACTTGCCCCCTTCCTATAACTGCCATCCATCACATACTGTAGCTGTTGCAAATTCCTCATCACTTCTATCTGTCTCTCCAACCGATCCACTCGATCTGATAAGATTCGCATCCAACAGCATTTATGGCAGATATAATCCGCAGTAACCCTTAAACTGTCTTTAAACTCCCACATCTGACAAGAAGTACATATCACTGCAAAGGCCATTTTTACTCCTTCACAATCTACAGACCCAGAAAATAACTCCGTCTTATTCCTCTACAAACACTGCCCCAGATTAAATTAATAGCTATGGCTTATATTTTAAGCTTAATCAAGAGACTTATCTCCAAAAACTTATAATCAAGAAAGAACCCACTGTACTCACTAATACAGCCTTTCTCTTGGACAGACTTAAAACAACAATTAACTTATCTGATTCTGTGTTGAGAACTTCGCCCAACAGTTCCTCCAAGATTAGTTGTGAATGTCACTGTTTGTTAATTTTCCCAGATGCACTCCGATGTCCAGCGACACACGAATTCAGACATCAAAGGCAGTAACTGTGCAGGTTCTCTCTCTCTCTCTCCTGCACTGTCCTCACCATGTGCTTCCTTTGTCTGCTCTTCTCCCTGTTAAACTGCTGTTTTGACTTTTTTTCCAAAGTTCCAAAACAATGCAACAGCATACAAAACAGGAATTGCTGCTCCTGGAATTCGAGGAAATCACCTCCAACACCTAAAATACCTCAATAAAGGAGCAGCTCTTACAACCAGAAATTTTTCTCGTCCTCCATCTTGGATTACCCAGAATCCACTTCAATGGTTGAATTTCTTGAAGATCACGTCAAAGTAAAGGGGAGGAGTGGGAGCTTTCAAGTAAAGAAAGGGGGAGAGGTAGTGCTAACTTCCTTTTCAAGAAGGAGAATTAGTTCTTTAGTCTAAAGAGGCCAAAGGTTATTGGGGAAAAAACAGGAACAGGGGACTGAGCTGGATAATCAGCCATGATCAGACTGAGTGGTGGGTCAGGTTCCAAGGGCTGAATAGCCTACTTCTGTTCAGAAATGCTGTTTCTATGAATCTAGACTCTAAATATCCCAATACCCAGGACAGGATTCCATAGCCCCTGGCTCTCCTCTCAACACGCCTTTCTCTTGTTTTTTCCTCATAAGCCTATACGTTATTTCTATTTAAACAACTATCCATTTCCCTCCTGAATGCCTCAACTGAACCTGCCTCAAGCACATTTCCAGATAGTTCATATACCGACTCCTGTGTGAAAGCATTTTATCTTCACATCATCTTTGCTTCCTTTGCAAAGTATTTCAAATCTATGCCCTTTGGGTCTTAATCTATTTCCAAGTGAGAACAATTCCCCCCTCTAAAGTCGGTTCAGACACTCCACTATTTTGATAATTTCTATCAAATTTTCTCTTAAGCTTGGTATCTCCAAGGAAAACAACATCAACTGTCCCAATCAATCCTCATGGTGCCTCATCCTAGAGCCATTCTCATAAACCTCCTGCAGTCTTCCTATGGATAGTGGGACCAGGGTTGGAAACCCTTTGGAAGAGGGGACTATCCCAAAATCAAAAACAAACATTTACTCTTGAAGGGAAGGAAGATGATCATCAAGCAATCTCCCAAAAGGGAATTTATAATCCTGTCAATACCCTGCAATTCCCTCCTGAAAGGTGATCATCCTGGATTCAAGCTTCCTGTTTGTATCTGCACTGAGCAGTCTAGCTTTTGACGTCCTTGGCTGGTGGTTCGGTGTGAGCAGATGGAGAGTGGGGGCTTGCTTGCAATTCTTCTGTATTTTTCCCATATTTTCCTCTGCCCATCCAAAGGTAAAATTTGAATAAATGGAAAATCCATGTGTGATTCCTTCCTTCTCCTTTCAATGTTTACCTTGGATATTTGTCATTTCTTTGTGGGTCAAATTAATTTTATTGGCAATAATATTTTCTGATTGAGATAATTTCCTCCACCTTTTCTCCAGAACAGATTCTTCTTGCAGATGAGATAGAATGCTAAGGTTTTGATTCATGGACTGTGCCCAGTTTTTCAGCAAAATAGCTACAAAATACTGTGAGGGATAAATGCGATCAATATTCTGATATTATCATCTTATAGTTATAACTAGACTCTTTAACAAAGTCAAATTTCACCATCTGCTTTGACAGGATTTGAACCCAGGTCCCCAGTAGATCACCTGGGTCTCTGCATTAATGGATTAGGGATAATACTAATGGATCATCGCCTCCACAAATTACAACACATTGTGACCAGGAATCAGCAAATATATTATATTACCCAGAATGCATGCATTGTAATAGAGGAAACAAAAACTAAGGAAATGTCTGTCTTTCAGAAAAGGACAGACAGAATATTTCACCAACAGCTCAATGGGACTATGCAGCAAAATCGATCAATAAGTAATGGATATGGGTCAAAATAATCTTTGTGAAAGAGATAATCAAAAACAGAATTTAGAATTGGATTGTAAAGATTAAAACTAAACAAGACTTTAATAAAGTTTGGACTAATAATAGTCACGATAATCTGGAGGGACACAGAATATTGCAGAGAGAAGTCAGAGGTATAAGGAATGCAAATTAAAATATCTAAAGTGATAAAAGAATATTCAAATAGGGTAGTTCAGATCAAGAATGAGAGACGGAATCTAGGTTCAAATGGTGATAGCATAACAGAGTTATGAAATACATATTTTACATGTGCTTTTACAGCTGATGGTGAGACTGCAGGGGAACAAGGACCAACCTTTAGGAACGGCGACAGAAAAGGAAATGGTTGTGGAAAGAAAACAGCAAGCTGCTGACAATCTGTGGATGGTGCAAAACAATCTATTAGAAAGTTACTAATCAATGGCATTGTATGAGAAGGGAAAGAAGAACTAACAAGGTGGGCGGCACAGTGGCACAGTGGTTAACACTGCTGCCTCACAGCGCCAGAGACCTGGGTTCAATTCCCGACTCAGGCGACTGACTGTGTGGAGTTTGCACATTCTCCCCGTGTCTGCGTGGGTTTCCTCCCACAGTCCAAAAATGTGCAGGTCAGGTGAATTGGCCATGCTAAATTGCCCATAGTGTTAGGTAAAAGGGTAAATGTAGGGGAATGGGTGGGTTATGCTTCGGCGGGTCAGTGTGGACTTGATGAGCCGAAGGGTCTGTTTCCACACTGTAAGTAATCTAATCTAAGGTGATTATAAACTAGTTACAATCCATGGGGGGGGGGATGCTCATCAGCTCCCATTTTAAATGGAGGCCAATGCAGGAACAACAGAGCAAGAGTCTGATGTGCATCAACTCACCAACATGGGAACTGGGTAATTTTGATGCCTGGATCTCATTATAGGTCAGACCCCCCACTTAAACGTGAGGATGATAAATGAGTTAGCTGGGACAGCAGGAGGTACTAGTGACACACAGAGATGGACTTTGGCAATCATGTAGGGAGGGTCTAGGTGAGAAAATATATATTTAAAAAGAATAAATCCTCAACATAATTAATCAGCAGAGAGGTCCAACTTTGTAGTTCTAAACATTTAACCACTGCCACCAAATGAGCCATAAATTTGATTATTTGAAACCATTAAGTGAGCATTGCCCATTGTTCTGACTGTTTGCTTGTACCAGGCTTCAAATATCTGTTTTTAATTTGTTCTTTCTGATTGCTTTTTCAGTAACAAAAACTCCCAATAAAATGTTCAATGTAAACAACAAGTTGACTGCTTCAATAACAAATATCATCAGTCTTGTGTCATAAGGGATAACTTTTGGCTTCATTCCTAATCAACAAAATAATTGCAGTATTTTCATTTCAAGGCACATTCACACTGGGTTAACCCAATCAAATGGATGTGTGACTGCACTCTGAAGGAATTTAAGAGAAGCATCAATTAAACTGAAGGGTCAGAGGTTGGGAAAATGTTGAATCTTGTTTAATGTCAAGATCTAACATTGAAATTAAACTAAAATACTGCAAATGCTGGCAATCTGATTTTTTTTTAAAAACGCAAGTCAAAAATGCTGGAAATCTCAGTAAATCAGGTAACATCTGTAAAGCAAAACAAAGGTAATGCATCACATCAAGCAACCTTCCATCAGAACAAAACAAATTCACACGTTTGCCTCCTTTGCACCAAAGTGATACTCCCCCTTTCAATACAAGCTGCATGAGGAAGCTCTCTACAAAAAAGACCAAGTCTGTAAAACTAGTGGCTGATTTCTTATTCAGTACACTGGGCTGTGACTCAATTCGGAGAAAGTGAGGACTGCAGATGCTGGAGATCAGAGCTTAAAAGTGTGTTGCTGGAAAAGCGCAGCAGGTCAGGCAGCATCACCATTCCTGAAGAAGGGCTTATGCCCGAAATGTCAATTCTCCTGTTCCTTTGATGTTGCCTGACCTGCTGCGCTTTTCCAGCAACACATTTTTAAGCTGTGACTCAATTCCCCTGTTTCCTTATCTCCAGAAGTTCCGGATTTCAAAGAGGGTTTTCCAAATGCTAATTGTAACATAAAAATTATTCAGAAACCCCAGTGAAATAGACACAACCATCAGATAATAAAAAAAATCACCTTGAGTATTATTATCAAGGAAAGAAAAGTAAGGAAGTGTTTGCATTCCAGAAAAGGACAGGCAGAATATTTCACCAATAGCTCAGCAAAATCTTTCAATAGGCAATTGATGATGTACAAAATACCTAAAACTGACCACTCTTGTTGAACAATAGACTGTGAAGAAAGACCTGTCTTGTTCATTGTTTGCACCTAGGCTTTGCATTTTGTGAATTATATTAATTATTGTTTAACAACATCATTATCCCCAAAAAGATTCTTTTAGGGAATATCTTTATTTATTCCCTGTGAAAAAATTACAGATTCTTAATACATTAAAACTATTACCATTTGTTTATTGTTCAAAGTCTTCAATAATCCTATGTGTATGTCAAACATTCATTACATTTTCTGCAAAATACATAAAAAGTTAAGGATAATCAATATATTTTCTCTCCAGGTATGCTGTCTCTGAGAATTCTTAAATCTGATTGACTGCTAACCACTCTGAGGGAAGAGGGATGGGAAGAGGGGAGTAATTAGGAGGCAGAGAGATTGGATAAAGGAGAAAAGAAAGGTTCAATAAGGAAAGTGTGGGGGGTGGTGAGGGTGGGGGGAGTAGGAGGGATAAAGAGAAGAGAGGAAAAAGGGAGGGAGGGAAAGGAAGGAGTGAGGGGAGATGGGAAAAGAAAGTGGATAGTCAGGGAAGAATGAGAAAAGAGAGGGGAGGTAGCAAATTGGTTCAGGAAAAGGGAAGGGGCAAAAAGGAGCAAGAGAGATATGGAGGATGACAAGAGGGAGTGGTGGAGAGATTCCCAGTCTACACCCAGAGAAATGTTGTAAACAACCACTTATGTTGTTCCCCCGACTAGAATTGACTAGTAATGACTGAAGGCCAGAGAAATGAAATGAAATTTTCTTGTGAGATCTATTTGTCAACTTTTTTTAAAAGAGTGAATTATCTTTTCTTTCCAAATTGTTTTTCTTTCCTTTTACATTATTCAAAGAGCACATTTACTCACATTGAACCAAGTTATATGGTATTCAGCATTCTATTGCACGTGACAGCACACTGACGCGTGTGGATATGTAAATGTAATGCATTTTATGAAGCAATTCAGACAGAGCTGAGTTGAACTCTCAATGCAATAGTTAAAGCCTTTATCCCAAGTGTGAAAGCATTTGACAATAAGAATTTTCTCCCTGTAATCATCCCTTCTATTCAATTCAGATTGCAACATTGAAATTCAAGCTTTCATACTTGATCACCTTAACTGCAGCACAATCAAAACCTCCTGCAACAAATACAATTTGGGATTTAGAATAGATCCTAAAACCATAACAAATGATAAATTAAAAGAAAAATCAGTTTTGAGGAAGGGTCACTAGTCCTGAAACATAAACTTTGATTTTTCTCCACAGACGCTGCCAGACCTGCTGAGTTTTTTCAGCAACTTCTATTTTTATTTCGGATTTACTGCATTTGCAGTTCTTTTCAGTGTTTATAAATTAAAAGATGGATTTTTAATAAAACGTAGAAGCAGTGGGCTGAAATGCAGTTTACATCTCTCCTGCAATAAAGTGTGAGCATCATTTGCTGATTCACTCCCTTGGAGCAAGACTGGATACAGATTCTTCACTGAAAAATAGATTTGAATAAAATATTTAGCAAAGATCAGCAGTTTTGTGACGAGCATTTTTATGACTCTCGGCTTACAAATCAGCAAATGTTGCATTCACAAAGCTCACTGCTCTGACTGTCAATTGGATACAATGCCAAAGAAAATTCTCCCAAAGTTTTCACTATTCACTGAAATTAGAAAATACCCAGGACATTGTATTGCTACAGAGGACATTTTCTCCAGTGTACAGATAGTTCTGCTATAATGCGCATTTCATCAATGTGAATTGGCTGTAATACTGTTTCTAAAGTGGAAACTTTTAAAACATGCAATGGCTATAACGCGATTGCAAGTGCTATTTTTACTGTGCGATTTTTATACAACACGCGGTCCCACAAGAACACAAATATCACGTAATAGTAGAACTACCTGTGCAAACAGACTGTAGTAAACATCAAAGTTCAGAGTACACAAGGTGAGACAACCTACGCTGAATTTATCATGTCTTTGCTACACTAATCTTAAAGGAGAAAGTGAGGACTGCAGATGCTGGAGATCAGAGCTGAAAATGTGTTGCTGGAAAAGCACAGCAGGTCAGGCAGCATCCAAGGAGCAGGAGAATCGACGTTTCGGGCATGAACCCTTCTTCAGGAATGAGGAAAGTGTGCCAAGCAGGCTAAGATAAAAGGTAGAGAGGAGGGACTTGGGGGAGGGGCGTTGGAAATGCGATAGGTGGAAGGAGGTAAAGGTGAGGGTGATAGGCCGGAGTGGGGGTGGGGGCGGAGAGGTCAGGAAGAAGATTGCAGGTTAGGAAGGTGGTGCTGAGTTTGAGGGTTGGGACTGAGATAAGGTGGGGGGAGGGGAAATGAGAAAACTGGAGAAATCTGAGTTCGTCCCTTGTGGTTGGACGGTTCCCAGGCAGGTGAGGCGCTCTTCCTCCAGCCGTCATGTTGCTATGGTCTGGCGATGGAGGAGTCCAAGGACCTGCATGTCCTTGGTGGAGTGGGAGGGGGAGTTGAAGTGTTGAGCCACGGGGTGGTTGGGTTGGTTGGTCCGGGTGTCCCAAAGGTGTTCTCTGAAACGTTCCGCAAGTAGGCGGCCAGTTTCCCCAATATAGAGGAGGCCATATCGGGTGCAGCGGATGCAACAAATGATGTGTGTGGAGGTGCAGGTGAATTTGTGGTGGATATGGAAGTGTCCCTTGGGGCCTTGGAGGGAAGTAAGGGGGGAGGTGTGGGCACAAGTTTTGCATTTCTTGCGGTTGCAGGGGAAGGTGGCGGGAGTGGAGGTTGTGTTGGTGCGGGGGTGTGGACCTGACGAGGGAGTCACGGAGGGAGTGGTCTTTTCGGAACGCTGAGAGGGGAGGGGAGGGAAATATATCCCTGGTGGTGGGGTCTGTTTGGAGGTGGCGGAAATGACGACGGATGATACGATGTATCTGGAGGTTGGTGGGGTGGTAAGTGAGGACCAGTGGGGTTCTGTCCTAATCTTAAAACTGGTCCATAATCTGAGCTCTCCCTCACACATTTAGAACTTTTTCTTTAAAAGAGACAATGGTTTCTACCTTAACTTTTCTGTCTTCCTCTAAAGGTATGTGCATAAAGGTATTTTCTTTTAAATCACATTTGTGGCAGTCCTATTCACAATGTTAGCTTAATTATTCCCTGCCACTGATTCTAATGGTAATTATCTTCCTGAATTCATCTAATGCAAAATAGTTCAATTTTTAAAACTCCTGTTAAGTCTTATTTTAGCCTTCAAAGATCTGATGTTATAAATCTCTCCAATGTTATTTTCTTAATGGGCTGTCGAAAATAGCACACCATTTTCTAACTCTGATCTAACTTCTGTTACCTTGGATAAACTTATCATGGCTTATTCCTCTTGTACCCGGAGTGAGTACACATGCATCATCTGTCTCTCAGTGGTATTAAAGTAGCTACTTAAGATAAAAACCAAAACTATACAAAAGGGGTATTGCACTATCAGATATGACATCTTTGAAAGAAACATTGAAATTGAAACCTTTCAGTTGCCTCGGCTCTAAATCTCTCCACCTCTCCACCTCATTTTCCTGCTTTATGACACTTGTTTAAATTTTCTCATTTTACAAAGCTGTTGGCCATCTGTCCAATCATGCTTTATGCAGCTTAATGTTAAACAATGTGCTCACAAAAATCTTTACGTTATTTTCCTTTGTTAAAGGTGCCTTATAAATGCAAAATGTTGGTGTGCTTGTTGTTGAATTTGAAGTCATTTTATATTTTAACTCCTTTCAAATATAATTCATTGGCAAACATCTACTGCTAAAATAGAAAAATCTTTCTGATCAAACATTATCTATTGTTTTATGGGTTTATTGCTGACTACATTGTGCATGTTGTTCTTGGCACACCCCTTTACAGCATTACTAATGCATTTAGCCATACAGCACTGAAAAATACCTTTTGGCTTATTGTGTCCGTGTATTTCTGACCCAAAGCTCTACATAATCTGTTGAAACTCTCAGTAATATTCTTTGGCTTCAGTTGCACCAGCATCTTAGACTAACATCTATATTGCACCAACATATCTGTTATCAATTTGCTTGATAATGTGATAATGATCAGAAAATCTTTTTGTGTGTGAGGGATATATATTCACTATAACACCAGGGAAAATTCACCACTATTCTTTCAGAATAGTGCACTAGGATCCTGGACATTTACTCAGAGGTGGGTAAGACCTCGGCTTAATGGCTCAGCTGGAGGTCAACACCCTCTGGCAGTGCTCAGTGTTGCATTGTAGTGTTCGCCTCAATCATCCAAACTCAAGCTCTGGTGTGTAACTTGAACCTTGAACTTTGTGATTCAGAGGTGAGGATGTTATCAACTGGGCCACAGCTGACCCTCCCTTATGGATAGTGAGATTTAAGGGATTCAGCGATTGACAGTAATTTGTTTTCTACACAACTGAATATATTTTTGCCAGTTAAATCTTACAAAATTCCAGTCAAACAAACACAAAAGCAACTCTCTCAACCAAGATGATTAAATTACGTTTATAGGTAGCTCTAGTAGCTTCTCCTGGAAAATCCACTGTTCTCACTGTCAGAGCATTAGATTCATTTCTGCTTTCTCCCTCCTGAAACAGTTCAGAATGTGGAGGGTACACTTTCTAACCTGGAGATTACATGGCATGCTTGGAGTGGGACAAAGTGGGACTGGGTCACAGCTTCATCAGCGAGCTAAGGGAATGCACAGGGCAATCCCATACAATTTCAGAGCAGTGCATGTCAAAGTGTTCAAGTTCTATGCAGTAAGTCCCAAAAATGATTGGCAATTTGTTGCTGGTATTTATATTATGAACATTGGATTCATCCATCACTAATTGTATCAACTCTTGTGGCAAGACTGTAAAGATTGTACCTTATTATCTTTCAGCATTGATTGGAGATTGAAATAGAAAAAAAGATTGGTTTCAAAGCCAAGGTTTATTGTTTAATTATTCATGGGATGTGGTTGTTACTGGCTAGCTGAATATTTATTGCCCAACCCTAATTATTCAGAGGGTAGTTAAGAATCAGCCACATTGCTTTGTGAAGCAGGCCATTCAGCCCATCTTGTGTTCAACCCCAGGAGATGGGAGAGATACTAAATGAACATTTCACATCAGTTTTAACTGTGGAGAAAAAAATGGAGTTGTGAGAATGCAGAGAAGTAAACTTTGATGTTTTAAAAACTGTTCACATTACAGAAGAGGAAGTTGGTGAGGGTTTAGAGAATATAAAGGTGGATAAATCTCTGGGATCTGATCTAATGCATCCCAGAATGTTGTGGGAAGCAAGGGGGCAAACTTACGAGACCCTTTGCAGGAATATTTGCATTATCTATAACTACAGGTGAAGTGCCTGATGACTAGACGGTGGCTAACATTGTACCGTTGTTTAAGAAAGATTGTAAGGAGAACTAGAGACTCGTGAGTCTTACTTCAGTTGTGAGTAAATTGTTGGAGATGATTATAAAATATCGGATTTACGGACATTTTGAGATGAAAAAATTGATTAGGGATAGTCAGCATGAATTTCTGTGAGGGAAATCGTGTCTTACAAACTTGGTTGAGATTTTTTTGAGGAAGTTACAAAAAGAGTTGATGATGGCAGAGCAGTAGACATTGTTTATTTGGGTTTTAGTAAAACCTTTGACAAGGTTCCACATGATAGACTAATTAGTAAAGTTAGGTCATATGGGATTCAGGGTGAGCTTGCCACTTGGATACATAACTGGCTTAATCACAGGAGCTGAAAATGTGTTGCTGGAAAAGCGCAGCAGGTCAGGCAGCATCCAAGGAACAGGAGAATCAACGTTTCGGGCATGAGCCCTTCTTCAGGAATCACAGGACACAGAGAGTAATAGTGGAGGGCTCCTTTTCAGACTGGAGGCCTGTGACGAGTGGTGTTCCACAGTGATTGGTTCTGGGTTGTCTTTTTTTTGTCATTTATATAAATGGTTTGGATGAGAATATAGAAGGCATGGCTAATAAGTTTGCTGGATGATAACAAAATTGCGGGCATAGTAGGCTGTGAAGAAGGTTACCTAAGATTATAAAAGAATCTTGATCAAATGGGTCAATGGGCTGAATAATGGCATGAGGACAATCTGGATAAATGCAAGGTATTGCATTTTGGTAAAACAAACAAGGAATAGGGCCTAGAGCTGAAAATGTGTTGCTGGAAAAGCGCAGCAGGTCAGGCTGTATCCAAGGAGCAGGAGAATCGACGTTTCGGGCATAAGCCCTTCTTCAGGAATAGGGCCTATACAATAAATGGTAGGACTTTTGGCAGTGTTGTAGAAAGAGGGACCTGAGGTGCAGGTACATAATTCTTTAAAGTTTGCATCAAATATAGACAGGATGGTTTACACAGAACATAGAAAATTACAGCGCAGTACAGGACCTTCAGCCCTCGATGTTGCACCACCCTGTGAAACCAATCTGAAGCCCATCAAACCTACACTATTCCATTCTCGTCCATATGCCTATCCAATGACCAATGAAATACCCATAAAGTTGGCAAGTCTACAACTGTTGCAGGCAGTGTGTTCCATGTCCCTATTACTCACTGAGTAAAGACATTACCTCTGACATCTGTCCTATATCCATCACCGCTCAATTGAAAGCTGTGCCCTCTCGTGCTAGCCATCACCATCCAAGGAAAGAAGGTCTCACTGTCCACCCGATCTAACCCTCTGATTATCTCATGTCTCAATTAAGTCATCTCTCAACCTCCTTCTCTCTAAAGAAAACAATCTCAAGTCCCTCAACCTTGCCTCGTAAAACCTTCTGCCCATAGCAGGCAACATCCGAGTAAATCTCCTCTGAACTCTTTCCAAATCTTCCACATTCTTCCTATAATTTGGTGACCAGAACTGCATTCAATACTCCAACTGTGATTACATCAGAGTTTTGTACAGCTGCAGCATGACCTCATGGTTCCAAAACTTGATCCCTCTACCAATAAAAGCTAACACACCATATGCCTTCTTAACAGCCCTATCAACCTGGGTGGCAACTTTCAGGGATCTATGAACATGGACACCAAGATCCCTCTGCTCATTGACACGAACAAGAATCTTGCCATTCACCCAGTACTCTGTATTCCTGTTACACCTTCCAAAGTGAATCACCTCACACTTTTCCACATTAAACTCCAGAAACCACTCGCAAAACAGCTCTGTAGCTTATGCATGTCCCTCTGTAACCTACAACATCCTTCGGCTCTACCCACAACTCTACCAACCATAGTGTCATCTGCAAATTTACTAACCCATCCTTCTATGCCCTGATCCAGGTCGTTGATAAAAATGACTGCAGTGGACCCAAAATAGATCCATGTGGTACATCACTAGTAACTGACCTCCAGGATGAACATTTCCCATCAACCACCACCCTCTGTCTTCTTTCAGCTAGCCAATTTCTGATCCAAACTGATAAATCACCCTCAAGCCCAAATCTCCATATTTTGTGCAATAGCCTACCATGTGGAACCTCATCAAGTACCTTACTGAAATCCATATACAACACATCAACTGCTTTACCCACATCTACCGGTTTGGTCACCTTCTCAAAGAACTCAATAAGGTTTGTGAGGCACGACCTACCTTTCACAAAACCGTAATGACTATCCCTAATCAGCTTATTCCTTTCTAGATGATTATAAATTCTACCTCTGATAACCTTTTCCAACACTTTACAACAACCGAAGTAAAAGTCAGTCTATAAAAGGTGTTTGAAAGGCATTTAGCATGCTTGCCTTCAGTGCTCGGTCCTTCAAGTATAGGAGCTGGGACGTAATGTTGATGTTGTACAATTCATTGGTGACGCTTCTTCTGGAACACTGCAGCTAATTCTGGTGCCCAGTTATAGGAAGAATATTATCAAGCTGGAGATAGTTCAGAAGAGATTTACCAGAATTTATCAGGTCTGCAGGTTTGAGTTATAAAGAAAGGCTGGATAGGTTGGGACATTTTTGACTGGAATGTAGGAGGTTGTGAGATGACCTGATAGAAGTTTACGAAATCATGAGGGGTGTAATAGAGTTGATGGTAGTTGTCTGTTCCCTAAGATGGGGAATTTCAAGACTAGGGGGCACATTTTTAAGATGAGTGAAGAGAGATTAAAAAAAAAAGAAGCAATATTTTTACACAGTAGGTAGCTGGAGAGTGGAATGAACCTCCTGAGGATGTGGTGGATGCGAGTACAATTACAATATTTAAAAGACATTTGGAGGGTATGAGCCAGGAATAGGCAGGTCGGCCTAGGCTCGTTTGGGATTACGTTCAGCATGGACTGGTTGGACTGAAGGATCTGTTTCCTGCAGTATGACACTATTAGTCCTCACCAATCTTCCAAAGAGCATCTATTCCTGGACACTAGGGCAATTTAGGATGGCCAATCCACCTAACCTGTCCACCTGTGGACTGTGGGAGGAAACTGGAACACCTGGAGGAAACCCACACAGATGCAGGGAGAAAGTCCAAACTCCACACAGACATTCAGTCAAGAGTGGAATCAAACTCAAGACCCTAGTGGTGTGAGGCAGCAGTGCTAACCACTGAGCCACTGTTCCACCAGGTGAGGGGATAGGGAGAATTCCTTCTCAAAAGGATATTAGTGAAACAGATTTTTCTCAAAATAAGTTGTTAAATGACACACCTTTGGTACAAAAGGTACAGTCTCATGGGATCCAGGGCAAGCTGGCTAGATGGATACAAAACTAGCCTGGTCACAAGCTTGGACTAGAGACCTGTCACTAGTGGTGACCAGCGGTGAGCAACGGTAACCAACAGTGACCAACAGTGACCAACAGTGACCAGCGGTGACCAGCGGTGACCAGCAGTGACCAGCAGTGACCAGCAGTGACCAGCGGTGACCAGCGGTGACCAGCAGTGACCAGCGGTGACCAGCGGTGTTCCACAGCGATCAGTACTGAGTCCAATTTTGTTCTTCATTTATATAAATGATTTAGATGAGAATATAGGGGGCATGGTTGACAATTTTGCAGTTGATTGGTGATGTAGTGGACAGTGAAAAAGGTTATCTAAGATTACAAAGAGATTGTGATCAGTTGGGTAAATGAGCTGAGGACTGGTAAGTGAAGTTTAATTTGGATTAATGTGAGGTATTGCAATTTGGTAAAACAAACAAGGACAAGATTTATACAATTAATGGTAGGGCTCTGGGTAGTGATGTTGAACAGAGAGACCTAGGTGTTCAATTTGTGTCACAGGTTGACAGGGTAGTTAAGAAGGCATTTAGCATGCTTGCCTTCAGTGCTCAGAACTTTGAGTATTTGAGTTGGGATGTCATGTTGAATTTGGACAGGACATTGCTGAATCTAGAGTGTGGTGCTGGAAAAGCACAGTAGGTCAGGCAGCATCCAAAGAGCAGGAGAATTGATGTTTCGGGCATTAGCGCTTCATCAGATTCTCCTGCTCTTTGGATGCTGCTTGACCTGCTGTGCTTTTCCAGCACCACACTCTCGACTCTGATCTCCAGCATCCGCAGTCCTCACTTTCTCCCATGACTTTGGTGAGGCCTCTTCTGGAGTCCTGTGTGCAATTCTGGTCACTCTTTTATAGTAAGGCGAGCATTAAACTGGAGAGCATTCACAAAAGACTTACCATGATGTTGCTCAGAATGGAGGGTTTGAGATATAAAAATAGGTTGGATAGGCTGGAACCTTTTTCACTGGAGCGTAGGAGGTTGAGAGATGACTTGATTGACGTTTATAAAATCATGAGGAGCATAGATAATGTGAATGACAAGAGTCTTTTCTCTAAGGTGGGTATATTCAAAACTAGGGGGCATATTTTTAAGGTGAGAGGAGAAAGTTTTAAAAAAGGACGAGGAACAATCTTATTACACAGAATCTTAAAGTCATTGAGCTGTACAGCATGGAAACAAACCCTTCGGTCCAACTCATCTATGCTGACCATATATCTTAAATAAATCTAGTCCCATGTGCCAATGTTTGACCCAAATTTGACCCAGATCCTATTCATGTACGAATCCACATGCCTTTTAAATGCTGTAATTGCACCAGCCTCTACCACTTCCTCTGGCTGCTCATTCCATACACACACCACCCTCTGCCTGAAAATGTTGCCTCTTAGGTTGCTTTTAAAACTTTCCCCCTCACCTATGCCCTCCAGTTTTGGTCTCCCCCACCCCAGGGAAAATACTTTGTCTATTCACCCTATCCATACCCCTCATTGTCTCATAAACCTCTATAAGGTCTCACCACAGCCTCCAATGTTCCAGGAAAAATAACCCCAGCCTATTCAACCTCTCCCTATAGCTCAAATCCTCCAACCCTGGCAACATCCTTGTAAATCTTTTCTGAACCCTTTCAAGTTTCACAACATCCTTCCAATAGGAAGGAAACCCAGAATTACATGCAATATTCCAAAAGTGGCGTAACTAATGCCCTGTACAGTCACAACATGACCTCACAACTCTCATAATCAATCAATAAAGGCAAGCATACCAAACGCCTTCTTCACTATCCCATTCTCCCAGGACTCTACTTTCAAGGAACTATGAACCTGCACTCAACCATCTCTTCATTCAGCAACACTCCCCAGGATGTTACAATTAAGTGTATATCTCCTGCCTTGACTTGTCTTTCCAAAATGCAGCGCCTCACATTTATCTAAATTAAACTTCATAAGAGAATGGTTTGTGTGTGGAATGAACAGCCATAGAAAGTGGTGAATGCAGATAAAGTTACAACATTTAAAAGACATTTGGATAAGTTCATGAATAGGAAAATCTTGAACAGCATGGACTGGTTGGAGTGAAGGTGGATCTTGTCAGCATGGACTGGTTGGAGTGAAGGATCTGTTCCCATGCTGTATGAGGCGAAAGCGAGGACTGCAGATGCTGGAGATTAGAGTCAAGTTAGAGTGGTGCTGGAAAAGCACAGCAGGTCAGGCAGCATCCGGGGGGCAGGCAAATCGACTTTTCAGGCAGGAGTCCCTCATCAGGAAGGTGGTGATCAAGATCTCTGATGAAGGACTCCTGCCTGAAATGTCAACTTTTCTGCTCCTTGAATGCTGCCTGACCTGCTGTGCTTTTCCAGCACCACTCTATCTTGACCCCATGCTGTATGACTCTAGCATCCCAGTATTTTGGTTTGATTTTTGAAAATCAGTGTTCTGACCAGCAAAATGACCAACCCTTTGAACAGGGACCATTGGACTGCCTTCCCAATCCTGCCTCCTATCCATAACATCTTGTATTTTGTTTTGTCTGTTGTCTGTTGTGTGTGTGTGTGTGTGTGTGTGTGTGTGTGTGTGTGTGTGTGTGTGTGTGTGTGTGTGCGCGCGCGCGCGCGTAGGAGGGGTTTTGTTTGCTGATTTGTGTATTAACTAGTAGTATTAAATTTAATCAGTTCTTAATTATTTATCTATGGTTACAATCTACTCTCCTTCTTAACCTCTCCCATCGTCTGAGAGGCGTGACCTTGGGTTAAACTCATCACCAATCATCCCTCTGGAATGAGACAGCAGCCCTATGGTCTAGTAAGGCCAAGGTGATTTTACTTTTTTTTTACTGATTTGTAATTAATAGTAATTCTTAAATACAGAAACCTGGTCCATGGCTTCTGTCAACCTGGGTCTAAAAGGGAAATTGGGGAACTCTGTGGATTTTTAAAATGTTTACCTTTTATGATGAACCTGTGAGTAGCAGGGCCAGCTTTGCAATGTGTTTCCCAAGTGAGGGATAACACAACACTCTGATTGTGGAGGTTGAGAGGCCAGAAATAATGTTGGTTTGAAGTGTATCTACTTCAACGCAAGGAGCATTTGGAATAAGATGAGTGAACTTACAACATGGGTTGGTACCTGGGGCTTCCTTGTTGTGACCATTTCAGAGATATGGGTAGAGCAGGGACAGGAATGGTTGTTACAGGTTCTGGTATTTAGATGTTTCAGTGAGAAGATGGTAAAAGAGGGGGTAGTGTGTCATGGTTGGTCAAGCTCAGTATTACGGTTGCAGAACAGACATTTGAGGACTTGTCTACTGAGATAGTATGGGCTGAGGGTAGAAACAGGAAAGGAGAGGTCACCCTATTGGGAGTTTTCTATAGGCCTCTGAATAGTTACAGAGATGTAGAGGAAAGGATAGCAAAGATGATTCTCGATAAGAGAGAGAGTGACAGGGTAGTTGTTATGTGGGACTCTAACTTTCCAAATTTTGACTATAGCTCAAATACTTTAGATGGGTCAGTTTTTGTCCAATGTGTGCAGGAGGGTTTCCTGGCACAGTATATTGACAAGCCAACAAGGGTCAAGGGCACATTAGATTTAGACCTGTGTAATGAACCCGGCCAGGTGTTAGATTTGGAGGTAAGTGAGCACTTTGGTGATAGTGACCACAATTTGGTTATGTTTACATCAGTGATGGAAAGGAATACGTTTATACCTCAGAGCAAGACTTATAGCTGGGAGAAAGGCAATTATGATGCAATTAGGCAAGGTTTAGGATGCATAGGACAGGGAAGGAAACTGCAGGGGATGGGCACAATAGAAATGTGGAGCTTATTCAAGGAACAGCTACTGTGTGTCCTTGATAAGTATGTACCTGTCAGACAGGGAGGAAGTGGCAAGCACAGGAGCCATGGTTTACAAAGGAAGTTGAATTTCTTGTCAAGAGGAAGAAGGCGGCTTATGTTAGGATTTTATGTGAAGGCTCAGATAGGGCTAGTTAGTCAAGAAAGACCTGAACAGAGAGCTAAGAAGAGCCAGGAGGAGATATGAGAAATCATTGACGGATACGATCAAGGGAAACCCTAAAGCTTTTTATAGGTATATCAGGAATAAAAGAATGAGACAATGGTTAGGTCCAATTATGGACAGTAGTGGGAAGTTGTGGGTGGAGTCAGAGGAGATAGGAAAAGGTTAAATGAATTTTTAATGTCAGCATTCACACAGGAAAAAGACAATGTTGTCAAGGAGAATACTGAGATACAGGATCATTATTACTAGATTAGATGTGAATGAGGTTCACAAGGAAGAGGTGTTAGACATTCTGGAAAGTGTAAAATTAGATAAGTCCCCTGGCCCGGATGGAATCTTATCCTAAGATTCTCTGGGAAGCCAGGGAGGAGATTGCTGAGCCTTTGGCTTTTATCTTTACATCATCATTGTCTACAGGAATAGTCCTAGAAGACTGGAGGACAGCAAATGTTATTCCCTTGTTCAAAAAGGGGAGTAGAGGCAACCCTAGCAATTATACACCAGTGAACCTTACTTCAGTTGTGGGTAAAGTATTTTGAAAAAGTTTATAAGAGACAGGATTTAAAATCATCTAGTAAGGAATAAGAATTGATTAAGAACAGTCATTACGGTTTTGTGAAGGATAGGTCATGCCTCACAAACCTTATTGAGTTCTTTGAGAAGGTGACCAAACAGATGGATGAGGTTAAAGCAGTTAATGTGGTGTATATGGATTTCAGTAAGGCATTTGATAACGTTCCCCATAGTGGGCTGTTGCACAAAATGTGGAGGCATGGGATTGAGGGGGATTTAGCGGTTTGGATCAGAAATTGGCTAGATGAAAGAAGACAGAGGGTGGAGGTTGATGGGAAATGTTCATCCTAGAGTTCAGTTAGTAGTGGTGCACTGCAGGGAACTGTTTTGGGTCCACTGCTGTTTGTCATTTTTATAAATGACCTGGATGAAGCCATAGAAAGATGGTTTAGTAAATTTGCGGATGACACTAAGGTCAGTGAGGTTGTGGATAGTGCCGAAGGATGTTGTAGGTTACGGAGGGACATAGATAAGCTGCAGAGCTGGGCTGAGAAATGGCAAATGGAGTTTAGTGCGGAAAAGTGTGAGGTGATTCACTTTGGAAGAAATGCAGAATACTGGGCAAATGGTAAGATTCTTGGTAGTGTAGATGAGCAGACAGATCTCAGTATCCATGTACATAGATCCCTGAAAGCTGCCATCCAGGCTGAGAGGGTTGTTAAGAAGGCATACGGTGTATTAACTTTTATTGATAGAGGGACTGAGTTTCGGAACCAGGAGGTCACACTGCAGCTGTACAAAACTCTGTTGCGGTCGCATTTGGAGTATTGCATACAGTTCTGGTCACAGTAGTATAGAAAGGATATGGAAGCTTTGGAAAGGGTTCAGAGGAGATTTACCAGGATGTTGTCTCATATGGAGGGAAGGTCTTATGAGGAAAGGCTGACGGACATATGGCTGATTTCGTTAGAGAGAGGAAGGTTGAGAGGTGACTTAATTGAGACGTATGAGATAATCAGAGGGTTAGATAGGGTGGACATTGAGAGCCTTTCCCTAGGATGGCTAATGTCTCGCATGAAGTGACATAGCTTTAAATTGAGAGGTAATAGATATAGAACAGCTGTCAGAGGTAGTTTCTTTACTCAGAGAATAGTAGGCGCATGGGATGCACTGCCTGCAACAATAATAGACTTGCCAACTTTAAGGGCATTTATATGGTTATTTGATCGACATATGGATGAAAATGGAATAGTGTCGGATAGATAGGCTTCAGATTGGTTTCACAGGTCAGTGCAACATCGAGGGCTGAAGGGCCTGTACTGCTCTGTAATGTTCTATGTAATGTTCCATGTTCTATAAATAGACACTTTCTTAAACCTCAGCTACATTTCAAATGGATACACTGCCATCTTGAGGGAACTGAGTAAGGTTACATCAATGAGACAAGGGAGTGGAATTTTCTGGAATGTCTGATTCCATAGTATGTAATGCAGTCTGTTATTGTGCCCTTTGTATGTACACTTAACTCAGCTGAACAAAACATCAATCTACTGTTTGGAATTACTCAATAATTAGGGGTCACCAGTGAGTGTCAGATCCCACTGGCCGCATGGTATTATATGGAGCTGAGGTAACACACAAACCTCTCAGAGACCCAATGGAAACATTACTTACTGAAGAGAAATTGGGCATTATCATCACCCTCAGACACACATCCAGCTAACTCCAGTCTCCACTGGAGCAGTTGAGATAGGAAAATTCAAATCTACTTTAAAATGTTTCAAATCCTGACAATATGTTAATGTTTCAGGAATCTCTCCTGCAGCCTCAGACTATCCAGAACACTGCAGTGAAAACTATTTATTAACTACAGCACATCTTTTAAGTTACTGTTTCAAATTTTTTATAACCTTCTTTGCTGCAATCTTGTAATTTCTTCCTTTCCATAAAAGTTCATTCTGATACTTTGCATTAAATTGACACAAATAAACATATCGAAAGAAAAAGAAAGATTATCACAGTTAATAATTCTGATTCAGTGGGACTGATTGGTGTCGATTTTTTTAAGTTTATCACAGACAGTAGCCTTGAGCACATTGTCAGCTATTCAAAGCTGCTAATTCAAGACAGTGAAAACCTTGTGCAGGAGGCTATTGTTAAAGTCAGGTTTGGAATTCCTCAAGAACCCTTGGTGCTAACAAATGGCAAGTTTCAATTTTTTTTTAAAAGAACCTTTCTGGGGAGAAGAGGAAGGTTTGCTGTTTTGGCCACTGTCCCTGTGATCTTCCTCCAACCCTACAGCAAATTAACTCACACACAAGGCAGGAGAAAGTGAGGACTGCAGATGCTGGAGATCAGAGTCAGAGAGTGTGGTGCTGGAAAAGCACAGCTGGTCAGGCAGCATCCGAGGAGCAGGAGAATCGACATTTCAGGAATAAGCTCTTCATCAGGAAGCTAATCATCAGGTTCTTGTTAAGGAAGAGCTTATGTTTGAAACATTGACTCACCAGCTCCTCAAATGCTGCCTGACTGGCTGTGCTTTTCCAACACCACATTCTTTGACTCTCAAACAAGGCCGGCCCAGGATTTAGAGGAGTTTTTGTTCGTGGAACTCGTCTGTGGAATGTGATTCTATAATTCTCTGATTCTAACATTTCACGTCCCTCAAGCTCCCCATAGTAACTCATGCCAAATACACAGATGAAGGATGAAGACAAAAACAAATTGTTACAGTTTCTTAGAAACGCTTTAAAAATATGAAATTCCCAGCCATTATTAAAACTTTCCAAAGGACAAGTCTGCTTGATTTTTACTTTGATAAAACAAACTAAAAATAACAAATCCAACATGACAAATAATAAACCAAGTTATACCGAAATTACTTTTGTAGTAACTCACGAAAGCGTTTGAAATACAAACTCCATTTTTGCAGCAGCAGGGGGGGCAGTCAGAGCAAGGACCGGGGGCTGCCGGGAAGAAAACTTAATCCATTAATAATTTATCTCATGAATAGGCAGAGTGCACGCTGAGCAGGAGTGGACACAGGACTGCTGAGTAGGTGAGATCATATATTTGAGCGGTTTCTTTCCCCAAAACACCATTTAGGTGTGTCTCCCACCCATCCTCCTCTAACCTAAAAAAAAGTTCTGTTCGCCGACTTGGTAAGGTTGCTAGCTTATTTTTTCAGTAGTCTCTTTGGGAATTCAGGACAGTGGGAATGGATGTTAGGACAGTTGCATGCTACAGGATCTCACAGGGGCAGGAATGGTTGCTGGAAGTTCCAGGGTTTATATATTTTAATAAAAAAAGGAGAGGGGGAAAAGAAGAGGGGAGTAGCATTGTTAATTAGAGGGCATCACAGCAGCAAAAAAAGAGGTTGTTGAGGAGGGTTTGTCCACTGAGTCAGGAAGGGTGGAAGTCAGTAACAGGAAAGGAGCAGTCACTTTATTGGGTGTTTTCTATAGACCTCCCCCCCCCGACCCCCCCACCTCCAAAAGCAGCAGAGAGATTGGACAGCAGAACGTGGAAAGGTACTGATGGAACAGAGTTGTTGTTCTGGGTGACTTCAACTTCCCCAATAATGGATTGGAACCTCCTTAGTGCAGATGGTCTGGATGGAGCTGGTTTTGTCAGGTATGTCCAGGAAGGATTCCTGACTCAGTATGTAGGTAGGCTGATTGGGGGGAGGCCATATTGGATTTGGTGCTAGGCAACGAGCCAGGCCAGGTGTCAGATCTCTCGGTGGGAGAGCGTTTCAGTTACAGTGACAATTGCCTCACCTTTACCATAGCCATAAGCAAGGGATAGGAACAGACAGAATGGGAAGGTATTTAATTGGGGGAGGGGAAATTACACTGCTATTAGACATGAGCTGTGGAGTATAAATTGGGGACAATTGTTCTATGGGAAAGGCACAGCAGAAATGTGGAGGCTGTTTAAGGAGCACTTGTTGTGAATGCTGGATAACTTTGTCCCACTGAGACAGACATGGAATGGTAAGGTGAAGGAGCCTTGGATGACGAAGAGGAGCTTCTCGTCAAGAGGAAGAAGGAAGCTTACTTAAGGCTGAGGAAACAAGGATCTGGTACAGCTTTAGAGGATTACAAGGTAGCTAGGGAATAACTCAAAAATGGAGTGAGGAGAGTGAGGAGGGGACACAAAAAAGCTTTGGCAGGAAGGAATAGGGAAAACCCAAAGGCATAGGGAAAACCCAAAGGCATTGGATGCATATGTGAGGAATAAGAGAATGATCAGAGAAAGGGTAGGGCCAATCAGAAGCAGTGGAGGGAACTTGTGCCTGGAGTCTGAAGAGGTGGGGGAGGCCCAACTGACGTTTTTGGTTCAGTACTCACTAGAGAGAGAGACCTTGCTTATAGTGAAAACACCATGGACCAGGTTAATAGGCTTGACCGGACTGATATTAAGAAAGTGGATGTGTTGAAAATTCTGGGAAGCACCAAGATAGGTACGTCCCCAGGGCCAGACTAGACATATCCAAGGTTACTACAGGAAGTGAGGAATGAGATTGTAGAACCTCTGGTGATGATCTTTGCATCTTCACTCTCCACGGGAGTGATTCGGGATGATTGGAAGGAGGCAAATGTTGTTCTTCTGTTCAAGAAAGTGAATAGGGAAATCCCTGGCAATTACAGACCAGTCAGTCTCACGTCTGTGGTAAACAAGGTGCTGGAAAGGATTCTAAGAAATAGGATTTATGAATATTTGGAAAACATAGTTTGATTAATGATAGTGAGCATGGCTTTGTGAGACACAGGTCAATCCTCACAAGCCTTATTGAGTTCTTTGAAGATGTGATGAGACAAGTCAATGAAGGTTGAGCAGTGGATGTGGTGTACATAGATTTCAGTAAGGTATTTGATAAGGTTTCCCATGGTAGACTCATTCAGAAAGTTTGGAAGTATGGGATACAGAGAAATTTGGCTGTCTGGATACAGAATTGGCTGGCTGAAAGAAGACAGCGAGTGGTAGTGGATGGAAAATATTTCACCTGGAGGTCGGTGATTAGTGGAGTCCCGCAAGGATCTGTTCTTGGGCCTCTGCTTTTTGTAGTTTTTATAAATGACTTGGATAAAGAAGTAGAAGGGTGGGTTAGTAAGTTTGCCAATGACAAAAAGGTCGGTGATGTTGTAGATAATGTCAAGGGCTGTTGCAGGCTACAACATGATATTGACAGGATGCAGAGCTGAGCTGAAAAGTGGCAGATGGAGTTCAACCTGGATAAATGCAAAGTGATTCATTTTGGAAGATCGAATTTGAATGCTGAATACAGGGTTAAAGACAGGATTCTTGGCAGTGTGGAGGAATTTAGAGATCTTGGGGTCCATGTACATAGATCTCTCAAAGTTGCCACTGAAGTTGATTGGGTTGTTAGGAAAGTAAATGGCGTTTTGGCTTTCATTTACAAAGGGATTAAGTTTAAAAGCCACAAGGTTTTGCTGCAGCTCAATAAAACCCTGGTTAGACCACACTTGGAATTTGTGTTCAGTTCTCGTCACCTCATTAGAGGAAGGATGTAGATTCTTTAGAGAGGGTGCAGAGGAAATTTACCAGGATGCTGCCTGGACTGGAGGGCTTGTCTTATGAAGAAAAGTTGAGTGAGCTAGAGCTATTCACATTGGAGAGAAGAAGGAGGAGAAGTGACTTGATAGAGGTGTACAAAGTAATGAGAGGCAGAGATAGAGTAAATAGTTAGAGACTTTTCCCCAGGGCAGAAATGGCTGTCATGAGAGATCATAACTTTAAGGTGATTGGAAGAAGGTTTAGGGGAGATGTCAGACGTAAGTTCTTTGCTCAGAGAGTGGTTGGTGGGTGGAATGTACTGCCAGCGGTGATGGTAGAGTCAGAGACATTAAGGGCATTTAAGAAGCTGCTGGAAAAGCACATGAACAGCAGTAAGTTGAGGGGTGTGTAGGTTAGGTCGACCTTAGATTAAGATAAATGCTCAGCACAACATTGTGGGCCGAAAGGCCTATACTATGCTGTACTGTTGTATATTCTGTGTTCTAAACTTAGAGAACCCTTTTATTTCAATATTTAACTCAATGCCACATCTATTCCAAGTATACCCAACTTGAAGAAAGTGCAGATGCAGGACACCAGGGTCGAGAGTGTGGTGCTGGAAAAGCACAGGTCAGGCAGCGCCCGGGGTTCTGCTCTCCTCAGCAACAAGATTTACGTTCTAATCTTTCTTCTTGTTTACCATCATTACTTTTGTTATTGTTCCTAATGTTTGACAATGTATTTACCAAAATTCACTTCCACAACCACATCTCATTCCTCAGTGACTGCCTCTGGCTCAGATTCACCCCAGATGAATTCCAACAGAGGTTTCATTCTTTGAGTTTGAAATCCACTCAGCATCATAAGTATCTCTGTATTTACAATATTTCTTAAGGATTACTGGATATAATATTAACACTAGTTCTCTCTCCACAAATGCTTCCAAAACAGCAAAGTTTGTCCAGCAAGCTCTGATTTCATTTCTTAGAGATCCATCTTTCACCAGTAAGACTAATCTCAGTAACACCTTGGTCCATAAACCACTTTTCAGTTCTGTCCCCATCCTTTTCAATAAAGAAGCAAATCTTATGAACACGCCAATTGGCTGTTAACATGACAATAGTTCATTCTACTGCCATGTTTCTCTCTACACTTCAAACCTCAGCTGCTCCTTGATTGTGAGTTATTGTGTCAAAGTATCATGTGATTTCAATTGGTTTCAGTTTTAATTTTATCTGCACAGCAACCAGCTCAGATGAGCATCTCTCGAGGAGAATGTTTCTTTCTTAAAACAAGCTCAACAATCCCTTCTCAGAAAGTTCTGTTTCCCCTGAAGTTAAAGGAGACATTTTAAAATGTCATAATTCTCAAGTAGGAGAGAATAATTAGACTAAGCTTAGTCAATGTAACTCCTGCCTTTCTCGGCCTTCTACATGTCACATGTTCAATTTCATCACCACATTCAATTAACTGAAATTCAGTTTTAACGAGGATTACTCCCCCTGTCAACATTGAGATGGCATTCAGTAACCTGTGCAGACCCGAATAGTTGGGTTGTCACTTGTACAGCTTAGAACAAACAACATTTCAAACAGAGATAAGGAAAGATTTCTTTACTCAGAGGATGGTGAAGCTGTGGAATTCTATACCACAGAAGGTTGTGACAGTCAAGTCACTGAATATAATCAAGAATGAGATACCTTGTTAAAGACATCAAGAGCTATGGGTAGGAAGTGGACCTAAGAGATAGAAGATTAACCATCATCCTATTGGATGGTGGAGTAGGTCTGAAGCATTGAACGGCCTACTCCTGCTCCTAGTTTCTGGGTTTCTATGAAGTGTGTCAGATTATTGAGATATTGATTTGGTGCAGCCAAAGCACATTTATAACTTGTGTCTGCACATTAGGGCATGTTTAACAGGTGAGGGCTGGAACATCTAAAAAAAAACTTGTCTATCATTGGAGCTTTCAGATTGAATGGTGTTGTGTGGAATGCACTGAGTCTAAAAGTGCAAAGAGCCCCAACAAAAATGTAACCACGTCCTCTACAATAACCCCAAGTAACTTTACTGATCTTTCCAACTTTTCTTTTATTCCACAGCATTAATGACCTTGTTGCTTATTGCTTTGTTTCCTTAATTTATGAGACGATTCTTTTTCATTCACAAATGCTTTAATTGCATCTTCTTCTGATCCAACATGATGTTTGAAATGGGTTCCAGCCTGTGGTCACGAGCACCAGTCCTGAGGAAAGTGGGCAGGATGACATTGAGTCCAGGTGACTGCCCATACAGGAACTGTCCTGGGTCTAGTGTTCTTGTGAAACATATACCTAAAGGTGCAGAGAGGGTTCATATCAAAGTTAGAAAGATGTGATATATCCAAGAGTAGGGACAAGATAAGAGAGGAAAACAATAAAATGGGAAATGACGGTCAGAGAAAGGCAGCAAGAGACAGATAGTAATTATTGAAAACATAAACAAGAGATTTTACTTTGATTGACTCTTGGAATGTGGGCATCACTGCTTATGTCTGTATTTAACACTCATCCATCAATACCTTGAGAGCAATTAAATGTCAGCCTCAGTGCTGTGAGTGTGGAGTCAAATATAAGCCAGACCATCTGGTAGCTGGTAGTAAGCATGGGTTTGGAAGTCTCAGGATTTTTGGTGAATTTCTGCAATGCATCTTGCAGACAGTTAAATGGGCTGTTTTGTCCTGAATCACACACTATTGCCACTGAATGCTGCTGGTTGAGACAGTGGATGTTTATGGCTGATGTGGTGTCAATCAAACAGTTGCTTAGAGTGTTCTTGGAATTGCACCCATCCAAACAAGTGAGGAGCATTCCATCAGACTCTTGACTTGTGCTTTGTAGTTCGTAGACAGGATCATAGAATCCCTTCAGTGTGGAAACAGGTCCTTTGGCCCAATATGTCTCCACTGACCCTCTGAAGAGTAACCCATCCAGACCCATTCCCCTACATTTACCCCTGACTAATGCACCTAACCTACATATTCCTGAACACTATGGCAATTTAACATGGTCAGTTCACCTAGCCTGCACATCTTTGGACTGTGAGAGGAAACCGGAGCACCCGGAGGAAACCCATGCAGAGACAGGGAGAATGTGCAAACTCCACACAGACAATCGCACGAGGCTGGAATTGAACCTGGGCCCCTGATGCTGCAAGGCAGCAGTGCTAACCACTGAACCACCATGCCACCAGGCTTTGGGGAATCAAGAGTTGAGTTATCACTACAGGATACCTAGCTTCTGACCTCACTACATTTATATGGCTGGCTGAGTTCAGTTTCTGGTCAATGGTAACTCCAGAAGGTTGAAATTGGGGAATTCAGTGATGGTAACACTATTGAATATTAAGGGGCATCACTCATTGGGATGGTCACTGCCTGCATTTGTGTGACATGGATATTACTTGACAGTTTTCAGACCAAACCTAGATGATGCACTGTGGTCCAGTGACTGATGACTTCCAAAACTGTTACAGAAATATTGATTTTTTTTGTGAACATGGGTAAAAACTCTAAATGTAGAAGCCAAGTTTAAACGTAGCCAGACTCTAATTTGTGATCTAACAGACAGTACTCATGCAGCCAGGCCTTGGATAATCAACTTCCCATCAAAAGCAGACAGGCCTTCTGCTGCCTGATCTTACGCTCATACAATCATACAGCTCAGAAACAGACCCTTCAGCCCAACTCATCCATACTGACCAGGTTTCCTAAACTGAGCTAGTCCCATTTGCCTGCATTGGGCCCATATCCCTCTAAACTCTTCTTATCCATGTACTTGCCCAAGTGTCTTTTAAATGTTGGAATTGACCCATCTCCACCATTTCCTCTGGCAGCTCATTTATACATGCACCACCTTCTCTGCAAAAAAGTTGCCCCTTAGAATTTTCTTGAATCTTTCCTATCTCACCCTACACTTATGTCCTCTGGTTTTGGATTCCCCTACCCCAGGAAAGATCTTGGCCTTTCACCTTATTTATGTCCCTCATGATTTCATAAACTTCTATAAAATCACCTCCTATACTCCAGAGAAAGAAGTTCCAGGCTGTTCAGCCTCTCCTTATAATTCAAACCTTCCAGTCTCAGTTACATTCTTGTAATTCATTTATGCATCCTTTCCAGTTTAATAACAGCATTCCTATAACAGGGTGACCAGAATTGTACACAATACTCCAGATTTGGCCTTACCAGTGTCTTGTGCAGTCATAACATGACAACTCCCGCACTTAATGATAACCATAAACAGATATTGCTGGAAAAATTCAGCAGGTCTGGCAGCATTTGTGGAAAGAAATCAGAGTTAACGTTTCGAGTCCAGTGACCCTTCTTCAGAACTGATGGCAGCTAGGAAAATAGGGTGGGGATTGGGGGGGGCTGCGGAAGGAGTGATTGACAGATGGAGATATAGCTCAAAGAGAGAGAAGAACAGTTAGGCAGAAAAAGGAGTGGAAAACAGTCAGCTGCTAATGAATCACTGCTAATAGGGATTATTCATGGCTCACAATGGATTGAGAGGAATAACAGACCCATGTAATCACGAGGCCTGGGCTGGGGGTTGGTGTAAGCACATGGAAGAAGATTGCTCAAACCCTAAAATTATTGAACTCAATATTGCATCCAGAAGGCTGAAGAGTTCCCAAGCAGTAACAACTCGACGCTCTGACCAATGAAGACAAGCATACCAAACACCTTCTTTAACACCCTGTTTATCTGCGACACCACGTGCACAGAACTATGTAGCTGCACTCGCAGGTCTCTCTGTTCAACAAGACTTCCCAGGGCCCTACCATTAACCGTGAAAGTCCTGCCTTGGTTTGCCTTACCAAACTGCAACACCTTGCATTTATCTGAATTAAACTCCATCTGCCATTCCTCGGCCCACTGACCCAGTTGATCATGATCTTGTTATGCTCTTCACTGTCCACTATACCACCAATTTTGGTGTCATCAGAAAACTTACTAACCATGCCTCCTATATTTTCATCCAAATCATTTATATAAATGACGAGACAACACGATTCCCAGCACCGCTCCTTGTGGCATGCCACTGGACTCAGGTCTCCAGTCTGAACAACAGCTGTTAGTGGCTACATCGTTTACTCTTCCAGTGAAGCTGCTTTGTTGAAGAATGATACACAGACTTGGTGGCACCTATCAAAGTCGGAGACCGGGGGCATAGCATGAAAAAGGACATCATTTGACAATTGAAGGTACAATTCCATGTTCTGTGACCTCCAAAAAACAGAAAGTAGTCACTTGTCTCTGCTTATTGCTAATATTGGACACATGCCACAGAATCTTCAAGAAAAGTAACCCAGGATGCTGAGCTCTGCCTTTTACTCTTTCAATGACACCTCCAGAGAGCACCTTCAACTAGCAGCTGAGCTACACAGCATCTCCAGTGTCTTGTCCCTCATAGCCAGCATCACCAGGCTGACCTAACCAAGAAACACCAACACGGGAGATGACTCAAATACCAGAACCAACCCTAATCAAAATGGGAAACCCACATTGACAGCTGCAGAGCCTGAAACAACAGCCAACCCTCAAAGACTGTGAGGAACAGCCTTTCCCAGACTGATTAAAGCGTATTCCCTGTCTCTTCAAATGCAGTGGTGGGAACCTGTCGATAATGTGCAGCAAATTCTCGATGCACATGTAGCTTTGAGACTGCGGTTACTTAGAGATTGTAAGTCTGTTTACTGAAGAGTCCTGTGAAAAGATTGATAGATTTAATTCAAGTAAAATAGGAGAGTCTTGATAAAGTATTCTGTAAAGTTGTGTTGGGCACTTCTCTATTATGTCCCCCTCGTCTATTTCACGATGTAATGCACTCAAGTTAAAAAGGGTTATTGAAAACTGGTCAAAGGTTAGTCAGGGGACACTTACTCACTTTTCACTTTACAACATTGGTGTCCCTGGGCGGGTCAGGGAAGAAGTACCCAAAAGGATATTCCAGTAACTTGCACCCAACGAGAAAAGAAACTAGAAATCAGGTAGAACTAGGTGAATTCATTGTAAGGTACACAAACCATAAATTTCAAGACAGGAGCCTCAGAGGGGATTATAGGGTATACGCAAAGGCCAGCCATATGAATTGGGAGAAAACCTATTGGTGACAAACCGACATTGGGTCTGGAATCAGGAGGCTGGAATTGCTGGGAGGAAGCACATAGTTGTTTAGGGATAAGTGTTCACAAAGTTGTGTTGGACTGTCCCCTACTCTTGTTCCCTAAACTGGTTAAGATTAGTTAGGGATTATTTAACCATCTTTCACTTTAAGACATCCAGGGCATGATCTATTTGGACATGGATTGCTTCAGTATCTGAGGAGTCATGAATGGTGCTGAACATTGTACAATCTTCTGCAAATATTTCCACTTCCAACCATATGATGGAGGGAAGCCATTAATGAAGTAGTTGAAGATGGTTGGGCGTAGGACACTACCATGAGGAACTCCTGCAGAGATGTCCTGCAGCTAAAATGACTGACCTCCAACAGCCACAACCATCTTCCTATGTGTCAGATATGATCCAACCAGAGGAGATTTGCCCTTGATTCCAGTTTTGCAACTCCTCGATGCCACACTCATTTGATTGTGACCTTGATGACAAGGGCTGTCCCTCTCCCCTCCCCTCTGGAATTCAGCTCTTTTGACCATGTTTGAACCAATGAGGTCAGGAGCTGAGTGACCCTGGAGAACCCAAGCTGGGCATCACTGAGCAGGTTATTGCTGAGCACGTGCTGCTTGATAGCTCTGTTACTGACCTCTTCCATCACTTTATTGATGATGGCGAGTAGACTGATTGGACGGGAATTGGCCAGGTCGGTTTTGTCCTGCTTTTTACATACAGGACATACCTGGGCAATTTCCACATTGTCAGGTAGATACTAGTTCAGGGGTGGGGAACCTATGGCCTGCTAGGCCATTGTGTGTGGCCTTTTGAATGAATCCAAATTTTGCAGAACAAATCTTTTATTTTTTTATTAATGTTTTTTTCTTTCTTTATTATTTTTATTTTAATCTTAAAATGAATATATTTAAAATACCAGAGAGTAAAAGAAAATTCAACGAAATAATCCTCGCAGACTAATGTGAATTTTGACGAATATATAATTGAAGTTTCTTGGATGTGGCCCTATTAGATTACAACTAACATAATGCGGCCTTCCAACATGAAAAGGTTCCTCACCTCTGCCCTAGTTTGTAACTGCTGAAAATGTGTTGCTGGAAAAGCGCAGCAGGTCAGGCAGCATCTAGGGAACAGGAGAATCGACGTTTCGGGCATAAGCCCTTCTTCAGGGCTTTTGCCCAAAACGTCGATTCTCCTGTTCCCTGGATGCTGCCTGACCTGCTGCGCTTTTCCAGCAACACATTTTCAGCTCTGATCTCCAGCATCTGCAGACCTCACTTTCTCCTCCTAGTTTATAACTGTACTGGAACAGCTTGGCCAGGGGAGCAGCAAGTTCTGAAACACTATTGCCAGAATGTTATTAGGGCCCATAGCCTTTGCAGCATCCAATGTCTCTAACTGTTCCTTGATATCAAGTAGATTGAATCAAATTGCTGAAGATTGGTATCTATGCTGTGGGGGACCACTGGAGGAGGCCGAGATGGATCATCCACTCAGCACTTCTGACTGAAGATTGCTCAAATGTTTCAGCCTTATCTTTTGCAATGATGTGCTGGGTTCTTCCATCATTGAGGACGGGGATATTTGTGGAGCCTCCTCTTCCAATGAGTTCTATCAATTGTTCACCACCACTCATGACTGAATGTGGCAGGTCTACAGAGCTTAGATCTGATCTATTGGTTGTAGGATGACTAGATCCATCTACCACTTGCTGTATGTGCTGTTTGGAGGCAAATAGTCCAGTTTGGTAGCTTCACCAGGTTGACATCTCATTTTTAGATCTTCCTGGTGCTGGTCCTGGCATGTCCTCCTGCACTTTCCATTGAACCAAGGTTGATCCCCTAGCTTGATGGTAATGGTTGAGTGGGGGATATTCCGGGCCATAAGTTTACAGATTGTGTTGGAGTACAGTTCTGCTGCTGTTGATGGCCCACAGCACCTCATGGATGCACAATCTTGAGTTCCAAGATCTGTTCCTGCTCTTGTATTCAGTACCTCATCCTTTTTTTATTGTCTTATCGATCTCTCCTGTCACCTTCTCTGACAAATGGACATTCACTCCAAGGGGTCTTTCTTCCTCTGCCCCTCTCAATACCCTCCCATTGATTGTGTATTCCTGGTTTTGTTTGCCCTGCCCAAATGCTTAACCTCACACTTCTCAGGATTGACTTCCTCTTGTTTCGTTTTCCCCATAAACTATTACAGCAGCAATCAACAGCCAACCAGCAATCAACAGCCAACCAGCAATCAACAGCCAACCAGCAATCAACAGCCATTGTGTTCACTGTTAGTGGCAATTTTACTTCAAAGTTCAATGTATTTGAAAAACAACGTCAGCACAACATAGAGTTGTGCCATTCTACCAGGATTTATGCAGATGTTTCACCAACATTATGACAGTAAATTTGAGAAATTTCCATGCATTTTATGTATTTTGAAATTATTTGCAACTTTTGTTTGTACTAACACAGCACCACCAGGAGGGGGCGAGGGATGCCCATAGAACAGTTTTCCAGTTGCTCTGAAATGAATTTCTCCAACACTAACAGAGTTTAAACACAACAGGGAATATATTTCAAAAACCTTTCCCTTCATATCCATCATTTTAACCTTCTCCATGATCTTCCTTGAGTTCCTGATGGGATTTGTTTGGCAGGGATGATGTTCCTGGTTTTACACTATTATTCCTGGTAGGTCACTGAACAGAGGAAATGAGGTGTAACAGGGAGAATGCAGAATGGCCTGAGCTGCTGAAACCAGGAGGGTGTGGACTTCAAGATTTTGGAAACTTAATATTTCACAGATGGAACTTTGCTTATTTCTGTATTTCTTTTGACTGGGTCCTGAAATTTGTTCCAATTTCCTATTTCAACTGTGAAGTTATTTTCTGTAAATAACATTGGTATCAATTCAGAGAGAAAGGGCTCAGAGAAAGTAGACAGTGGGCCCCACTGTCAGTGCGGGGAAGGCAGTGGGACCTCTGTTCAGTGCGGGGCAGGCAGTGGGCCCCACTGTCAGTGCGGGGCAGACAAGTGGGACCTCTGTTCAGTGCGGAGCAGGCAGTGGGCCCAAAGCAGTCAGTATTAAAGAGCCAACTGAAGGGCACACTATTTACATAGAACAGTACAGCACAGTACAGGCTCTTCAACCCAAGATGTTGTGCTGAGCATTTATCTTAATCCAAGATCAACCTCACCTACACACCCCTCAATTTACTGCCATCCATGTGCTTGTTCAGCAGTCGCTTAACTGTTCCTAATGTCTCTGACTCTACTCCCACCGCTGGCAGTGCATTCCATGCACCAACCACACTCTGTGTAAAGAACCTACCTCTGAAATCTCCCCTATACCTTCCTCCAATCATCTTAAAATTATAACCCTTCATGACAGCCATTCCTGCCCTGGGGAAAGGTTTCTGGCTATCCACTCTATCTATGTCTCTCATTACCTTGTACAACTCTACTGAGTCACCTCTCTTCCTCCTTCTCTCCAGTGTGAAAAGCCTGAGCTCACTCAATCTCTCCAATCCTGCAGCATTTTGGTCAGTCTCCTCTGCACCCTCTCTAAATCATTTACATCCTTCCTGCTATGAGGCGAGCAGAACTGGACACAATATTCCAAGTGAAGTCTAACCAGGGTTTTACAGAGCTGCAGCAAAACCTTGCGGCTCTTAAACTCAATCCTCCTATTAATGAAAGCCAAAACACCATACACCTTCGGTTATGTTTACTTTAGTGATATGAAGGGACATGTAGATACTGCCTCTATTCCTGATGAAGGGCTTTTGCACAAAACGTCGATTTTCCTGATCGTCGGATGCTGCCTGAACTGCTGTGCTTTTCCAGCACCACTCTAATCCAAACGTGTAGATACTGCAGGGCAAGTGTTAAACCTAGGAGAAGGGCAATTATGATGCATAGGATGGGTGAGGAAACTGCAGAGGATGGACACAACAGAAATGTGGAGTTTATTCAAGGAACAGCTACTGTGTGTCCTTGATAAGTATGTACCAGTCAGGCAGGGAGGAAGTGGTTGGGGCAGGGAGTGTGAAAGTTGAACTTCTTTCAAGAGGAAGAAGACTTATGTTAGGCTGAGGTGTGAAGACTCAGGGTGCTTGAGAGTTATGAGTTAGCCCGGAAAGACATAAATAGAGAACTAAGAAGAGCCAGGGGGATCATGAGAGGTCATTGGTGGCACAGTGGCTCAGTGGTTAGCACTGCTGCCTCACAGCACCAGATTCCCAGATTCAATTCCAGCCTTGGGTGACTGTCTTTGTGGAGTTGCACATTCTCCTAGGTCTGCGTGGGTTTCCTCTTGGTGCTCCAGTTTCCTCCCACAGTCCAAAGATGTGTGGGTCAGGTGAATTGGCCATGTTAAATTGCCCATAGTTTTAGGTGCATTAGTCAGAGTGGGATGGGTCTGGGTGGGTTACTCTTCGGAGGGTCAGTTGGGCCGAAGGGCTTGTTTCCACACTGTAGGGAATCTAATCAATCAGACAGGATCAAGGAAAACCCTAAAGCATTCTACAGGTATATAAGGGATAAAAGAATGACTGGAGAAAGATTAGTGCCAATCAAGGACAGTAGAGGGAGGTTGTGCGCAGAGTCTGAGGAGATGGGGAAGTGCTAAATGAATATTTTTCATCAATATTCACACTGGAAAAAGACAATGTTGTTGAGGAGAATACTGAGAATCAGGCTGTTAGACTGGATGGGATTGAGGTTCACAAGGAGGAGGTATTAACAATTTTGAAAAGTGTGAAAATAGATAAGTCCCCTGGGCTGGATGGGATTTATCCGAGGATTCTCTGGGAAGCCAGGGAGGAGATTGCTGAGCCTTTGGCTTTGATCTTTATTTCGGCATTGTCTACAGGAATAGTGCCAGAAGACTGGAGGATAGCAAATAGTGCTCCCTTGTTCAAGAAGGGGAGTAGAGACAACCCTGGTAATTACAGACGAGTGAGCCTTACGTCGGTTGTGGGTAAAATGTTGGAAAAAGTTATAAGAGAAAGGATTTATAATCGTCTCGATAGGAATAAGTTAATTAGGGATATTCAACACAGTTTTGAGAAGGGTAGGTCATACCACACAAACCTTACTGAGTTCTTTGAGAAGGTGACCAAACAGGTGGATGAGGGTAAAGTGGTTGATGTGTATATGGATTTCAGGAAGGTTTTTGATTAGCTTCCCCACGGTAGGCTATTGCACAAAATACAGAGGCATGGGATTGAGGGTGATTTAGCAGTTTGGATCAAAAATTGGCTAGCTGAAAGAAGACAGAGGCTGGTGGTTGATGGGAAATGTTCATCCTGGAGGTCAGTTACTAGTGGTGTACCGCACAGATCTGTTTTGGGTCCACTGCTGTTTGTCATTTTTATAAATGATTTGGAGGTGGGTGTAGAAGGATGGATGAAATTTGTGAATGTCACTAAGGTCAGTACAGTTGTAGATAGTGCCAAAGGATATTGCAAGTTACAGAGGGACAAAGGAAAGCTGCAGAACTGGGCTGATAAGTGGCAAATGGAGTTTAATGTGGAAAAGCGTGAGGTAATTCACTTGGAAGGAGCAACAGGAATACAGAGTACTGGGCGAATGGTAAGATTCTTGGTAGTGTATTAGAGAGATTTCGATGTCCATGTACATAGATCCCTGAAAGTTGCCACACAGGTTGGTAGGATTGTTAAGAAGGCACAGTGTGTATTAGCTTTTATTGGTAGAGGGATTGAGTTTTAAAGCTATGAGGTCATGCTGCAGCTGTACAAAACTCTGGTACGGCCACATTTGGAGTATTGTGTGTAGTTCTGGTCACTGCATTATAGGAAGGATGTGAAAGCTTTGGAAAGGGTTCAGAGGAGATTTATTAGGATGTTGCCTGGTATGGAGGGTAGATCTTATTATGAAAGGTTGAGGGACTTGAGTGTGTTTTTGTTAGAGAGAAGAAGGTTGAGAGAGTACTTAATTGAGACATATAAGATAAATCAAAGGGTTAGATAGGGTGGACAGTGAAAATCCTTTTCCTCAAATGGCGATGGCTAGCATGAGGGTACACAGCCTTAAACTGAGGGGTGATAGATATAGGACAGATGTCAGAGGTAGTTTCTTTACTCAGAGTAGTCGGGGCATGGAACGCTCTGCCTACATCGCCATTGACTCACCAACTTTATGGGCATTTAAATGGTCATTGCATAGGCATATAGATCCTTGCTTCCTCATCCTTAAGTAAGCTTCCTTCTTCCTCTTGATGAGAAGCTCCTCTTCTCTTGTCATCCAAGGTTCCTTCACCTTACCATTCCATGTCTGTCTCAGTGGGACAAAGTTATCCAACATTCACAACAAGTGCTCCTTAAACAGTCTCCACATTTCTGCTGTGCATTTCCTGCAGAACAACTGTTCCCAATTTATACTCCACAGCTCATGTCTAATAGCAGTGTAATTTCCCCTCCCCCAATTAAATACCTTCCCGTTCTGTCTGTTCCCATCCCTCTCCATGGCTATGGTAAAGGTGAAACAGTCATGGTCACTGTCGCCAAAATGTTTTCCCATTGAGACATCTGACACCTGGCCTGGCTTGTTGCCTAGCAACAAATCCAAAATGGCCTCTCCCAGTCAGCCTATCTACACACTGAGTCAGGAATCCCTCCTGGACACACCCAACAAAATCAGCTCCATCCAGACCATCTGCACGGAGGAGGTTCCAATCATTATTGGGGAAGTTGAAGTCACCCAGAACAACAACTCTGTTCCATCAGTACCTTTCCACGTTCTGCTGTCCAATCTCTCTGCTGTTTTTTTGGGGGGCAGGGGTCTATAGAAAACACCCAATAAAGTGACTGCTCCTTCCCTGTTACTGCCTCCCACCCTTCCTGACTCAGTGGACAAGCTCTCCTCAACAACCTCCTCTTCTGCAGCTGTGATGCCCTCTCTAATTAACAATGCCACTCCCCTCTTATTTTACACATCTCTCAGTTCTTTTTAAAAGATTTAAATCTGGAACTTCCTGCAACCATCCCTGCTCCTGTGAAATCCATGTCTCCATTATGGCCACAACATCAGAGTTCCTAGTACTGACCCATGCTCTAAATTCATCATGCTTATTCCTGATATTGCTTGCATTGAAATAGACACACTTTTACCCATCCCTTTGATCACATATTTCATAATAAAGAATAGCTAATTAATAATATTGGTGTAAAAGCACCTTTAGGCCACAATGTAATAGGATGTTACATTATGTTTGAAAGTGAGGTATTTCATTTTGAAGTAGCGGGGTTTCAATTTAAATAAGAGAAATAATGACAGTGTGAGGCAGAGACTTGTTGACCTGGATTGGGAAATACATGGAGTGGGATGACTGTACATAGGCAATGGATAGTCTTTAAGGAGTATTACATGGTTTACACCAATTATAGATTGTTCAAAGGACAAAATTCAAAGGTCAGTCAGCTGTGACTGACAAAGTAAGTGGAGGATTGCGTAAGCTTAAACGCTAAGAGGCTGTAAAGTGAGGTGTACAAAGGGACCTTGGTCTCCTTCTCAATGAAGGTTAACAAGCTGTTAGGAAGGCTAAAGGAATGTTTGCCTTTATTCCAAAAGGATTGAAGTAAAGGAGTGGTGAAGACTTGCTTCAATTATATAGGATTCTGGATCAATGGTGCTGGAAGAGCACAGCAATTCAGGCAGCATCGAGCAGCTTCAGCAAAATCGACGTTTCAGGCAAAAACCCTTCATAGGAGCTTGGTTAGACCAAAGCTGGAGGACTGTGTACAGCTTTGGTCTCCTTACCTCAGGGAAGACATTATTGCCAAAGAGGGAGTACAATGAAGGTTCACCAGTCTTGCTCCTGAGGTCAAGGGTTGTCCTATGAAAAAAGAATGAGCACATTGGGCTTGTATTAGACAACAGGACCATGAGAGTGATACCACTTAGATCTGAGAGAAAGATGTCTTTCTTTGACCCAGAGTACTGTGCTTCTTTAGAATCCTGATCTACAGAGAGCTGTCGAAGCTCACTTTTTGAGTCTGTTGAAAAGAGAGATTGCTAGATTTCTGATTCCCTGTGATGTACAGGGTTATGGAAACAGATGAGTAAAAGGCATTGTTCAGTCATCATATTGAACTTTCCCTCCCATTCTGCCAAGGACATGCACATCCTTGGCCTCCTCCTCAGCCAAACACTAGCCACTTGACACCTGGAGGAAGAACGCCTCATCTTCTGCCTTGGGATGCTCCAACCACACGGGATCAGTGTTGATTTCACCAGTTTCTGCATTTCCCCTGCACCCTCCTTATCCCAGATCCAACCCTCTAGCTTCATACTGCTGTCTTGACCTGTCCTGCCTATCCATCTTCCTTCCCACCTATCCACTCCACCTCTCCAACCTATCACCATCACCCCCCTTTCATCAACCTATTGCATTCCTAGCTACTTTCCCCCAGCCCCACCCCCACCCCCTACCCATTTATCTCACAGCCACCTTGGGGCCCGCCCCCTGCATTCCTGATGAAGAGATTATACTCAAATGTTGACTTTCCTGCTCCTTGGATGCTGCCTGACCAGCTGTGCTTTTCCAACAGCACACTTTGATATCAAATGGTGGGGCATGCTTGATGGGCTGAATGCACTACTTAGAGGAGAAAGTGAGGTCTGCAGATGCTGGAGATCAAAGTTGAAACTTTATTGCTGGAACAGCACAGCAGGTCAGGCAGCATCCAGGGAACAGGAGATTCGACGTTTCGGGCACAGGCCCTTCTTCAGTTCTCCTGTTCCCTGGATGCTGCCTGACCTGCTGTGCTGTTCCAGCAATAAAGTTTCAACTGAATGGACTACTTCCATTGCTATACTCTTATTACTATGAACTCTCTCTCTTTCTCGTTCTTCATTTATTTAAATGTACTTTATGTTTGCTGAAAATTTGACAAAAGTTATAGTCAAAATATAATCTTGGAACCATTAGGACACAAAGGAATATCTGGGCTGTTCAAACCTCTATCAGGATACTGGAACACACCAATCCATGCCATTCCTGCACTCTCCACCCCAGCCCTGCAAATGTATTCCCTTCAAATGTCCACCCAATTTCCTTTTCAATTTATTCACCAACTCTTCATCTACCCACTTTGTAGGCAGCAAGTTCCAATCATTGCCACTTGCAGAGTTAAGTCATTCTCTCACATGCCTGTGAATCTTTTATCCAAAGATCTGTATCTTATGCACATAGTCCCATTAGTTGATCTTTTCACTTCGATCAAATCTCCCTCAATCCCTTTTGGTCAGTGTGAATATCATCAAACTTCCCAACCTCTCCTTGTTGC
This sequence comes from Chiloscyllium plagiosum, assembly GCF_037043375.1. Taxonomy (NCBI): domain Eukaryota; kingdom Metazoa; phylum Chordata; class Chondrichthyes; order Orectolobiformes; family Hemiscylliidae; genus Chiloscyllium; species Chiloscyllium plagiosum. The sequence continues at coordinate 984,077 of NW_028270172.1, read as the reverse complement.
TAAAACCCTTCACCTCAGAAACCATTTAGGTAAATCTCCTCTGCACCATCTTCTCTGAAGGGGATGCAGTATATTGTAATTGTGGTCTAACCAGGATCTTGCCCAGCTGCAGCACAATGACCCTGTTTTTGTACCCGATGCCTCTGCGATGAAGACCAAAATTCCATGTGCTTTGCTAATCAAGCTCTCAAAATGTCCTTTAACCTTCAAGCACTGATGCATATGAACCCCCTGTCTCTCAGCACTTTTCAGAATCATGGACTCAGTCTATTTTGCCTCTCCCTATCACCTCTGCCAAAGAGAATCACCACCTGACACTTCCCTGCCCATTCCACTGGCATTTTCTGTGTTCTGTTGTGAGCAACTACTACCATCCTCATAACTGGCCATGGTTCCAAGTTGGTACCTTTGGTCAATCTTAGAATTTTATTCTGTTTTTGATGTCCAAGTTATTTATTAATTTATCATAAGAACCATAAAGCTTAATAAAAATATAGCCAGATATAAACATGATTTACAATTCTTCATGTCAATTATGAAATATGTATTTTTTTAAATGTTTGTTTTCAGTTAAATATTTATTTTGGACGTTAAAGATAGATGATGGGTGAACAGGGGTATAGATGGATAGATAGACAACTGAATGTGAAGGGTAGAAGAAAGAGAGACACAAAGATTACCTTTTAATGCTGCCAGAGACACTTCTTGCTTCGCTGCTACTTTAATCTTTATCCTAGCAACACAGCTATTTATAGAAGGGGAATAAAATGAATTCATTAAAGCTGTGACGATTTAGGTGTTGGAGAAACTGAATGAATCATTGATAGTTTATTGAGTGCAATGGGAAATGGTGTTAATCTGCAGGTGGTTGATGACTACAATTACAATTTCTGAATGTGACTGTCATCAGCTGCCAGATAACAAATATCAATGATCTACTGATTCAAACAACAGAGACACTCGCCAAATGCCAGAAAATTAGTAGTCAGACTCTTTTAAATTATATCTTTCTGCTCTATTACGTTTTGGATCTCCTGGAGATTTAGACACACCATTTGACAATTAGAAGCTGATGCTTCGTCTAATCAGACACTTTTCTTATGTTACACACTAAGGTTATAATTGTAATTCCACGTTCTCATCTTCCAATTTTCTACAGCATCCTGTCCATCAAATAGGGGGCAATGAAATGTTTATTCAAAGCCAGGAGGAATTACATGCAAGCACATTTGGTGAAAATGTCAAGCTTATATCACCTCAGTTACTGCATGATATGTGAACCAGGCCAATCAGTTAAATGCCTGTGGACACACAGAAGGAAAAAACACATCATCTCACTGATCTCCAAACCTTTGGCTTCAGACTTCCTGCAAAACCACAAAACCACAGCAAGCCCCAAACATGAGTTTTCAATTTAAATGACAACGCAACTCAACACTACTTGTTAGCCACAAACAGACACAGAGATTGTTTCCTCCAAATATGTTAAGAAGTTTATGTTCCTCACCAACCCACTACTATCTAAACAAGTCATGTTTTGATATGGAAGTAATTGGAGTAGAACAAATTGACACAAACAATTGATCACATGACAAATTCAATGTCAGAATGTCCTAGCAGTAAAAGATGCAATCTGCAATCAATTTGATAGGTTTAAGGGCAATTTGATCAGAAAGACACTATATGCCCTGCTATTGGTAACTTTCCATCCAAATCGTCGAGCAAGATGTTTCAGATGTCTCTGGGAGAAGATGATGAAGATCACGCAGCCAATGAGTGCGACCAGAGGTGGGAAATCTGCTTATCACTCAGTAGAGACTCTGCCTCTGAGATCTGCTGGCCAATCTGATTGGCTGGAAGCTCTCCAGAGCCATTGGGAGGGCAGGCCACTGGGATGGCCATAGTCCCATAAATATAAATACCAGGAGTCCAGGACACAGTACAGAGGGAGGGTACTCATGATGGTAACAGGTGGGAAGGCCTCCTCAGGATTATGGCATAAAGAGGGGTTGGTGGTTTGGGGGGGAATCCCCAATACGGATGGCTGCTCTATTTAGAAAAGGGAGCAACAAATTTTTTTTAGATTACTTACAGTGTGGAAACCATTCCTTCAGCCCAACAAGTCCACACCGACCCACCAAAGCACAACCCACCCAGACCCATTCCCCTGCCCCTAACACTATGGGTAATTTAGCATGGCCAATTCACCTAACCTGCACATTTTTGGACTGCAGGAGGAAACCAGAGGAAACCCACGCAGACACAGGGAGAATGTGAAAACTCCACACAGTCAGTTGCCTGAGGCGGGAATTGAACCCAGGTCCCTAGTGCTGTGAGGCAGCAGTGCTAACCACTGTGCCACCTTGCCGCCCATAATAAGGCGTGCACCAAACCCTTACATTCCTGCTCCGGACCCAAGCAGGTATTTCTGGCTGACTCCTCCCCATCCTTGATCCCAACTCAGCTGTCTCACAGGCCTGAAAAATAGCCATTCAAGGAACAGATTCCTGGCCTCGTGAAGTGGACACTCATTTGCTGCATTCTTTCAGAAAATAACCAGATCTGTTTCTAGTTGGGGAGGAGATCATGAGGGCAACACTGCAGGGAGTTCAGAACCAGAAGGATCCTCAAAGGATTGCTAAGAAATTTCTCAGTGTTTGTCTCTCCTTGGTTTGAGTTTGAATTTGTTTTGTTGCCCATCTCAGACCACAGCTGGATTTTGGGTGAGGAGGTGACTGTTAGAATGTCGATGCCTGAGTGCTCAGGTTGTGTGAGACAGGCTTCGGTGAGGAGGTCTTTGGCCACCCATCAATGTAAATATCCAGTCCCAATGTACCACTGTCATTCCCATAGTGTTGGAGATTATCACTCCCACCAAGATACAGAAGGAAATATTGTAGAAGAAATTAAGCAAACAGTTTGAAAGCTCTTCTCCGCTTGTTTAGAGCCCAAAATCCAGTTGGCAGCTGCTTCACTTACAACACTGAAACTGATTGTAGGTTCTTCAGTGACGTCCAGTGACCATAATCCTCAGATAGTCGTACTGAGTAGTGTCAAAATGTGTGCTACTGGAAAAGCACAGCGGTCAGGCAGCATCTGAGGAACAGGAGAGTCGACGTTTCGAGCATAAACTTTCATCAAGAATGTGAGAGTGCCCAAGGGGGCTAAGAGATAAATGGGGGGGCCCTGGGGGGGATGGTAATTGGGAATGCAATAGTTAGATGAAGGTGGAGGAGGGAAAGGTGATAGTTTGGAGTGGATGGTGGAGCGGATATGTGGGAAGGAAGATGGATGGGTAGAACAGTTCAAGAGGGCGGTGCTGAGTAAAAGGGCTGGATATGGTTTAATATAGGGAGAGAGGCAATGAATTCAACATTGATCCCGTGTGGTTGGAGGATCCCAAGTCAGAAGATGAGGCGAATTCCCCTGCATCTCCCAGAGAATCATTCCACCAAAGAACATCCCAGATAGCCTCCTTCTTCAAGGACAATTTCCCTCTCACATGGCTGACAATGCCCTCCAGCGTATCTCCTCCACTTGCTGCACCTCTGCCCTGGAAGCCCACCCCTCCAACCTCAACAAAGACTGAACACCCAGTCCTCACTTTCCACCCCACTAACCTTCGGATACAACGCATCATCCTCTGCCATTTCCTCCCTACAAAAAGACCCCACCACCAGAGGTATATTTCCCTCTCCACCCCTATCAGCATTCCGCAAAGAGCATTGCCTCTGCCACTCCCTTGGTAGGTCCACGTACCCCACCAACCCACTCTTCATTCCTGGCACCTTTCCTTGCCATTACAAGAGGTGTAAAGCTTGTGTATACACCTCCCCCTCACCTCCATCCAAAGTCCCAAAGGATCTTTCCAACTCCAGAAGAGATATTCCTACCCCTCCACAAGCACCATCTCCTGTGTCCGTCGCTCTCGATGTCGTCTCTTCCTCATTGGGAAGTCAAGACGCCAAATTGCAGAATGTTTCAGAGATCATCTCTGGGACACGTACACTAAATAACCCCATTGCCCTGCAGCCAAACACTTCAACTCCCCCTCCAAGGACATGCCAGTCCTGGGCCTCCTCCACTGCCAAATTCTAGCCACCCGATGACTGGAGGAAGGATGCCTCACTTTCTGTCTTAGGACTCACCAACCACACTGGATCAATGTCGATTTCACCAGTTTCCTCATTTCCCCTCCCCATCCTAACCCAGATCCAATCTTCCAGCTCTGTACCACCCTCCTGCACTGTCTTACCTGTCCATCTTCCTTCCCACCTATCAGCTCCACTCTCCTCTTTGACCCATCACCATCACCTCCACCTTCATCTACCTATCACCTTCCCAGCTATTTTCCCCTCAGCCCCACCTCCCTCCCATTTATCTCTCAGCCTCCTTGTGCACCCCCACATTCCTGATGAAGGGCTTATGATTGAAACAGCAACTCTCCTGCTCCTCGGACACTACCTGACTGGCTGTGCTTTTTTAGCATCACACGGATGGCTAGAGTTTGGTGGTGGAGAAGGCCCAGGACTTGCATGTCTTTAGCAGACTGGGAGGGGGAGCTGAAGTGGTCAGCCATAGGGTGGTGGGGTTGTTGGGTGAGTGTGTCTCAGGGATGTTCCCTGAAACATTCCGCAAGTTGACATCCTGTCTCCCCAATGCAGAGGAGACCACATCAGAGCAATGGACACAAGAGATGAGGTGTTTGGATGTGCAGGAAAATGTCTGCTGAATGTGGAATGATCCTTTGGGGCCCTTGGATGGAGGTGTGGTGTGGGCACGGGTTTTACATCCCTTGCGGTGGCAGGGGAAGGTGCCGGGAGTGGAGGGTGGGTTGGTGGGGTGGAGAGGGAAATATGTCTCTGGTGGTGTCTGATTGTAGATGGTGAAAATGGGGGAGCATAATGCGCTGTGTCTGGAGATTAGTGGAGTGTAAGATGTGGACCGGGGAGGGGGGTGGGGGGGGGGAAGGATTCTATGCTTGTTGTGGTTGGAGGAGTGGGGTTCAATAGCAGAGTTGCGGAAAGTGGAGGAGATGCGCTGGAGGGCATTGTTGATCATATGGGAGGGGCAATAGCAGTCCTTGAAGTAGAAGGCCACCTGGAATATCCTGAAGTGGAATTGCTCCTCGTGGGAGCAGATACGGCGGAGGCAGAGGAATTGGGAGAATGCGATAGCGTTTTTATGAAAGGAAGTGGAGGGTGATGTGGCTGAGTTTTCCAATAAAATTCAGTCATATTCTCATTTTTTTTCAATTCACACAACATCGGCTTGCATAATCATCGTCTGGGCACTGATTCCTTTCTGATGCAATCGGCGATTAAAGGGTCAGTGAAGACTAGATGCTAATATCTGATTCTCTAAGATGTCAACTTCGAAGAAAAAAATTCAAAGACATTTTGTATCAAAGACCATTTGTATAAATAGAAAAATTTCAAAAACTATATTACATTAATATTGCTAGTTAAGAGCTTATTGCTATTTTTTCCAATAGATGGCACTCTCAGGAGACTTTAGAACTTAGTTGACAGTTAGCAGTAAGTAGGAATATTATTTTAGGCAAAAGATGTAAAATTAAGGGTGTTGAAAATAGGCTTAAAAGTAGGAAGAAAATACTTCAATGGTTGAAGATATTACAGGATTCTAAGAGTAAGCAAACATTTGAAATATTAATTATAGCAGCATGATTTCCTGACAGTGTATGGTTGTTAATGTACTTTCAAAAATTACATTACATGATGCTCTTATTCATGGATCAAAATCCTGGAACGCCTTCCCTTACAATATTGTGTTCTACCTGCACGGGATTGACTGCAGTGTTTCAAAAGACAGTTCCCCATCGGGCAAGTCCGGAATGGGCAATAAATGCTTTTAACTTATTTCATCCACTATTGTTTTAATTTATTTCAAATTCCGTTCATTCATTTCTTATTTCCTGTTTGGTTTCCTACATTACACTGTTGCCGATATTTAAATAAATGAATACTCATTTATTTACTGAAAGCTATCTATTTTGTTGTACTGAAAGCAACATCATATTTCTGAATCAAATAAAGATATCTATCACTGTTTCTACATTGTACCTCTATCTCAACATAAGCAATACAGTTTACCACGAGGTATGGCTTTTTGTCAGAAAGAAATGTCAACAAGTTATTGCAAAATTTAGTCATAAATGTGAAACTTTATCTCAGTAGATTGAAGTTCTAACACATTGAAATTATGCCTATGATCCATTGCAAACATTTCTCTTCATTTCAGGGAAGGGAACAACAATATTCTAAACAATGTCAGAGTAGACATTCGCAAAACAAGAGAGCACGTTGCCTGGATCTTCTTGATGCACTGACTGCCCTGAATGTTCAATTTACTGGCATATGACTCACAAACATGCAAGAAAGTCCACAGTTTGATGCAAAGTCTGAGCGAGAGAGACAATAAACAGTGCGATTAGCCGCAGTATCCCTTGGCTTGAGATTGAAAACAATCAGATAATTCTTTGCAGAGGGTTTTAATATCATTCCATGAACAACACATGACAAGATGGTACATTTGACAAACTTATATGAAGTAGCTGGGAAAGTTGTACAAGCCTGTGTATAGTTACATTCCTCCAAACTGATCTGTACTGGCTTGTATGAAGCAGAGATTGTGCAAGGTTCCTTTGACACTGGCAAGTAAGTGGAGTGGACCTGTCAGCACCTGTGAAAGCAACAAAAATGTCAACAGAAGAGAAAGAATTGAAAAAAAAGGAACAGACATTTGGCCATTTGTGTAAAAGCAGCAAAGGCTCGGAAAGCAAGTCCAACCGTATCTGGAATTATCAGAAACTTTATACATTGAAACATTATCTTTAGTCGAGGTCACACACTCTGGAATTGTAAATGTTAAAGGGAAGATAAAGTCACCATACTTGTAGAAGGCCGCAGAGCTGATCTCTCATTCCAGGGCAGAGAGAGTTGATGGTGGTGAGTTTAACCTGAGGATCACCACACTACAGGCAGGGAGTGAGGTTGAGAAAGAAAGACCTTGCCAGCCACTCAATGGTAAAGATTCAACACTTTCACTACCACAGCCCAGGATCAATTCCTGGTCTAGGAATGAGGATATTATGGGGAGTGGGCATAAAGTGGAATTGAGGACAAGCTGAGATCATTCATGATTGTATCAAATTTTGGAGCAAGCTCAAGGGACTGAACTGCCCCTTCCTACTTCTAGTCCTTATGTTCACTTTACCTCAGCTAATACGGGAATTAGACCCAAACTGTTGGTGTCTATCTGCATTGCAAACCAGCCATCCAGCCCAAGGAGCTAACTGACCCCAATTTGTATATTCCATCATTCTGGAGAAAGCAGAATTTGTTAGCAATTCATTTTTGAGGAAGTTAGGATTTGAGATGGGATCCATGATGACCTGGCATATGGATTCAGAATTGATTTGCTCATAGAAGGCAGAGGGTAGTTGTTTTTCAGGCTGGAAGTCCGTGACTAGTGATGTTTCACAGGGATCCATACTGGGCCCTCTTCCGTTTGTGGTATATATAAATGACTTGGATGAAAATGTAGGTGAGGGTTAGTAAGTTTGCAGATAATACAAAGAAGGGCGGAGTTGTGAATAGAAGGTTGTCAAAGGATACATTAGGATATAGATCAGTTGCAGATATGGGCAGAGAAATGGCAGATGGAGTTTAATTCGGATAAGTATAAATTGCTGCACTTTGTGAGGTCAAATGTAAAGGGAAAGCATGCAGTTACTGGCAGGACCCTGAACAACATTGATGTACTGAAGGATCTTGGGATTCAAATCCATAACACCCTGAAAGTGGCCACACAAATAGATAGGGTGGTAAAGAAGGCATACAGCCTGCTTGCATTGTTTGGTGGGGGAATTGAATACAAGAGTCAGGATGTCATGTTGCAGCTTTATAAGACCTTGGTTAGGCCACTTTGAGAGTATTGTGTTCAATTCTGGTCCACACATTGCAGGAAAGATGTGGAGGCTTAGGTGAAGGTGCAGAAGAGGTTTTCCAGAATGCTACCTGGATTAGAGACTATGAGCTATAATCTACTAACCAAGATTGATACTGGAACAGTGCCTCCAAATATTTAGCTTTTGGAATAAAATAAAACAATATTTGAGAGACAAAATCCATTCTAATTGCAATCCTGGTGCAAGGTTAACTGTAAATCAAAACTATCTCATTCATTTTAAAGAATTATAAATTGGCACACAAGTGACAGAAATACCAAGGTTAATTCTGCTACTTGCAGGAAACCAGCTTGTATCTTTCATCAACAACCCCACACCACCACTCATGCATACCACACAGACACACAGGCACACACACACCCACACATGAACGCACACCCACACACACAGAGATACACTCATAGATATTTACCTACACACAAACACACAGACACACTCTCACAGAGATAGACCCACACACAGACACACACACACACTCAGTCAGTCACTCACTCACACCACTGCTGCCTTTGAGTCTTTGCTGTATCGCAGACAAAGGAGGGTCTTCATCAAATTATTCCATCACATCCTTCTCACCTCCAGTCATTTTCATGGTAAATTTTACAAATCTGACCTTTCTGTTATCTATCAGTAAATCCTAATGGTTTTGGAGCCTGAGGTCGTATGAAGCAATCTCTTGTCCATAGCTCAATGGAGCACTGCATCTTTTATTGTCTGTTTTCGGAAGACAGTTTCTATATTTTTGTTGCAATCCTTAGCTCTCTGCGAACAATGGTTTCTATTTTTCCTCACCCTGGTGTAGTGTATTATGGAAAATCAGAGGGTGACTTGATCTTCCCCAGGTTTCAGGAATTGTTTTCACATTCTATATTATTGACTTGTGCTGGATGTGACAGAATTGGGAACGAACGGGTTACTGATGTGAAAGTACTGGAACTTGTCAGGAGTGGGGAGGGTCGGGGGGAAGGTGTGGCGAGGGGACACCTTTGGGACAGCTGGTCAGAATGATGGAGTGGAAGATGTGATCATCTATTCAAAGGTGAATATATTCTGAACTATGTCAAGATCTGCTTCATTCTCTGCTGCAAGTATATTTGGTTCCTATTGTTTACGGCTTGACAGAATCGCTTATATCCTGTTCACTCCGTAAAGTAAATCTGTATAAATATTGATTTGTAAACAGAGTGACAATTAATATTATGTTGATTATGTGCCAGGGAAGAATAAACCCAATGATTAAAATTCCAAGGGCTTGTTTGTGATGTTGAGAACAGTGAACTTCAGGTTACTCGGTGTACATCTCCTTGGTGTACATCTCCTCGGTGTACATCTCCTTGGTGTACATCTCCTTGGTGTACATCTCCTTGGTGTACATCTCCTTGGTGTACATCTCCTTGGTGTACATCTCCTTGGTGTACATCTCCTTGGTGTACATCTCCTTGGTGTACATCTCCTTGGTGTACATCTCCTTGGTGTACATCTCCTTGGTGTACATCTCCTTGGTGTACAGCTACAATGAAACTGGAGTCAGGAGAGATATATAACATTCAACATGAAGTAACTTGTTTAATGTGAGCATGCCAGAGATTAACAAACCTGGCACAGAAAGGAAGTCAGGAACTGTTGACTCCACAGGGTAAGAACATTTATCAGCATTCTTTTTGGAATTTTACAGGAGTCCTACTCCCCAGATGAGAAATTGGGGATGAGCTGGCCTCTGTGGCTGAGAAACTTTAATTAGATTTCATGCTGTTCATGCTGTTCTGCCCCCAAGAGCTGCCAGCCAATGAAATGACTGGTTAATTCCAAGTTGCCGATGGCAGTAGTGGTCACTAGGCCAATGTGGATTAGGAATTGTATTCTTCTTCAAAATGAGGTGAATGAATGCAATGGTGTAATGGGTTTATCGTTGGAATATTAACCCAGAGACCCAGAAAATGTTCTCGAGATCAGAGTTCAAATCCTACCATGGCAGATGGTGAATTTAAATTCAATAAAAATCTGAAATTAAAACTCAAATACTGATCATTGAAATCAAAAACTTACCTGGTTCACTAATGCTCTTTAGGGAAGGAAACTGGCCTACATGTGACTCCAGACCCAACAATGTGGTCAACTGGGGAATTGGGGATGGGCAATAAATGTGGGCCTGACCAGTTATGCTCTCATCCCATGAATGAATTTAAAAATGATGTGTGCAAATAATGAGAAAGTAATTAATGATGTGACATTGACATCAAAATGAGAGCCTGAGGGAAGACATCAGACTGGGAAGAAATAATGTAAAGATGGAGGTCTCACACACTATACGAGAGAGTCATCTGTAATGTAGAGATGTAAATAAAGGAATGTTGCAGTGCATCAGATCAAACTACTCAATGATGAGGAACAAGCAGCCTCAGAGTCATACTCAGTGCTGCTGACCTCCACTGAGTGACTGTATCTCTCAATGAGCAGGGAGCAGGATTAGTTTAAAGCACATAATAAAGCATTTAACACATTTGTAAAGAATCTGACAGCTTCCAGGGGTCAAGGTCGTACATTAAAAGATGGAAAAGCCTACAAGTTCAGCCATGTCTCACAGAGGGGCACAGCCAACACTGAAGACTAACAGGAACATACAATGAAGATTGAATGCCAACATGCATCATAGGTTCCTCCACAATAAAGGAGACATCCCCAACTCTCAAAGTTATCAACAAGTTACAAATAATTCACTCTCTGACTTAGCTTCTTTCACCAGACCACAACAATGACCCATGAATAAGGAGAAATGAATGTGATATGGAATATTTAATCATTTTGAAAACACTTATCCCATTTTTTGCTGGTGTAAGTTTGCTCAGTGTCCTGCCTTGCTTCCATTGACAACCGTGATGGACATCCTCTTGAAGATCAAGGGCTCAAGGACTCTGCATGGATGCAGGGGCATTCTTTCTGACCTACTCCCCAGGAGGGAATGGGCTCGCCTCAGTCCTCCTGAGCAGAATGGCTTTCTAAAGAGAGAGTTCTGGGTGCCTCAACCCACTTCACAAATGCTGCTGCACTGAGTCCATTGTTAGATGTACAGCAAGCAAACATGGAGTTGCATTGAGATGGTCCTGTAGTCCTCTCCCTGGACAAGTTCATTTACTCCCACACCCAAGACATTAACAGAACCCATGGCAAGGACTCCTCCATCATCAACAAGGCACAGCAATGAGCGGAACGTCTCCACCTCAGTTACATCACTGGCATCTACCTGACAATGGGGAAAATTAGTCAGCCATGTCCTGTACACAGAAAGCAGGACAAATCCATCCAGACCAATTACTGCCCCATCAGTCTCCTCTCGTTCATCAGTAAAGTGATGGAAGGTTTCATCAACAGTGCTTTCAGCAGCATGTACTCAGCAATAACCTGCTCAGTGATGCCCAGTTTGGTTTCCATCAGGGTTACTCAGCTCCCGACCTCATTACAGCCTTGGTTCAAACATGGACAAAAGAGCTGGATTCCAGAGGGGAGGGGAGAGGGACAGCCCTTGACATCAAGGCTGCATTCAACTGAGTGTGGCATCACAGAGTCCCAGCAAAACTGGAATCAATGGGTATCAAGGGGAAAGCTCTCCACTGGTCAGGGTCAAAGCTGGCACATAGGAAGAAGGTTGTGGTTGTTGGAGATCAGTCACCTCAGCTGTACGACACGTCTGTAGAATGCCTCAGGGTAGCGTCCTCGGACCAACCATCTTCAGCTGCATCAGATGCCAAACACACTAATGGATGGACTACCCACTTCTGGTTCCACGACCAGGAACTATGGGAATTCCTTCAATTGTATCCTGTGAACCTGTCTAATCAACTTTACAAATTCCTCAGTTTTAGAACGCATGAAATCAAAACCTGCACACCTCTAAGTGTTCATCATGAATAACACTCACCAAAAAATGCCTAAACAAAACAAAGAAATGCAGATGCTGGAGATGTTAAACATGAACAGAAATTGCTGGAGAAACCTTGCAGGGCTGGCAACATCTGTGGGGAGAAAACAGAGTTAATGTTTTGAGTCTGGTGTTCTGATGGAGAGTAGAACATCTCGAAATGTTAACATTACTTTCTGCCCGCAAATCCTGCTGGACCTGCTGCATTTCACCAACAATTTCTGTTTTTGCTACCAAGCAGTGCCTTCCTTGTTAATTTCTGAAACAATTTTAAAAACATATCCCACAGATTTCCTGATCCTTTGAAATGTAAGTTAATAGAGTAGTTCTTGGTCAAGAATCCTACTATACGGGGCGGCACGGTGGCACAGTGGTTAGCACTGCTGCCTCACAGCGCCAGAGACCCGGGTTCAATTCCCGCCTCAGGCGACTGACTGTGTAGAGTTTGCACATTCTCCCCATGTCTGTGTGGGTTTCCTCCGGGTGCTCTGGTTTCCTCCCACAGTCCAAAGATGTGCACGTCAGGTGAATTGACCATGCTAAATTGCCCATAGAGTTAGGGGCAGGGGTAAATGTAGGGGAACGGATCTGGGTGGGTTGTGCTTCGGCTGGTCGGTATGGACTTGTTGGGCCGAAGAGCCTGTTTCCACACTGTAAGTAATCTAATGTAATACTTATCCAAATTGAATCGACTACACATTAAAGAGAGATGCTTCCTCCTCTGTGTTGCTGGAATTTTGACATGAGGAAATTACAAATATATGAAATATTGAATGAAAACCAAATGGGAATTAACTAACAGGATTTAGCATTATTGTCTGTTGGACACTGACAAATGTACAACCACCAGAAGAGATCATTTAGAAAATCCTCCCAAAATGTCTTTTCAGCCTCAGCTTGCCATCTCTAGCTGCTTTGATTGACTGTCTTCTCCCATCGGAATGATTGTAATATCTACTGTCAAACTGTGTCCTCCGCTGGTGAACCAGAAATGAATTTATTCAGAAGATAGCTATAGCCCAAGCATGTAGGTACAGGAAGAAAGAATTTGATTCGGGATTTGAGGTCTCATTTTTCTCTAGTTGCTAATTCTAACAAATCAGAGATTGCTGTGTAAATAAGAATGGATGGATCTGGCCTACTCACTGCTCCGTTATTCTGACAGTTGTTAACATTTTCAAAGATCAAAAGTAAAATGGAAATAACACACCTGCTAAGTTTTTGTTATCATCATGAGAAACAGGTGTCTTTTTTAATAAACTTGAGTGTCCCCTTCCCTCTCCAGCCCTATCCCCTAACATGGTGTGATCATGAATATGACTCAATGAAACTGAACTCTGCCTTGGACAGGAACACAACGTTAGAATGAAGCACTTTCTTGTTCAACATAAATCATGCTCTGTACATAGTTTTAACACACACTTAATCACCTCTTCTCAAAAAGTCTCAGAATTATTGTTAAATTCTTCAATTGCCAAAATGGTTTGAGATAAATGAATCCAAATTAATATATAGAAACCTAAAGATTGACTCCATGTTCTGTGTTTCTGGTTCAAATCTCATTCTGGAAATTGAAATTGTTTTGCATTCATAGCGTTTCCTCACTAACACGAGACAATCCAGTCGTTTCTTCTCATTTCTTGAATGGTGATGCCACACACAGAGTCACCCTAATACTTTGACAGTGTTTGCTTCTTATCAACAGAGAGTTCCTTAAACAGTGCAGCATCATAGGCCAGCAACTTCTTTCTGAATCAATTTCTTTTCAACAATTGCATCTAATTATTTCACATAGAGTCATAGAATCATAGAGATGTACCAACATGGAAACAGACCCTTCGGTCCAACTCGTCCATGCCAACCAGATATCCTAACCTAATCTCGTCCCATTTGTCAGCACTTGGCCCATATCCCTTTTATATCTTTCTCCTCTCACCCTAAACCTGTGCCCTCTAGTTCTGGACTCCCCCACCTCAGGGAAAAGACTTTGTCTATCCTATCGATGCCTTTCATGATTTTATAAACCTCTATAAGGTCACTCAGCCTCCGACGCTCCAGGGAAAGCAGCCCCAGCCTGTTCAGCCTCTCCCTATAGCTCAGATCCTCCAACCCTGGCAACATCCTTGTAAATCTTTTCTGAACCCTTTCAAATTTCATATCACTCTTTCAATAGGAAGGACACCAGCATCGTATGCGATATTTTAAAAGTGGTCTAACCAATGTCCTGTACAGCCGCAACATGACCTCCCAATACCTATTCTCAATGCTCTGACCAATAAAGGAAAGCATACCAAACGCCTTCTTCACTATCCTATCTACCTGCGACTCTACTTTGAAGGAGCTATGAACCTGCACTCCAAGGTCTCTTTGTTCAGCAACACTCCCTAGGACCTTACCATTAAGTGTATGAGTTCCTGGTAAGATTTGCCTTTCCAGAGAGTGGTAAGGACGTGGAATACCCTGCCTGCCAATGTAGTTAACTAAGCCACATTTGGGAGTTTTAAACAATCCTTGGATAAGCACATGGATGATGATGGGATATGTAGGGGAATGGGCTTAGATTAATTCACAAGTCAGTGCAACATCGAGGGCTGAAGGGCCTGTTCTGTGCTGTATTGTTCTATGTTGTATGTTCTAAAATGCAGCACCTCACATTTATCTAAATTAAACTCCACCTGGAACTCCTCAGCCCATTCACCCACCTGATCAAGATCCCATTATACTCTGAGGTAACCTTCTTCACTGTCAATGACAACTCCGATTTTGGTGTCATCTGCAAACTTACTAACTACACCTCCAATGTTGACATCCAAATAATTTATTTTAATGACAAAAAGTAGTGGACCCAGCATCAATCCTTGTGGCACAACACTGGTCACAGGCCTCCAGTCTGAAAACCAATCTTCCACCACCATCCTCTGTCTTCTACCTTCTAACCAGTTCTGTAACCAAATAGCTAGTTCTCCCTGTAGTCCATGAGATCTAACCTTATTAACCAGTCTGCCATGGGGAACCTTATCGCACCCCTTACTGAAATCCATATAGATTACGTCTACCACTCTGCCCTCATCAATCCTTTTTGTTACTTCTTCAAAAATTCAATCAAGTTTGTGAGACATGATTTCCCACGCACAAAGCCGTGTTGACTATCCCTAATCAGCCCTTGCCTTTCCAAATACATGTACATCCTGTCCCTCAGGATTCCCTCCAACAGCCTGACCACCACCGACGTCAGGCTCACCGGTCTATAATTCTCTGGCTTTTCCTTACCGCCCTTCTTAAACAGTCCTCCATCCCACTTTCAACATCAACTTAATGCAAAATATTGCAACAATATCACCATCAATCTATCATCCTCTACAGCAAGGCTTCTCCCTGAATCAAAAAAACTGTTAATGTTTAAGTCTTTGTGAGGATATCTTTTGGTCAATCTGAGGTGACAAAAGCTTCAGATTACATCGACAATGTGACTCCACCTGAACTGAGTTGAATTAGCTTTATTGTCACATGTACGCACATGAGTAAAGTGAAAACTTTACAAGTCACCACTTACAGCACCATCTTAGGTACAAAGTACCTTGGTATAAATTATTGAGTACAAATTCTCAGGGGAAGAAAGTTAGAAAAATAAGAAATAAAAAATCCAGCATTACAGATCTTCAAATGTGCAAAATTAGCGTAATAAATTACATAAATGAAGACATAAAAAGTTCAGAATAACAATCCTTCCACAACAATGAGGAACTGACACCCCCTACCCCCCACCCCCGCCTTGTTGGAATCCTAGGCCAGACCCATCACAATGCTGAATAAATCTCTCTTGCAGTGACAGACTGAAGCTGACCCAAGGAGACCTAGACCACCGCCACCAAAAACAACCACCAAAACTGCCAAAAGAAATCCCAGGCCAGACCAAACTAATTGTGCCACCGTGAAGATGCTACAGAAACCTCAGTGAAAACCTGCGCCATTGGAATCCAGGGCTGGACCCACCTCATCTCCAGTTGCCACTGAAGCAGCCGTGAGGAACAACCACACTCCCCCCACAGCACCTCCCTTCCTTACCTGAAACCACCAAAAGAAGGTGAAGATGAACTTCCTGCTCAAAAAAGAAAATTAAAAACTGCAGCAGGCCTGGTGATAAGAAGGAGACAGGCCAATAGATCAAAAACTTCCTATCCAGCTGCTGCCATCTTAGTTGAATATGCAGGTTTTTTCCAGAAATAATATTTCACGTTGCTCAATCTGGGATTGAAGGAAGGAATTATCCCGAGGGCTCAGTCAAGGAAATTTCAGAGCTCCTTTCAGTTGTTCATTATAAATCTGTTATGGACCAGTCTACTGTTATGGCCCTAACTACTCTCTGGATCAGAAAGGTTTCCCTCATAGAGTCATAGAGTCATAGAGATGTACAGCATGGAAACAGACCCTTCGGTCCAACCCGTCCATGCCGACCAGATATCCCAACCCAATCTAGTCCCACCTGCCAGCACCCGGCCCATATCCCTCCAAACCCTTCCTATTCATATACCCATCCAAATGTTGCAATTGTACCAGCCTCCACGACTTCCTCTGGCAGCTCATTCCATACACGTACCACCCTCTGCATGAAAAAGTTGCCCCTTAGGTCTCTTTTATATCTTTCCCCTCTCACCCTAAACCTGTGCCCTCTCGTTCTGCACTCCCCGATCTCAGGGAAAAGACTTTGCCTATTTATCCTATCCATGCCCCTCATAATTTTGTAAACCTCTATACGGTCACCCCTCAGCCTCCGACGCCCCAGGGAAAACAGTCCCAGCCTGTTCAGCCTCTCCCTATAGTCCAAACCCTGGCAACATCCTTATAAATCTTTTCTGAACCCTTTCAAGTTTCACACCACCTTTCCAATAGGAAGGAGACCAGAATTGCATGCAATATTCCAACAGTGGCCTAACCAATGTCCTGTTCAGCTGCAACATGACCTCCCAACACCTGTACTCAATACTCTGACCAATAAAGGAAAGCATACCAAACGCCTTCTTCACTATTCTAGCTACCTGCGACTCCACTTTCAAGGAGCTATGAACCTGCACTCCAAGGTCTCTTTGTTCAGCAACACTCCCTAGGACCTTACCATTAAGTGTGTAAGTCCTGCTAAGATTTGCATTCCCAAAATGCAACACCTCACATTTATCTGAATAAAACTCCATCTGCCACTTCTCAGCCCATTGGCCCATCTGGTCCAGATCGTGTTGTAATCTGAGGTAACCCTCTTCGCTGTCTACTACACCTCCAATTTTGGTGTCATCTGCAAACTTACTAACTGTACCTCTTATGCTCGCATCCAAATCCTTTATGTAAATGATAACAAGTAAAGGACCCAGCACCGATCCTTGTGGCACTCCACTGGTCACAGGCCTCCAGTCTGAAAAACAACCCTCCACCACCACCCTCTGTCTTCTACCTTTGAGCCAGTTCCGAATCCAAATGGCTAGTTCTCCCTGTATTCTATGAGATCTAACCTTGCTAATCAGTCTACCATGGGAACCTTGTTGAACGCCTTACTGAAGTCCATATAGATCACATCTACTGCTCTGCCCTCATCAATCTTCTTTGTTACTTCTTCAAAAAACTCAATCAAGTTTGTGAGACATGATTTCCCACGCACAAAGCCATGTTGACTATCCCTAATCAGTCCTTGCCTTTCCAAATACATGTACATCCTGTCCCTCAGGATTCCCTCCAACAACTTGCCCACCACTGAGTTCATGTCACACTTCGTTTTCTTGCACATCACTTTAAATCTCTGCCCTATCTTTTTTTCCTTTTATGAGCAAGATCAACTGCTCTCTATCTACTCTGTCCAGCTTACTCATGACTTTGAAAACCCCTAACAAATCTGATCTCAGCCTTCTCTACAAGGGAAACAATCTCAACGTCTTCAATGTATTCTCATCACTGAAGTTTCTGGAGGTATTATTATAAATTGCTTCTACACTCTTTCTCCAAAGTGTTCACATCTTTTCTACAATGTGGTACCCACAACTGTACTCAAACCTCCAGCTGAGATCTAACAAGTGTTTTGTACAAGTTCAGCATCTCCTCCTTGTTCTTGTACTCTACGCTCCTATCAATAAAGGCAAGAACACTACTTTATTAACTGCTCTCTCCACCTATCCTGCCACTTTCAAAGATCTGTAAACAGAGCTGGTAGAAGCTGAATTTCAAGGAAGTCTTTACAAGAAGTAGCCCTTGTCTTAATAGGTTGTAATTTATTGCATGATTGCATTCAGTACAAACTATATTTGCAAATTGGACATATTAACGAAAATATCTATAACTAAGAGCCAGGTATGTGCTCTAAATGGACTTTGCGTGTAAATGTCAAATTGGCTTCAAGGGGGTTTTTATTGGTGGTGGTTAGTACTGCAAAAAAAACACAAAAACAAGCCAGGGTGATTTTGGTGATGCGATGGTCACTCAGTTATGCACAGTAACACACCTGGATAGAGCAAAGGAGAAAAACAGAGCCAGGGATGACATGTCTGTCATCACTGGGATCATGAACTAAACATTTCTACACCCAAGACAGAATAACATCTTCAGTCTGCAACATTAAACCCGTGAGCCATTTAGAGTCACAGAATCATAGAGACGTACAGCACGGAAACAGACCCTTCGGTCCAACCCGTCCATGCCAACCAGATATCCCAACCCAATCTAGTCCCACCTGCCAGCACCCACCCCATATCCCTCCAAACCCTTCCTATTCAAATACCCATTCAAATGCCTCTTGTATATTGCAATTGTACCAGCCTCCGCCACTTCCTCTGGCAGCTCATTCTATACACGTACCATCCTCTGCGTGAAAAAGTTGTCCCTTAGTTCTCCTTTATATCTTTCCCCTCTCACCCTAAACATATGTCCTCTAGTTCTGGACTTCCTGACCCCAGGGAAAAGATTTTGTCTATTTATCCTATCCATGCCCCTCATAATTTTGTAAACCTCTATAAGGTCACCCCTCAGCCTCCAAAGCTCCAAGGAAAACAACCCCAGCCTGTTCAGCCTCTCCCTGTAGCTCAAATCTGGCAACATCCTTGTAAATCTTTTCTGAACCATTTCATGTTTCACACCATCTTTCCGATAGGAACGAGACCAGAATTGCACGCAATATTCCAACAGTGGCCTAACCAATGTCCTGTACAGCTGCAACACGACCTCCCAACTCCTATACTCAATACTCTGACCAATAAAAGAAAGCATACCAAACACCTTCTTCACTATCCTATCTACCTGCGACTCCACTTTCAAGGAGCTATGAACCTGCACTCCAAGGTCTCTTTGTTCAGCAACACTCCCTAGGACCTTACCATTAAGTGTATAAGTCTTGCTAAGATTTGCTTTCCCAAAATGCAGCATGTCGCATTTATCTGAATTAAACTCCATCTGCCACTTCTCAGCCCATTGGCCCATCTGGTCAAGATCCTGTTGTAATCTGAGGTAACCCTCTTCATTGTTCACTACACCTCCAATTCCCTTATACATCATTGGCTGTCATAATTATTGACTTGAATACAAATATAAATAAATATGATTATAATCACCAGGGTCAACTATCATGAGCCATGACTTTGTTCTAAAGACAGTTCAATGAAACATATTTAGAAGAGTCATAAATGCTGAAAATTCTTTTCACTAATTTCCCCAACTAATGGGATTCCTTGGGGTCCCTGGATAAATTCCCTGGAAATGTTTATCATGTTCATAACATAAATGATATATTCTGATAATTTTTCAACATGTTCACATTTCACAATTGTTTCTGAGTCCTAAAAAAAACAAAGGTTGTTGAGTTTTCAGAAGATTCACCAGGGCTTGTTTCCCCAAATAATTCCTAACAGCCATTCTCCTTCTCTCTAGTTTAGCACTCTCTGTACATTTCGTTTCCCATTTTCAAACACTCCATCCATCTCATGAACTTCTTGTCCAATTGCGTAGTTGCTGATTTATTTCTCTCTTTGTAATGTGCTCCTGCTGCTTTTCTCTCTTTGCTGTTTGATAGTGGGATGAAATCTGTTAAATGTATTGGATTTTTCTCTAGGTTTTCTAAATATTGGATTGTTAAATCACATATTTCATTTGTATAACCATCACCATTTAAAGCAGTGCTTGCAAAATATTCTCGATGACTACATCAGGAAATGCTGAAGAAACAGCTTTATCATTCAGCTGAGAAGCTGACATTTCTGTTGGGCAAAGAAAATGACTCATGGTGAGCTTTGACACCTGCTGCTTTCAGGAGATTTGTTTCATGTATTCCTATTAGGTATAAGGCTAAAGTTTCAAATTTCAACCTCACTAATTGCAAATTCAACTCAGTAGCTTTTGTCACCCAGGCCTGTACTGGTAGAAATGATTAAAATGCTGCAATTAATTTAAACTGAATACTACAGTAATTGAGTGAATTTGTTTCAGATTTCCAACACCTAGAGTTTTTTTAAAGGCCAGTTGCTAGTCTGGCTATGGTTGAATTAAAAAGATGCACAAGATGGTAAGTGAGCAACATTTGATGTAGGCCTGGGGTTGAAGGTTTGCAGTAATTGGACTTACCTTTTTCAGAGTCTGTCCGGGAAGATGCTGCAGGTACTAATCAGGCTTCGCAGAAGCAGATTGCTGGTTTGTTAGATTTCTATTTGAAGCCCTGAGTAAAATCCAAGGATGGAAAGAATGCAAATGAAGGAGGAGAACTGTGGAACCAGAATATTGCTTATTGGTGTCTGCCTCTAAAGATCCCTAAAAAATATGTTTACATCATAAGGAGCCAGAAATTTGAATGGACCAACCTTGTGCATTGTACCTGCTCAATGTGTCCTGTGAGTGCCTTGTACATGGCCGGTTCATGTTCAGTGAGTGCCCATTGAGTGTGTGGGGTGATCTCAGTGACTGTCTATTCAGTGTCCTGTGCATGTTCCAGTCTCCAGTGCTTGCTCAGTTTACACCCAGTGTATTCCCCATGAGTAACTCATAGAACATAGAACAGTACAGCATAGAACAGGCCCTTCAGTCCACGATGTTGTGCCGACCATTGATCCTAATGTACGAACCCTCAAATTTCTGTGACCATATGCATGTCCAGAAGTCTCTTAAATGTCCCCAATGACCTCGCTTCCACAACTGCTGCTGGCAACGCATTCCATGCTCTCACAACCCTCTGTGTAAAGAACCTGCCTCTGATATTCCCTCTATACTTTCCACCAACCAGCTTAAAACTATGACCCCTCATGTTAGCCATTTCTGCCCTGGGAAATAGTCTCTGGCTATCGACTCTATCTATGCCTCTCATTATCTTGTATACCTCAATTAGGTCCCCTCTCCTCCTCCTTTTCTCCAATGAAAAAAGTCCGAGCTCAGTCCCACCGACTGTCCGTTAAGTCTACAGGGAATGTCCAGTGAGTATCCACTATGTGCTTGTGCAGAAAGCAGCACCAGGAAATGTACACTTTTATCATACTCTAGATTAGTCCAATTGTCCCCCCAAAATATTGACAAACATAACTAAAACTGAAAGGGAGGTGTGGTGGCATTGTTAGTGAAAGATGAAATCTCATCCCATTGGTGATTTTAATCGACATAGAGACTGGGTAAACCACATTAGCAATTATACTGTGGTGAATTAATTACTGGAGTGTGTAGAAAATGGATTTTTAAAAAACTTGTGCATTGGAGAACTCACTCAGAGACAGACTATCATAGATTCCATACTGTGCAGCGAGAAGAGGTTGGTTAGTAATCTTGTTGTAGGAGGTCCTTTCAGAAAAAGTTGATCATAACATGATAGAATTCTTCTTCAGAAATCACACAACACCAGGTTATAGTCTATCAGTTTTATTTGAAATCACAAGCTTTCAGAGTGCTGTTCCTTCATCACATGAAGTCTATGTATATCCTTCATTCAGACAGGAAACAATATTCTCATAAACTCAAATGCACTTGTTGAAGAGAGAAAAATAAAAGCTTCTGTTGGTGTGTAAAAAGAAAAATATTAGAGAAAATAATTGTAGGCTCCTTACAGTCTGAAACAGGAGAATTAATAATGGAGAACAAACATGGCAGGACAATTAAACAACTACTTTTGTCTTGTTTACATAGAAGAAGACACAAAATTTCCCAGAAGGACTAGGGAAGCAAATTTCTTCTGGCAAGAAATAATTGAAGATTATTATCAGTATTAAAAAATGTGCTGGAGAAATTAATGGGACTGAAATATGATTAATCCACAGGGCCTAGTAATCCTTATCCCAGGCTATGAAAACAAGTGGCTATGGAAAGAATGGATACATTGGTTGTCATTTTTCAAAAATCTGTAGATTCTGGACAATCCTGTCAGACCAAAAGATGGAAAAATTAACATGACTTTAAAATAGGAGAGAGGAAGGAAACAGAATTACAGATTGGTTGGTGTAACATTAGGAAATGGAAACATGCAGGAGTTTTTAAAAAGGATGAGATAATAGAACACTAAAAAATACAAATAGCACTGTCAGAGGGTCAGTGCTGAGGGAGTGCTGCACTTTCGGAGGGTCAGTACTGAGGGAGTGTTGCACTGTCAGAGGGTCAGTGTGGAGGGAGTGTTGCACTGTCAGAGGGTCAATGCTGAGGGAGTGCCGCACTGTCGGAGGGTCAGTACTGAGGGTGCGACACTGTTGGAGGGTCAGTACTGAGGGAGTGGCGCACAGTCAGAGGGCTAGTACTGAAGGAGTGCTGCATAGTCGGACGGTCAGTACTGAGGGAGTGGCACACAGTCAGAGGGTCAGTACTGAGGGATTGCTACACTGTCAGAGATTCAGTGATGAGGGAGAGCCGCATAGTCAGAGGTTCTGACTTTCAGAAGTGATGGTAAACTGAGCTGTCAGGTAGACAATAGACAATAGGTGCAGGAGTACACCATTTGGCCCGTCAAGCCAGCACCACCATTCATTATGATCATGGCTGATCATCCACAATCTCCTATTGAGATCTCAGGAATGTCAGTTTCCTGCTGGACAGTAAGGAAGACCCACTGAATGTCCACCCAACTGGACAGTAAAAAGGCCTCCCATGGCTTTTTGCCTGGAATCAAGACTCTGGGGCAGAAAATTAGCCCCAGTGAGAGATGCTAGATCATTGACATGTTGGAGGTTAGATTAGATTACATTACAGCGTGGAAACAGGCCCTTCGGCCCAACAAGTCCACACCGACCCGCCGAAGCGCAACCCACCCATACCCCTACATTTACCCCTTACCTAACACTACGGGCAATTTAGCATGGCCAATTCACCTGACCTGCACATCTTTGGACTGTGGGAGGAAACCGGAGCACCCGGAGGAAACCCACGCTGACACGGGGAGAACGTGCAAACTCCACACAGTCAGTCGCCTGAGGCGGGAATTGAACCTGGGTCTCAGGCGCTGTGAGGCAGCAGTGCTAACCACTGTGCCACCGTGCCGCCCACATTTAGCTATTGTCAGAAGAACACACCAAAAAAATGCAGATTGCCAGCTTCAAGAATGACTAAGGTATAAAGATGCATGATTTGAGGTGGGAATGGCCAGTTTCTGAGGTGAACTGCCACAGGGAGACTGGGACAGGAGAATCAAAATCAAAGGCAAGGGTTAGCTCTCAGGGGACTCTCTCTGTCCTGCGTCCAGTCTCTTGATCTGTTATTGGTTGTGTGTCTTTGATTGAGAAGCCTTCCATCTCCATTTGAGAAGCTGTCCACTCACATTAACATAAACTGATCACTCCATCTACAACTGTGTTAATCCCAACAAGGGGGTAAGGCCCTTACACGGTTCATCACTGATTATTGATGGGCCTTATTGGTGGCTGCTGTTGAGAAGGCCAAAGATCCTCAGACAGCACCTTCTAAACTTATGATCACTTGCATCTAGAAGGACAAGAGCAGCAGATACATGGGAACGCCAACACCTGCAAGGTCCCCTCCAAGCCACTCACCATCCTGACTTGGAAATACTTTGCTGTTCCTTCATTGTTGCTGGGTCAAAATCCTGGAATTCCCTCCCTAATGCCATTGTGAGTCTACCCACAGCAGGTGGACTGCAGTGGTTCAAGAAGGCAGCTCACCACCACCTTCATAAGGAGAAAGGGAGGACTGCAGATGCTGGAGAGTCAGAGTCAAAAAGTATGGTGCTGGAAAAGCACAGCAGGTCAGGCAGCATCTGAGGAGCAGGAGAGTCAGCATTTCAGACTGGAGAAAAAGTAGTTTGGAAGGCGATAGATAGATGAAGGTGGGGTTTGATGGTGATAGGTTGGAGGGTGGAGTGGATAGGTTGAAAGGAAGGTGGGCAGGTAGGAAAGTTCAAAAGGGCAGTGCTGAGTTGGAGGGGTCGACCTAGGACAAGGTTGGGGGAGGGGAGATGGGGAAACCAGTGAAATCAACATTGATCCCGTGATTTTGGAAGATGCCAAGGTGGAAGATGAGGCATTCTTCGTCCAGGCATCGAGTGGTTAGAGTTTGGCAGTGGAGGAAGCCCAGAACTTGCATTTCCTTGGCAGAGTGGGACTGGGAGGTGAAGTGGTGTTCTCTCAAGTGTTCCATAAGTTGGTGTGCTGTCTCCCCAGTGTACAGGAGACCACATCGAGAGCAACGGACACAGTAGATGAGGCGTTTGGATGTGTAGGAAAATCTCTGCTGGATGTGGAAGGATCATTTGGGGCCTTGGATGGAGGTGAGGAGGGAGGTGTGGGTGCAGGCTTTACACTTCTTGTCATGGCTAGTGAAGGTGCTAGGAGTGGAGGGTGCATTGGTGTGGTCATAGACCTAACGAGGGACTTGTGGAGGAAATGGTCTCTGTGGAATACTGATAGTGGTGGGGAGGGAAATATTTCAAGTCTGTTTGTAGCTGGCAGATACGGTGGAGGATGATGTGTTATACCAGAGATTGTTGGAGTGCAAAGTGAGGACCAGAGAGGTTCTATCCTTGTTGCAGTTGGAGGGAGGGGTACTGGAGGAGATACATTGGAGGGCATTATTGACCACATGGGAGGGAAAATTGTTGTCCTTAAAGTAGGAGGCCACCTGGGATGTTCTGGAGTGGAATTGCTCCTCCTATTTACTGTGTCAGTTGCACTCATTGTGGTCACCTCTACATTGGGGAGACAGGACACCAACATACGGAATGTTTCAGTGAACATCTCCAGAACACATGCACCCAACAACCTCACCGCCATGTGGCCGAACACTTCAACTCCCCCTCCCACTCCACGAAGGGCATGAGAGTCCTGGGCATCCTCCACCACCAAAACCTAGTCACCCGATGCCCGAGGAAGAACCCCTCATCTCCACCTTGGGACCCTTCAACCACCAGTTTCTTCATCTCCCGTCCCCCTACCTTATCCCAGATCCAACCCTCCAACTCAGCACTACCATCTTGAATTGTCCTACCAGTCCATCTTTCTTCCCAGCTATCTGCTCCACTGTCCACTCCGACCTTTCACCATCACTCACCGCCTTCATCTACCTATCACATTCCCAGCTACCTTTCTCCCAGCCCCACCCCACTCCCATTTATCTCTCAGCCCCCTTGGACTCCACACTGTCCTGATGAAGGGCTTATGCCCAAAATGTCAACTCTCCTGCTTCTTGGATGCTGTCTGACCTGCTGTGCTTTTCCAGCATCACACTTTTTGACCACCTTTGCAAGGGGTACCTAGGGATGGGCAATAAGTGCTGGCCCAGCCAACGATGCCCATATCCCACAAACGAAAAAAATGTCCAAAGACAAAATTGAAATTGACGCTGAGCAATTTTGACAGGGTCATTGGAGAAACATTCTCTGCAATTTTAATATGTTTAATAGCTTATAATATTTCTACTCTTTCTGCATTCATTAATACTCCAGTTTGCTGAATCTCAGTGCTTCGGCTCCACAGCGAAATCTATTTACTATTTCATAAGGTCATCCACATGACTGATCCATGAGAAAGGAAGCAGCCTGCAAGTTTGGTGTGCCTGTCCCAGACCTGTTTCTGTGATACAGCAGTGTAACAATCTCTGCTTCAATTGAACAACAGAAGCCCCTTCTCTCTGACTAGATATTCTTCACAGCTGTAAAGACAAGCGCTGCTTAACCGCCCCCACTCCTGGATAAGGATACCTGCCGCAGTCTTAAACCCAGTTAATTAAAATGTAAATTGTAATATTTTAATGCAGACAGGCGAATGTTTCAAAACAGCACTTGGTTTGCATCAACTGGGGTTTTCCATTGCTATTTATAAAAGTGAGTGATTATTGAAGAATTCCAGGAGATGGCAGCTTTGGATCTAGACTGATTCCCTCAGGAATCTGTAGCTGCTCCAGCGATTAGAGGCAAGGTTTAAAGGATATTTCCTTAATATTGCAAGTGCACTCAGACACGAGGTGGTCAGTCATCAGACAGGCAAGGGGCTGAGGCAGCTTCTCCAGGCTTCCCAGGAAATCCTGGCCCCTTCCAATTCCTAGAATCCTGAAATCCCTCAGCCCTGAGATCAAGCTTTTCCATGTCCATTTCCCAGGAGTTTTCCTGTGGATGGGAACCTTTAGCTGTACAGTCTCTACTCACTCAACATGGTGTTTCATGTTTGAAGTCATCTTTCTGGCGCTCCCTGTGATTCTGGATGGTATGCTGTAGATTTGAATTGTTTTATTCCTAACTGTCCATAACTTCTTTGAAGAGTTTAGATCTGCATCTCTATTGGTAGTCCGTATCTAGTACAAAATTTTAGTAATTCCTTAACAATCGTTTGAGCTGTGATGTTGCGTAATGGGATGGCCTCTGGAAATCTGGTCGGTACATCCATTATTGTTAACAAATACTGATTCCCACTTTTTGTTTGAGATAAAGGACCTATGCAATCAACTGAGGGTGGCATGGTGGCTCAGTGGTCAGCCCTGCTGCCCCATAGCGCCAGGGACCCGGGTTTGATTCCCGCCTCGGGTGACTGTCTGTATGGAGTTTGCACATTCTCCCTGGGTCTGCGTGGGTTTCCTCTGGGTGCTCCAGTTTCCTCCCAGAGTCCAAAGATGTGCAGGTCAAGTGGATTGGCCATGCTAAATTGCCAAGTCAGGGGTAAATATAGGGTAGGGGAACGGGTCTGGGTGGGTCACTCTTCAGAGGGTCTTGTTGAGCCAAAGGGCCTGTCTCCATACTGGAAGTAATCTAATCTAATTAAGACTGTTATGAAAGGTTCCTCAAATGCTGGAATAGGTATTAAAGGTGTAGGTTTTATTATCGCCTGTGGTTTTCCAATTACTTGACATGTATGACACATCTGATAAAATTCAATTACATCCTTGTGCAGTCCAGGCCAGTAAAAATGTCTTTGTATTTTAGCCTGTGTTTTCCTCACCCCTAAATGACCTCCAAGTGGTAGCTCATGCACCACTCACCGTACTTCCTTTCTAAACCACATTGGCAAAACAATTTGATAAATTTCTGCCCCTTTCCCATTTAATTGAATGTGTGATGGTCCCCATTTCCCCATTAAGACATTATTTTTCAGGAAACAACACTCAGGGATACTTTCAGATTCTGTTTCTGTATATGCCTTTTGATGCAAATGCTTTAAATTTTCATCTTTCTGCTGGAACTCAATGAGTTTTGCAGAGCTAAAGATTACCTATTTGCTCCTGTTTTTTCTCAACTACCTGGTCGAACACAGTCTCTGCTCGTGCCACTTCGGCCTCCTTATCTAAACACTTTGATTTCTCCTGTTTCAACTGGTGACTCTGTGACCTCGTTACTATCCATTCAGGGAAGATTCCAGGGTAAAAATCCTGCATTGCTTCAGTTGCCTGAGTCTCCACTAGTTTTTCAACTTGGGTAGGTGGCACACCTACTGATGAATCAGCAATATCATTCGCATGGGCAAATTGTATTCCTGGAGCTGAGAGTTTGTCCAGTATTCTTACCACAAATTCTCCACTCTTCTCTGGACTGTCTAGCCTCACTTTACATAATTGAGCAGTTTTTGTCTCACCATGGATTTCTTTTACCAGTACCTTCTCTGGCAATAGTCCTTTAGGAATACGTAGGCGAAAATGAGAACTGCAGATGCTGGTGATCAGAGACAAGATTAGAGTGGTGCTTGAAAAGCACAGCAGGTCAGGCAGCATCCGCGGAGCAGGAAAATCTCCCACTTTTGCCCGAAATGTCGAGTTTCCTGCTCCACGGATGCTCTTCAGGAATACATACCTCCTCATCCTTCATCATCACAGACTGAGAGGATCCTGTGTCCCTTAATACAGTAACCTCTTTACCTGCTACTCCTGACTTATGTGAATAAACTTTGTAGGAGTATTTACGAAGCAGGTCCAGTACATAGGTACAGAGGAACCTCGATTATCCGAACAAGATGGTTGGGCACACCCCCCCACCCCTGAGGCAGCCGGACTGTACACTAACAGTAAGACTGCAACTGCCTTTGTGGGGTAAGTCTCCAAATAGCACGCGCACACACACACAGACACACATAGACACACACACAGACACACACACACAGTCACACACACAGACACACATACACACAGACATAGACACACACAGCCACACACACACAGCGCCACTCACACACACAGACACACACACACACACACACACACAGTCACACACAGACACATAGTACACACATACACAAACACAGAGCCACACACACAGGCACATACACACACACAGACACATACACACACAACCTTTGTACTGCAACTTTTTGACAGGTTCCATCTTTACCTGGACAGGACAATGTTGGAGAGATTATCTGGGGAAGGGAGGTTTCGGGTACACCCCTGTGTAGAACTCCATGGAAAGTGTGGGGAGAGAGAGAGGGCAGGAGGTCAGTCATTTGGAGCCAGTGCCTGATCTGTCCAGGACTGTTCTCAGCAGCATTTCAGTGAGCCAAGTTTGTTTGTAATCATTGTGCCGGTAAACAAAAGACGCAATCAGGATTGAAACAGCTCTTTGATGTAATGTTTCTATCGGGAACTTGAGATCCCCTTTGGATAATCCAATATTCGGATAATAGATATTCAGATAATCGAGGTTCCTCTGTACACAAATACATAGAACATTACACTGCAGTACAGGCCCTTCGGCCCTCGATGTTGCACCGACCTGTGGAACTAATCTGAAGCCCATCTAACCTACATTATTCCATTTTTGGTTTGGAGGTGCCAGTGTTGGACTGGGGTGTACAAAGTTAAAAATCACACAACACCAGGTTATAGTCCAACAGGTTTAATTGGAAGCACACTAGCTTTCAGAGCACCTGATGAAGGAGCAGCACTCCGAAAGCTAGTGTGCTTCCAATTTAACCTGTTGGACTATAACCTGGTGTTGTGTGATTTTTAACCTTATTCCATTTTTGTTCTTATGTTTATTCAATGACCATTTAACTGCCCTGAAAGTTGGCGAGTCCACTAATGTTGCAGGCTGTCCATTCCAGGGCCCTTCTACTTTCTGAGTAAAGAAACGTCTGTCCTATAACTATCACCCCTCAATTTAAAGCTGCATCTCTTCGTGCTAACCATCACCATCTGAGGAAAAAAGCTCTCCCTTTCCACCCTCTCTAAACCTATGATTATCTCATGTGTCTCAACTAAGTCACCTCTCAACCTTCTTCTCCCCTATGAAAACAGCCTCAAGTCCCTCAGCCTTTCCTCATAAGACCTTCCCTCCATACCAGGCAACATCCCAGTAAATCCCTCCGAACCCTTTCTAAAGCTTCCACATCCTTCGTATAATGCGGTGAGCAGCACTGTACACAATACTCCAAGTGCAGTCGCACCAGAGTTTTGTACAGCTGCAACATGACCTCATGGCTCTGAATTTCAATCCCTCTACCAATAAAACCTAACAAACTGTACTCCTTCTTAACAACCCTATCAATATGGGTGGCAACTTTCAGGGGTCTATGTACATGGACAACAAGATCTCTCTGCTCATCTACACTACCTAGAATCTTACCATTAGCCCAGTACTCTGTATTCCTGTTGTTCCTTCCAAAGTGAATTACCTCACTCTTTTCCGCATTAAGCTCCATTTGCCATCTCTCAGCCCAGTTCTGCAGTTTATCTATCTCTCTCTCTGTAGCCTGCAACATCCTTCAGCACTATCTACAACTCCACCGACCTTAGTGACATTCACAAATTTACTAGCCCATCCTTCCACGCCCTCATCTCAGTCACTTATGAAAATGGCAAACAGCAGTGGTCCCAAAACAGATCTGTGCAGTACACCACAAGTAAATGAACATCAGGATAACATTTCCCATTAATCACCACTCTCTGTCTTCTTTCAGCTAGCCAATTTCTGATCCAAACCACTAAATCACCCTCAAGCCTATATCTCCATATTTTGTGCAATAGCCTACCCTGGGGAACCTTATCAAATGCCTTCCTGAAATCCATATACACCACATCATCCACTTTACCCTCATCCATCTCTCTCAAAGAACTCAATATGGTTTGTGAGGCGAGACCTACCCTTCACAAAACCGTGTTGAATATTCCTAATCAACTTATTCCTCTCTTGATGATTATAAATCCTATTTCTTCTAACATTTTCCCACAATTGAAATAAGGCTCACTGGTCTATAATTACCAGGGTTGTCTCTACTCCACTTCTTGAACAAGGGGACAATATTTGCTTTCCAGTCTTCTGGCACTATTCCTGTAGACAATGATGACATAAAGATCAAAGCCAAAGGCTTTGCAATTTCCTCCCTGGTTTCCCAGAGAATCCTAAAATAAATCCCATCCAGCCCAGGGGATTTATCTATTTTCACACTTTCCAGAATTGCTAACACCTCCTCCTTGTGAACCTCAATCCCATCCAGTCTAACAGCCTGTATCTCAGTATTCTCCTCAACAACATTGTCTTTTTTCAGTGTGAATACTGACAAAAAATATTCATTTAACACTTCCCCTATCTTCTCTGACTCCACGTACAACTTCCCACTACTGTCCTTGACAGGCCCTAATCTTACTCTAGTCACACTTTTATTATTGATAAGCCTATAGAAAGCTTTAGGGTTTTCCTTGGTCCTATCCACCAACGACTTCTCATGTCCCCTCTCGGCTCTTCTTATCTCTCTCTTTAGGTCTTTCCTGGCTAACCTGTAACTCTCAAGCTCCCTAACCGCGCCTTCACGTCTCATCCTAACATAAGCTTTTCCTTCCTCTTGACAAGAGATTCAACTTCTTTAGTAAACAACAGCTCCCTCACTCGACAACATCCTCCCTGCCTGACCGGTATATACTTTCAAGAATACACAGTACCTCTTCCTTGAATAAGCTCCACATTTCAATTGTGCCCATCCCCTGCAGTTTCCTTCCACATTCTATGCATCTTAATTCTTGCCTAATCGCATCATAATTGCCTTTCCCTCAGCAATAACTCTTGCCCTTTGTAATATATAAAGTAAACATAACTGAATTATGGTCACTATCACCAAAGTGCTCACCTACCTCCAAATCTAACACCTGGCCAGGTTCATTACCCAGTACCAAATCTAATGTGACCTTGACCCTTGTTGGCTGGTCTACACACTGTGTCAGGAAACCATCCTGCACACATTGGACAAAAATTGACCCATCTAAAGTACTTAAACTATAGTATTTCCAGTCAATATTTGGAAAGTTAAAGATGCCATAACAACTACCCTGTTACTCTCGCTTTTTTTCCAGATTCATCTTTGCTATCCTTTCCTCTACAGCTCTGGAACTATTCGGAAGCCTATAGAAAACTCCCAACAGGGTGACCTCTCCTTTCCTGTTTCTAATCTCAGCCCATACTACCTTAGTAAACGAGTCCTCAAACATCCTTTTCCCCACCATGATACTGTCCTTGACTAACAATACCACACCTCCCCGTCTTTTACCAACTTCTCTGTTCTTATTGAGATATCTAAACCTTGGAACCTGAAACAGCCATTCCTGTCCCTGCTGTATCCATGTCTCTGAAGTGGCCACCACATCAAAGTCCCAGGTACCAACCAAGTGCTGCCACTTCACCCACCTTATTCCGGATGCTCCTGGTGCTGAAGTAGACACACTTCAAACCAGGCAGAAGGGGGTTCTGCAGATGCTGGAGTTTAAAGTCTAGATTAGAGTAGTGCTGGAAAAACACAGCAGGTCAGGCAGCATCTAAGGAGCAGGAAAATCAACGTTTCAGGCAAAAGCCCTTCATCAGGAATCACTTCAAACCACCTTTGTGCTTGCCAGTGAACTATTGCGACCTTGAAGCCTTATTTCTGACCTCACTATTCTCAACCTCCTGGATTCTGGAACTACAATTTATATTCCCCTCCCCCTGCTGAATTAGTTTAAACCCTCCTGAAAGGCATTAGAAAATGTTCCCCCCAAGATATTGGTAATTCTCTGGTTCAGGCGTAGACCATCCTATTTGTAGAGGTCCCACCTACCCCAGAAAGAGCCCCAATTATCCAGGTATATGAAACCCTCCCTCCTGCACCATCCCTGTAGCCACATGTTCAACTCCTCTCTCTCCCCCGTTCCTCGCTTCACTAGCACGTGGCATGGGCAACAAACCAGAGATAACAACTCTGTTTGTTCTCACTCCAAGCTTCCACCCTAGCTCCCTGAATTTCTGCCTTCAATCCCATCCCTTTTCCGACCTCTGTCATTAGTGTTTGTGTGGACCACAACTGCAGGCTGCTCCCCTGCCCCTCAAGGATGCCAAAAACACGATCCTAGACACTTCCTCCTTAACCAACCTCCGATCAGCTTGTACACTCAGCTTTCTAGCTTCCACTGTGCCTTCTGTTACCGCTCCAACAAAACTCCCAGGCTTGTCCTGTTTTTCTATGTCTGGCCTTTTTCTAAACCACTAACACTGTGATTTCATGTGGCCTACTTTATTGCAATGAACACACCAGAGCTTTTTACTTTTTTGTCCCCATCAAGGGTTTCCTTTTAATCCTGTCTTGCGTTATCCTTATCATCTTCACCGAGAGCTACCTTTCCCTTTCCATATGACGATTTTTCTTTGCCCCAATTTCTATTCCTCGTGGACTGAAACTGATTCTGGAAGCCAAACCGTTGTTTATAAACCAACTGATAATCATCAGCCCCTTCAGCTGCTAACCTCATTGTTTTAGCTCTCTGCTCTTCCACATGAGTTCACATTACATCCTCACTGAGCTTATTTTTGGCCTTCAACTCCATCCTTTTAAGCTGACTTTCCTTTCTAAGTGTCATTTTCTGAAGTTAAAACTCTCTTTCTTTTTCTTTCTCTTCCGATTTTAATTGTAACTGAAACTGTTTCATTTTTGCTTTTACCTGAAGCTTCTTCATTTGTAATTGAAGTTTAGCTATCTCTACAGATCCTGATGGGGTCTCCATCAAATTTAAATGCTGAGCTACTGCTGCAATCATCTCATCATGGCTCACATTAGGAGGTAACTTCAACTCCAGATTGTCTACTAATTCCTACAGCTTGGTCTTATTTGCCTTTTGTGAAATCCCCAAGGTCACTTCTTCCACCTCCAGAACCTCCTTGGTGACTGAAAGAGCCATTGCTATCCGAGCACAGTTTAAACTAACCAAATCAACACCCGGAATAAAAAACACTAACACCTACCACTCGCTGTTTAAATCCATAAATATGTTATGGACCAGGCCTGACCCCTCAAAACATTTCTAAGCAGGTAGTCCAGACCATAACTTTGCTGTTTGTTTAAGGTAAGTGTACAGTGAATATTTCCAGAGTGAATTAGCTGGTCCTACTGCCAAGTTTTAAACAAACAGAATTTATCTACAATATTACGGAATGAAACACAAAGAACAGAAAATAGAATATCGGATAACTTTTCCTATCCAAAACCCAACAAACTATCCCAACTTAATGATTAAATCAGATTTCCTACAGCATGGAAACAGGCCCTTCGGCCCAACCAGTCCACACCGACCCTCCGAAGAGTAACGCACCCAGACCCATTTCCCTCTGACTAAAGCACCTAACACTACGGGCAATTTAGCATGGCCAATTCACCTGACCTGCACATCTTTGGACTGTGGGAGGAAACCCACGCAGACAAGGGGAGAATGTGCAAACTCCACACAGACAGTCGCCCGAGGCCGGAATCTAGTGCTGTTAGGCAGCAGTGCTGATCACTGAGCCACTGTGCCATCCCAAAAATGATGCTGCTCCAAAAATAATTGCAGTAGACCTAATAAACAGACCCCTTAGCACAAAAAGTCAAAATGACACAAAAAGCTGACAGGTTACAAAGTCAGAAAGGTAGAAGGAGGGAGGGTACCAGCAGCCTTTCTTCACACACATTGCTGCTGAACTGTATTGAAAACTCTAATGTAAACGAAGGCTAGCTACACAGCTCGCTGGCTGCTCCCCTTTGACTATACCTTTTTTTTAAGACATGAAAGCCTTAGGTTGGAGGCATTATCTGTTCGGGGTAAACAAAAAGGGCCCCAATAAACCTTTCAAACCCAGCCTAGTTGGAGCCTGGCCAATTACTCCCGTCTGGAAAAAAACTCAATGACAGAGTAACCTTGTAAAAAGACCAACGTTGTGACATTGCCTATAACAGAGCAACCAGAGAACTGCACATAGGACCCCAGAAGAAGCCTCACCATCATCTTGTACAGCCTCAATATGACATCCCAACTCATATACTCAATGATTTGAGTAATGAAGGCAAGCATACTTAACACCTTCTTAACCACCCTGTGTATGTGTGATGCAAATTGCAAAGAATTATGTACCTGAACCTTTGGGTCTCTCTGTTCTACAACACTACCCAGGGCCCTACCATTAATTGTATAATCATGTCTTTGTTTGTATTACTAAAATGAAACACATCACATTTATCCAAATTTATTATCATCTGCCACTCTTCAGTCCATTGACCCAATCGATCAAGGTCTCTTTGTAATCTTAGATAACCCTTTTCATTGTCCATTATATCACAATTTTGTTTTCTTCTGCAAATTTACAAACCATATCCTATTATTGTCTTCCAAATCATTTATATAAATGACAAACAAAAGTGAACACATTGCCAATCCCTGTGGAACACCACTGGTCACAAGCCACTAGCCCAAAAAACAACCCTCCATCACCACCCTCTCTCTCCTACCTTAAAGTCAATTTTGTATCCAATTGGCAAGCTCACCCTGAATCTTATGTATAACTTTACTGATTAGTCTACCGTACAAAACCTCATCAAAAGCATCACTAAGGTCCAAGTAAACAATGCCTAATGCTCTGCCCTCATGAATTGTTTTAGTTACTTCATTAAAAAAACTCGATCAAGTTTGTGAGATATGATTTTCCTCACACAAAACCATGCTGACTATCCCAAATCAATCCTTGCAACAGTTTCACGCAGAGAATGATGTGTGCATGGAATGCGCTGCCAGAGGAAGTGGTGGAGGCTGGCACAATTACAACATATAAAAGGCATCTGGATGGGAGTATGAACAGGAAGGGTTTAGAGGAATATGGGCCAAGTGCTGACAAATGGGACTAGATTTATTTAGGATATCTGGTCAGCATGGTCGAGTAACCAAAGATTAGATTAGATTCCCAACAGTGTGGAAACAGGCCCTTCGGCCCAACAAGTCCACACCGACCCTCCGAAGAGCAACCCACCCAGACCCATTTACCTCTGACTAGCGTACCTAACACTGTGGGCAATCTAGCATGGCCAATTCACCTAACCTGCACATTTTTGGTTTGTGGGAGGAAACCGGAGCACCCGGAGGAAACCCACGCAGACACGGGGAGAATGTGCAAACTCCATACAGACAGTCACCCAAGGTGGGAATCAAACCAGGTCTCTGGCGCTGTGAGGCAGCAGTGCTAACCACTGAGCCACTGTTTCTATGCTGTACATCTCCATGACTCTGATTCTCCAAATGCAAGGTGACTTCTGGCACTGCAATGCAGGGTGACTAGTGGGCAGTTCTTCAACATGTGACATTCATAACACACTCATTATTGAACCCAGGCTTGTACACATGAATCGCAGTTCACTAAAAAATTTTCTTCCACCAGCACATATTGACTAAGTTTGCAGACCAGTTTAAAAATCAATTTTTGCATAATCATGGAAGGGCAAAACACAAACAAATATTAAAAAAAGGCTTTTTTTGCCAAAAGAGGGAGGATAGTCAGCACTATCATTATCACTCAAACATTTTTTACCTCTCCTCCCTCTCAATTATAAATTCATTGTAGGTAATGCTAAAGAAAAGAACTCAGTAGACAAACAATAAAACTGCAGGAAATAGATACAACTGCAAGTAAAATGAGAAATAGTTATTGCAATCTTTAATACTTTTTAGAAATATTTCACATTAAAAAGTTAATGAAAAATAAACTTGTGGGAGAAGAAACTAAACATTTTCAGAGTGAAACCAGAAACTCGGAGGAAAATGATAAATGCATGGAATTATCAAACAATACCATAGTTTGAGAATGCAGTTTGCTTCTCTTAGATTTTCACACATGAATTTTGTAGGTTTTCTGGCAGGAAACAGCAATAAACCCCTTGATTATGATCAAAGTGCAGACTCAGTACATTCCACCTTCATTATGGGACGGCAGCCAGCAAATCATTCGATCAAATGGAAGCTCAAACTATGCAAAAAAATCAGCTTATCAACAACTCAATCCTCTTGACTTCTCTGAGAGCTTTATGATTTTGAACAGACAACTGGCCAAGAAGGAATGGGTATGCAAACAGTAATCTCCAGTAACATAATTAAGCTTCTTATTAAAGGAGTCAAACAGTGCAAGTCTATCTTTGGCTTGTATGAACTTGCAGCATGCTGGTATAGTCGTGAAATGATTGCAATCTGAAATATGATGTTGGAGATACAGCCATTCACATTTACAAAGAGAACATTCTGACTTGCGAGAAATGTGGCAAGCTTTCTTTTACTATTAACAATTAAATGACGTGACTTAACTTGTTTTGAATTAGAATTTAATAAATTCATAACAATCTTTATATTGTCACATTTTGCAGTGAATGATTTCTCTAGCCTACTTAGAATTACATAAAGGAAGATACTACAAATGCTGGAAATCTGAAATAAGAACAGAAAGTGCTGGAGAAACTCAGTAGGTCTAGCTAATCTTTTGACTCGAAAAACTTCTTCAGAAGAGAAGAAGAATGCATTCTAAAGAGCAATCATACCAGACTCAAAGCATTAATTCTGTTTCTGTCTCCACAGATGCTACCAGATCTGCTGAGTTTCTCCAGTATTCTCTGTTTAGATTAGATTAGGTTCCCTACAGTGTGGAAACAGGCCCTTCGGCCCAACAAGTCCACACTGACGATCTGAAAAGTAACCCGCCCAGACTCATTTCCCTATATTTCCCCCTAATGCACCTAACACTATGGGCAATTTAGCATGGCCAATTCACCTGACCTGTACATCCTTTGGAATGTGGGAGGAAACTGGAGCACCCGGAGAAAACCCACGCAAACAACAGGGAGGATGTGCAAACTCCACACAGACAGTCGCCTGAGGCTGGAATCAAACCTGGTCCCTGGAGCAGCAAGGCAGCAGTGCTAGCCACTGAGCCACTATGTTGCCCCACAGTAGCGCACTGGTCTTATTTATCTCTGTGTTGGAATTACTCATCATAAATGCATGCACTCACTTTAATGAAATCCTGAGACTGAATTTTCCCAAAATGTAATTATATATAATTTTGTGTAATTCCATGAAAGATGAGCTCTCACTGGTTTTCTTTGGCAATTTCCAACTGCCTATCTCATTGTGTGTGCACCACAATCCACAGTGCAACTCCTTCCCTATCCTGCTTCTCTCACCAGAGTGTGTAAGTATTTGCCACTATGAGAACACTCCAGGTTTCCTGCCATATTTAAGCTGCAGCTGTGTACCAGATAATCTTTGTCAGCTAGGAGCTGTTCACTGTTACAGGGAATGAACCATTGCCACAGAGATGGCCAACAGAAGGAGGTTGATACTCTGATTTGGTGACAGGGACTTGCAAAAAGGCAAGGCAAGGAAGGCAGAGAAACTGTAAGAATCCAAGTCAGCCAATCGTGAGAGAGTGCTAAGGGAACAAACTAAAAACCTTGAGGTGTACCTAGCTCTAGTGCATGAGCCAAGAGTCTATTCTTGCACATAAAGTGGCCTGACAGCAACATTGCAATGAAGGCAGTGAAGTGGAAAACTTGTTTTAGCTCTGTTGGCAATGTACCATGTAGTGAGACTGATGCCTGTCCAATACCAAACTCTATGAATGGAGAGTGTGGGTGGTCACTGCCCGTGGAGTGTATTCTGAGATGTTGGGACTATTAGCCAAAACAGGGGGCCAGAGAAGAACCTGGTGACTTGCAACCAATTGGTACCCATTAAGATTTTCATGTCGGGAACTGTCACCCAATCTTGCCTGCCCATGAATACAGCAAACTGCATAACAATGGGGTGAGATTAGGAAACAATAAGATGTTAATGGAGTAAACAGGTCCCCATCGCTCATTAGTCAGATTCACAACCAGCTGCTGAAACCACATGAGTAAAATTGGACTTTTTATTCTCGGTGTTGAGAATCTAATTTCTCCAGATCTTGCTGTATTTTCCTTTTTCTCACTGCAATTAGAAACTGAGTGTTTTCTACTGAGTATCTAATAAACAGTTATACCTCCCTTGAGGGTCAGAGCCTCAAAACCAAATCAATATCTTGGTTGAGTTATGTCCAAATGACATAAAAGCAAGATACTGCAAATGCTGGAAATCTGAAATAAGAACAGAAAGTGCTGGAGAAACTCAGCAAGTCTAGCAAACCCTTTGACTCCAATTGTCAACACTTCCTATTAATTCAATGGTGTTGCCAAGAAATGGAACCTCAATACATCGAAACAAAGAAAATAGGCGCAAGAGGAGGTCATTGGGCCCTTCGAGGCTGCTCCGCCATCCATCACGATCATGACTGCTCATCTAACTCAATCGCCTAATCCTGCTTTCTCCCCATAACCTTGGTCCCATTTGCCCCAAGTGTTATATCTACCCACCCCTTAAATACATTCAATGTTTTAGCATTGATTACTTCCTGTGGTACTGAATTCTACAGGCTCCCCACTCTCTGGGTGAAGAAATCTCCTTCCTAAGTGGTCCACCCCAAATCCTCTGACTGTGACCCATGGTTCTGGATACACTCACCATCAGGAACATCCTCCCTGCATCTACTCTGTCTGGTCCTGTTAGAGTTTTTATAAGTCTCTATGAGAACGTCCCCTCCCCCCTCCCCCCACTTGTCTGAACTTCAATGAAAACAATCCTAACCCAGTCAATCTCTCCTCATACGTCATCTGTCATCCCCGGGATCAGCCTGGGAAACCTTCGCTGCACTCCCTCGCGAACAAGCGCAGCCTTCCTCAGAAAAGGAGACCAAAACTGCACACAATATTCTCAGTGTGGCCTCACCAAGACTCTATATAACACATCCCTGCTCCTGTACTCAAAACATCT
Source organism: Chiloscyllium plagiosum (assembly GCF_037043375.1). Taxonomy (NCBI): domain Eukaryota; kingdom Metazoa; phylum Chordata; class Chondrichthyes; order Orectolobiformes; family Hemiscylliidae; genus Chiloscyllium; species Chiloscyllium plagiosum. The sequence goes on along the minus strand of NW_028270172.1, from coordinate 944,664 downwards.
CACACTGAAGGCCAACATACCATTTCCCTTCTTTCCCACCTGCTGCCCCTGCATGCTTCCCTTCAGCAACTGGTGCACAAGGACACCCAGGTCCCACTGCACACTCCCCTCTCCCAATGTACAGCCATTCAGGTAGGAATCTACCTTCTTGTTTTTGCTTCCAAAGTGAATAACCTCACATTTATCCAAATTACCCTGCATCTGCCATTGATTGGCCCACTCACCCAACCTGGCCAGATCATGCTGGGGGATCTCTGCATCTTCGTTACCTCAGGAGAAAACCAACAGGTTCAAGAACAGCATCTTTCCTGCTGTTATTAGACTGCTGAATGGACTCTCTAATTTCAAATGATGTTGAGCTTGCTTTGTGCACCTCCTTTGCAGGGTAACCTGTCTGCTTCGCTCTGTCAGAGCACCCTATGATCTGCCTGTACAGCTCGCAAACAAAGCTTTTCACTATAGTTTGGTACACTTGACAATAAATCAAATCAAGTCAAATCAAATCAAATGAATGTTTCATTGATCAGAATATTACCGTGTGCTTTGGGACATTAATGACAAAGTAAGAGATGGATCCCAAACTCATGAGTTCTGGTAATAGTACTTTGTCGCCAGTTGGGAGTTTCCAGTGCAAATAAGGACATGGCCAACATAATGCTGGCCCAATCAGAAGAGGGCTTACAGATTCAGCAGTGCCACCCCATAGGAAAGGTGCAATGCAGTTCCCAATTATGTTACTGCTCCCAGCCCACAAACCAACACCGAGCCTGTCACCCAATGTCAACCTGTCACTGAAGGGCCAAAATAACTCTGTTCACGAGACTGAGATTTAACCAGTACCCTCCATATCAATAACTTATCAAGGGACAGAATGAAATTTGATAAACACTATTGAAACTTATGCAGCATTTCTGATTAAACAATTCCTGCCTATTGACACAGATATGGTCATGCTTAATGTGAACAAAGAAAAATGCTTAAAGATACTGCAGTTTGTCATAAATAGAAGCTGTTACTAATGTTGAGAGTTTCTGTGTGTTCTCTGTTCTACATGTTGTCCTCATGAAAATTGTAAAATGATTAGCATTTTTAGAATATATAATTTTCTACTGTAAAATAAATGCTTAGAAATTTCAAGACAAAATTGACCCATCTTAAAATGACAATTGTTATTGTCTTGTATACATTGATGAATGAACAGTCATTGATAGGTTACATAGGGTTGTGCAACAAGGTGAGAAAAATTAAAACTATTTTAAAAATCCACACCACATATTCTTCGTGTTATTCTTAACAGCTGAAACAAATGTGTGACATTTGAAAGATTAAAAACTGTTTTTCCTTGCTGGAATAGACTTGGAGGGATGCAGGCCAGAAAGCTACATGGGAGTGATTTTTCATGCTCATGGTCAGGATTGAGTTTGTCCAATATTTGAGCATATTTGAGGAAAAGCCTTTTCATCCAGAGGATGGTGGGAATCTGAAATGCAATGCCTGGGAGGGTAGTTGTGGAGGAAAGCTCACAACCTTTAAAAATTATGTGGAAGAGCACTCGAAATGCCTCAACATTCAAGGCTATCTGCTGAATGTTGGAAAATGGGACTGCTATAGATTTAATGTGGTTTTTCTTTGAGTAGTCTCGATGGGCCAGAGGGTGTCTTCTATCCTGTGTGATTCTATGATTCTGTGATTCACATTAAATGTAAGGAGAACCCACTGGAACTCTAGGCAGAGGCAGAGTGAAGTTATTCTCAATGTGTGGGTCAAATTGTGACTGCAAGTCATTACATACTGTGTGGAGTGAATTTATAGAAAAAAAACTGAGATTGTCCAGAATTACGACAGTTGGATTCAATATGAGTTTTACAATTACCACAGGAACTTAAATTAACTTTGTACAATGAAGAAAAGCACATGGTATTTGCCCTGAATACTCAGTAAAGACTCTTTGTTGGATTACGAGAATGTGGATGAGCAACAATGTTTAACAGAGAGTAAAGTTGGCATTGATCACTTTCCTCATGCTGTTCAAAGTCTAAGCTACTCTCTCAATACTGAAAAAGTGAGAGGAATTTCCCCTCCACTTTCAGCCATAAGTGGAGTGGACCATCAGCACAAACTCTCCTGCACGGCAATGAACCCTTTCGCCATTTACACAATTTCTTCACGAGAGAAGAGCTGCAGAATGGTGAGTTCACTTCAAACGTATTCACGATGAAGAATAACAACATATCTGCCCCAATTCTCCTTTTGATAAATTAATCATTTCATTTATTAATTCACCGGGAAAGGCTGAGACAGAAATAGGGTTGAACTCTGAGTTTTAGGAGAAAGTGAGGACTGCAGATACTGGAGATCAGAGTTGAAGTGTGTGGTGCTGGAAAAGCGCAGCCGGTCAGGCAGCATCTGAGGAGCAGGAGAATCGATGTTTTGGGTATACGTCTGTCATCAGGAAGGGTATATACAGTCCTCACTTTACAGCGGCAGGCAAAGCCACTGCTCCTTTCAAATTTTCTTGGTCTTTTGAACTGATAAAGCTTCAGTGCAAATAACTATACCTAAAAGTTATACATATTCATGCGCAATTTGATTTCTTTTTCTGACAGTTGTGCTTTTGAAAAAAGATCCCTGCAACCTTTGAAAGTTGCTGGTCTTGATTGGTGTGAAGCCTGGAGATAGATCACCAATCAAGACAGAATTTTGTTCATTAAATGTTGTATTTATGCAACTTAACTCTGGAATGCATTATAATGACTATCTATTCACTGGCCTTCTTCAAAGAAAAGTTTCAAAATTTGCATTTTTTCCATGAAAGTTTTTTTTTAAATAGGCATAAGCCCAACAGCAGTTCCTAGTCTTTAACTCTGAGTGTCTTATCATTAAACCACAAAGCAGGATGTGAACTCAGGAGCAAAGTTCTGCCTGATTTTTCCATCTGGAACCCTGGATAAATAGGTTTCCCTCAGCTCAGACAAAATTAAATAGCAGGATCCCATTCATATTCTATTGTCATTTCTCCAACAAGTGCCGGGGGCTTAAGGTTGGGGTCAAGGCAGTGAGGCTTTTGCAATCAGCTGTAAAATGAGACTTCGATGGATGGAGGAGGAGATTGGAAGATTTTGGGTGAGTGGGAGGGTCAAAGGAATATTGTGAGGGTCAGAGGTAAATGGAAGGGTCAGGGATATTATGAGGGTTGGAGGTGAGTGGGAGGGTCAAAGGAATATTGTGAGGGTCAGAGGTGAGTGGGATGGTCAGGGGATATTATGAGAGTTGGAGGTGAGTGGGAGGGTCAAAGGAATATTGTGAGGGTCAGAGGTGAGTGGTAAGGTCAGGGAGATATTATGAGGGTTGGTGGTGAGTGGGAGGGTCAAAGGAATTTTGTGAGGGTCAGAGGTGAGTGGGAAGGTCAGGGAGATATTATGAGAGTTGGAGGTGAGTGGGAGGGTCAGGGAGATATTATGAGGGTAGGAGGTGAGTCGGAGGATCGGGGGATATTATGAGGTAGGAGGTGAGAGGGAAGGTCAGGGAGATATTATGAGAGTTGGAGGTGAGTGGGAGGGTCAGGGAGATATTATGAGGGTAGGAGGTGAGTGGGAGGGTCAGGGAGATATTATGAGGGTAGGAGGTGCATGGGGAGGTGAACAGGATTGGGAGATTCAGGGTGAAATTGGATGGATCAGAGTGAGAGTGCAGAGGTTGATGGAGCAGATTAACCAGGATCAGGAAGTGGAAATGTAGTCATCCCCTCAAGCCTGCACTATGTCCTCAGTTCATTTTGACGAAGGGTTCCCAGCCACCTGTCCATGTGGCTAGGGTTAAATTTAAAATGGTGGTTAAATGTGAGCCATCAGCCTCTTTAAACCCTTTAAGTGGCTACTTCCCGCTTGGAGAGCTATCCTGACTCAATTAAAACTGGAACTGGTCATATCAGTCCTCAGATTTTAAACAATAAAACTCCCACATTCAATCTTTCCAGCACAGAAACATGGCCATTCAGTTCTGCGTGTGGAATATTGGGAAATCAATCCCTTCATCCCCACAGCCCACTCTTCCCTTCAAATGCTGCAAATTTTTTTTGCTTCATTTAATTTTCTTTTATAACTGAGTCACTCGTTACTGCTTTTTCCAGATCATCCCTACATTCTTCTTCTTGTCGTTTACTTGTGTCAATTCCCTTAAATGTCTGTCTGGTGTCTTGTTGGAGGAAATAGTTTCTCTCTCCTTATTCTGGGAAAGACCCTCATGATTTTGACTACCTCAATTGAATCTCCCCCTGCACCTTGTCTGCTGTCAGGAAGATAATCCGGATTTTTCCTGTCCCTGCACATTCTCCGTAATCTCCATCCCTGAGACTATTAAGTACACAGAAAGAAGCTCATTTACAGCACAGTAAGTGAAGGAATAACAAATCTTAACTCATTTTGCCAGAAATTTCCTTTAAACTGATCATATCCTGTCGCCATGGTTATACCACAATCACAATTACGCAGTGTATACAAGAAAGCAATGACTGGAAGAGAAAGAAACTCCCAGGAAATTTTGGACTACTTTTCATTTCAGGAAACAGGTAACATTATCCTATCACAGTCACATCATGACCGCATTCCAGTATACTACCAGAGAAGGAGCTATGTTAATTACAGTCATTGCCAAGGTAAATACTATGGTTATGAAAGTGGTAAAAATAACAGCTAACATTTAACTTCCATTTTCTGATTCTGATACTTGAGAATTTTCATCGAATAAAATGGTATTTGAAAAAACACACTGGTGAACGTAGGAGATATAGTCAGTAAATTTGCAGATGACACCAAAATTGGAGGTTTTGTGGACGGTGAAGAAGGTTACCTCAGAGTACAACAGGATCTTGATCAGATGGGCCAATGGGCTGAGGAGTGGCAGATGGAGTTTAATTCAGATAAACAGGAGGTGCTGCATTTTGGAAATGCAAATCAGAGCAGGACTTAAACACTGAATGAATGATATGGTCCTGGGGAGTGTTGCTGAACAAAGAGACCTTGGCAGTAGAGTCACAGGTAGATAGGATAGGGAAGAAGGCATTTGGTATGCTTTCCTTTATTGGCCAGAGTATTGAGTAGAGGAAATGAGAGGTCATATTGCGGCTGGTACAGAACATTGGTTAGTCCAATTTTGGAATATTGCATGCAATTCTGGTCTCCTTCCTATCAGAAGGGTATTGTAAAACTTGAAAGGATTCAGAGAAGGTTAACAAGGATGTTGCCAGTGTTGGAGGATTTGAGCTATAGGGAGAGATTAAATCGGCTGGGGCTGTTTTCCCTGGAGCATTGGAGGCTGAAGGGTGACTTATATAGGTTTATAAAATCATGAGGAGCATGGATAGGATATATAGACAAGGCCTTTTCCCTGAGGTGGGGGAAACCAGAACTAAAGGGCAAAGGTTTAGGGTGAGAGGAGAACGATATAAAAGGGACCTAAGGGACTTTTTCATGCAGAGGGTGGTGTGTGTGTGGAACGAGCTGCCAGAGGAAGTGGTGGAGGCTGGTACAATTACATTTAAAAGGCATCTGGATGGGTATATGAATGGGCAAGGTTTAGAGGGAGATGGGCCAAGTGCTGGCAAATGGGACTAGATTAGGTTAGGATATCTGTTTGGCATGGACGAGTTGTACCGAAGGGTCTGTTTCTGTGCTGTACATCTCTGTGACTGTATGATTTGAAATGGCCTCAGCGCTCACCTGACTCAGGTGGATGAAACCTTTGATGAACAAGTCTGAATCCATTTGAATCAAAATGAACACCATCATAAAATGACCTGAAACAGGTTCTGAGCAGGAAGAAGCTGATGTGAAGTCATTGACATTCGCAGCACTGCCTAGCCTCTCCTCGTTAATATGCAAGCTGTTGTTTTCCCAGTGAGAAACTAGACACTGTGAATTTCTGACATGACAGTCTGAGCAGGTACCTGGTGACTCCAGCTCACTGCTTGTTCCTTCAGACCTCCATGTTGGACACCTGGCATCAACATCTCAGGGTGTTCTCCATGGACAGTGACCGCATGCACTATTACCCATGCACATTGTTATCAGACATATACTGGCCTCAGCGCGTCATTACAGTCCATCTCTGATCCTATCACAGTGTGGTGCTGTGTGTCAATGCTGCATTTGGAATGCACCAACTCCTCACATTGTAATGCTTCTGCCAGGACAGTGTACAGGGACAGGCTCCCAGTTCATGGACTCTTGGGGCTGCTCATTTGCTCTCTTAGCGCTCAGTCACATTGTACCTGCTCCGATGCTCACCACATTCCTACGGATTCACATTGCCTCTGTACAGGCAGTTTGTGCTGGTGATCACTGTGATCGGTCTAGGGGAGGGACATCGTATTGTACAGCACCATGCTCCATCAATCTCACACTGCTCCCACTGGTTTCACAGGGATGGTAACCAAGAGGGAATGAGTACATTTGGGGCACACCAGAGTAAGAGGCTGCACTTGAGACTCACTGTCTGAGGAACAGACACTGGTTCCTTCCACCGTGATTTAAATATTAAATATACAATGGAGTTGAAAATGATACCACCACACCAGGTTTCAGTGTTTCCTTCAGTGACGGACGGGGCTCTACTTTCATGTGATGTGAGACTTTTCTGGAGGCAATCACATTGAACAGACCCCAGACAGTGCACTCCCATTGAACCTACCCCAGACAGTGCACTCCCATTGAACAGACCCCAGACAGTGCACTCCCATTGAACAGACCCCAGACAGTGCACTCCCATTGAACAGACCCCAGACAGTGCACTCCCATTGAACCTACCCCAGACAGTGCACTCCCATTGAACAGACCCCAGACAGTGCACTCCCATTGAACAGACCCCAGACAGTGCACTCCCATTGAACAGACCCCAGACAGTGCACTCTCATTGAACAGACCCCAGACAGTGCACTCCCATTGAACAGACCCCAGACAGTGCACTCCCGTTGAACCTACCCCAGACCCCTGAAGAAGGGCTTGTGCCCAAAAAGTCGATTCTCCTGTTCCTTGGATGCTGCCTGACCTGCTGCACTTTTCCAGCAACACATTTTCAGCTCTGATCTCCAGTATCTGCAGCCCTCACTTACTCCCATTGAACAGACCCCAGACAGTGCACTCCCATTGAACCTACCCCAGACAGTGCACTCCCATTGAACCTACCCCAGACAGTGCACTCCCATTGAACATACCGCAGACAGTGCACTCATATTGAACAGACCCCATATGGTGCACTCCCATTGAACAGACCCCAGACAGTGCACTGTCATTGAACAAACTTCCAGACAGTGCACTGTCATTGAACAGACTTCCAGACTGTACAGAGGAACAGTACTTCCATCATGTAATGCTATATGTGAACCACACATACTAGCCTCCTGTGTGGAGTTCAATTCCTCAGCCCAAGCTCTTCTGACCACATCAAGCAGCGTCTGGAATTAATCCCTCTCATGGCTGGGATCCATACAAAATGTGTCATGATATGAAAAAAAATTCCCTCAGATTGAAATCATCTTCCAAGCTCCTGTAGCCCACAACTGGTGCCAGAGATGCTCACGTCATTGGGCCATTAGACTTTGTGTAATACAATGACGAGGTTCCGGACCTTCATTGTTTTGGTTGCGGCTGGACAGACATGCACTTACATCATTGATGCACAAAGAACAAAGAACAAAGAAAATCTACAGCCCAGTAACGGGCCCTTCGGCCCTCCAAGCCTGAGCCAATCCAAATCCACTATCTAAACCTGTCACCCAATTCCTAAGCATTTGTATCTCTTTGCTCCCCACCTACTTATACATCTGTCCAGATGCATCTTAAATGAATCTACCATGCCTGCCTCTACCACTTCTGCTGGCAATGCGTTCCAAATGCCCACCACCCTCTGTGTGAAATACTTGCCACATGTATCCCCCTTGAACTTTACATTTCTCACCTTGAAAGTGTGACTTCTCGTTATTGAATCCTTCACCCTGGGAAAAAGCTTGTCTCTATCCACCCTGTCTATACCCCTCATGATTTTGTAAACCTCAATCAGGTCCCCCCTCAATCTCCTTTTTTCTACTTAAAACAATCCTAACCTACTAACCTCTCTTCATCGCTAGCACCTTCCATACCAGGCAACATCCTCGTAAACCTTCTCTGCACCCTCTCCAAAGCGTCCACATCCTTTTGGTAATGTGGCGACCAGAACTGTACATAGTATTCTAAATGCGAAACAGTGTTGTGTACAATGTTAACATGACCTGCCAGCTCTTATACTCAATACCCCGTCCGATGAAGGCAAGCATACTGTATGCCTTCTTGACCACTCTATCCACCTGTGCAGCAACCTTCAGAGCACAATGGACTTGAACTCCCAGATCTCTCTGTTCATCAACTTTTCCCAAGGCTCTTTTGTTTACTGTATAATTTACTCTACAATTACATTTCCCAAAATGCATCACCTTACATTTGCCTGGATTGAAGTCCATCTGCCACTTCTCTGCCCAACTCTCCAGTCTACCTATACCCTCCTGTATTCTTTGACAGTCCCCTATGCTTTCTGCTACTTCACCAATCATCATGTCATCTACAGTCATGCTGATCAGACCAACAGTGCCCTCTTCCAGATCATTATGTATATCATAAATGTAATGTGAACAGATACTGCCAAACCTATTTACAGTGAAGCTTACATGTGCTTTCAGAAGGTTTTGTTTTTCTTTCTTTCTCTCCCTTCATCCCACTGTGTCTCAGTGCAGTTTGCAGATCCTGCCACACCATGGAGCATGTTGGCCTTGGGGGTTTGGTCAGTGACAGTAGGGGGTGGGGTGTTATTGTCTAGCTAGCCCAGGCATACTGAGCGTATCCATCCTCAGAGTGAGCTCTCACATGGCTGAAGGGGACAGGCAGGATGAAGGTGGTGTCTGGCCACCTCCAGTGTGTCCTGGGAGGAAAGTTTGGAGGATCCTTCCTCTGACTGTATACCTCCTGGCGCATCCTTTCTTGTGGCAAGGAAAAGGTGCATGGAATAAAGTTAATGTCACTCACCAAACGACCCCTTCCCCATTACCACCCCCCTCCCCCCCATACCTATCACCTTGTCAATGTTGGTACTATCCTGCAGTCTTTGTGTTCATTGCTCTGCGTCCCTGACAAATCTGCCTGTTGCTCTTGTCTTTGCTTGTGCAAATTGATTAAGTCTGGAATTGCTGTGAGCCCTGTCCTTCCTAGAACTGAGCTGGGGCCCGGTCAACAGTATTCCCCTGAGTGCCAAGAGCATTTGTCCCTGGACCAGTTGCAGAGCCATGGCAGTGAAAGGCTCACCAGGATGTCTGGACTTTAATGGGGATAAAGTATCACTCCCACAGTCCCCCACATCACCCACTCCACCCTCACTGAGGGGCCAGTGTCTGAAATGGTGGTTGGGACAGCCTCAATGCTGCTTCTTCTGTGGGGTGTGTTTTCATGTTCTGAGAGTGAGGAGCAATCTCTCCCACTGCTGGGGTCTTTTCATTGTGGTGACCATGATAAAACCATCAGAGCCTGTGAGACACACATCAGAGACTGAGTCATGGGAAGATATAGCAGTTGTGTCACGTTAATAACATATTGACGTTGGGGGCAATGGGACAGTCTCAACAATAGACAATGTCTTTGACTCATTTGACAGGATATGAAGGTTTTGAATCTCCACGGCAACAGTGTCAGTCCTTAAAGACAGGACCTTCTCCTTCTACAATGTTAGGATCAAACATCAGGCATCCACCATCCGTCTTGGCTCTCTCCAAACAATAACAGACCATTTTCTCCCAAAATGAGAGAAAGGGAGGGTTTGAGTTTTGGTGACAGTAGGTGATACGGCTTTTATGGTGGTTCAGGTGGAGTGAGGGTGGTGGGGGGGAGGTGTCCTAAGTGAGTGAGTGAGTGGGCAGCACAGAGAGAAAGCAGGGTTAGTGATGTCGGGGGTTGCAAGGTGCTGAGAGAGAGGGGAGGGATGGATGTTGTAGGTAATAGTGAGAGTGGGAAAACATGTGCCTTGTTGGGAGGTGGGTACAGTCACAGACAGAGGGAGCGGGAGGTAACAGACAGAAGATGGTGGCACTCACCCTGGCAGAGTGGAGAAGGTCATTGACCCTCAGCCTACAGCGCTGGGTGTTCCCCCAGACTGTGTATATCGCACTGACCCAGGAGGTAGCCTCAGCCAGATTCATAACATCTAGTGACATGGGGAAAGATAGATAGACCTCCCCTGCACTACCCCATTCACCAGGAGTGCCAGGTCCTTAGCTGCAAGGTGAGGCACTGCTTTCACCGTATCTGCCATGCCTGGGACTAATGATGTTAACCATGCACGGTAGCTGTAGACAATCAGTGCTTGAACAGTGCACAACAGCCTTTTGAAGATAGTGCCAGAAACCCTGGACTGTCCCAGCAATGGCAGTACTTCTGGCTGGAGAAAGTGAGGACTGCAGATGCTGGAGATCAAAGTTGAAACTTTATTGCTGGAACAGTACAGCAGGTCAGGCAGCATCCAGGGAACAGGAGATTCGACGTTTCGGGCACAGGCCCTTCTTCAGGAATGAGCAGAGAGTGTTCAGCAGGAGAAGATAAAAGGTAGGGAGGAGGGACTTGGAGGAGGGGCGTTGGAAATTTGATAGGTGGAAAGAGGTCAAGGTGAGGGTGATAGGTCGGAGTAGGATGGAGGCGGAGAGGTCAAGAAGAAGACTGCAGGTCAGGAAGGCGGTGCCGGGCTGGAGGGATCCGGCTGAGACAAGGTGGGGGGAGGGGGGATGAAGAAACTGGTGAAGTCCAAGTTCATCCCCTGTGGTTGGAGGGTTCCCAGTCGGAAGATAAGACGCTCCTCCTCCTCCGACCGTCGGGTTGTTGTGGTTTGGCGGTGGATGAGTCCAATGACCTGCATATCCTCGGTGGAGTGGGAGGGGGAGTTGAAATGCTGTGCTACAGGGTGATTGGGTTGGTTCGTCCGGGTGGCCCAGAGGTGCTCTCTGAATCGCTCCGCAGGTAGGCGGCCTGTCTCCCCAATATAGAGGAGGCCACACCGGCTGCAGCGGATGCAGTAGATGATGTGGGTGGAGGTGCAGGTGAATCTGTGGCGGATATGGAAGTTTCCTTTGGGGCCTTGGAGAGAAGTGAGGGGGGAGGTGTGGGCGCAAGTGTTGCACCTCCTGCGGTTGCAAGGGAAGGTGCCGGGAGTGGAGGTTGGGTCGGTGGGGGGTGTGGATCTGACAAGGGAGTCGCGGAGGGAGTGGTCTCTACGGAATGCTGATAGGGGAGGGGAGGGAAATATATCCTTGGTGGTGGGGTCCGTTTGGAGGTGGCGGAAGTGACGGCGGATGATGCGCTGTACATGGAGATTGGTGGGGTGGTAGGTGAGGACCAGTGGGGTTCTGTCCTGGTGGCGGTTGGAGGGGCGGGGCTCAAGGGCGGAGGAGCGGGAAGTGGAGGAGATGCGGTGGAGGGCACTGTCGACCACGTCGGGGGGGAAATTGCGGTCCTTGAAGAAGGAGGCCATCTGTGTTGTACGTATTTTGAACTGGTCCTCCTGGGAGCAGATGCGGCGGAGACGAAGGAATTGGGAGAATGGGATGGCGTTTTTACAGGGGGCAGGATGGGAGGAGGTGTAGTCCAGGTAGCTGTGGGAGTCGGTTGGTTTGTAATAGATGTCCGTGTTGATTCGGTCGCCTGAGATAGAAACAGAAAGGTCTAGGAAGGGGAGGGAGGAGTCCGAGACTGTCCAGGTGAATTTGAGGTCGGGGTGGAAGGTGTTAGTGTAGTGGATGAACTGTTCAACCTCCTCGTGGGAGCACGAGGTAGCGCCGATACAGTCATCAATGTAGCGAAGGAAAAGATGGGGGGTGGGGCCAGTGTAGTTGCGGAAGATGGATTGTTCCACATATCCTAGGAAGAGGCAGGCATAGCTGGGGCCCATGCGGGTGCCCATGGCGACTCCTTTTGTTTGGAGAAAGTGGGAGGATTGGAAAGAAAAGTTGTTCAGGGTGAGGACCAGTTCGGTCAGTCGAAGGAGGGTGTCGGTGGAAGGGTACTGGGTGGTACGGCGGGAAAGGAAGAAGCGGAGTGCTTTGAGTCCTTCGTGATGGGGGATGGAGGTGTACAGGGACTGGATGTCCATGGTGAAGATGAGGCGTTGGGGACCGGGGAAGCGGAAATCCTGGAGGAGTTGGAGGGCGTGGGTGGTGTCACGAACGTAGGTGTGGAGTTCTTGGACTAATGGGGACAGGACCGTGTCGAGGTATGCCGAGATGAGTTCGGTTGGGCTGGAGCAGGCTGAGACGATGGGTACTTCTGGCTACAGTGACAATTGGGGCAGCACAGGGATGAGGTAATGATGAGACACATTTAAGATGCAAGAAGACTCACTAAGGCCTCACACAGAGAATCCCAGCATTAAACTCACCAAAAGTGACATTTAACCAATTTCAAGTAAGTCTCAGGAGGCGAAAATTGCTTTTGATGTTGGAATTCTCACATTCAATCGCTTAATCTGAACTATCAACTTTTCTCTATCAGCACTCTACACCCATTACCATCCCCCATCCCCGTACCCTCACTATAGCATGAATGCTGTCTGACCTGCTCTGATCTCCAGCATTTGTTAATTTCAGAGAAGTAAGATGCAACCCACTGACTTGGGAACCAATTGTCTTTGTAGTTTGTGTGTGCTACCTTGTCTTTTATCTTTGCTGCAAGAAACCAGGTCCTTGCTTTTGTCAATTCCCACCAGTCTCCTTCCTAATTCCCATTCCAACCCAAGCAAACTGACTGAGTTTGTTATTTCTTCCAAAAGATGGCTCAGATGAAAATGCATAATTTCCTATCATTTCATGGTGAATGATAGGATGGTCAAACGTTGAGGGGTGCAGGGGTGAGTGTCAAAGTCCCAGAATAATTTCAGACCTTACCTGCCAGCCAGATGGCAAAGCAACATTCAGAGAAACCTGGAGGGTGGGTGGAAGAGAGCAATCGGAAGGAGTCTGGTCTGGGAGGAGAGCCTGAGAAAGAACAGAAGCAATAGGAAGAGTTGTTTGGGTTGTTATGGAGTTAGCATATAAATTAGGAGAAAGTGAGGACTGCAGATGCTGGAGATCAAAGCTGAAAAATGTGTTGCTGGAAAAGCGCAGCAGGTCAGGCAGCATCCAAGGAACAGGAGAATCGACATTTCGGGCATAAGGCCTTCTTCAGGAATCATCCTGATGAATTCCCACCAGTCTCCTTCCTAATTCAGGACGTCCTGAAAAAGGGCTTATGCCCGAAACGTCGATTCTCCTGTTCCTTGGATGCTGCCTGACCTGCTGCGCTTTTCCAGCAACACATTTTTCAGTTAGCATATAAATCCCAACTTCTCCAGGTTAAACTTGGAAAAACAAATCCCATTCTTTGTGATGGCCTACAGTGTGTTAATATTATTCCATCACAAAAATAAATAACTTACTTGCTGGGAAAAGTACTTTGTCGAGGTGTTGAAATTTAATAATGTTCTGCTCGTTTGAAGCTGGTTTTACATCTGTTTTAAGTGAACAATGCCCAGTGAAGAACTTCACACATGTTGGAAAAACCACACATCATCTTGTTATAATTTTAATTTTTATGAATCTCAAATATGATATCAGTTCAAGGAAATCAAAGGCACTCAGGGTAGGATCAAAGCAATTACCTCATCAACCACAGTTTGATTATTTTCTTTTCCTCAGCTCCAAGTCCATTCAAAACTGTGTTTCTGATGGTGGTAACTCACAGTTACTTGAAGCCTTCTGCTTTTCCAAATTATGCCATTTATAATGTATTTTATTTTATTTCAATAGCCAATCCTTTCTCTCCTTGTGATTGAATGAAAATGGGTGCATGATTAAAGCACAAATGTTAACCAATTTAACACATTTTTCTTTGTTTTTCTTTCCTTTATGACCTCTGGCATACAATAGAAATTAATCTGCATTAAGGAGCCTAAATGATATCTGTTAATCTAATCTTTGAACTGCTAACAAAGAAATCATAAACACATGGATATTCCACAACAGCTTGACAAGCTTTCAAACTGGGCCTGGAATTCCAACCTTGTGCTGTGACCATACATTTATTTTGAATATGAGAAGGTACCTGCACACTGCAAAAGATACACTCAATTCTGCTTTATTCATTAGAAAATAACATGAGGTTAATTGAATCTACTCCAATAAATGTTCATACTTAAGAACCGTCATGTTAAAAACGTTTCATGGTTTATCTGCAGGCATTAAGATCGGCCAATGTGTTTTGGAAAGTTTTGTTGGTTGGAGATGAACAAAAAAAGCTGCTAATTGTTGAAATATTCCTTTTCTATGTTTCTGTGTATTCTTTTTTAAAATTGATTTGATAAAATCATAAGAAATCGGTGCAGAATTAGGTCATTCAGCCCACCAGATCTGCTCCAACATTCAGTCATGACTGTGTTTCTCAGCCTCATCTTCCCATCTTCTCCCTGTATCCTTTGATCCCTTTACTAATCAAGAACTTACCTATCTCTATCCTAAAGATACTCAATGACTTGGCCTCCATGGCCATGATTTCCACAGATTCACCACCCTCTGGCTGAAGAAATTCTGCCTCATTACAGCCCCTCACTCTGAGGCTGTGCCTTTTGTTCCAGTTTCTCCCACTAATGGAAACATTTCCCCATGGCCACTCTGTCCAGGCCTCATCCAAAACATTAACATTTTCCAATGACATTGAAAGAACATGTAGTAAATCTGTGGACTGTGCAAGTAATAAATACAAAGGGATTTACTCTTTGATGGCTCAAATACAACATTTTTTAACATGTCATATACTCATCAAATGGTCTGCATGTTCAGGTTTCTCTGAGACTGTGTGATGAGTGATGCCAGTGACCTCATAAGGAATTATGGTGTGTGCATTTTCAGTAAAATGATTGGAAGAGCTGGAGCTGAGATGTTTTACAGTTTAAATCTGTCAAGATGGATTTAATAAAACAATGCTTCAATACAGATGGTTCCTTAAACTGAACATAAAATTATCTTGCCTTAACACATGTAAATATTAGGCACATAACCTCCGTAAGGTTGGAAATTAGTTTGCACACAGTAAATTTTGATAAACAATAAACTATTTGAATTGCTTGTTAATATCTTTGAACCAACCTGCACTTCTGAAGCAAGTGGATACTTGTACCTTGGCCCTCTAGCTCAAAGGCAGAAACGCTACCACTGTACCACAAGAACCATCCTGTTAATATTTATATAAATACAAACAAACGAGTTAGGAGCAATAGTAATTGATTTGGCCTCTCAAGCCAGCTATATTACTTAATAAGATAATGGCTGACCTGAATCTAACCCCAAATACACATTCTTGCCAATCTACAAGATTATGCTCAGGAAGTTGATCATTTCCACCCTCACCTTCTTCAGTAACTGAGGATGCAGTGAATCCAGATCGACTGATATTTAATGTTGAGTGCTGCTAATATTTTACGTTTCTTTATCACCCCCAACCACACCCCACACCCCACCACTCAAATTAATTACAAATGCTTAAATTTACGCAACTGATCCTGATGCAGGAATTTAGGATCTTGTTCTCCAGCTGGTGCCATGGCATGTTAGAATTTTCACTTTACCTACTTAAGCCATATAATGATCCCCAAGAATTTCATGGCTAGTAACTTCAAGGTAGTTTTGTTTTATGGATGTCCATAATCTCTTTCCAATATTCACTAAACAGGTCGACCTGACACCAAAAAGGACAACATGTCAGACTGATTTCAGTCACAGATAAAAATAATCTAATCAACTTGTTCAACGATATTATTACACAGCTCTGGAGAAGGTGTGGGACTTGTACTCAGGCTTCCTGGCTCAGACGTTGGGACACAACACTGCACCACAAGAGCTCTTGACTCCTCAGTGATATTATGGTATTGAGTAACAAGGCATAATCAAATTAATAGAACAATAACTAATGAAGCTCAATTAATGAGTTCAGACGTTGTTGTGTAACCAATCTCCTGCACCTCTTTCAGGAAGTGACAGCCCAAATGGACTGTGATAAATCCGACAACATTCCACAAAAGGTCTGTCAAGTTTCATATGAAAGGTAATGGTTCAAGCAGCTCAGGAACTGTCACAGGCTCTACAAAGCAAGTAATTGCTTCTAATTGCGCTCCTCATTACCACCATCTGTTCCAATATTGATTTAAAACATCCTCAGAGAAATCAATTTGCATCTTCAAATGTTAATGCGAGCTTTCAGTGTTGCCACTAAGAGGTATTGTTGATGCTGCCTTGGCTTTCACTGTCTTCTCATATATTATAATTATTCTTTTCATCATATTTTGAAAAGTTCTTGGAAATAAAATTCATAATCTGAGCAGCAAAGTGACAAACAAATGAAGCCCATGATCAGTGTCAAATAAGTGGCAATAAAATAACCAATCTGCTACACATCAGTAAAATATGAATTAATACATTAGCATTCCATGACAATTCAATTGATTTTGGCAGTACTCACTAATTGTGAGAGTTGAATGTGGGCTGAGGGAATGGAGACAGACACTTTGAAATGTTCCAACCTCTGACATTGATCATTAAAGTCTGGACAGCAATGGCAGAGTCTTAATTTACATTTTAATTATTGACAATTCAATGAAGAAATGAAGTGAGGTTTGTATTGACCAGTAATTTCAGACTGACATGTATTGGCAGGAGTCTCAATATTTGCATAAATTGTATCCAAACCTATCAGAGATTGTAAATAAAGATAATCTATTAACATTAGCAGTAACTGCTTCCAAATTACAAAACAAAAGCAGTAATTCAGCCAAGTAAATGTTATGACTGATCACACCGTAATACTGATTGTTGAGCTAAAATAGTCAGAGGGAGAATCACAGCACTTTTGGAATGAAGGTAAGCTTGGCTTCATCAATGACACAGTACAGGTGTCAGTAATGCCATCACCCCAAAAGTGGGAAGGTGGAGTCACTGGTTGTTTTCTGTTTCTGAGGACCATGTTGTGATCCTCATTCGGTGGAATTGAGTTCTCTGGGGTTATCTTTCAATAACAACTTTGTTGTTGCAAAGGTCAGCGCACACCTGTACCATCCTAAACATAGATCACCAGTTTTGTTCATTCTTTATTTTTCCAGTTATTTAATAAAAGTGTATAATAATTTAAAAACTGACAGAAGCCTTTGCAACATCCATTGAAGAAGTTTCATATTCGTATGCGTGCTACAAAAAGAATAGCTATCCTTCAAACAGGGTTTGATGACAGAGTGGTGCTAAGGATGGCTAGTCTCTCTACTCTTGTAGCAGTAGTTAAGGTGCCTGGCATCACACAGGGATGATGAAAAGTTAACATAGCTGTACAAATGTCAGAATATATCTACAAGGAAGTTTCACTCATGTGATAGATGTACCTTCAGAAGTTTATTTAACTTTTCCTTCCCAATATATCTATCTACAGTTCCAAGTTCTACAGTCAAGAAGAAGAGAGCCTGTTTTATAATGGAGTCTATTAGCCTTGAGGTTTTGAGCAGATGACCCTGAAGGTGTTTGAGGTTAGTGGGCCCAAACCTGCTGAATGTGTCATGTCCAGTTACAGGTTAACCCTCCTCAGCTTAAACATCCTCAGTACTGTGGATGGGAAGGGGGCAAGGTGGAAAACCCAGCCACCGCTGGAGTATCCTGAAAGAATTACTGAGAATTGGTTCACTTCCTAGCATTTATTGTACTTTTTTTTTCCTTATCTCTCCCACCTCCACCCAGAGACTTGGGCTTCTGTGAAAATCTCTGCCACAGAAAGTGGTTGAGCCCAAAGCACTGAATATTTTCAAGAAAAGGTTGCATATAGTTCTTAGGGCTGAGGAGATCAAAGGGTATGGGGAGAAAGCGGGAACAGGGGACTGAATTGGATGATCAGCCATGATCATACTGAAAGGTGAGGCAAGCTCAAAGGGCCGAATAGCCCCCTCCCTTAGCTGCTTTCTACTTTTCTCCATTCCCAATTCTTGACAGCACAAGCCTGGAGACAGCGTGGAATATAAGAGTGATTTTAATGGATTTGACCAAAAACATTCTGTTTCAAAAAAAATTGGTTTCAACATTCCATAAATAACTATAAAAGGAATGAATTAAAATTAAATATGAGGCTGATAGGATTACAAAACTAAAATTGAATCAAACAAAGGGAGAAAGTGAGGGGTATGAGAAAATATGTTAGAGATACAGAAAGTCAACAGAGAAGATTTAAAACATTCTGTAAACGTCAAAAGATGCAATGAAACATTTCACAAATAAAGTGAGAATTGTGAAAAAATATATTGAAGAAAAATACTCTTAGAGATGATCAAAACATAATATCGGCATAATAAAAGGATAATATGGTGGCTCAGTGGGTACCACTGCTGCCTGTCAGTGCCAGACACCCAGGTTCAATTCCAACCTCAGGTGACCCTCTGTGTGGAGTTTGCACTTTCTCTCTGTGTCTGTGTGGGTTTGTTAGAGTTTCCTCCCATAGTCCACAGTGAATTGGCCACGGGAAATGCAAAGGGGGTGAGCCTGGGTAAGATGCTCTTTGGAGGGTTGGAGCAGACTGGGTTGACCTATTTCCACAATGTAGGGATTCTTTAATTCTATGAAAAGAAGCCTGAGTGTTAAGCATGAGAAAGGTGTTTTCATAACAGTTTAAAAAAAAAGATCTTGAGAATAAGGAAAGAAAATATTGCTTCCAAAACTTTTCACTGCCACCCCCTCTCCTGCTGATTTTCTCATTCACAAACTTGCAATATTTCCCAGTCATTATTCTAGCCATTTAAAGAGGCAAAGAGAGATGTATACAAGTGCCAATTATAATTCCTTTATTCTGAGTTATGTCACTCATGTTAATCATTACTGCATCTTCCACATTCCTCAGTTTCATAACCTTGTGGAAATGATCTTCTCGATAAATGCCCTGGCTATTCAATGGAGCTTTGTCATTGTCATTGTTGACTGTTTTAAGGAACACATCCTCTAATCCAGTGTAAGTGAGTAAAATAAATAATGCAACCTCTTTGAGATATAAATGCTCTTCTTTGCCCTTCCCTTTCATCATCATTTTCCATTATCCACTGGAGTATAACCGGTGAGTTGAGCTTCCACACTGTAGGCGCAGGTACAAAGGTCATTGTGCCCAAATCAATGCAATCGAATTTTCCAAATCATTAAATTTTAATAACTGGAAAATTAGTTAAAGCTGTAAAGTTGCAGCATCGCTTGTCTATCCTTATACTCAATGTCTGTTCCAATGAAGGCAAGTATACCATAGGCGCTTTTTAATCCCTTATCTACCTGTGCTGCCACCTTCAGTGATCTGTGGACCTGCACACCCAGATCCTCTGCATATCAATACTCCTAAAGGTTCTGCCATTCACTGCATAATTTCTACCCGTACTTGATCTCCCAAAATGCATCACCTCACATTTATCGGGATTAAACTTCACCTGCCATTTTCCTGCTCATGTCTCCAACTGATCTATATCCTGCTGTATCCTCTGGCAATCCTCCTCACTATCTGATCTATATCCTGCTCTATCTTCTGTCAATCCTCCTCACTATCTGATCTATCTCCTGCTCTATCCTCTGTCAATCCTCCTCACTATCTAATCTATATCCTGCTGTATCCTCTGGCAATCCTCCTCACTATCTGATCTATATCCTGCTGTATCCTCTGGCAATCCTCCTCACTATCTGATCTATATCCTGCTCTATCCTCTGGCAATCCTCCTCACTATCTGATCTATATCCTGCTGTATCCTCTGGCAATCCTCCTCACTATCTGATCTATATCCTGCTGTATCCTCTGGCAATCCTCCTCACTATCTGATCTATATCCTGCTCTATCCTCTGGCAATCCTCCTCACTATCTGATCTATATCCTGCTCTATCCTCTGTCAATCCTCCTCACTATCTGATCTATATCCTGCTGTATCCTCTGGCAATCCTCCTCACTATCTGATCTATATCCTGCTCTATCCTCTGGCAATCCTCCTCACTATCTGATCTATATCCTGCTGTATCCTCTGGCAATCCTCCTCACTATCTGATCTATATCCTGCTCTATCCTCTGGCAATCCTCCTCACTATCTGATCTATATCCTGCTGTATCCTCTGGCAATCCTCCTCACTATCTGATCTATATCCTGCTCTATCCTCTGGCAATCCTCCTCACTATCTGATCTATATCCTGCTGTATCCTCTGGCAATCCTCCTCACTATCTGATCTATATCCTGCTCTATCCTCTGGCAATCCTCCTCACTATCTGATCTATATCCTGCTGTATCCTCTGGCAATCCTCCTCACTATCTGATCTATATCCTGCTCTATCCTCTGTCAATCCTCCTCACTATCTGATCTATATCCTGCTGTATCCTCTGGCAATCCTCCTCACTATCTGATCTATGTCCTGCTCTATCCTCTGGCAATCCTCCTCACTATCTGATCTATATCCTGCTGTATCCTCTGGCAATCCTCCTCACTATCTGATCTATATCCTGCTCTATCCTCTGGCAATCCTCCTCACTATCTGATCTATATCCTGCTGTATCCTCTGGCAATCCTCCTCACTATCTGATCTATATCCTGCTCTATCCTCTGGCAAACCTCCTCACTATCTGATCTATATCCTGCTCTATCCTCTGGCAATCCTCCTCACTATCTGATCTATATCCTGCTGTATCCTCTGACAATCCTCCTCACTATCTGATCTATATCCTGCTCTATCCTCTGGCAATCCTCCTCACTATCTCTGTCTCCTATCACTAGTTCTGTATCCATCTTGCCAGCTCACCCCTGATACCATGTGGCTTCACCTTTTGTACCGGTCTGCCATGAGGGACCTTGTCAAAGGCTTTACTGAAGTCCATGTAGACACCAACTGCTTTTCCCTTATCAGTCATCTTCATCACCCCCTCAAAGACCTCAATCAGGTTAATGAGGCGTAACCTCTCCTGCACAAACCACGCTGTCTATTGCCAATTAGTCCATTTGCTTCTAAATGCGGATAGATCTTGTCCCTGAGAATCTTTTCCAGTCATTTCCTTACCTTTCTTGAACCACGGGCAACATTGGCTTTTCTCCAATCCTCATCTATGGCCAAAGAGTATATAAAGATGTCTGTCAATGCTCCCGCAATTTGTTCTCTTGTCTCCCTCAATATTCTGGGATAGATCCCATCAGAACCTTGGGACTTATCTATCTTAATACTTTTTAAATGCACATCTCTTCCTTTTTAATAGCAATCGATCATCCTCCACCAATTCTGTCTTTTTGGTGAATACTGATGCAAAGTATCCATTTATGATCTCACCTACTCTCTGGCTCCTCCATTGTCCTTGAGTGGGCCAACCATTTCCCTGCCTACCCCCTTGCTTTTTATATATGTATAAAAAGCCTTGGGATTCTCCTTAATCCTGTTTGCTAACAACTTCTCTGGCCTCTTTTAGCCTTTTAAATTCCTTGTTTAAGTTCATTCCTACTTTCCTTAAACGGCTTTGTCAGTTCCCATTCTCCCAACCCTTACATATGCTTCTTTTTTCTTTTTTTACCAAGGTCATAACGTTCCTGGTCATCTAAAGTTCACGTAACTTGCGATACCCATCCTTCAATCTTGCAGGAACGTGCTGTCCTGAAATCTTATCAGCTAATGTTTGAAAAGAGTTGAACTGGGATAAAATGAAAGAATCAACTGAATACTGGAATGATTTGCACAATGAAATATTTGGAAGCAGATTCCAATGTTTAAAGTAGCTCTAGAAGGTGAGCAGCAAGTGCACCAGGATGGACTGTCTCAAAGTTTTGGCTGCAGCAACTTTTCACGCAAGCCGAATATCTCTCATGAAAAGGTCATGCTCATTTCATGACATTCCTGGCACATAGTGTATCCTCTTCTTCAAGAGCACAGTGTTAAGCAGCAATGCAAATAAGGCAACCTAAGGGTTATATAATTCTTGCCAGTGCCCAGATCCCAATGGGAAATCTAATTCAGTGTAATGAACACGCTGGTTTAGAACCTGAACAAGCTGGCAGAGTGTGAGCACAGCTCAACTTCATTGCTCTGTTGAATATGAGAAATAGGTTTAAGCAGCATTGTAGGTGATCTTAAATTTCAGTGAAATGTTATGGTTAATTAGAAGTTATTGTTAAAAAAGAACACAGTGTACTGGCAGAGGAAGAGCACCATTTTGCACGCAATTAAGTAATGTTGCAGCAACACTTTAACATTCATTGCAAAGGTTTTATTGATTTGAAGGCAACCTTTCCTGTGAGCTGATTTGTGCACTTCATATTTCACTCTTGCATAGAACTGTGGGAAAAAAAAATGTCATTCTGCCTGCCCACTGTTTGTTCACAGAAGCCATGTCTGTTCTTAGCTAAACAAGGCATACTCATAATACCTCAACCTGACCACAACCAGCTCAGGAACTAAACAACAAAACAAGATATTACCTAACCAGCTTCCAGACTGAAGGAATACACTCCTTAGATGATCTGATACCAGTCTTCCTGTCACACAATAGCTTCACCGCTTCTGCAGCCCCGAGGGCATCCCCAGTGCCCTCAGGTACTGAAGCCCCACAAAGCCTCCCTAGACTGAGTGGCACCCAGATACCTGACAAGAACATGCACCACCCTGCAGACCCACTGGAACCAGGATACTGGACATTAGCACCTGCTTTAGCAGAGGAACGGAACCTCCTGCTACAATTATTACCTGATTGTTACTTCCGAACAACCAATTATTTTCCATTGAATGTAATTTAATTCATATTTCTTGTAATTAACACTACATTACTGTAACACTATAAAAACTGTATATGCTGCTCGGGGAAGAGAATCCTTGACTTAACTGTGGAAAGTGTCCATTTTATATCAGTCCAGTCAGTTTCTCTTCCCCACCATATCATGGGAAATAAATCAGTATTTGTCAATTTCACAAGATCTGTGAGTGGTCTCAATTTGTAATTGGACAAGAACTAATATTTTTCTCAGTTTTTCTTATTCATCTTAGCGCTCAATATAAAATTAATCTGGCCTGCCTATGTTAAAGATTTACTCTTGTTTATTACTGATGCATGCTATTGGATTTACTCTGGTGGGTATACATCTTATGGAAGCTCAGTGATGCTCAAGGTCATGAGACAGATAAGTAAACTGTAATTTAAATGAAAAAACATTAACAATATTTTTCTGTTTGTTTTGGTATGGATTTACCTGCTCAGACAGGAGAATCTCTCTATGCTACTTGTAAATAGCCGAAAAGATGCTCTTGATGTTGAGATGGGTCTGGCTGGACAGACTGCCTGATTCTGATACATACTTCACTGAAGTCCATGCCACTCAAACGCCAGTAAAACTCTTCCATATATTTTCCAGCTAGTTTACAAAGTCTCTATTTTGTTTCTCTGCTAATGCCAAACCTCAACGTATTTCAAGCACGATTTGTTGAACACTGTAAACCTGATGATCTTGCAGTGTATATCTCTATCCTCTGCCCTCTGTTCAGTGCATGTCTCTGTCCTATGCTGCTCCAGTTCCGACCTCATAGCAGGCTTACGTTACTTCAGATGCTCATTTACATATTCTGTAAAAGATATCTCTACACACAATTTATGTAAGAACAAGTGTAGACTATTTGTCTACTTTACCTCACTACACATTTTAAATCATCATTGCTAATTGCCAAGCTCAGTTCCACTTTACTGCCCAATTTCTATATCCCTTGGTTTTCTTTATGTCTAGAATCTACCTCTGTCTTGAATAACAACAATGAGCACCATCTATAAGATGCATTGTAGCAACTCACCAAGGCTCCTTGAACACCACATTTCAAATCTATAATCTTTACCATCCAGAAGGACAAAGGCAACAGATATACTATCACCTCTAGTTCTTCTCCAAGCCGCTCGCCATCCTGATTTGGAAATGTATCACCATTCTTTCAGTATCACCGGTCAAAATCCTGCAATTCCCTCCTTTACAAAGTTTTGTGGGTCGCCACATCACATGGACTGCAGCAGTTGAAGAAGACAGCTCACCATCACCTTCTCACTGGTTATTAGGGATGGGCAAGTATTGATGGCCCGGCCAGAGGAGCCCACATGCTGTGAAAGATTTTTAAAGAATGAAGGTGAAACAATGGTTTCATTCATCTAGTTTCTGTTGCCTCAACCATTAAAATGATTATCCCATTGCATCTCTAGAAGTGCCCTGGCATTCCATGACAGGCTGATAGACTATGACATCACCTGCATATCTAGAGACCCCAGCCGAAGGTAATGGGTTTGGATCTTGACCACGTTGATGGGGCAGGTGGAAGCCCCAATCCTATTTTACTGGGTCAAACTCCCAATTTCATATTCTCTACCGTTGTTCATTTCAACCATTAACTCATCAATATCCATTAGTCTTGCTGACGAAGGCAGTTATACCAGATTGAATAACTCCCCGTGCTATTTAATATGTATTCTGGATCTTCTAACAGCAAACTACAGATAGCCAAAGGAACTTTGTTTTCATTTTGCATCTTTCATTACAGCTTATTCAAGTGAGTACCTTTGAATTCAAAGAAGTGCTAACAATGAAAATGATTGATCTAATAATGATTAGAAATATTCATAAATCATTCATAACGAACAAAAACACATGGCTTTAGATTGGATCATGAAGCTATCTCTTCCTTTGTGTCTCCGTTCATACGAAGTATCAATCTGCTGGGTTACAAATGTTGGAGAATTCAGTCAGTAAATATTTAATTATACTTTTGTCTGGTCGGTAAAGCAACAAACGTTGACTCATTTTAAAACATAG
The DNA here is from genome assembly GCF_037043375.1 of Chiloscyllium plagiosum. Lineage (NCBI taxonomy): Eukaryota > Metazoa > Chordata > Chondrichthyes > Orectolobiformes > Hemiscylliidae > Chiloscyllium > Chiloscyllium plagiosum. The sequence continues at coordinate 919,777 of NW_028270172.1, read as the reverse complement.
ATTCTGTTTGCACACAGCAAACAATTCTATTTGCAAAGTGAGTTTTCTTTGATTAAATGCTGTACATTCAGAAACAGCTCCTGTCTCAAACATCTGCAATAAGCAATTCCATATGTCAATGAAAACAATTGTTCCATTATTGAATGGCAGGATACACAGCTACCACATTTACTGATATGTCTCAGTCTTGAGTAGTTTAACAAGGGCCGACGGCACCAGACTGGGCTGTAATGAAGTGAAGAACTCTTAATAGTTAGTGCTGTTAGCATCTGCGTCAATCTTACCCTGTGAGGCCAATGTCCTAGTTTCTCAGTTAGGCTCCAGCCTTTCAAAGAGACTGCTGTTTTTGATGCTTTTAGTTGCCTAGGAAACCATCTCCCAGATCCCAACACGTCAGCTCAGTGTGTCAGAATACTAAGGTGCATTGTTGACTAACAATGTTATTTTACAGAAATTATTTTCTGGCACAGATAATTAATTTGGAAACAAAAAATATGCCTGTTATTTTAAGAGTCCTGAGCTTCCATTTAACTGGCTTTTGTAAATGTAGTAACATGTTATAAAGAAGCATTTTTTGTGGTAGATATTACACAATTGAAAGGTACAGCAGAGACTCACTGTGCCATTAGTTATGAAGACGTGTTTGTTCAGCTATGAGCTGATTTGAGGCTTTGAACTGAGTGAGATATCTATCAGAAAATATAATAAATGGTCACCAGCTTGACCAAACCTTTGTAGAGCTTTCATTGAATACAATCAAATGTCTTTTAAATAATTGGTTTGCATAGAATTCAACAAATCTCCTGAAGATTGTTATATTTAGATATTTAAGAGGACAACTCTACAATGTTCTCTTCAAACAACTCACTTTGTATAACATTTTAAATATGGCCTGATCATGTATCCCCTGTGTAAATTTTTGAAAATAAGACCTATTTAAATATTTGCTTCATTATTGAGGAGAAATTATAATTTTTGGGAATCTATGCAATTTACCATAAATGTTAGCAAATAAACCAGGCAACATGCAATTCCGTTTGATTTTATAAAGTGGAATTTATCTGTTCCATTTAAGTTTCACTCTTAAATGTTCCTCTCCATATTTAGCCACAACAGTAATGTGCTTAGTTACTTTGAAATTTAAAAAAAAGGAGGGGTTTTCTCTGAACCCTTTTTTCTGTGTAACTTCAATAATTTCTTGTCCCACCAGATCTGGATTGGATACAAAATGGGTTAAGTGGCAGGAATCAAAGACTGATGAAAGTTGGCAGCTGTTTTTTTCCTACAAGGTGGGGGGAGCTCTGTAAGGTTCAGTACTGGACTCCCTGCTTTTTGTGATATTGGTCAATAATTTGGATGTAAATATTGAGAACACAATCAGGATGTTTGCATATGACACAAAATATACCCACAATAGTAGACAGTGATGAGGATAGCCGTAGACTACAGGATGATATCAATGGGTTTATCAGATGGACAGATTGTGACAGGAAAATTAAATAATGAGAAATGTGAGGTGAATGCACTTGTGGAGGTCAAAAAAAGAAAAGAAATGTATAATTAATGGAAGAATGCTGAAAAGTGCAGAGGTAGGAGGGTTCTTGGAGTGAATATTCTTGAAATCCTTGATCCTTGAAATAAAAGAGATAGTACTGCTGCCTTGTAGTGCCAGAGACCTGGTTTCGATTCCACCCTTGAGTGACTGTGTGGAGTTTGCATATTTTCCCCATGTCCATGTGTGTTTCATCCGGGTGCTCTGGTTTCCTCCCACAGTCCAAAGGTATGCAGTTTAGGTGGATTGGCCATGGGAAATGCAGTGTAGGTGGGTGGGTCTAGGCAGCATGCTCCTTGGAGGGTCAGTGTGGACTCAATGGGCTTAATGGCCTGCTTCCACACTGTAGGGATTCTATGAAAAGCAGACAATATTGGCAAACCTCAGCAGGTCTGGCACAATTGAACTAGTGCTGGGGGATGTAACACAGAACAAGCTAAAGAGGTGGCAGCTGGGCAGGACCAGAACTGGTGTCTTCGGGAATGTATTTGTGAGTGAAGTTGGGGACTGTTGGAACTACAATGGCAGGGGTGTGGGAACCTGTACAAAGGAGACAAATGTCAGGGAAATAAGGATGAAACAAAAGACAAAATTGGAGGTGTAGTGGACAGTAAAGAGGGTTACCTCAGATTACAATAGGATCTTGTGGACAGCGAAGAAGGTTACCTCAGATTACAACAGGATCTTGACCAGATGGGCCAATGGGCTGAGAAGTGGCAGATGGAGTTTAATTCAGATAAATGTGAGCTGCTGCATTTTGGGAAAGCAAATCTTGCCAGGACTTATACACTGAATGGTAAGGTCCTCGGGAGTGTTGCTGAACAAAGAGACCTTGGAGTGCAGGTTCATAGCTCCTTGAAAGTGGAGTTGCAGGTAGATAGGATAGTGAAGAAGGCATTTGGTATATTTCCTTTATTGGTCAGAGTATTGAGTACAGGAGTTGGGAGGTCATGTTGCAGCTGTACAAGACATTGGTTAGGCCGCTGTTGGAATATTGTGTCCAATTCTGGTCTCCTTCCTATCGGAAAGATGGTGTGAAACTTGAAATGGTTCAGAAAAGATTTACAAAGATGTTGCCAGCGTTGGAGGATTTGAGCTATTGGGAGAGGCTGAACAGGCTTGGGCTGTTTTCCCTGGAGCGTTGGAGGCTGAGGGGTGATATAGAGGTTTACAAAATTATGAGGGGCATAGATAGGGTAAATAGGCAAGGTCTTTTCCCTGGTGTGGGGGAGTCCAGAACTGGAGGGCATAGGTTTAGGGTGAGAGGGGAAAGATATAAAAGAGACCTAAGGGGTAACTTTTTCACACAGAGAGTGGTATATGTATGGAATGAGCTGCCAGAGGATGTGGTGGAGGCTGGTACAATTACAACGTTTAAGAGGCATTTGGATGGGTATATGAATAGGAAGGGTTTGGAGGGATATGGGCTGGGTGCTGGCAGGTGGGACTAGATTGGGTTGGGATATCTGGTCAGCATGGACGGGTCTGTTTCCATGTTGTACATCTCTATGACTCTAAATAAAAAAGATGATTTTTAGAGAATTCAAGGCTGGAATCATATACAAGAAAACAAGACTAAGAGTGATAAAAGTCAAGACTTAGAACTTGTGCCTTAATGTGCAGCATATTCACGATAAAATGAATTCATCGTGAAAATAGATCAAAATGGGCATAACATGTATGGATTTCAGAGACGTGGCTATAGGAGGACCAGGAATGAGAACTAACTATCTTGGGGTTTTCAGTTTTTCGAAGGGACAGATAAAAAGGAAAAGGAGGTTGGATAGGACTATACTTGTGTGGAAAGATATTAGCTTTGATGAAGTAGAAACTGTAAAGGTTGAAATTCGAAACACTAATGAACTCATGAATTGAGATATCAATTGAACCATGTGAAAGGTTCATGAGTTCTGGAGCCATGGGCAGAGGGAAAGCGTTTACGAAGAGTTTGGAATATATAATGAGCCATTTTATAGATACTTTTGATTTAGAAGTTTGGTTTGAATTATTTCAATAATTTGATGATGGTTTCAAAGTTAGTGTCCAGGAGAATGTGGTAAAGCTGATAAGGAACTATGGTGGTGACTGTATGCAGAATCTCACTGGGTGAATTCTGAATCAGACAAGATCACTAAGATTCTACTTAAGTGGTAAGGAAACAGAATGGAAGTTAACTATTCAAAGCCATTTAAAACATTGTAATGTCTGAGTGGTAGAGGAAACTCTCTCTCTGGTCTCACTACTCCATTAGTCACATTGTGTATTTAATTCTTTACCCAATTACTGAGACGGGTAGAAAATATATTTTTCCCATATTTGGTTCAGAGTGCAAAAGATCTATCAAGAATATTTCTTTAATAAACAATAAAATTATTTACTTATGATAAAAACAAAGATGTAAAGGTAATTAGCACAGTTTGAAATCTGAAGATACAAATTCTTCTCATTCTGAATAACCTAACACACGAATGCCCATGGTAGTTTAAAAGAGAAAGTGAGGTCTGCAGATGCTGGAGATCAGAGCTGAAAATGTGTTGCTGGAAAAGCGCAGCAGGTCAGGCAGCATCCAGGGAACAGGAGAATCGACGTTTCGGGCATAAGCCCTTCTTAAGAAGGGCTTATGCCCGAAACGTCGATTCTCCTGTTCCCTGGATGCTGCCTGACCTGCTGCGCTTTTCCAGCAACACATTTTCAGCCATGGTAGTTTAAAAACAACTAAAAAGATTTTTTCATAAGAGATTAATTTAGATAAAAACACTTTGGCTAAATCTTTGTTCATTTTCAGAGGATAAAGAGGATATAATGTTCCAGTTAGCTTTCAGTCTGGTGTCCACTTATCAGTCTTCACTCCCAATAATTTCACCAACACCATTCCTGTCAATACTTTTCCTCAGTTCTTGCCTCTCATTAAACCCTTTGCTCACAACATTTCTGGTATGTTATTTGTGCCCTTCTTTGTGAATATATAATTAAAGTATATATTTAGTTGTTAAGCTATTTCTTTGTTCCTGTTATAAATTTGCCTTTTTCTCAGTGTAAGGGACCTACATTTGCATTCACCAATGTTTTCCCCTTCACATAGCTATAGAAACTTTTACAGTCACTTTTTATGCTCACTCCACTGCAGATATTTTCTACTCAATTTGTTCGGAGTTGTTATGACACACCTCTGGAGCAAGTGAGACTTGAAGCGAGGCCTCTGTAAGCTTACTCTCATACCCTATTTTCCCTTTCTCATTAATCCCTTTGTCCATCTTTGCTGAATTCTAAACTGCTCTCACTCCTCAACTCTATTTTCTTTTCTGGGCAATTTTTATGCCTCTCATACAAACCATCCATATACACTCCAGGAATTCCTCTCTGTTGTTGTTACTACATTAATTTGCCCAATCTGCAGGCTAAATTCACCAATAATTACAGATGTTCACTTATTGCATGTGTCTTTAATTTTCTGTTTAAAGCCATTCCTAACATCACCTTACAATTTTTTGGGATGTCTACATAGAACCTGCATTAAAGGCTTTTGTCCCGTGGAGTTTCTCAGTTCCACCATACAGATTCCAAAGATAGGAGCTAAAATCTTTCCTCACTATTTTGAATCACTGGGACAGTTCCTGGGGTATGTGGGGCCTGTACAAGATGGACAGTTTGCAACTGAACCAGAATATGTCCAAAATCCTTACTGAGAGGTTTGTTTGTGCTGTTATGGTTTTAAACGAACTTGGCGGGGGGTGGAGTACACAGTAACTGTAAGGTTGGGAGCAAGGTCCAATCATATTTAGAAGGAATGTAAGGACGGTCCATTAAATGGGGAAGACATGGGAGGAATGATGCACACAGGAGGCCTAGAAAGCTAAATTTTAATGCAAGGAACCTAACTGGTAAGGTGGATGAATGTCAAGCATTGATCAGCATGTGGGAATATGATATTGTTGCAATCATTGAGACATGGTTGAAGGAAGGACAGGACTGGTGGCTCAACATTCTGGATACAATCGTGATGGGGATGGAGATGTCAGAGAAGTGGGGCATTGCATCATTAATAAAGGAGAGCATTACGGCAGTAATGATGGAGGATGCCCGAGAAGGAACTTCAGATGAGGTCATTTGGGTTGAGCTTAGAAATTTCAAAAAGGGCGATCAATTGTCAGAGGGAGATAGAAGAGCAAACATGTGGGAAAATCACAGAAAGATGTGAAAGAAACAAGGTTATGGTTGTTGTGGATTTCAACTTTATCAACATTAAGTTGGATTTTCCTTAGCATGAAAGGATTAGACAAGGTGAAAGTTTTAAATTGCATCCAGGAGAGCTTTTTGAGCCAGCACATATACAGTCCTACTGGAGATGGAGTAGTATTAGATCTAATCCAAGGGAATGAAACTGGTCAAGTGGTTGGGCATTTTGTGCATAGTGAGCAAATCTTTGTAAGTTTCAAAGTCATTATGATACGGGTTAAGGATAATGCAGAGGTTAAGCCTAAATTGGTGTTGAAGGCCAATTGAATATCATTAGACAGAATCTGGCTAACATAAACTGGGAGTCATGATTTGCAGATGCCGGTGTTGGACTGGGGTGTACAAAGTTAAAAATCACACAACACCAGGTTATAGTCCAACAGGTTTAATTGGAAGCACTAGCTTTCTGAGCACTGCTCCTTCATCAGGTGGTTGTAAGCAGTTACTTGCAGGTAAGTCTACAGCTGGAGATGGGAATCATTTAAAAGTAGTTGTAGAGATTATAATGAGGTCAGCTGGGTGGATTTCATGGAATATGAGTTCCCTGATTGGGGCTGTTAATCTGGTCCAATCAGGGAGCCCTGGCTGACAGATATAAAAAACTGTGTCAGAGGGTCTGCTCACTCTAAGAGTTGGCTCTGAGGGAACTAGATCAGTGTCAAGTACTGCACATATGTAAATAAAGGGTGACTTGCTGACAGGATATTTGATTTGATCTATTGCTGCCTCATGTACCCAAGTACAGTGAAAAGTTGTGTTTTGTGAGCAATACAGGCAGATCACAACATAAACGGACATAGAGCATAGGGTTTTTACCATCCTCCATGCAGTTATTTTAGTAGTATAGTGGACATTCAGGGCCAGTGTATTCCTCCAAGAGTGAAGGGCAAGGATAGCAAGTCCAGGGAACCCTAGATGCCAAGGGATATTGAGAGTTTGATAAAGAAAAAGAAGGGAAGTACATGTCAAGTACAGTGCATTAAAAATAGAGGAGGCCATTCAAAAATATAGAGTGTTGGTGGTAGCTTAATAAAGAAAGTAGGAGGGCAAAGAAGGACCATGAAATATCTTTGGCAGATGGGATTAAGGAAAACCCCAAGGCTTTTTATAAATATCTGCCAAGTGAGAAGATTACCAGAAGAGTGGGGTCCATCAGAGACCAACGATGCAATCTGTAAAGGGAGCCAGCAGATGTGGGTGAGCTCTTAAATGAATATCTCTCATCCATATTCACAAAGAAGAAAAGTAATGTAGACTGGGTGGCGAAGAAAGCATATGGGATATAGGAACATATTATTGCAGATGCTAGAATCTGTACTCAAAACAACAAGTGCTCTGATGAAGAGTCATCTAGGCTGGCAACATTAACTTGCTGTCTTCTGTCTGACCCATTGTGATCTCGAGCATTTGTTCTTTTCAAGACACGTGGGATGTTTGCCTTCATTAACTGGTTATGGAATATAGGTAAAGAAGTCTTGTTACAACTTTTTAAAGCATTTCTTAGGCCACAGATGGAATACTATGAGAAGTTCTGATTGCCACATAATCAGAAGGAAGTAATTGCAGTGGAGAGAGTGCAGAGGAGATTCACTAGGAATTTGCCTGGGATGGAAAATATCAGTTATGAGGAGAGACTGGATAAGTTCGAGTCTGTTTCCCTTGGAACACAGGAGTCTGAGGGAGATCTGACTGAGGTATATAAAATTATGAGAGTGATAGACAATGTAGATTATAAGAATCTTTTCCCCATGGCAGATGTGTCTAAAATCAGAGGGCATAAGTTTACAGTGAGGAGAAGAGGGTTAAAGGAAATCTGAAAAATCTTTTTCACCCAGAGGGTGGTAGAAATATGGAATATGCTATCCGAGAGGGTGGTGGAGGCAGATATTCAACATTTAAAGAAGCATTAAAATGCCAGGGCACTAAAGGATGTGGAGCGAGTGCAGGTAAATGGGATTAGTGTAGTTTGCTGTTTGCTGGTTGGTGTAGATATTTTGAGCTGAAGGGCCTGTTTCAATGCTGTATGACTCGATAACTCTATTTATGACTCTCTCACACCATCTCCACAGTCAAGTATTCATCTGATATATTCTACTATTTCTACACTGAGTAGCACATGGCACCAGTCGTAATCTTGAAATCACAACCTTTGAGAACTTACTTCCTTATTGTTTCAATTTATCTCCTAATCCCCTTTTTACTGCTGTTAGGACTTCACATTGTTTTAACCTATATCATTAGTACTGATGCATACCACGACTTCTGGCTGGTTCACCCCTCCTCTCAGAAAGTCCTGTAGCCGCTCTGAGATATCCTTGACCCTAGCACCAGAGAGTCAACATACCATCCTGGAGTCTCACTTAAGGCCACAGAAACTGTCTATTCCCCTTCCATTTGAATCCCCCATTTTCGTTGGACTCCTCTTCTGTGCAGCAGAGCCAACCATAATGCTATAAATTTGGCTGTTGCTGTTTTCCCCTGAGAGGCCATTCCTCTAACAGTATCTGGGAAATAACTATAGGGGAGTCCTGCACTGCCTGCCTAGTCCTCTTACTCTGCCCGGTGGTAACCCATTGCCACTCTGCCTGTGAAGTCTCAGACCCACAGATTGACCACCTCTCTGTGTGATTCTCCCTGTTTCATGGAGCTTCATAGTGTCCCCGGTTTTCCAGGAGCTGCAACTGTGGAAATTTCCTGCACACATGGTGGCCCAGATACTATTGGGAAATATGCCCAGCTTCTCACATTGAGCAGGAATAGCTCATCACAGATTTGAGTTCTCCTGCCATGACTTAGCCCTTTAAATTAAACCTTTTGGAAGATGCTTAATATCAAATAATATCAACTACTCGAGAATCCTTACTCTTTGGTCCTCCTTACTATAGAATATAGCCCTTGCAAACTATAAAACTCAAAAAAGACTAAACGCCAAAAAAGAAATTAAAAAGCATATAATTCCCACTGCATCAAATTCTTACATTTCCAGACACATCCATTCATTCTGACTGGGTTTCACTCAGGGACTACTCTCCCTGAACTGCTCATACATCAACCTTACTGATCAAATCCAGAAAATGTTCAATCAGCTGGTAACTGGGGTGAGGATGTAGGTGTTATCTCATGAGGAAACGTTGGACAGATTGAATTTATAACCATTAGAAGAATGTGAAGGAATCTGGTTGAAACATGTAAGATTCTGAAAGGACTTGGTAAGGTGGACATCGAAAAGAATGATGTTTGGGAGAGACACAAACAAGGAGATCCCTTAAAGGAATGTCCCAATTATGATTAAGTTCAGGGAATAATTTTCTCTGAAGAGGTTTTCTTGACCAACAAGTGGTGGAGACTGAGGCTGAATAATTCAAGCTGAGCTTCGATAATTCTTGACTGACCAGGGAGTTGAAGGTTATCAGGGCTAGTAGAAAAGTAGAGGCCTCTGTCAGATCAGCCACAACATTAACAAATGATGGAGCAGGCTTGAGAGGTTGAACAGCCCAATCTTGTTCCAAACTCATCTCTCTGCATGGATACAGTGGAGTGACTATTTGTGCTGCTTCGATTCTTATATTTATGAATTACTGTGGAGTGTGTGCCACACCTCGAGCCCCATTCTTTCCCGCTCCCATTCCCCCACTAACCTCACCCACCACTCCAGCCTCAGTCTTCACTCATTTTTAATTTTTAATATTACATACAAGACAAAAACCTCAAGTTGAGAGTGTGTTGCTGGAAAAGTACAGAAGGCCAGGCAGCATCCAAGAAGCAGGAGAATCGACGTTTCAGGCATGAGTGCTCAAGTGCCAGTAACATAATTATCCATCGAGCACTCCTTCTGATTACAGTAAATTTCATCTTTTATTTCCATTGTTTCATTGTCAGAAAATTTTAAAAATTGTTATGAATTGAAGTAGAACATGAAGAGATTTATCTGCTCAGCATTTCTGTATTCTCCAGACAGCCTGCAGTGAATTTTGAACAGATTATAGTAAATGGGACTGAAATGAAACATGTTTTGAATTTGAAATAAGTTTTTCAGCAAATGGCTGATGAAGTTAGATTTTGCATTTCAGTAGCTGTTGGTATCTCAGCTTCATTAAGGTACTCTGACCTTTAATGACGTTATGAAGATGTGTTACCTGAAGTATAAATTTATCATGTGATTAGTTGGATATATACACGCTGGGAATTTTTAAAAACATATTTTTCAACATAAGGAGCACTGGCTGACGAGGGCTAACAAGTTACATTTCTGTAAAACATCAACTGCCTTGTGAGAAGTACAGAGCCGACAAAGCTTGCAGAGAGATATCATGTGACCCAGCTCTCAAATTCACACAACCCAATGTCTGTCAATTCCTGTCAACCTAAAACACATCCACACCAATGTTTCTCATTTCAAACTCAGTATCATTTCCACAATCAATATCCTGAATATATCGAGAACAGGATAAATAGCATTCACGTTTTGCATAATCGAAAGACTGAGAGATTAATGTAATTATTTTAAAGATAACTTTAGCAATTATTGTTTCTTTGAGTCCAGATCAAGACTTCAAAATGATAAGTATGTGATTGAAATATTATGGGCATCAAATAATAATTTATCATTTAGTAAACAGTTTTATCTGCTTTCCTACAATATGCAGTGGAATCTTATAGGGGCCTGAATGAAGTGGGCTAAGTGGCAGAAATGTGTGAGTGATCCAGTGTGGCCTGGATTGGATCAATAAGACTTTGTTCCAGAAAACTGACCCGAATTAATTATATAAATTCATAGCTTTCTCTGCCAATTTGATTTTAACAATCCATATGAAGATTAAAGTCACCCATAATTAATGCATTGCCTTTTTAACATGCCTTCATTATCTCCTGATTTATGTTCTGTCTCATAGGGGCGTATAAACTATTCTCAACAACATCATCTTCCCCTTGTTCTTTCTCGCCTCCAATCATATGGATTCCATATTTTCCGATCCAAGATCATTTTTTGATCTCATTCTTATTTCATTTTAAACTAATAAAGCTCCTCTACACCTTTTCCTCCTGTCTACATACACGTGAATATTAGTTTTCCAATTGAGATCTCCTTATAACTGTGTCTCCATAAATACTATGAAATCATACCTATAAATCTTCATTGTGACATTAATTCATCTAGTTTGTTCTGTATACCAAGTGTATTCAAGTAAAGAGCCATTAAGGCGGTCATTTTACCATTTATTTTTTCTTTGACCCGAGTTATTGTTGTTTTTCTATGTTTACATACACTGGCTTTTCCTGTCCCACTCTGGTATCATTTATCCAAATAGTTTCCTCATAACCCTTTAAGTCTACATTCCCCCACACAAACATGTCCCCCTTCATATCAAGCCTCACTTCAACCCTCGTTAATTGATTCTCCAGAACATTTGTCCGAACATGGTTCAAGTGAAGCTAATCCCTTCAGAAACAGCTCCGTTCGACCCCAGTACTGGTGCCAGTGCCCCACGAACTGAAACCCATTCCAGCCCACACCAATCTTTTAGCCACACATTGAACCCACTCGTTTTATTTACCCAATGCCATTTGTACACCTAAATCTAAATGTTTAAATGCAATGAACCATACATGGAAGTCTATTGCATCAAATAATTAATCATACATAATCTCACACATCCTTTATGAATAAAATCTAGGTTGAAAAATGAATGCAACTGAAGCAATGTCACTGCCTGGTGTCAGCAATGTCAGTGCCTGGTGTCAGTAATGTCTGTGCCTGGTGTCAGTAATGTCAGTGCCTAGTGTCAGCAACGTCTGTGTCTGGTGTCAGTAATGTCTGTGCCTGGTGTCAGTAATGTCTGTGCCTAGTGTCAGCAACGTCTGTGTCTGGTGTCAGTAATGTCACTGCCTGGTGTCAGCAATGTCAATGCCTGGTGTCAGCAATGTCAATGCCTGGTGTCAGTAATGTCTGTGCCTGGTGTCAGCAACGTCTGTGCCTGGTGTCAGTAATGTCTGTGCCTGGTGTCAGCAACGTCTGTGCCTGGTGTCAGTAATGTCTGTGCCTGGTGTCAGCAACGTCTGTGCCTGGTGTCAGTAATGTCTGTGCCTGGTGTCAGCAATGTCACTGCCTGGTGTCAGCAATGTCAATGCCTGGTGTCAGCAATGTCAATGCCTGGTGTCAGTAATGTCTGTGCCTGGTGTCAGCAACGTCTGTGCCTGGTGTCAGTAATGTCACTGCCTGGTGTCAGCAATGTCAATGCCTGGTGTCAGCAATGTCACTGCCTGGTGTCAGTAATGTCTGTGCCTGGTGTCAGCAATGTCAATGCCTGGTGTCAGTAATGTCTGTGCCTGGTGTCAGTAACGTCTGTGCCTGGTGTCAGTAATGTCTGTGCCTGGTGTCAGTAATGTCTATGCCTTTTGTCAGCAACGTCTGTCCCTGCTGTCAGTAATGTTTGTGATTGGTGTCAGTAATGTCTGTGCCTATTGTCAGTAATTTCTGTGCCTAGTGTCAGTAATGTCTGTGCCTGGTGTCAGTAATGTCTGTGCCTAGTGTCAGTTATGTCAGTGCCAGGTGTCAGTAATTTCTGTGCAGTGTCAGTAATGTCTTTGAGGAGAAAGTGAGGTCTGCAGATGCTGGAGATCAGAGCTGGAAATGTGTTGCTGGAAAAGCGCAGCAGGTCAGGCAGCATCCACGGAACAGGAGAATCGACGTTTCGGGCATAAGCCCTTCCTGAAGAAGGGCTTATGCCCGAAACGTCGATTCTCCTGTTCCCTGGATGCTGCCTGATCTGCTGCGCTTTTCCAGCAACACATTTCCAGCTCAGTAATGTCTGTGCGTGGTGTCAGCGACGTCTTTGCCTGATGTCAGTAATGTCTTTGCCTGGTGTCAGTAATGACTGTGCCTAGGGTCAGTAATGTCTGTGCCTCGTGCCAGTAATGTCTGTGCCTAGTGTCAGTAATGTCTGTGCCTAGTGTCAGTAATGTCTGTGCCTAGTGTCAGTAATGTCTGTGCCTCGTGTCAGTAATGTCTGTGCCTGGTGTCAATATTGTCTGTGCCTGGTGTCAGCAATGTCTGTGCCTGGTGTCAGCAATGAATTTGCCTCGTGTCAGTATTGTCTGTGCCTTGTGTCAGTCATGTCTGTGCCTGGTGTGAGCAATGTCTGTGCCTGGTATCAGTAATGTCTGTGCCTGTTGTCAGTAATGTCTGTGCCTGGTGTCAGTAATGTCTGTGCCTGTTGTCAGTAATGTCTGTTTCTGTTGTCAGCGATGTCTGTGCCTGGTGTCAGCGATGTCTGTGCCTGGTGTCAGTAATGTCTTTGCCTGGTGTCAGAAATGTCTGTGCTTGGTGTCAGTATTATCTGCTCCTGGTGTCTGTAATGTCTGTGCTTGGTGTCAGTAATGATTGTGCCTCGTGTCAGTAATGTCTGTGCCTGGTGTCTGTAATGTCTGTGCCTCGTGTCAGTAATGTCTGTGCCTGGTGTCAGTAATGTCTGTGCCTGTTGTCAGTAATGTCTGTTTCTGTTGTCAGTAATGTCTGTGCCTGGTGTCAGCGATGTCTGTGCCTGGTGTCAGTAATGTCTTTGCCTGGTGTCAGTAATGTCTGTGCTTGGTGTCAGTATTATCTGCTCCTGGTGTCTGTAATGTCTGTGCTTGGTGTCAGTAATGATTGTGCCTTGTGTCAGTAATGTCTGTGCCTGGTGTCTGTAATGTCTGTGCCTGGTGTCAGTAATGTCTGTGCCTGGTGTCAGTAATGTCTGTGCCTGTTGTCAGTAATGTCTGTTTCTGTTGTCAGTAATGTCTGTGCCTGGTGTCAGCGATGTCTGTGCCTGGTGTCAGTAATGTCTTTGCCTGGTGTCAGTAATGTCTGTGCCTGGTGTCAGTAATGTCTTTGCCTGGTGTCAGTAATGTCTGTGCCTCGTGTCAGTAATGTCTGTGCCTCATGTGAGTAAAGTCTGTACCTGGTGTCAGTAATATCTGTGCCTGGTGACAGTAATGTCTGTGCCTGGTGTCAGTAATGTCTGTGCTTGGTGTCAGTAATGTCTGTGCCTCGTGTCAGTAATGTCTGTGCCTCATGTGAGTAAAGTCTGTACCTGGTGTCAGTAATATCTGTGCCTGGTGTTAGTAATGTCAGTGCCTGGTATCAGTAATATCTGTGCCTGGTGTCAATATTGTCTGTGCCTGCTGTCAGTAATGTCTGTGTCTGGTGTCAGCAATGTCTGTGCCTGGTGTCAGCAATGTCTGTGCCTGTTGTCAGTAATGTGTGTGTCTGTTGTCAGTAATGTCTGTGCCTGGTGTCAGTAATGTCTGTGCCTAGTGTCAGTAATGTCTGTGTCTGGTGTCAGAAATGTCTGTGCCTAGTGTCAATAATGACTCTGACTAGTGTCAGTAATGTCAGTGCCTGGTGTCAGTATTGTCTGTGCCTAGGGTCAATAATGACATTGCCTCGTGTCAGTAATGTCAGTGCCTGGTGTCAGTAATGTCTGTGCCTGGTGTCAGCAATGTCACTGCCTGGTGTCAGTAATGTCTGTGCCTGGTGTCAGTAATGTCTGTGCCTGGTGTCAGCAATGTGTGTGCCTAGTGTCAGTAATGTCTGTGCCTGGTGTCAGTAATGTCTGTGCCTGGTGTCAGCAATGTCACTGCCTGGTGTCAGCAATGTCAATGCCTGGTGTCAGTAATGTCTGTGCCTGGTGTCAGCAACGTCTGTGCCTGGTGTCAGTAATGTCTGTGCCTGGTGTCAGCAACGTCTGTGCCTGGTGTCAGTAATGTCTGTGCCTGGTGTCAGCAACGTCTGTGCCTGGTGTCAGTAATGTCTGTGCCTGGTGTCAGCAATGTCACTGCCTGGTGTCAGCAATGTCAATGCCTGGTGTCAGTAATGTCTGTGCCTGGTGTCAGCAACGTCTGTGCCTGGTGTCAGTAATGTCACTGCCTGGTGTCAGCAATGTCAATGCCTGGTGTCAGCAATGTCACTGCCTGGTGTCAGTAATGTCTGTGCCTGGTGTCAGCAATGTCTGTGCTTGGTGTCAGTAATGTCTGTGCCTGGTGTCAGTAATGTCAATGCCTGGTGTCAGTAATGTCTGTGCCTGGTGTCAGCAATGTCAATGCCTGGTGTCAGTAATGTCTGTGCCTGGTGTCAGCAACGTCTGTGCCTGGTGTCAGTAATGTCACTGCCTGGTGTCAGCAATGTCAATGCCTGGTGTCAGCAATGTCACTGCCTGGTGTCAGTAATGTCTGTGCCTGGTGTCAGTAATGTCTGTGCCTAGTGTCAGCAACGTCTGTGTCTGGTGTCAGTAATGTCTGTGCCTGGTGTCAGTAATGTCTGTGCCTGGTGTCAGCAACGTCTGTGCCTGGTGTCAGTAATGTCTGTGCCTAGTGTCAGCAATGTCACTGCATGGTGTCAGTAATGTGTGTGCCTGGTGTCAGCAATGTCTGTGCCTGGTGTCAGCAATGTCTGTGCCTGGTGTCAGTAATGTCTGTGCCTGGTGTCAGCAATGTGTGTGCCTGGTGTCAGTAATGTCTGTGCCTGGTGTCAGTAATGTCTGTGCTTGGTCTCAGTAATGCTTGTGCCTGGTGTCAGTAATGTCTGTGCCTGGTGTCAGTAATGTCTGTGCTTGGTGTCAGTAATGTCTGTGCCTGGTGTCAGTAAAGTCTGTGCCTGGTGTCAGCAACGTCTGTGCCTGGTGTCAGTAATGTCTGTGCCTGGTGTCAGTAATGTCTGTGCCTGGTGTCAGTAACGTCTGTGCCTGGTGTCAGTAAAGTCTGTGCCTGGTGTCAGTAATGTCACTGCCTGGTGTCAGTAATGTCTGTGCCTGGTGTCAGTAATGTCACTGCCTGGTGTCAGTAATGTCTGTGCCTGGTGTCAGTAATGTCTGTGCCTGGTGTCAGTAATGTCTGTGCCTGGTGTCAGTAACGTCTGTGCCTGGTGTCAGTAATGTCTGTGCCTGGTGTCAGTAATGTCTATGCCTTTTGTCAGCAACGTCTGTCCCTGCTGTCAGTAATGTTTGTGATTGGTGTCAGTAATGTCTGTGCCTATTGTCAGTAATTTCTGTGCCTAGTGTCAGTAATGTCTGTGCCTGGTGTCAGTAATGTCTGTGCCTGGTGTCAGTAATGTCTGTGCCTGGTGTCAGTAACGTCTGTGCCTGGTGTCAGTAATGTCTGTGCCTGGTGTCAGTAATGTCTATGCCTTTTGTCAGCAACGTCTGTCCCTGCTGTCAGTAATGTTTGTGATTGGTGTCAGTAATGTCTGTGCCTATTGTCAGTAATTTCTGTGCCTAGTGTCAGTAATGTCACTGCCTGGTGTCAGTAATGTCTGTGCCTGGTGTCAGTAATGTCTGTGCCTGGTGTCAGTAACGTCTGTGCCTGGTGTCAGTAATGTCTGTGCCTGGTGTCAGTAATGTCTATGCCTTTTGTCAGCAACGTCTGTCCCTGCTGTCAGTAATGTTTGTGATTGGTGTCAGTAATGTCTGAGCCTATTGTCAGTAATTTCTGTGCCTAGTGTCAGTAATGTCTGTGCCTGGTGTCAGTAATGTCTGTGCCTAGTGTCAGTTATGTCAGTGCCAGGTGTCAGTAATTTCTGTGCAGTGTCAGTAATGTCTTTGAGGAGAAAGTGAGGTCTGCAGATGCTGGAGATCAGAGCTGGAAATGTGTTGCTGGAAAAGCGCAGCAGGTCAGGCAGCATCCACGGAACAGGAGAATCGACGTTTCGGGCATAAGCCCTTCCTGAAGAAGGGCTTATGCCCGAAACGTCGATTCTCCTGTTCCCTGGATGCTGCCTGATCTGCTGCGCTTTTCCAGCAACACATTTCCAGCTCAGTAATGTCAGTGCCTGGTGTCAGTAATGTCTGTGCGTGGTGTCAGCGACGTCTTTGCCTGATGTCAGTAATGTCTTTGCCTGGTGTCAGTAATGACTGTGCCTAGGGTCAGTAATGTCTGTGCCTCGTGCCAGTAATGTCTGTGCCTAGTGTCAGTAATGTCTGTGCCTAGTGTCAGTAATGTCTGTGCCTCGTGTCAGTAATGTCTGTGCCTGGTGTCAATATTGTCTGTGCCTGGTGTCAGCAATGTCTGTGCCTGGTGTCAGCAATGAATTTGCCTCGTGTCAGTAATGTCTGTGCTTGGTGTCAGTATTATCTGCTCCTGGTGTCTGTAATGTCTGTGCTTGGTGTCAGTAATGATTGTGCCTCGTGTCAGTAATGTCTGTGCCTGGTGTCTGTAATGTCTGTGCCTCGTGTCAGTAATGTCTGTGCCTGGTGTCAGTAATGTCTGTGCCTGTTGTCAGTAATGTCTGTTTCTGTTGTCAGTAATGTCTGTGCCTGGTGTCAGCGATGTCTGTGCCTGGTGTCAGTAATGTCTTTGCCTGGTGTCAGTAATGTCTGTGCTTGGTGTCAGTATTATCTGCTCCTGGTGTCTGTAATGTCTGTGCTTGGTGTCAGTAATGATTGTGCCTCGTGTCAGTAATGTCTGTGCCTGGTGTCTGTAATGTCTGTGCCTGGTGTCAGTAATGTCTGTGCCTGGTGTCAGTAATGTCTGTGCCTGTTGTCAGTAATGTCTGTTTCTGTTGTCAGTAATGTCTGTGCCTGGTGTCAGCGATGTCTGTGCCTGGTGTCAGTAATGTCTTTGCCTGGTGTCAGTAATGTCTGTGCCTGGTGTCGGTAATGTCTTTGCCTGGTGTCAGTAATGTCTGTGCCTCGTGTCAGTAATGTCTGTGCCTCATGTGAGTAAAGTCTGTACCTGGTGTCAGTAATATCTGTGCCTGGTGACAGTAATGTCTGTGCCTGGTGTCAGTAATGTCTGTGCTTGGTGTCAGTAATGTCTGTGCCTCGTGTCAGTAATGTCTGTGCCTCATGTGAGTAAAGTCTGTACCTGGTGTCAGTAATATCTGTGCCTGGTGTCAGCAATGTCTGTGCCTGTTGTCAGTAATGTGTGTGTCTGTTGTCAGTAATGTCTGTGCCTGGTGTCAGTAATGTCTGTGCCTAGTGTCAGTAATGTCTGTGTCTGGTGTCAGAAATGTCTGTGCCTAGTGTCAATAATGACTCTGACTAGTGTCAGTAATGTCAGTGCCTGGTGTCAGTATTGTCTGTGCCTAGTGTCAATAATGACTTTGCCTCGTGTCAGTAATGTCTGTGCCTGGTGTCAGTAATGACTCTGATTGGTATCAGTAATGTCTGTGCCTGGTGTCAGTAATGTCTGTGCCTGGTGTCAGTATTGTCTGTGCCTGGTGTCAGTAATGTCTGTGCCTGGTGTCAGCAATGTCTGTGCCTGGTGTCAGCAATGTCTGTGCCTGGTGTCAGTAATGTCTGTGCCTAGTGTCAGTAATGTCTGTGCCTAGTGTCAGTAATGTGTGTGTCTGTTGTCAGTAATGTCTGTGCCTGGTGTCAGTAATGTCTGTGCCTAGTGTCAGTAATGTCTGTGCCTCGTGTCTGTAATGTCTGTGCCTGGTGTCAGCAATGTCTGTGCCTGGTGTCAGTAATGTCTCTGCCTGGTGTCAGTAATGTCTGTGCCTGGTGTCAGTAATGTCTCTGCCTGGTGTCAGTAATGTCTGTGCCTGGTGTCAGTAATGTCTCTGCCTGGTGTCAGTAATGTCAGTGCCTGGTGTCAGTAATGTCTGTGCCTGGTGTCAGTAATGTCTGTGCCTGGTGTCAGTAACGTCTGTGCCTGGTGTCAGTAAAGTCTGTGCCTGGTGTCAGTAATGTCTGTGCCTGGTGTCAC
The DNA here is from genome assembly GCF_037043375.1 of Chiloscyllium plagiosum. Lineage (NCBI taxonomy): Eukaryota > Metazoa > Chordata > Chondrichthyes > Orectolobiformes > Hemiscylliidae > Chiloscyllium > Chiloscyllium plagiosum. The sequence continues at coordinate 901,308 of NW_028270172.1, read as the reverse complement.
TAATGTCTGTGCCTGGTGTCAGTAATGTCAGTGCCTGGTGTCAGTAATGTCTCTGCCTGGTGTCAGTAATGTCTGTGCCTGGTGTCAGTAATGTCTGTGCCTGATGTCAGTATTGTCTATGTCTGGTGTCAGCAATGTCTGTGCCTAGTGTCAGTAATGTCTGTGCCTCGTGTCACTAATGTCTGTGCCTGGTGTCAATAATGTCTGTGCTTGGTGTCAGCAATGTCTGTGCCTGGTGTCAGTAATGTCAGTGCCGAAAATGTGTTGCTGGAAAAGCGCAGCAGGTCAGGCAACATCCAGGGAACAGGAGAATCGACGTTTCAGGCATAAGCCCTTCTCCAGGAATGAGGAATGTTTGTCCAGCAGGCTAAGATAAAATGTAGGGAGGAGGGACTTGGGGGAGGGGTGTCGGAAATGTGATAGGTGGAAAGAGGTCAAGGTGAGGGTGATAGGTCAGACTGGGGTGGGGGCGGAGAGGTCGGGAAGAAGATTGCAGTTTAGGAAGGCGGTGCTGAATGCGATGGATTAGACTGAGACAGGGTGGGGGGAGGGGATATGAGGAAACTGGTGAAATCCGAGTTCATCCCTTGTGGTTGGAGGGTTCCTAGGCGGAAGATGAGGCGCTCTTCCTCCAACCGTCGTTTTGTTGTGGTCTGACGATGGAGGAGTCCATCGCACAGGCACAGACATTGCTGACACCAGACACACACATTACTGACACCAGGCACTGACATTACTAAGGAGAAAGTGAGGTCTGCAGATGCTGGAGATCAGAGCCGAAAATGTGTTGCTGTCAGTAATGACTCTGACTGGTGTCAGTAATGTCAGTGCCTGGTGTCAGTATTGTCTGTGCCTGGTGTCAGTTATGTCTGTGCCTGGTGTCAGTTATGTCTGTGCCTGGTGTCAGTAATGTCTGTGCCTGGTGTCAGTAATGTCAGTGCCTGGTGTCAGTATTGTCTGTGCCTGGTGTCAGTTATGTCTGTGCCTGGTGTCAGTTATGTCTGTGCCTGGTGTCAGTAATGTCTGTGCCTGGTGTCAGTAATGTCAGTGCCTGGTGTCAGTATTGTCTGTGCCTGGTGTCAGTTATGTCTGTGCCTGGTGTCAGTTATGTCTGTGCCTGGTGTCAGTAATGTCTGTGCCTGGTGTCAGTAATGTCTGTGCCTGCTGTCAGTAATGTCTGTGCCTGGTGTCAGCAATGTCTGTGCCAAGTGTCACCAACGTCTGTGCCTGGTGCCTGTAATATCTCTGCCTGGTGTCAGTAATGGCTTTGCCTCATGTCAGTAATGTCTGTTCCCAGTGTCAGTAATGTCTGTGCCTGGTGTCAGCAATGTCTGTGCCTGGTGTCAGTAATGTCTGTGCCTGGTGTCAGGAATGTCTGTGCCTTTTGTCAGCAACATCTGTGCCTGGTGTCAGTAATGTCTGTGCCTGGTGTCAGCAATGTCTGTTCCTGGTGTCAAGTAATTTCTGTGCCAAGTGTCAGTAATGTCAGTGCTTGGTGTCAGTAATGTCAGTGCCTGGTGTCAATATTATCTGTGCCTGGTGTCAGTAATGTCTGTGCCTGGTGTCAGCAATGTCTGTTCCTGGTGTCAAGTAATTTCTGTGCCTAGTGTCAGTAATGTCAGTGCCTGGTGTCAGTAATGTCAGTGCCTGGTGTCAGTAATGTCTGTGCCTGGTGTCAAGTAATTTCTGTGCCTAGTGTCAGTAATGTCTGTGCCTGGTGTCAGCAATGTCTGTTCCCAGTGTCAAGTAATTTCTGTGCCTAGTGTCAGTAATGTCAGTGCCTGGTGTCAGTAATGTCAGTGCCTGGTGTCAATATTATCTGTGCCTGGTGTCAGTAATGTCTGTGCCTAGTGTCAGTAATTTCTGTGCCTAGTGTCAGTAATGTCAGTGCCTGGTGTCAATATTATCTGTGCCTGGTGTCAGTAATGTCTGTGCCTGGTGTCAGTAATGTCTGTGCCTGGTGTCAGTAATGTCTGTGCCTGGTGTCAGTTATGTCTGTGCCTGGTGTCAGTAATGTCACTGCCTGGTGTCAGTAATGTCTGTGCCTGGTGTCAGTAATGTCTGTGCCTGGTGTCAGTAATTTCTGTGTCTCATGCCAGTAATGTCTGTGCCTGGTGTCAGTAATGTCAGATATGTCTGTGCCTGGTGTCCCTAATGTCTGTGCCTAGTGTCAGTAATGTCTGTGCCTGGTGTCAGTAATGTCAGTGCCTGGTGTCAGTAATGTCAGTGCCTGATGCCAGTAATATCTGTGCCTCATGCCAGTAATGTCAGTGCCTGGTGTCAGTAATGTCTGTGCTAGGTGTCAATATTTTCTGTGCCTGGTGTCAGCAATGTCAGTGCCTGGTGTCAGTAATGTCTTTGCCTGGTGTCAGTAATGTCTGTGCCTATTGTCAGTAATGTCTGTGCCTCGTGCCAGTAATGTCAGTGCCTTTGTCAGTAATGTCTGTTCCTGGTGTCAGTAATGTCAGTGCCTGGTGTCAGTAATGTCTGTGCCTGGTGTCAGCAATGTCTGTGCCTAGTGTCAGCAATGACTTTGCCTCGTGTCAGTAATGTCTGTGCCTGGTGTCAGTATTGTCTGAGCCTAGTGTCAGTAATGTCTGTGCCTGGTGACAGTATTATCTGCTCCTGGTGTCAGTAATGTCTGTGCCTGGTGTCAGTAATGATTGTGCCTCGTGTCAGTAATATCTGCTCCTGGTGTCAGTAATGTCTGTGCCTGGTGTCAGTAATGTCTGTGCCTAGTGTCATTAATGTCGGTGCCTGATGTTTGTAATGTCTGTGCCTCGTGTCAGTAATGTCTGTGCCTGGTGTCAGTAACGTCTTTGCCTGGTGTCAGTAATGTCTGTGCCTGGTGTCAGTAATGTCAGTGCCTGGTGTCCCTAATGTCTGTGCCTAGTGTCAGTAATTTCTCTGCCTGGTGTCAGTAATGTCTGTGCCTGGTGTCAGCGACGTCTGTGCCTGGTGTCAGTAATGTCTTTGCCTGGTGTCAGTAATGTCTGTGCTAGTTGTCAGCAATGACTTTGCCTCGTGTCAGTAATGTCTGTGCCTGGTGTCAGTATTGTCTGAGCCTGGTGTCAGTAATGACTCTGCCTGGTGTCAGTATTATCTGCTCCTGGTGTCTGTAATGTTTGTGCCTGGTGTCAGTAATGATTGTGCCTCGTGTCAGTAATATCTGCTCCTGGTGTCAGTAATGTCTGTGCCTGGTGTCAGTAATGTCTGAGCCTGGTGTCAGTAATGTCTGTGCCTGGTGTCAGTAATATCTTTGCCTGGTGTCAGTAATGTCTCTGCCTGGTGTCAGTAATGTCTTTGCCTGGTGTCAGTAATGTCTGTGCCTGCTGTCAGTAATGTCTGTGCCTCGTGTCAGTAATGTGTGTGCCTGGTGTCAGAAATGTCTGTGCCTGGTGTCAGTAATATCAGTTCCTGGTGTCTGTAATGTCTGTGCCTGGTGTCAGTAATGTCTGTGCCTGGTGTCAGCAATGTCACTTCCTGGTGTCAGTAATGTCACTGCCTGGTGTCAGTAATGTCTGTGCCTGGTGTCAGTATTGTCTGTGCCTGGTATCAGTAATGTCTGTGCCTGGTGTCAGTATTGTCTGTGCCTGGTGTCAGTAATGTCTGTGCCTGGTGTCAGCAATGTCACTGCCTGGTGTCAGTAATGTCTGTGCCTGGTGTCAGCAATGTGTGTGCCTGGTGTCAGTAATGTCTGTGCCTGGTGTCAGTAATGTCTGTGCTTGGTGTCAGTAATGTCTGTGCTTGGTGTCAGCAACGTCTGTGCCTGGTGTCAGTAATGTCTGTGCCTGGTGTCAGCAATGTCTGTTCCTGGTGTCAAGTAATTTCTGTGCCAAGTGTCAGTAATGTCAGTGCCTGGTGTCAGTAATGTCAGTGCCTGGTGTCAATATTATCTGTGCCTGGTGTCAGTAATGTCTGTGCCTGGTGTCAGCAATGTCTGTTCCTGGTGTCAAGTAATTTCTGTGCCTAGTGTCAGTAATGTCAGTGCCTGGTGTCAGTAATGTCTGTGCCTGGTGTCAAGTAATTTCTGTGCCTAGTGTCAGTAATGTCTGTGCCTGGTGTCAGCAATGTCTGTTCCCAGTGTCAAGTAATTTCTGTGCCTAGTGTCAGTAATGTCAGTGCCTGGTGTCAGTAATGTCAGTGCCTGGTGTCAATATTATCTGTGCCTGGTGTCAGTAATGTCTGTGCCTAGTGTCAGTAATTTCTGTGCCTAGTGTCAGTAATGTCAGTGCCTGGTGTCAATATTATCTGTGCCTGGTGTCAGTAATGTCTGTGCCTGGTGTCAGTAATGTCTGTGCCTGGTGTCAGTAATGTCTGTGCCTGGTGTCAGTTATGTCTGTGCCTGGTGTCAGTAATGTCACTGCCTGGTGTCAGTAATGTCTGTGCCTGGTGTCAGTAATGTCTGTGCCTGGTGTCAGTAATTTCTGTGTCTCATGCCAGTAATGTCTGTGCCTGGTGTCAGTAATGTCAGATATGTCTGTGCCTGGTGTCCCTAATGTCTGTGCCTAGTGTCAGTAATGTCTGTGCCTGGTGTCAGTAATGTCAGTGCCTGGTGTCAGTAATGTCAGTGCCTGATGCCAGTAATATCTGTGCCTCATGCCAGTAATGTCAGTGCCTGGTGTCAGTAATGTCTGTGCTAGGTGTCAATATTTTCTGTGCCTGGTGTCAGCAATGTCAGTGCCTGGTGTCAGTAATGTCTTTGCCTGGTGTCAGTAATGTCTGTGCCTATTGTCAGTAATGTCTGTGCCTCGTGCCAGTAATGTCAGTGCCTTTGTCAGTAATGTCTGTTCCTGGTGTCAGTAATGTCAGTGCCTGGTGTCAGTAATGTCTGTGCCTGGTGTCAGCAATGTCTGTGCCTAGTGTCAGCAATGACTTTGCCTCGTGTCAGTAATGTCTGTGCCTGGTGTCAGTATTGTCTGAGCCTAGTGTCAGTAATGTCTGTGCCTGGTGACAGTATTATCTGCTCCTGGTGTCAGTAATGTCTGTGCCTGGTTTCAGTAATGATTGTGCCTCGTGTCAGTAATATCTGCTCCTGGTGTCAGTAATGTCTGTGCCTGGTGTCAGTAATGTCTGTGCCTAGTGTCATTAATGTCGGTGCCTGATGTTTGTAATGTCTGTGCCTCGTGTCAGTAATGTCTGTGCCTGGTGTCAGTAACGTCTTTGCCTGGTGTCAGTAATGTCTGTGCCTGGTGTCAGTAATGTCAGTGCCTGGTGTCCCTAATGTCTGTGCCTAGTGTCAGTAATTTCTCTGCCTGGTGTCAGTAATGTCTGTGCCTGGTGTCAGCGACGTCTGTGCCTGGTGTCAGTAATGTCTTTGCCTGGTGTCAGTAATGTCTGTGCTAGTTGTCAGCAATGACTTTGCCTCGTGTCAGTAATGTCTGTGCCTGGTGTCAGTATTGTCTGAGCCTGGTGTCAGTAATGACTCTGCCTGGTGTCAGTATTATCTGCTCCTGGTGTCTGTAATGTTTGTGCCTGGTGTCAGTAATGATTGTGCCTCGTGTCAGTAATATCTGCTCCTGGTGTCAGTAATGTCTGTGCCTGGTGTCAGTAATGTCAGTGCCTGATGCCAGTAATATCTGTGCCTCATGCCAGTAATGTCAGTGCCTGGTGTCAGTAATGTCTGTGCTAGGTGTCAATATTTTCTGTGCCTGGTGTCAGCAATGTCAGTGCCTGGTGTCAGTAATGTCTTTGCCTGGTGTCAGTAATGTCTGTGCCTAGTGTCAGTAATGTCTGTGCCTCGTGCCAGTAATGTCAGTGCCTTTGTCAGTAATGTCTGTTCCTGGTGTCAGTAATGTCTGTGCCTGGTGTCAGCAATGTCACTTCCTGGTGTCAGTAATGTCACTGCCTGGTGTCAGTAATGTCTGTGCCTGGTGTCAGTATTGTCTGTGCCTGGTATCAGTAATGTCTGTGCCTGGTGTCAGTATTGTCTGTGCCTGGTGTCAGTAATGTCTGTGCCTGGTGTCAGCAATGTCACTGCCTGGTGTCAGTAATGTCTGTGCCTGGTGTCAGCAATGTGTGTGCCTGGTGTCAGTAATGTCTGTGCCTGGTGTCAGTAATGTCTGTGCTTGGTGTCAGTAATGTCTGTGCTTGGTGTCAGCAACGTCTGTGCCTGGTGTCAGTAATGTCTGTGCCTGGTGTCAGCAATGTCTGTTCCTGGTGTCAAGTAATTTCTGTGCCAAGTGTCAGTAATGTCAGTGCTTGGTGTCAGTAATGTCAGTGCCTGGTGTCAATATTATCTGTGCCTGGTGTCAGTAATGTCTGTGCCTGGTGTCAGCAATGTCTGTTCCTGGTGTCAAGTAATTTCTGTGCCTAGTGTCAGTAATGTCAGTGCCTGGTGTCAGTAATGTCAGTGCCTGGTGTCAGTAATGTCTGTGCCTGGTGTCAAGTAATTTCTGTGCCTAGTGTCAGTAATGTCTGTGCCTGGTGTCAGCAATGTCTGTTCCCAGTGTCAAGTAATTTCTGTGCCTAGTGTCAGTAATGTCAGTGCCTGGTGTCAGTAATGTCAGTGCCTGGTGTCAATATTATCTGTGCCTGGTGTCAGTAATGTCTGTGCCTAGTGTCAGTAATTTCTGTGCCTAGTGTCAGTAATGTCAGTGCCTGGTGTCAATATTATCTGTGCCTGGTGTCAGTAATGTCTGTGCCTGGTGTCAGTAATGTCTGTGCCTGGTGTCAGTAATGTCTGTGCCTGGTGTCAGTTATGTCTGTGCCTGGTGTCAGTAATGTCACTGCCTGGTGTCAGTAATGTCTGTGCCTGGTGTCAGTAATGTCTGTGCCTGGTGTCAGTAATTTCTGTGTCTCATGCCAGTAATGTCTGTGCCTGGTGTCAGTAATGTCAGATATGTCTGTGCCTGGTGTCCCTAATGTCTGTGCCTAGTGTCAGTAATGTCTGTGCCTAGTGTCAGTAATGTCAGTGCCTGGTGTCAGTAATGTCAGTGCCTGATGCCAGTAATATCTGTGCCTCATGCCAGTAATGTCAGTGCCTGGTGTCAGTAATGTCTGTGCTAGGTGTCAATATTTTCTGTGCCTGGTGTCAGCAATGTCAGTGCCTGGTGTCAGTAATGTCTTTGCCTGGTGTCAGTAATGTCTGTGCCTAGTGTCAGTAATGTCTGTGCCTCGTGCCAGTAATGTCAGTGCCTTTGTCAGTAATGTCTGTTCCTGGTGTCAGTAATGTCAGTGCCTGGTGTCAGTAATGTCTGTGCCTGGTGTCAGCAATGTCTGTGCCTAGTGTCAGCAATGACTTTGCCTCGTGTCAGTAATGTCTGTGCCTGGTGTCAGTATTGTCTGAGCCTAGTGTCAGTAATGTCTGTGCCTGGTGACAGTATTATCTGCTCCTGGTGTCAGTAATGTCTGTGCCTGGTGTCAGTAATGATTGTGCCTCGTGTCAGTAATATCTGCTCCTGGTGTCAGTAATGTCTGTGCCTGGTGTCAGTAATGTCTGTGCCTAGTGTCATTAATGTCGGTGCCTGATGTTTGTAATGTCTGTGCCTCGTGTCAGTAATGTCTGTGCCTGGTGTCAGTAACGTCTTTGCCTGGTGTCAGTAATGTCTGTGCCTGGTGTCAGTAATGTCAGTGCCTGGTGTCCCTAATGTCTGTGCCTAGTGTCAGTAATTTCTCTGCCTGGTGTCAGTAATGTCTGTGCCTGGTGTCAGCGACGTCTGTGCCTGGTGTCAGTAATGTCTTTGCCTGGTGTCAGTAATGTCTGTGCTAGTTGTCAGCAATGACTTTGCCTCGTGTCAGTAATGTCTGTGCCTGGTGTCAGTATTGTCTGAGCCTGGTGTCAGTAATGACTCTGCCTGGTGTCAGTATTATCTGCTCCAGGTGTCAGTAATGTCTGTGCCTGGTGTCAGTAATGTCTGAGCCTGGTGTCAGTAATGTCTGTGCCTGGTGTCAGTAATATCTTTGCCTGGTGTCAGTAATGTCTCTGCCTGGTGTCAGTAATGTCTTTGCCTGGTGTCAGTAATGTCTGTGCCTGCTGTCAGTAATGTCTGTGCCTCGTGTCAGTAATGTGTGTGCCTGGTGTCAGAAATGTCTGTGCCTGGTGTCAGTAATATCAGTTCCTGGTGTCTGTAATGTCTGTGCCTGGTGTCAGTAATGTCTGTGCCTGGTGTCAGCAATGTCACTTCCTGGTGTCAGTAATGTCACTGCCTGGTGTCAGTAATGTCTGTGCCTGGTGTCAGTATTGTCTGTGCCTGGTATCAGTAATGTCTGTGCCTGGTGTCAGTATTGTCTGTGCCTGGTGTCAGTAATGTCTGTGCCTGGTGTCAGCAATGTCACTGCCTGGTGTCAGTAATGTCTGTGCCTGGTGTCAGCAATGTGTGTGCCTGGTGTCAGTAATGTCTGTGCCTGGTGTCAGTAATGTCTGTGCTTGGTGTCAGTAATGTCTGTGCTTGGTGTCAGCAACGTCTGTGCCTGGTGTCAGTAATGTCTGTGGCTGGTGTCAGCAATGTCAATGCCTGGTGTCAGTAATGTCTGTGCCTGGTGTCAGCAATGTGTGTGCCTGGTGTCAGTAATGTCTGTGCTTGGTGTCAGTAATGTCTGTGCTTGGTGTCAGCAACGTCTGTGCCTGGTGTCAGTAATGTCTGTGCCTGGTGTCAGCAACGTCTGTGCCTGGTGTCAGCAACGTCTGTGCCTGGTGTCAGCAACGTCTGTGCCTAGTGTCAGTAATGTCTGTGCCTGGTGTCAGCAACGTCTGTGCCTAGTGTCAGTAATGTCTGTGCCTGGTGTCAGCAACGTCTGTGCCTGGTGTCAGTAATGTCTGTGCCTGGTGTCAGCAACGTCTGTGCCTGGTGTCAGCAACGTCTGTGCCTGGTGTCAGCAACGTCTGTGCCTGGTGTCAGCAACGTCTGTGCCTGGTGTCAGCAACCTCTGTGCCTGGTGTCAGTAATGTCTGTGCCTGGTGTCAGCAACGTCTGTGCCTAGTGTCAGTAATGTCTGTGCTTGGTGTCAGCAATGTCTGTGCCTGGTGTCAGTAAAGTCTGAGATGAAAATGTGTTGCTGGAAAAGCGCAGCAGGTCAGGCAGCATCCAAGGAGCAGGAGAATCTACGTTTCGGGCATGAGCCCTTCTTCAGGAATGAGTAATGTCTGTGCCTGGTGTCAGCAACGTCTGTGCCTGGTGTCAGCAACGTCTGTGCCTGGTGTCAGCAACGTCTGTGCCTGGTGTCAGTAATGTCTGCGCTTGGTGTCAGTAATGTCTGTGCCTGGTGTCAGCAATGTCTGTGCCTGGTGTCAGTAATGTCTGTGCCTGGCGTCAGTAATGTCTGTGCCTGGTGTCAGTAATGTCTGTGCCTGGTGTCAGTAATGTCTGCGCTTGGTGTCAGTAATGTCTGTGCCTGGTGTCAGTAATGTCTGTGCCTAGTGTCAGCAATGTCTGTGCCTGGTGTCAGTAATGTCTGTGCCTGGCGTCAGTAATGTCTGTGCCTAGTGTCAGCAATGTCTGTGCCTGGTGTCAGTAATGTCTGTGCCTGGCGTCAGTAATGTCTGTGCCTAGTGTCAGCAATGTCTGCGCTTGGTGTCAGCAATGTCTGTGCCTGGTGTCAGTAATGTCTGTGCCTGGTGTCAGTAATGTCTGTGCCTAGTGTCAGTAATGTCTGTGCCTAGTGTCAGTAATGTCTGTGCCTAGTGTCAGTAATGTCTGTGCCTCGTGTCTGTAATGTCTGTGCCTGGTGTCAGCAATGTCTGTGCCTGGTGTCAGTAATGTCTCTGCCTGGTGTCAGTAATGTCTGTGCCTGGTGTCAGTAATGTCTCTGCCTGGTGTCAGTAATGTCTGTGCCTGGTGTCAGTAAAGTCTGTGCCTGGTGTCAGTAATGTCTGTGCCTGGTGTCAGTAATGTCTGTGCCTGGTGTCAGTAATGTCAGTGCCTGGTGTCAGTAATGTCTGTGCCTGGTGTCAGTAATGTCTGTGCCTGGTGTCAGTAATGTCTGTGCCTGGTGTCAGTAACATCTGTGCCTGGTGTCAGTAAAGTCTGTGCCTGGTGTCAGTAATGTCTGTGCCTGGTGTCACTAATGTCTGTGCCTGGTGTCAGTAATGTCAGTGCCTGGTGTCAGTAATGTCTGTGCCTGATGTCAGTATTGTCTATGTCTGGTGTCAGCAATGTCTGTGCCTAGTGTCAGTAATGTCTGTGCCTCGTGTCACTAATGTCTGTGCCTGGTGTCAATAATGTCTGTGCCTGGTGTCAGTAATGTCACTGCCTGGTGTCAGTAATGTTAGTGCCGAAAATGTGTTGCTGGAAAAGCGCAGCAGGTCAGGCAACATCCAGGGAACAGGAGAATCGACGTTTCAGGCATAAGCCCTTCTCCAGGAATGAGGAATGTTTGTCCAGCAGGCTAAGATAAAATGTAGGGAGGGGGGACTTGGGGGAGGGGTGTCGGAAATGTGATAGGTGGAAAGAGGTCAAGGTGAGGGTGATAGGTCAGACTGGGGTGGGGGCGGAGAGGTCGGGAAGAAGATTGCAGTTTAGGAAGGCGGTGCTGAATGCGATGGATTAGACTGAGACAGGGTGGGGGGAGGGGATATGAGGAAACTGGTGAAATCCGAGTTCATCCCTTGTGGTTGGAGGGTTCCTAGGCGGAAGATGAGGTGCTCTTCCTCCAACCGTCGTTTTGTTGTGGTCTGACGATGGAGGAGTCCATCGCACAGGCACAGACATTGCTGACACCAGACACACACATTACTGACAACAGGCACAGACATTGCTGACACCAGGCACAGACATTACTGACACCAGGCACAGACATTGCTGACACTAGGCACAGACATTACTGACACCAGGCACAGACATTACTGACACCAGGCACAGACATTACTGACACCAGGCACAGACATTGCTGACACCAGGCACAGACATTACTGACGCCAGGCACAGACATTACTGACACCAGGCACAGACATTGCTGACACTAAGCACAGACATTACTGACACCAGGCACAGACATTGCTGACACTAGGCACAGACATTACTGACACCAGGCACAGACATTACTGACACCAGGCACAGACATTACTGACACCAGGCACTGACATTACTAAGGAGAAAGTGAGGTCTGCAGATGCTGGAGATCAGAGCCGAAAATGTGTTGCTGTCAGTAATGACTCTGACTGGTGTCAGTAATGTCAGTGCCTGGTGTCAGTATTGTCTGTGCCTGGTGTCAGCAACGTCTGTGCCTGGTGTCAGCAACGTCTGTGCCTGGTGTCAGCAACCTCTGTGCCTGGTGTCAGTAATGTCTGTGCCTGGTGTCAGTAATGTCTGTGCCTGGTGTCAGTAATGTCTGTGCCTAGTGTCAGCAATGTCTGTGCCTGGTGTCAGTAATGTCTGTGCCTGGTGTCAGTAATGTCTGTGCCTCGTGTCAGTAATGTCTGTGCCTGGTGTCAGTAATGTCTGTGCCTGGTGTCAGTAATGTGTGTGCCTGGTGTCAGTAATGTCTGTGCCTGGCGTCAGTAATGTCTGTGCCTAGTGTCAGCAATGTCTGTGCCTGGTGTCAGTAATGTCTGTGCCTGGTGTCAGCAATGTCTGTGCTTGGTGTCAGTAATGTCTGTGCCTGGTGTCAGTAATGTCTGTGCCTGGTGTCAGTAATGTCTGTGCCTAGTGTCAGCAATGTCTGTGCCTGGTGTCAGTAATGTCTGTGCCTGGCGTCAGTAATGTCTGTGCTTAGTGTCAGCAATGTCTGTGCCTGGTGTCAGCAATGTCTGTGCCTGGTGTCAGTAATGTGTGTGTCTGTTGTCAGTAATGTGTGTGTCTGGTGTCAGCAATGTCTGTGCCTGGTGTCAGCAATGTCTGTGCCTGTTGTCAGTAATGTGTGTGTCTGTTGTCAGTAATGTCTGTGCCTGGTGTCAGTAATGTCTGTGCCTGGTGTCAGTAATGTCTGTGCCTAGTGTCAGCAATGTCTGTGCCTGGTGTCAGCAATGTCTGTGCTTGGTGTCAGTAATGTCTGTGCCTGGTGTCAGTAATGTCTGTGCCTGGTGTCAGTAATGTCTGTGCTTAGTGTCAGCAATGTCTGTGCCTGGTGTCAGCAATGTCTGTGCCTGGTGTCAGTAATGTCTGTGCCTGTTGTCAGTAATGTGTGTGTCTGTTGTCAGTAATGTCTGTGCCTGGTGTCAGTAATGTCTGTGCCTAGTGTCAGTAATGTCTGTGCCTCGTGTCTGTAATGTCTGTGCCTGGTGTCAGCAATGTCTGTGCCTGGTGTCAGTAATGTCTCTGCCTGGTGTCAGTAATGTCTGTGCCTGGTGTCAGTAATGTCTCTGCCTGGTGTCAGTAATGTCAGTGCCTGGTGTCAGTAATGTCTGTGCCTGGTGTCAGTAATGTCTGTGCCTGGTGTCAGTAACATCAGTGCCTGGTGTCAGTAAAGTCTGTGCCTGGTGTCAGTAATGTCTGTGCCTGGTGTCAGTAATGTCTGTGCCTGGTGTCACTAATGTCTGTGCCTGGTGTCAGTAATGTCAGTGCCTGGTGTCAGTAATGTCTCTGCCTGGTGTCAGTAATGTCTGTGCCTGGTGTCAGTAATGTCTGTGCCTGGTGTCACTAATGTCTGTGCCTGGTGTCAGTAATGTCTGTGCCTGGTGTCAGTAATGTCTGTGCCTGGTGTCAGTAATGTCAGTGCCTGGTGTCAGTAATGTCTCTGCCTGGTGTCAGTAATGTCTGTGCGTGGTGTCAGTAATGTCTGTGCCTGGTGTCACTAATGTCTGTGCCTGGTGTCAGTAATGTCTCTGCCTGGTGTCAGTAATGTCTCTGCCTGGTGTCAGTAATGTCTGTGCCTGGTGTCAGTAATGTCTGTGCCTGGTGTCAGTAATGTCTGTGCCTGGTGTCACTAATGTCTGTGCCTGGTGTCAGTAATGTCTGTGCCTGGTGTCAGTAATGTCTGTGCCTGGTGTCAGTAATGTCAGTGCCTGGTGTCAGTAATGTCTCTGCCTGGTGTCAGTAATGTCTGTGCGTGGTGTCAGTAATGTCTGTGCCTGGTGTCACTAATGTCTGTGCCTGGTGTCAGTAATGTCTCTGCCTGGTGTCAGTAATGTCTCTGCCTGGTGTCAGTAATGTCTGTGCCTGGTGTCAGTAATGTCTGTGCCTGATGTCAGTATTGTCTATGTCTGGTGTCAGCAATGTCTGTGCCTAGTGTCAGTAATGTCTGTGCCTCGTGTCACTAATGTCTGTGCTTGGTGTCAGCAATGTCTGTGCCTGGTGTCAGTAATGTCAGTGCCGAAAATGTGTTGCTGGAAAAGCGCAGCAGGTCAGGCAACATCCAGGGAACAGGAGAATCGACGTTTCAGGCATAAGCCCTTCTCCAGGAATGAGGAATGTTTGTCCAGCCGGCTAAGATAAAATGTAGGGAGGGGGGACTTGGGGGAGGGGTGTCGGAAATGTGATAGGTGGAAAGAGGTCAAGGTGAGGATGATAGGTCAGACTGGGGTGGGGGCGGAGAGGTCGGGAAGAAGATTGCAGTTTAGGAAGGCGGTGCTGAATGCGATGGATTAGACTGAGACAGGGTGGGGGGAGGGGATATGAGGAAACTGGTGAAATCCGAGTTCATCCCTCATGGTTGGAGGGTTCCTAGGCGGAAGATGAGGCGCTCTTCCTCCAACCGTCGTTTTGTTGTGGTCTGACGATGGAGGAGTCCATCGCACAGGCACAGACATTGCTGACACCAGACACAGACATTACTGACACCAGGCACAGACATTACTGACACCAGGCACTGACATTACTGACACCAGGCACAGACATTACTAAGGAGAAAGTGAGGTCTGCAGATGCTGGAGATCAGAGCCGAAAATGTGTTGCTGTCAGTAATGACTCTGACTGGTGTCAGTAATGTCAGTGCCTGGTGTCAGTATTGTCTGTGCCTGGTGTCAGTATTGTCTGTGCCTGGTGTCAGTAATGTCTGTGCCTGGTGTCAGTTATGTCTGTGCCTGGTGTCAGTAATGTCAGTGCCTGGTGTCAGTAATGTCACTGCCTGGTGTCAGTAATGTCTGTGCCTGGTGTCAGCAATGTCTGTGCCTGGTGTCAGTATTGTCTGTGCCTGGTGTCAGTTATGTCTGTGCCTGGTGTCAGTTATGTCTGTGCCTGGTGTCAGTAATGTCTGTGCCTGGTGTCAGTAATGTCTGTGCCTGGTGTCAGTTATGTCTGTGCCTGGTGTCAGTAATGTCTGTGCCTGGTGTCAGTAATGTCTGTGCCTGGTGTCAGTAATGTCTGTGCCTGGTGTCAGTTATGTCTGTGCCTGGTGTCACTAATGTCTGTGCCTGGTGTCAGTAATGTCTGTGCCTGGTGTCAGTTATGTCTGTGCCTGGTGTCAGTAATGTCAGTGCCTGGTGTCAGTAATGTCACTGCCTGGTGTCAGTAATGTCTGTGCCTGGTGTCAGCAATGTCTGTGCCTGGTGTCAGTAATGTCTGTGCTGAAATGTGTTGCTGAAAAAGCGCAGCAGGTCAGGCAGCATCCAGGGAACAGGAGAATCGACGTTTCAGGCATAAGCCCTTCTTCAGCCCGTCAGTAATGTCTGTGCCAAGTGTCACCAACGTCTGTGCCTGGTGTCTGTAATATCTCTGCCTGGTGTCAGTAATGGCTTTGCCTCATGTCAGTAATGTCTGTGCCTGGTGTCAGCAATGTCTGTGCCTGGTGTCAGCAATGTCTGTGCCTGGTGTCAGTAATGTCTGTGCCTGGTGTCAGTAATGTCTGTACCTTTTGTCAGCAACATCTGTGCCTGGTGTCAGTAATGTCAGTGCCTGGTGTCAGTAATGTCAGTGCCTGGTGTCAGTAATGTCTGTTCCCAGTGTCAAGTAATTTCTGTGCCTAGTGTCAGTAATGTCAGTGCCTGGTGTCAGTAATGTCAGTGCCTGGTGTCAATATTATCTGTGCCTGGTGTCAGTAATGTCTGTGCCTAGTGTCAGTAATTTCTGTGCCTAGTGTCAGTAATGTCAGTGCCTGGTGTCAATATTATCTGTGCCTGGTGTCAGTAATGTCTGTGCCTGGTGTCAGTAATGTCTGTGCCTGGTGTCAGTAATGTCTGTGCCTGGTGACAGTTATGTCTGTGCCTGGTGTCAGTAATGTCACTGCCTGGTGTCAGTAATGTCTGTGCCTGGTGTCAGTAATGTCTGTGCCTGGTGTCAGTAATGTCAGATATGTCTGTGCCTGGTGTCCCTAATGTCTGTGCCTAGTGTCAGTAATGTCTGTGCCTAGTGTCAGTAATGTCAGTGCCTGGTGTCAGTAATGTCAGTGCCTGATGCCAGTAATATCTGTGCCTCATGCCAGTAATGTCAGTGCCTGGTGTCAGTAATGTCTGTGCTAGGTGTCAATATTTTCTGTGCCTGGTGTCAGCAATGTCAGTGCCTGGTGTCAGTAATGTCTTTGCCTGGTGTCAGTAATGTCTGTGCCTAGTGTCAGTAATGTCTGTGCCTCGTGCCAGTAATGTCAGTGCCTTTGTCAGTAATGTCTGTTCCTGGTGTCAGTAATGTCAGTGCCTGGTGTCAGTAATGACTTTGCCTCGTGTCAGTAATGTCTGTGCCTGGTGTCAGTATTGTCTGAGCCTAGTGTCAGTAATGTCTGTGCCTGGTGTCAGTATTATCTGCTCCTGGTGTCAGTAATGTCTGTGCCTGGTGTCAGTAATGATTGTGCC
This sequence comes from Chiloscyllium plagiosum, assembly GCF_037043375.1. Classification (NCBI taxonomy): domain Eukaryota; kingdom Metazoa; phylum Chordata; class Chondrichthyes; order Orectolobiformes; family Hemiscylliidae; genus Chiloscyllium; species Chiloscyllium plagiosum. The sequence goes on along the minus strand of NW_028270172.1, from coordinate 885,710 downwards.
TCGTGTCAGTAATATCTGCTCCTGGTGTCAGTAATGTCTGTGCCTCGTGTCAGTAATGTCTGTGCCTGGTGTCAGTAACGTCTTTGCCTGGTGTCAGTAATGTCTGTGCCTGGTGTCAGTAATGTCAGTGCCTGGTGTCCCTAATGTCTGTGCCTAGTGTCAGTAATTTCTCTGCCTGGTGTCAGTAATGTCTGTGCCTGGTGTCAGCGACGTCTGTGCCTGGTGTCAGTAATGTCTTTGCCTGGTGTCAGTAATGTCTGTGCTAGGTGTCAGCAATGACTTTGCCTCGTGTCAGTAATGTCTGTGCCTGGTGTCAGTATTGTCTGAGCCTGGTGTCAGTAATGACTCTGCCTGGTGTCAGTATTATCTGCTCCTGGTGTCTGTAATGTTTGTGCCTGGTGTCAGTAATGATTGTGCCTCGTGTCAGTAATATCTGCTCCTGGTGTCAGTCATGTCTGTGCCTGGTGTCAGCAACGTCTGTGCCTGGTGTCAGCAACGTCTGTGCCTGGTGTCAGTAATGTCTGTGCCTGGTGTCAGTAATGTCTGTGCTTGGTGTCAGCAACGTCTGTGCCTGGTGTCAGTAATGTCTGTGCCTGGTGTCAGTAATGTCTGTGCCTAGTGTCAGCAATGTCTGTGCCTGGTGTCAGCAATGTCTGTGCTTGGCGTCAGTAATGTCTGTGCCTGGCGTCAGTAATGTCTGTGCCTGGTGTCAGTAATGTCTGTGCCTGGTGTCAGTAATGTCTGTGCCTGGTGTCAGTAATGTCTGTGCCTGGCGTCAGTAATGTCTGTGCCTAGTGTCAGCAATGTCTGTGCCTGGTGTCAGCAATGTCTGTGCCTGGTGTCAGTAATGTCTGTGCCTAGTGTCAGCAATGTCTGTGCCTGGTGTCAGCAATGTCTGTGCCTAGTGTCAGCAATGTCTGTGCCTGGTGTCAGTAATGCCTGTGCCTGGTGTCAGTAATGTCTGTGCCTGGTGTCAGTAATGTCTGTGCCTGGTGTCAGTAATGTCTGTGCCTGGTGTCAGTAATGTCTGTGCCTGGTGTCAGTAATGTCTGTGCCTGGCGTCAGTAATGTCTGTGCCTAGTGTCAGCAATGTCTGTGCCTGGTGTCAGCAATGTCTGTGCCTGGTGTCAGTAATGTCTGTGCCTGGCGTCAGTAATGTCTGTGCCTAGTGTCAGCAATGTCTGTGCCTGGTGTCAGTAATGTCTGTGCCTGGCGTCAGTAATGTCTGTGCCTAGTGTCAGCAATGTCTGTGCCTGGTGTCAGCAATGTCTGTGCCTGGTGTCAGTAATGTCTGTGCCTGGTGTCAGTAATGTCTGTGCCTAGTGTCAGTAATGTCTGTGCCTAGTGTCAGCAATGTCTGTGCCTGTTGTCAGTAATGTGTGTGTCTGTTGTCAGTAATGTCTGTGCCTGGTGTCAGTAATGTCTGTGCCTAGTGTCAGTAATGTCTGTGCCTCGTGTCTGTAATGTCTGTGCCTGGTGTCAGCAATGTCTGTGCCTGGTGTCAGTAATGTCTCTGCCTGGTGTCAGTAATGTCTGTGCCTGGTGTCAGTAATGTCTCTGCCTGGTGTCAGTAATGTCAGTGCCTGGTGTCAGTAATGTCTGTGCCTGGTGTCAGTAATGTCTGTGCCTGGTGTCAGTAACATCTGTGCCTGGTGTCAGTAAAGTCTGTGCCTGGTGTCAGTAATGTCTGTGCGTGGTGTCAGTAATGTCTGTGCCTGGTGTCACTAATGTCTGTGCCTGGTGTCAGTAATGTCAGTGCCTGGTGTCAGTAATGTCTCTGCCTGGTGTCAGTAATGTCTGTGCCTGGTGTCAGTAATGTCTGTGCCTGATGTCAGTATTGTCTATGTCTGGTGTAAGCAATGTCTGTGCCTAGTGTCAGTAATGTCTGTGCCTCGTGTCAGTAATGTCTGTGCCTGGTGTCAATAATGTCTGTGCTTGGTGTCAGCAATGTCTGTGCCTGGTGTCAGTAATGTCAGTTCCTGGTGTCTGTAATGTCTGTGCCTGGTGTCAGTAATGTCTGTGCCTGGTGTCAGCAATGTCACTTCCTGGTGTCAGTAATGTCACTGCCTGGTGTCAGTAATGTCTGTGCCTGGTGTCAGTATTGTCTGTGCCTGGTATCAGTAATGTCTGTGCCTGGTGTCAGTATTGTCTGTGCCTGGTGTCAGTAATGTCTGTGCCTGGTGTCAGCAATGTCACTGCCTGGTGTCAGTAATGTCTGTGCCTGGTGTCAGCAATGTCAATGTCTGGTGTCAGCAATGTCTGTGCCTGGTGTCAGCAATGTCTGTGCCTGGTGTCAGTAATGTCTGTGCCTGGTGTCAGTAATGTCTGTGCCTTTTGTCAGCAACATCTGTGCCTGGTGTCAGTAATGTCTGTGCCTGGTGTCAGCAATGTCTGTTCCTGGTGTCAAGTAATTTCTGTGCCTAGTGTCAGTAATGTCAGTGCCTGGTGTCAGTAATGTCAGTGCCTGGTGTCAGTAATGTCTGTGCCTGGTGTCAAGTAATTTCTGTGCCTAGTGTCAGTAATGTCTGTGCCTGGTGTCAGCAATGTCTGTTCCTGGTGTCAAGTAATTTCTGTGCCTAGTGTCAGTAATGTCAGTGCCTGGTGTCAGTAATGTCAGTGCCTGGTGTCAATATTATCTGTGCCTGGTGTCAGTAATGTCTGTGCCTAGTGTCAGTAATTTCTGTGCCTAGTGTCAGTAATGTCAGTGCCTGGTGTCAATATTATCTGTGCCTGGTGTCAGTAATGTCTGTGCCTGGTGTCAGTAATGTCTGTGCCTGGTGTCAGTTATGTCTGTGCCTGGTGTCAGTAATGTCACTGCCTGGTGTCAGTAATGTCTGTGCCTGGTGTCAGTTATGTCTGTGCCTGGTGTCAGTAATGTCACTGCCTGGTGTCAGTAATATCTGTGCCTGGTGTCAGTAATTTCTGTGTCTCATGCCAGTAATGTCTGTGCCTGGTGTCAGTAATGTCAGATATGTCTGTGCCTGGTGTCCCTAATGTCTGTGCCTAGTGTCAGTAATGTCTGTGCCTAGTGTCAGTAATGTCAGTGCCTGGTGTCAGTAATGTCAGTGCCTGATGCCAGTAATATCTGTGCCTCATGCCAGTAATGTCAGTGCCTGGTGTCAGTAATGTCTGTGCTAGGTGTCAATATTTTCTGTGCCTGGTGTCAGTAATGACTGTGCCTCGTGCCAGTAATGTCAGTGCCTTTGTCAGTAATGTCTGTTCCTGGTGTCAGTAATGTCAGTGCCTGGTGTCAGTCATGTCTGTGCTAGGTGTCAGTAATGTCTGTGCTAGGTGTCAATATTGTCTGTGCCTGGTGTCAGCAATGTCTGTGCCTAGTGTCAGCAATGACTTTGCCTCGTGTCAGTAATGTCTGTGCCTGGTGTCAGTATTATCTGAGCCTAGTGTCAGTAATGTCTGTGCCTGGTGTCAGTATTATCTGCTCCTGGTGTCAGTAATGTCTGTGCCTGGTGTCAGTAATGATTGTGCCTCGTGTCAGTAATATCTGCTCCTGGTGTCAGTAATGTCTGTGCCTGGTGTCAGTAATGTCTGTGCCTAGTGTCATTAATGTCGGTGCCAGATGTTTGTAATGTCTGTGCCTCATGTCAGTAATGTCTGTGCCTGGTGTCAGTAACGTCTTTGCCTGGTGTCAGTAATGTCTGTGCCTGGTGTCAGTAATGTCAGTGCCTGGTGTCCCTAATGTCTGTGCCTAGTGTCAGTAATTTCTCTGCCTGGTGTCAGTAATGTCTGTGCCTGGTGTCAGCGACGTCTGTGCCTGGTGTCAGTAATGTCTTTGCCTGGTGTCAGTAATGTCTGTGCTAGGTGTCAGCAATGACTTTGCCTCGTGTCAGTAATGTCTGTGCCTGGTGTTAGTATTGTCTGAGCCTGGTGTCAGTAATGACTCTGCCTGGTGTCAGTATTATCTGCTCCTGGTGTCTGTAATGTTTGTGCCTGGTGTCAGTAATGATTGTGCCTCGTGTCAGTAATATCTGCTCCTGGTGTCAGTAATGTCTGTGCCTGGTGTCAGTAATGTCTGAGCCTGGTGTCAGTAATGTCTGTGCCTGGTGTCAGTAATATCTTTGCCTGGTGTCAGTAATGTCTCTGCCTGGTGTCAGTAATGTCTTTGCCTGGTGTCAGTAATGTCTGTGCCTGCTGTCAGTAATGTCTGTGCCTCGTGTCAGTAATGTGTGTGCCTGGTGTCAGTAATGTCAGTTCCTGGTGTCTGTAATGTCTGTGCCTGGTGTCAGTAATGTCTGTGCGTGGTGTCAGCAATGTCAGTTCCTGGTGTCTGTAATGTCTGTGCCTGGTGTCAGTAATGTCTGTGCGTGGTGTCAGCAATGTCACTTCCTGGTGTCAGTAATGTCACTGCCTGGTGTCAGTAATGTCTGTGCCTGGTGTCAATATTGTCTGTGCCTGGTGTCAGTAATGTCTGTGCCTGGTGTCAGTAATGTCTGTGCCTGGTGTCAGCGACATCTGTGTCTGGTGTAAGTAATGTCTTTGCCTGGTGTCAGTCATGTCTGTGCCTAGTGTCAGTAATGTCTGTGCCTCGTGCCAGTAATGTCAGTGCCTTTGTCAGTAATGTCTGTTCCTGGTGTCAGTAATGTCTGTGCCTGGTGTCAGCAATGTCTGTGCCTGGTGTCAGCAATGACTTTGCCTCGTGTCAGTATTGTCTGTGCCTTGTGTCAGTATTGTCTGAGCCTGGTGTCAGTAATGTCTGTGCCTGGTGTCAGTATTATCTGCTCCTGGTGTCAGTATTGTCTGTGCCTGGTATCAGTAATGTCTGTGCTAGGTGTCAATATTTTCTGTGCCTGGTGTCAGCAATGTCTGTGCCTGGTGTCAGCAATGACTTTGCCTTGTGTCAGTAATGTCTGTGCCTGGTGTCAGTAATGTCTGTGCCTGGTGTCAGCGACATCTGTGTCTGGTGTAAGTAATGTCTTTGCCTGGTGTCAGTAATGTCTGTGCCCAGTGTCAGTAATGTCTCTGCCTGGTGTCAGTAATGTCTGTGCCTAGTGTCAGTAATGTCTGTGCCTCGTGCCAGTAATGTCAGTGCCTTTGTCAGTAATGTCTGTTCCTGGTGTCAGTAATGTCAGTGCCTGGTGTCAGTAATGTCAGTGCCTCATGTCAGTAATGTCTGTGCCTGGTGTCAGCAATGTCTGTGCCTGGTGTCAGCAATGACTTTGCCTCGTGTCAGTATTGTCTGTGCCTTGTGTCAGTATTGTCTGAGCCTGGTGTCAGTAATGTCTGTGCCTGGTGTCAGTATTATCTGCTCCTGGTGTCTGTAATGTCTGTGCCTGGTGTCAGTAATGTCTGTGCCTCGTGTCAGTAATGTCTGTGCCTGGTGTCAGTTATGTCTGTGCCTGGTGTCAGTAATGTCACTGCCTGGTGTCAGTAATGTCTGTGCTGAAATGTGTTGCTGAAAAAGCGCAGCAGGTCAGGCAGCATCCAGGGAACAGGAGAATCGACGTTTCAGGCATAAGCCCTTCTTCAGCCCGTCAGTAATGTCTGTGCCAAGTGTCACCAACGTCTGTGCCTGGTGTCTGTAATATCTCTGCCTGGTGTCAGTAATGGCTTTGCCTCATGTCAGTAATGTCTGTTCCCGGTGTCAGTGATGTCTGTGCCTGGTGTCAGTAATGTCTGTGCCTCGTGTCAGTAATGTCTGTGCCTCGTGTCAGTAATGTCTGTTTCTGGTGTCAGTAATGTCTGTGCCTGGTGTCAGTATTGTCTATGTCTGGTGTCAGCAATGTCTGTGCCTGGTGTCAGCAATGTCTGTGTCTGGTGTCAGTAATGTATGTGCCTGGTGTCAGTAATGTCTGTGCCTTTTGTCAGCAACATCTGTGCCTGGTGTCAGTAATGTCTGTGCCTAGTGTCAGTAATGTCTGTGTCTGGTGTCAGCAATGTCTGTGCCTTTTGTCAGCAACATCTGTGCCTGGTGTCAGTAATGTCTGTGCCTGGTGTCAGTATTGTCTATGTCTGGTGTCAGCAATGTCTGTGCCTGGTGTCAGCAATGTCTGTGTCTGGTGTCAGTAATGTATGTGCCTGGTGTCAGTAATGTCTGTGCCTTTTGTCAGCAACATCTGTGCCTGGTGTCAGCAATGTCTGTTCCTGGTGTCAAGTAATTTCTGTGCCTAGTGTCAGTAATGTCAGTGCCTGGTGTCAATATTATCTGTGCCTGGTGTCAGTAATGTCTGTGCCTGGTGTCAGCAATGTCTGTTCCTGGTGTCAAGTAATTTCTGTGCCTAGTGTCAGTAATGTCAGTGCCTGGTGTCAGTAATGTCAGTGCCTGGTGTCAGTAATGTCTGTTCCTGGTGTCAAGTAATTTCTGTGCCTAGTGTCAGTAATGTCTGTGCCTGGTGTCAGCAATGTCTGTTCCTGGTGTCAAGTAATTTCTGTGCCTAGTGTCAGTAATGTCAGTGCCTGGTGTCAGTAATGTCAGTGCCTGGTGTCAATATTATCTGTGCCTGGTGTCAGTAATGTCTGTGCCTGGTGTCAGCAATGTCTGTTCCTGGTGTCAAGTAATTTCTGTGCCTAGTGTCAGTAATGTCAGTGCCTGGTGTCAGTAATGTCAGTGCCTGGTGTCAGTAATGTCTGTTCCTGGTGTCAAGTAATTTCTGTGCCTAGTGTCAGTAATGTCTGTGCCTGGTGTCAGCAATGTCTGTTCCTGGTGTCAAGTAATTTCTGTGCCTGGTGTCAGTAATGTCTGTGCCTGGTGTCAGCAATGTCTGTGCCTGGTGTCAGCAATGTCTGTGTCTCGTGCCAGTAATGTCAGTGCCTGGTGTCAGTAATGTCTGTGCCTAGTGTCAGTAATGTCTGTGCCTGGTGTCCCTAATGTCTGTGCCTAGTGTCAGTAATGTCTGTGCCTAGTGTCAGTAATGTCAGTGCCTGGTGTCAGTAATGTCTGTGCCTGGTGTCAGTAATGTCAGTGCCTGGTGTCAGTAATGTCTATGCCTGGTGTCAGTAATTTCTGTGTCTCGTGCCAGTAATGTCAGATATGTCTGTGCCTGGTGTCCCTAATGTCTGTGCCTAGTGTCAGTAATGTCTGTGCCTAGTGTCAGTAATGTCAGTGCCTGGTGTCAGTAATGTCATTGCCTGATGCCAGTAATATCTGTGCCTCATGCCAGTAATGTCTGTGCCTGGTGTCAGTAATGTCTGTGCCTGGTGTCAGTAATGTCTGTGCCTGGTGTCAGTAATGTCAGTGCCTTTGTCAGTAATGTCTGTTCCTGGTGTCAGTAATGTCAGTGCCTGGTGTCAGTAATGTCTGTGCCTAGTGTCAGTAATGTCTGTGCCTCGTGCCAGTAATGTCAGTGCCTTTGTCAGTAATGTCTGTTCCTGGTGTCAGTAATGTCTGTGCTAGGTGTCAATATTGTCTGTGCCTGGTGTCAGCAATGTCTGTGCCTAGTGTCAGCAATGACTTTGCCTCGTGTCAGTAATGTCTGTGCCTGGTGTCAGTATTGTCTGAGCCTGGTGTCAGTAATGTCTGTGCCTGGTGTCAGTATTATCTGCTCCTGGTGTCTGTAATGTCTGTGCCTGGTGTCAGTAATGATTGTGCCTCGTGTCAGTAATATCTGCTCCTGGTGTCAGTAATGTCTGTGCCTGGTGTCAGTAATGTCTGTGCCTAGTGTCAGTAATGTCTGTGCCTGGTGTCAGTAATGATTGTGCCTCGTGTCAGTAATATCTGCTCCTGGTGTCAGTAATGTCGGTGCCTGATGTTTGTAATGTCTGTGCCTCGTGTCAGTAATGTCTGTGCCTGGTGTCAGTAACGTCTTTGCCTGGTGTCAGTAATGTCTGTGCCTGGTGTCAGTAATGTCAGTGCCTGGTGTCCCTAATATCTGTGCCTAGTGTCAGTAATTTCTCTGCCTGGTGTCAGTAATGTCTGTGCCTGGTGTCAGCGACGTCTGTGCCTGGTGTCAGTAATGTCTTTGCCTGGTGTCAGTAATGTCTGTGCCTGGTGTCAGCAATGTCTGTGCCTGGTGTCAGCAATGACTTTGCCTCGTGTCAGTAATGTCTGTGCCTGGTGTCAATATTGTCTGAGCCTGGTGTCAGTAATGACTCTGCCTGGTGTCAGTATTATCTGCTCCTGGTGTCTGTAATGTTTGTGCCTGGTGTCAGTAATGATTGTGCCTCGTGTCAGTAATATCTGCTCCTGGTGTCAGTAATGTCTGTGCCTGGTGTCAGTAATGTCTGAGCCTGGTGTCAGTAATGTCTGTGCCTGGTGTCAGTAATATCTTTGCCTGGTGTCAGTAATGTCTGCGCTTGGTGTCAGTAATGTCTCTGCCTGGTGTCAGTAATGTCTTTGCCTGGTGTCAGTAATGTCTGTACCTGCTGTCAGTAATGTCTTTGCCTGGTGTCAGTAATGTCTGTGCCTCGTGTCAGTAATGTGTGTGCCTGGTGTCAGAAATGTCTGTGCCTGGTGTCAGTAATGTCAGTTCCTGGTGTCTGTAATGTCTGTGCCTGGTGTCAGTAATGTCTGTGCCTGGTGTCAGCAATGTCACTGCCTGATGTCAGTAATGTCACTGCCTGGTGTCAGTAATGTCTGTGCCTGGTGTCAGTATTGTCTGTGCCTGGTATCAGTAATGTCTGTGCCTGGTGTCAGCAATGACTTTGCCTTGTGTCAGTAATGTCTGTGCCTGGTGTCAGTAATGTCTGTGCCTGGTGTCAATATTTTCTGTGCCTGGTGTCAGCAATGTCTGTGCCTGGTGTCAGCAATGACTTTGCCTTGTGTCAGTAATGTCTGTGCCTGGTGTCAGTAATGTCTGTGCCTGGTGTCAGCGACATCTGTGTCTGGTGTAAGTAATGTCTTTGCCTGGTGTCAGTAATGTCTGTGCCTCGTGCCAGTAATGTCAGTGCCTTTGTCAGTAATGTCTGTTCCTGGTGTCAGTAATGTCAGTGCCTGGTGTCAGTAATGTCAGTGCCTGGTGTCAGTAATGTCTGTGCCTGGTGTCAGCAATGTCTGTGCCTGGTGTCAGCAATGACTTTGCCTCGTGTCAGTATTGTCTGTGCCTTGTGTCAGTATTGTCTGAGCCTGGTGTCAGTAATGTCTGTGCCTGGTGTCAGTATTATCTGCTCCTGGTGTCTGTAATGTCTGTGCCTGGTGTCAGGAATGTCTGTGCCTCGTGTCAGTAATGTCTGTGCCTCGTGTCAGTAATGTCTGTGCCTGGTGTCAGTAATGTCTGTGCCTGGTGTCAGTATTGTCTATGTCTGGTGTCAGCAATGTCTGTGCCTGGTGTCAGCAAGGTCTGTGCCTGGTGTCCCTAATGTCTGTGCCTGGTGTCAGTAATGTCTGTGCCTTTTGTCAGCAACATCTGTGCCTGGTGTCAGTAATGTCTGTGCCTGGTGTCAGCAATGTCTGTTCCTAGTGTCAAGTAATTTCTGTGCCTCGTGTCAGTAATATCAGTGCTTGGTGTCAGTAATGTCTGTGCCTGGTGTCAATATTATCTGTGCCTGGTGTCAGTAATGTCTTTGCCTCATCTCAGTAATGTCAGTGCCTGGTGTCAGTAATGTCTGTGCCTGGTGTCCCTAATGTCTGTGCCTGGTGTCAGTAATGTCTGTGCCTTTTGGCAGCAACATCTGTGCCTGGTGTCAGTAATGTCTGTGCCTGGTGTCAGTAATGTCTGTGCCTAGTGTCAGTAATTTCTGTGCCTAGTGTCAGTAATGTCTGTGCCTGGTGTCAGCGACGTCTGTGCCTGGTGTCAGTAATGTCAGTGCCTGGTGTCAGTAATGTCAGTGCCTGGTGTCAGTAATGTCTGTGCCTCTTGCCAGTAATGTCTGTGCCTGGTGTCAGTAATGTCAATGCCTGGTGTCAGTAATGTCTGTGCTAGGTGTCAATATTTTCTGTGCCTGGTGTCAGCAATGACTTTGCCTCGTGTCAGTAATGTCTGTGCCTGGTGTCAGTAATGTCTGTGCCTGGTGTCAGCGACATTTGTGTCTGGTGTAAGTAATGTCTTTGCCTGGTGTCAGTAAAGTCTGTGCCTAGTGTCAGTAATGTCTGTGCCTCGTGCCAGTAATGTCAGTGCCTTTGTCAGGAATGTCTGTTCCTGGTGTCAGTAATGTCAGTGCCTGGTGTCAGTAATGTCTGTGCTAGGTGTCAATATTGTCTGTGCCTGGTGTCAGCAATGTCTGTGCCTAGTGTCAGCAATGACTTTGCCTCGTGTCAGTAATGTCTGTGCCTGGTGTCAGTATTGTCTGAGCCTGGTGTCAGTAATGTCTGTCCCTGGTGTCAGTATTATCTGCTCCTGGTGTCTGTAATGTCTGTGCCTGGTGTCAGTAATGATTGTGCCTCGTGTCAGTAATGTCTGCTCCTGGTGTCAGTAATGTCTGTGCCTGGTGTCAGTAATGTCTGTGCCTAGTGTCATTAATGTCGGTGCCTGATGTTTGTCATGTCTGTGCCTGGTGTCAGTAACGTCTTTGCATGGTGTCAGTAATATCTGTGCCTGGTGTCAGTAATGTCAGTGCCTAGTGTCCCTAATGTCTGTGCCTAAAATCAGTAATGTCTCTGCCTGGTGACAGTAATGTCTGTGCCTAGTGTCAGTATGTCTGTGCCTGGTGTCAGCAATGTCTGTGCCTGGTGTCAGCAATGACTTTGCCTCGTGTCAGTAATGTCTGTGCCTGGTGTCAGTATTGTCTGAGCCTGGTGTCAGTAATGTCTGTGCCTGGTGTCAGTATTATCTGCTCCTGGTGTCTGTAATGTCTGTGCCTGCTGTCAGTAATGATTGTGCCTCGTGTCAGTAATATCTGCTCCTGGTGTCAGTAATGTCTGTGCCTGGTGTCAGTAATGTCTGTGCCTAGTGTCATTAATGTCGGTTCCTGATGTCTGTAATGTCTGTGCCTCGTGTCAGTAATGTCTGTGCCTGGTGTCAGTAACGTCTTTGCCTGGTGTCAGTAATGTCTGTGCCTGGTGTCAGTAATGTCAGTGCCTGGTGTCCCTAATGCCTGTGCCTAGTGTCAGTAATGTCTCTGTCTGGTGTTAGTAATGTCTGTGCCTAGTGTCAGTATGTCTGTGCCTGGTGTCAGCGACGTCTGTGCCTGGTGTCAGTAATGTCTTTGCCTGGTGTCAGTAATGTCTGTGCTTGGTGTCAGTAATGTCTGTGCCTCGTGTCAGTAATGTCAGTGCCTGGTGTCTGTAATGTCTGTGCCTGGTGTCAGCGACGTCTGTGCCTGGTGTCAGTAATGTCTGTGCCTAGTGTCACTAATGTCTGTGCCTGGTGTAAGTAATGTCACTGCCTGGTGTCAGTAATGTCACTGCCTGGTGTCAGTAATGTCTGTGCCTGGTGTCAGTATTGTCTGTGCCTGGTGTCAGTAATGTCTGTGCTAGGTGTCAATATTTTCTGTGCCTGGTGTCAGCAATGACTTTGCCTTGTGTCAGTAATGTCTGTGCCTGGTGTAAGTAATGTCTTTGCCTGGTGTCAGTAATGTCTGTGCCTGGTGTCAGTAATGTCTGTGCCTAGTGTCAGTAATGTCTGTGCCTCGTGCCAGTATTGTCAGTGCCTTTGTCAGTAATGTCTGTTCCTGGTGTCAGTAATGTCAGTGCCTGGTGTCAGTAATGTCAATGCCTGGTGTCAGTAATGTCTGTGCCTAGTGTCAGCAATGACTTTGCCTCGAGTCAGTAATGTCTGTGCCTGGTGTCAGTATTGTCTGAGCCTGGTGTCAGTAATGTCTGTGCCTGGTGTCAGTATTATCTGCTCCTGGTGTCTGTAATGTCTGTGCCTGGTGTCAGTAATGATTGTGCCTCGTGTCAGTAATATCTGCTCCTGGTGTCAGTAATGTCTGTGCCTGGTGTCAGTAATGTCTGTGCCTAGTGTCATTAATGTCGGTGCCTGATGTCTGTAATGTCTGTGCCTCGTGTCAGTAATGTCTGTGCCTGGTGTCAGTAACGTCTTTGCCTGGTGTCAGTAATGTCTGTGCCTGGTGTCAGTAATGTCAATGCCTGGTGTCCCTAATGTCTGTGCCTAGTGTCAGTAATGTCTGTGCCTGGTGTCAGTAATGTCTGTGCCTGGTGTCAGTAATGTCTGTGCCTGGTGTCAGTAATGTCTGTGCCTGGTGTCAGTAACGTCTTTGCCTGGTGTCAGTAATGTCTGTGCCTAGTGTCAGTAATGTCTCTGTCTGGTGTCAGTAATGTCTGTGCCTAATGTCAGTATGTCTGTGCCTGGTGTCAACAACGTCTGTGCCTGGTGTCAGCAACGTCTGTGCCTGGTGTCAGTAATGTCTCTGCCTGGTGTCAGTAATGTCTGTGCTAGGTGTCAATATTGTCTATGCCTGGTGTCAGCAATGTCTGTGCCTGGTGTCAGCAATGACTTTGCCTCGTGTCAGTAATGTCTGTGCCTGGTGTCAGTATTGTCTGAGCCTGGTGTCTGTAATGTCTGTGCCTGCTGTCAGTAATGATTGTGCCTCGTGTCAGTAATATCTGCTCCTGGTGTCAGTAATGTCTGTACCTGGTGTCAGTAATGTCTGTGCCTAGTGTCATTAATGTCGGTGCCTGATGTCTGTAATGTCTGTGCCTGGTGTCAGTAACGTCTTTGCCTGGTGTCCCTAATGTCTGTGCCTGGTGTCAGTAATGTCTGTGCCTGGTGTCACTAATGTTTGTGCCTGGTGTCAGTAATGTCTGTGCCTGGTGTCAGAAATGTCAGTGCCTGGTGTCAGTAATGTCTGTGCCTGGTGTCAGCAATGTCTGTGCCTAGTGTCACTAATGTCTTTGCCTGGTGTCAGCAATGTCACTGCCTTGTGTCAGTAATGTCTGTGCCTAGTGTCAGTAATGACTTTGCCTGGTGTGAATAATGTCTGTGCCTATAGTCAGTAATGTCTGTGTCTCGTGTCAGTAATGTCTGTGCTAGGTGTCAATATTTTCTGTGCCTGGTGTCAGCAATGTCTGTGCCTGGTGTCAGCAATGACTTTGCCTTGTGTCAGTAATGTCTGTGCCTGGTGTCAGTAATGTCTGTGCCTGGTGTCATCGACATCTGTGTCTGGTGTAAGTAATGTCTTTGCCTGGTGTCAGTAATGTCTGTGCCTAGTGTCAGTAATGTCTGTGCCTCGTGCCAGTAATGTCAGTGCCTTTGTCAGTAATGTCTGTTCCTGGTGTCAGTAATGTCATTGCCTGATGCCAGTAATATCTGTGCCTCATGCCAGTAATGTCTGTGCCTGGTGTCAGTAATGTCTGTGCCTGGTGTCAGTAATGTCTGTGCCTGGTGTCAGTAATGTCAGTGCCTTTGTCAGTAATGTCTGTTCCTGGTGTCAGTAATGTCAGTGCCTGGTGTCAGTAATGTCTGTGCCTAGTGTCAGTAATGTCTGTGCCTCGTGCCAGTAATGTCAGTGCCTTTGTCAGTAATGTCTGTTCCTGGTGTCAGTAATGTCTGTGCTAGGTGTCAATATTGTCTGTGCCTGGTGTCAGCAATGTCTGTGCCTAGTGTCAGCAATGACTTTGCCTCGTGTCAGTAATGTCTGTGCCTGGTGTCAGTATTGTCTGAGCCTGGTGTCAGTAATGTCTGTGCCTGGTGTCAGTATTATCTGCTCCTGGTGTCTGTAATGTCTGTGCCTGGTGTCAGTAATGATTGTGCCTCGTGTCAGTAATATCTGCTCCTGGTGTCAGTAATGTCTGTGCCTGGTGTCAGTAATGTCTGTGCCTAGTGTCAGTAATGTCTGTGCCTGGTGTCAGTAATGATTGTGCCTCGTGTCAGTAATATCTGCTCCTGGTGTCAGTAATGTCGGTGCCTGATGTTTGTAATGTCTGTGCCTCGTGTCAGTAATGTCTGTGCCTGGTGTCAGTAACGTCTTTGCCTGGTGTCAGTAATGTCTGTGCCTGGTGTCAGTAATGTCAGTGCCTGGTGTCCCTAATATCTGTGCCTAGTGTCAGTAATTTCTCTGCCTGGTGTCAGTAATGTCTGTGCCTGGTGTCAGCGACGTCTGTGCCTGGTGTCAGTAATGTCTTTGCCTGGTGTCAGTAATGTCTGTGCCTGGTGTCAGCAATGTCTGTGCCTGGTGTCAGCAATGACTTTGCCTCGTGTCAGTAATGTCTGTGCCTGGTGTCAATATTGTCTGAGCCTGGTGTCAGTAATGACTCTGCCTGGTGTCAGTATTATCTGCTCCTGGTGTCTGTAATGTTTGTGCCTGGTGTCAGTAATGATTGTGCCTCGTGTCAGTAATATCTGCTCCTGGTGTCAGTAATGTCTGTGCCTGGTGTCAGTAATGTCTGAGCCTGGTGTCAGTAATGTCTGTGCCTGGTGTCAGTAATATCTTTGCCTGGTGTCAGTAATGTCTGCGCTTGGTGTCAGTAATGTCTCTGCCTGGTGTCAGTAATGTCTTTGCCTGGTGTCAGTAATGTCTGTACCTGCTGTCAGTAATGTCTTTGCCTGGTGTCAGTAATGTCTGTGCCTCGTGTCAGTAATGTGTGTGCCTGGTGTCAGAAATGTCTGTGCCTGGTGTCAGTAATGTCAGTTCCTGGTGTCTGTAATGTCTGTGCCTGGTGTCAGTAATGTCTGTGCCTGGTGTCAGCAATGTCACTGCCTGATGTCAGTAATGTCACTGCCTGGTGTCAGTAATGTCTGTGCCTGGTGTCAGTATTGTCTGTGCCTGGTATCAGTAATGTCTGTGCCTGGTGTCAGCAATGACTTTGCCTTGTGTCAGTAATGTCTGTGCCTGGTGTCAGTAATGTCTGTGCCTGGTGTCAATATTTTCTGTGCCTGGTGTCAGCAATGTCTGTGCCTGGTGTCAGCAATGACTTTGCCTTGTGTCAGTAATGTCTGTGCCTGGTGTCAGTAATGTCTGTGCCTGGTGTCAGCGACATCTGTGTCTGGTGTAAGTAATGTCTTTGCCTGGTGTCAGTAATGTCTGTGCCTCGTGCCAGTAATGTCAGTGCCTTTGTCAGTAATGTCTGTTCCTGGTGTCAGTAATGTCAGTGCCTGGTGTCAGTAATGTCAGTGCCTGGTGTCAGTAATGTCTGTGCCTGGTGTCAGCAATGACTTTGCCTCGTGTCAGTATTGTCTGTGCCTTGTGTCAGTATTGTCTGAGCCTGGTGTCAGTAATGTCTGTGCCTGGTGTCAGTATTATCTGCTCCTGGTGTCTGTAATGTCTGTGCCTGGTGTCAGGAATGTCTGTGCCTCGTGTCAGTAATGTCTGTGCCTCGTGTCAGTAATGTCTGTGCCTGGTGTCAGTAATGTCTGTGCCTGGTGTCAGTATTGTCTATGTCTGGTGTCAGCAATGTCTGTGCCTGGTGTCAGCAAGGTCTGTGCCTGGTGTCCCTAATGTCTGTGCCTGGTGTCAGTAATGTCTGTGCCTTTTGTCAGCAACATCTGTGCCTGGTGTCAGTAATGTCTGTGCCTGGTGTCAGCAATGTCTGTTCCTAGTGTCAAGTAATTTCTGTGCCTCGTGTCAGTAATATCAGTGCTTGGTGTCAGTAATGTCTGTGCCTGGTGTCAATATTATCTGTGCCTGGTGTCAGTAATGTCTTTGCCTCATCTCAGTAATGTCAGTGCCTGGTGTCAGTAATGTCTGTGCCTGGTGTCCCTAATGTCTGTGCCTGGTGTCAGTAATGTCTGTGCCTTTTGGCAGCAACATCTGTGCCTGGTGTCAGTAATGTCTGTGCCTGGTGTCAGTAATGTCTGTGCCTAGTGTCAGTAATTTCTGTGCCTAGTGTCAGTAATGTCTGTGCCTGGTGTCAGCGACGTCTGTGCCTGGTGTCAGTAATGTCAGTGCCTGGTGTCAGTAATGTCAGTGCCTGGTGTCAGTAATGTCTGTGCCTCTTGCCAGTAATGTCTGTGCCTGGTGTCAGTAATGTCAATGCCTGGTGTCAGTAATGTCTGTGCTAGGTGTCAATATTTTCTGTGCCTGGTGTCAGCAATGTCTGTGCCTGGTGTCAGCAATGACTTTGCCTCGTGTCAGTAATGTCTGTGCCTGGTGTCAGTAATGTCTGTGCCTGGTGTCAGCGACATTTGTGTCTGGTGTAAGTAATGTCTTTGCCTGGTGTCAGTAAAGTCTGTGCCTAGTGTCAGTAATGTCTGTGCCTCGTGCCAGTAATGTCAGTGCCTTTGTCAGGAATGTCTGTTCCTGGTGTCAGTAATGTCAGTGCCTGGTGTCAGTAATGTCTGTGCTAGGTGTCAATATTGTCTGTGCCTGGTGTCAGCAATGTCTGTGCCTAGTGTCAGCAATGACTTTGCCTCGTGTCAGTAATGTCTGTGCCTGGTGTCAGTATTGTCTGAGCCTGGTGTCAGTAATGTCTGTCCCTGGTGTCAGTATTATCTGCTCCTGGTGTCTGTAATGTCTGTGCCTGGTGTCAGTAATGATTGTGCCTCGTGTCAGTAATGTCTGCTCCTGGTGTCAGTAATGTCTGTGCCTGGTGTCAGTAATGTCTGTGCCTAGTGTCATTAATGTCGGTGCCTGATGTTTGTCATGTCTGTGCCTGGTGTCAGTAACGTCTTTGCCTGGTGTCAGTAATATCTGTGCCTGGTGTCAGTAATGTCAGTGCCTAGTGTCCCTAATGTCTGTGCCTAAAATCAGTAATGTCTCTGCCTGGTGACAGTAATGTCTGTGCCTAGTGTCAGTATGTCTGTGCCTGGTGTCAGCAATGTCTGTGCCTGGTGTCAGCAATGACTTTGCCTCGTGTCAGTAATGTCTGTGCCTGGTGTCAGTATTGTCTGAGCCTGGTGTCAGTAATGTCTGTGCCTGGTGTCAGTATTATCTGCTCCTGGTGTCTGTAATGTCTGTGCCTGCTGTCAGTAATGATTGTGCCTCGTGTCAGTAATATCTGCTCCTGGTGTCAGTAATGTCTGTGCCTGGTGTCAGTAATGTCTGTGCCTAGTGTCATTAATGTCGGTTCCTGATGTCTGTAATGTCTGTGCCTCGTGTCAGTAATGTCTGTGCCTGGTGTCAGTAACGTCTTTGCCTGGTGTCAGTAATGTCTGTGCCTGGTGTCAGTAATGTCAGTGCCTGGTGTCCCTAATGCCTGTGCCTAGTGTCAGTAATGTCTCTGTCTGGTGTTAGTAATGTCTGTGCCTAGTGTCAGTATGTCTGTGCCTGGTGTCAGCGACGTCTGTGCCTGGTGTCAGTAATGTCTTTGCCTGGTGTCAGTAATGTCTGTGCTTGGTGTCAGTAATGTCTGTGCCTCGTGTCAGTAATGTCAGTGCCTGGTGTCTGTAATGTCTGTGCCTGGTGTCAGCGACGTCTGTGCCTGGTGTCAGTAATGTCTGTGCCTAGTGTCACTAATGTCTGTGCCTGGTGTAAGTAATGTCACTGCCTGGTGTCAGTAATGTCACTGCCTGGTGTCAGTAATGTCTGTGCCTGGTGTCAGTATTGTCTGTGCCTGGTGTCAGTAATGTCTGTGCTAGGTGTCAATATTTTCTGTGCCTGGTGTCAGCAATGACTTTGCCTTGTGTCAGTAATGTCTGTGCCTGGTGTAAGTAATGTCTTTGCCTGGTGTCAGTAATGTCTGTGCCTGGTGTCAGTAATGTCTGTGCCTAGTGTCAGTAATGTCTGTGCCTCGTGCCAGTATTGTCAGTGCCTTTGTCAGTAATGTCTGTTCCTGGTGTCAGTAATGTCAGTGCCTGGTGTCAGTAATGTCAATGCCTGGTGTCAGTAATGTCTGTGCCTAGTGTCAGCAATGACTTTGCCTCGAGTCAGTAATGTCTGTGCCTGGTGTCAGTATTGTCTGAGCCTGGTGTCAGTAATGTCTGTGCCTGGTGTCAGTATTATCTGCTCCTGGTGTCTGTAATGTCTGTGCCTGGTGTCAGTAATGATTGTGCCTCGTGTCAGTAATATCTGCTCCTGGTGTCAGTAATGTCTGTGCCTGGTGTCAGTAATGTCTGTGCCTAGTGTCATTAATGTCGGTGCCTGATGTCTGTAATGTCTGTGCCTCGTGTCAGTAATGTCTGTGCCTGGTGTCAGTAACGTCTTTGCCTGGTGTCAGTAATGTCTGTGCCTGGTGTCAGTAATGTCAATGCCTGGTGTCCCTAATGTCTGTGCCTAGTGTCAGTAATGTCTCTGTCTGGTGTCAGTAATGTCTGTGCCTAATGTCAGTATGTCTGTGCCTGGTGTCAACAACGTCTGTGCCTGGTGTCAGCAACGTCTGTGCCTGGTGTCAGTAATGTCTCTGCCTGGTGTCAGTAATGTCTGTGCTAGGTGTCAATATTGTCTATGCCTGGTGTCAGCAATGTCTGTGCCTGGTGTCAGCAATGACTTTGCCTCGTGTCAGTAATGTCTGTGCCTGGTGTCAGTATTGTCTGAGCCTGGTGTCTGTAATGTCTGTGCCTGCTGTCAGTAATGATTGTGCCTCGTGTCAGTAATATCTGCTCCTGGTGTCAGTAATGTCTGTACCTGGTGTCAGTAATGTCTGTGCCTAGTGTCATTAATGTCGGTGCCTGATG
This sequence comes from Chiloscyllium plagiosum, assembly GCF_037043375.1. Lineage (NCBI taxonomy): Eukaryota > Metazoa > Chordata > Chondrichthyes > Orectolobiformes > Hemiscylliidae > Chiloscyllium > Chiloscyllium plagiosum. Next base: position 867,372 of record NW_028270172.1, on the reverse strand, counting down.
TCTGTAATGTCTGTGCCTGGTGTCAGTAACGTCTTTGCCTGGTGTCCCTAATGTCTGTGCCTGGTGTCAGTAATGTCTGTGCCTGGTGTCACTAATGTTTGTGCCTGGTGTCAGTAATGTCTGTGCCTGGTGTCAGAAATGTCAGTGCCTGGTGTCAGTAATGTCTGTGCCTGGTGTCAGCAATGTCTGTGCCTAGTGTCACTAATGTCTTTGCCTGGTGTCAGCAATGTCACTGCCTTGTGTCAGTAATGTCTGTGCCTAGTGTCAGTAATGACTTTGCCTGGTGTGAATAATGTCTGTGCCTATAGTCAGTAATGTCTGTGTCTCGTGTCAGTAATGTCTGTGCTAGGTGTCAATATTTTCTGTGCCTGGTGTCAGCAATGTCTGTGCCTGGTGTCAGCAATGACTTTGCCTTGTGTCAGTAATGTCTGTGCCTGGTGTCAGTAATGTCTGTGCCTGGTGTCATCGACATCTGTGTCTGGTGTAAGTAATGTCTTTGCCTGGTGTCAGTAATGTCTGTGCCTAGTGTCAGTAATGTCTGTGCCTCGTGCCAGTAATGTCAGTGCCTTTGTCAGTAATGTCTGTTCCTGGTGTCAGTAATGTCAGTGCCTGGTGTCAGTAATGTCAGTGCCTGGTGTCAGTAATGTCACTGCCTGGTGTCAGCAATGTCTGTGCCTGGTGTCAGCAATGACTTTGCCTCGTGTCAGTATTGTCTGTGCCTTGTGTCAGTATTGTCTGAGCCTGGTGTCAGTAATGTCTGTGCCTGGTGTCAGTATTATCTGCTCCTGGTGTCAGTATTGTCTGTGCCTGGTATCAGTAATGTCTGTGCTAGGTGTCAATATTTTCTGTGCCTGGTGTCAGCAATGTCTGTGCCTGGTGTCAGCAATGACTTTGCCTGGTGTCAGTAATGTCTGTGCCTGGTGTCAGCAATGTCTGTTCCTGGTGTCAAGTAATTTCTGTGCCTAGTGTCAGTAATGTCAGTGCCTGGTGTCAGTAATGTCAGTGCCTGGTGTCAGTAATGTCTGTGCCTGGTGTCAGCAATGTCTGTTCCTGGTGTCAAGTAATTTCTGTGCCTAGTGTCAGTAATGTCTGTGCCTTGTGTCAGCAATGTCTGTTCCTGGTGTCAAGTAATTTCTGTGCCTAGTGTCAGTAATGTCAGTGCCTGGTGTCAGTAATGTCAGTGCCTGGTGTCAATATTATCTGTGCCTGGTGTCAGTAATGTCTGTGCCTAGTGTCAGTAATTTCTGTGCCGAGTGTCAGTAATGTCAGTGCCTGGTGTCAGTAATGTCTGTGCCTGGTGTCAATATTATCTGTGCCTGGTGTCAGTAATGTCTGTGCCTGGTGTCAGTAATGTCTGTGCCTGGTGTCAGTAATGTCACTGCCTGGTGTCAGTAATGTCTGTGTCTGGTGTCAGTAACGTCTTTGCCTGGTGTCAGTAATGTCTGTGCCTGGTGTCAGTAATGTCAGTGCCTAGTGTCCCTAATGTCTGTGTCTAGTGTCAGTAATGTCTCTGCCTGGTGTCAGTAATGTCTGTGCCTAGTGTCAGTATGTCTGTGCCTGCTGTCAGCAACGTCTGTGCCTGGTGTCAGCAACGTCTGTGCCTGGTGTCAGTAATGTCTTTGCCTGGTGTCAGTAATGTCTGTGCTAGGTGTCAATATTGTCTGTGCCTGGTGTCAGCAATGTCTGTGCCTGGTGTCAGCAATGACTTTGACTCGTGTCAGTAATGTCTGTGCCTGGTGTCAGTATTGTCTGAGCCTGTTGTCAGTAATGTCTGTGCCTGGTGTCAGTATTATCTGCTCCTGGTGTCTGTAATGTCTGTGCCTGCTGTCAGTAATGATTGTGCCTCGTGTCAGTAATATCTGCTCCTGGTGTCAGTAATGTCTGTGCCTGGTGTCAGTAATGTCTGTGCCTAGTGTCATTAATGTCGGTGCCTGATGTCTGTAATGTCTGTGCCTCGTGTCAGTAATGTCTGTGCCTGGTGTCAGTAACGTCTTTGCCTGGTGACAGTAATGTCTGTGCCTGGTGTCACTAATGTTTGTGCCTGGTGTCAGTAATGTCTGTGCCTGGTGTCAGAAATGTCTGTGCCTGGTGTCAGTAATGTCTGTGCCTGGTGTCAGCAATGTCACTGCCTTGTGTCAGTAATGTCTGTGACTCGTGCCAGTAATGTCAGTGCCTTTGTCAGTAATGTTTGTGCCTGGTGTCAGTAATGTCAGTGCCTGGTGTCAGCAATGTCAGTGCCTGGTGTCAGTAATGTCTTTGCCTGGTGTCAGCAATGTCTGTGCCTAGTGTCAGCAATGACTTTGCCTCGTGTCAGCAATGTCTGTGCCTGGTGTCAGTATTGTCTGAGCCTGGTGTCTGTAATGTTTGTGCCTGGTGTCAGTAATGATTGTGCCTCGTGTCAGTAATATCTGCTCCTGGTGTCAGTAATGTATGTGCCCAGTGTCAGTAATGTCAGTGCCTGGTGTCAGTAATGTCTCTGCCTGGTGTCAGTAATGTCTGCGCTTGGTGTCAGTAATGACTGTGCCTGGTGTCAGTAATGTCTGTGCCTCGTGTCAGTAATATCTGCTCCTGGTGTCAGTAATGTCTGCGCTTGGTGTCAGTAATGACTGTGCCTCGTGTCAGTAATGTCTGTGCCTGGTGTCAGTAATGTCTTTGCCTGGTGTCAGTAATGTCTGCGCTTGGTGTCAGTAATGTCTGCGCTTGGTGTCAGTAATGACTGTGCCTCGTGTCAGTAATGTCAGTGCCTGGTGTCAGTAATGTCTGTGCCTGGTGTCAGTAACGTCTTTGCCTGGTGTCAGTAATGTCTGTGCCTGGTGTCAGTAATGTCAGTGCCTGGTGTCAGTAATGTCTGTGCCTGGTGTCAGTAATGTCTTTGCCTGGTGTCAGTAATGTCTGCGCTTGGTGTCAGTAATGACTGTGCCTCGTGTCAGTAATGTCAGTGCCTGGTGTCACTAATGTTTGTGCCTGGTGTCTGTAATGTCTGTGCCTGGTGTCAGTAATGTCTCTGCCTGGTGTCAGTAATGTCTGTGCCTGGTGTCAGTAATGTCTGTGCCTGGTGTCAGTAATGTCAGTGCCTTTGTCAGTAATGTCTGTGCCTGGTGTCAGTAATGTCAGTGCCTGGTGTCAGCAATGTCAGTGCCTGGTGTCAGTAATGTCTGTGCCTGGTGTCAGCAATGTCTGTGCCTAGTGTCAGCAATGACTTTGCCTCGTGTCAGTAATGTCTGTGCCTGGTGTTAGTATTGTCTGAGCCTGGTGTCAGTAATGACTCTGCCTGATGTCAGTATTATCTGCTCCTGGTGACTGTAATGTTTGTGCCTGGTGTCAGTAATGATTGTGCCTCGTGTCAGTAATATCTGCTCCTGGTGTCAGTAATGTCTGTGCCCAGTGTCAGTAATGTCTGTGCCCAGTGTCATTAATGTCTGTGCCTAGTGTCAGTAATGTCTCTGCCTGGTGTCAGTAATGTCTGCGCTTGGTGTCAGTAATGTCTCTGCCTCGTGTCAGTAATGTCAGTGCCTGGTGTCAGTAATGTCTCTGCCTGGTGTCAGTAATGTCTATGCCTGTTGTCAGTAATGTCTGTGCCTGGTGTCAGTAATGTCTGTGCCTTGTGTCAGTAATGTCAGTGCCTGGTGTCAGTAATGTCTGTGCTTGGTGTCAGCAATGTCACTGCCTGGTGTCAGTAACGTCACTGCCTGGTGTCAGTAATGTCTGTGCCTGGTGTCAGTAATGTCTGTGCCTGGTGACAGCAATGTCTGGGCCTAGTGTCAGCAATGTCTGTGCCTGGTGTCAGTAATGTCTGTGCCTGGTGTCAGCAACGTCTGTGCCTGGTGTCAGTAATGTCTGTGCCTGGTGTCAGTAATGTCAGTTCCTGGTGTCAGCGACGTCTGTGCCTGGTGTCAGTAATGTCTGTGCCTAGTGTCACTAATGTCTGTGCCTGGTGTCAGCAATGTCACTGCCTGGTGTCAGTAATGTCACTGCCTGGTGTCAGTAATGTCTGTGCCTGGTGTCAGCGATGTCTGTGCCTGCTGTCAGTAATGTCTGTGTCTGGTGTCAGCAATGTCTGTGCCTGGTGTCAGTATTATCTGTGCCTGGTGTTAATATTGTCTGTGCCTGCTGTCAGTAATGTCTGTGTCTGTTGTCAGTAATGTCTGTGCCTGTGTCAGCGATGTCTGTGCCTGGTGTCAGTAATGTCTTTGCCTGGTGTCAGTAATGTCTGTGCCTAGTGTCAGTAATGTCTGTGCCTGGTGACAGTAATGTCTGTGCCTGGTGACATTAATATCTGTGCCTGGTGTCAGTAATGTCTGTGCCTGGTGTCAGTATTGTCTGTGCCTAGTGTCAGTAATGACTTTGCCTCGTGTCAGTAATGTCAGTGCCTGGTGTCAGTATTGTCTGTGCCTAGTGTCAGTAATGTCTTTGCCTGTTGTCAGTATTATCTGCTGCTGGTGTCTGTAATGTCTGTGCCTGGCGTCAGTAATGTCTGTGCCTGCTGTCAGTAATGATTGTGCATCGTGTCAGTAATATCTGCTCCTGGTGTCAGTAATGTCTGTGCCTGGTGTCAGTAATGACTGTGCCTCGTGTCAGTAATGTCTTTGCCTGGTGTCAGTAATGTCTGCGCTTGGTGTCAGTAATCTCTGCGCTTGGTGTCAGTAATGTCTGTGCCTGGTGTCAGTAATGGCTGTGCCTGGTGTCAGTAATGTCTGTGCCTGGTGTCAGTAATGTCAGTGCCTGGTGTCAGCAATGTCAGTGCCTGGTGTCAGCAATGTCAGTGCCTGGTGTCATTAATGTCTTTGCCTGGTGTCAGCAATGTCTGTGCCTAGTGTCAGCAATGACTTTGCCTCGTGTCAGCAATGTCTGTGCCTGGTGTCAGTATTGTCTGAGCCTGGTGTCTGTAATGACTCTGCCTGGTGTCAGTATTATCTGCTCCTGGTGTCTGTAATGTTTGTGCCTGGTGTCAGTAATGACTCTGCCTGGTGTCAGTATTATCTGCTCCTGGTGTCAGTAATGTCTGTGCCTGGTGTCAGTATTGTCTGAGCCTGGTGTCAGTAATGACTCTGCCTGGTGTCAGTATTATCTGCTCCTGGTGTCTGTAATGTTTGTGCCTGGTGTCAGTAATGATTGTGCCTCGTGTCAGTAATATCTGCTCCTAGTGTCAGTAATGTCTGTGCCTAGTGTCAGTAATGTCTGCGCTTGGTGTCAGTAATGTCTGTGCCTGGTGTCAGTAATGTCTGCGCTTGGTGTCAGTAATGTCTGTGCCTGGTGTCAGTAATGTCTGCGCTTGGTGTCAGTAATGTCTGTGCCTGGTGTCAGTAATGTCTGCGCTTGGTGTCAGTAATGTCTGTGCCTGGTGTCAGTAATGTCTGCGCTTGGTGTCAGTAATGTCTGTGCCTGGTGTCAGTAATGTCTGCGCTTGGTGTCAGTAATGTCTGTGCCTGGTGTCAGTAACGTCTTTGCCTGGTGACAGTAATGTCTGTGCCTGGTGTCACTAATGTTTGTGCCTGGTGTCAGTAATGTCTGTGCCTGGTGTCAGAAATGTCAGTGCCTGGTGTCAGTAATGTCTGTGCCTGGTGTCAGCAATGTCACTGCCTTGTGTCAGTAATGTCTGTGACTCGTGCCAGTAATGACAGTGCCTTTGTCAGTAATGTTTGTGCCTGGTGTCAGTAATGTCAGTGCCTGGTGTCAGCAATGTCAGTGCCTGGTGTCAGTAATGTCTTTGCCTGGTGTCAGCAATGTCTGTGCCTAGTGTCAGCAATGACTTTGCCTCGTGTCAGCAATGTCTGTGCCTGGTGTCAGTATTGTCTGAGCCTGGTGTCTGTAATGTTTGTGCCTGGTGTCAGTAATGATTGTGCCTCGTGTCAGTAATATCTGCTCCTGGTGTCAGTAATGTATGTGCCCAGTGTCAGTAATGTCAGTGCCTGGTGTCAGTAATGTCTCTGCCTGGTGTCAGTAATGTCTGCGCTTGGTGTCAGTAATGACTGTGCCTCGTGTCAGTAATGTCAGTGCCTGGTGTCAGTAATGTCTTTGCCTGGTGTCAGTAATGTCTGTGCCTCGTGTCAGTAATATCTGCTCCTGGTGTCAGTAATGTCTGCGCTTGGTGTCAGTAATGTCTGCGCTTGGTGTCAGTAATGACTGTGCCTCGTGTCAGTAATGTCAGTGCCTGGTGTCAGTAATGTCTGTGCCTGGTGTCAGTAATGTCTTTGCCTGGTGTCAGTAATGTCTGCGCTTGGTGTCAGTAATGTCTGCGCTTGGTGTCAGTAATGACTGTGCCTCGTGTCAGTAATGTCAGTGCCTGGTGTCAGTAATGTCTGTGCCTGGTGTCAGTAACGTCTTTGCCTGGTGTCAGTAATGTCTGTGCCTGGTGTCAGTAATGTCAGTGCCTGGTGTCAGTAATGTCTGTGCCTGGTGTCAGTAATGTCTTTGCCTGGTGTCAGTAATGTCTGCGCTTGGTGTCAGTAATGACTGTGCCTCGTGTCAGTAATGTCAGTGCCTGGTGTCACTAATGTTTGTGCCTGGTGTCAGTAATGTCTGTGCCTGGTGTCAGTAATGTCTCTGCCTGGTGTCAGTAATGTCTGTGCCTGGTGTCAGTAATGTCTGTGCCTGGTGTCAGTAATGTCAGTGCCTTTGTCAGTAATGTCTGTGCCTGGTGTCAGTAATGTCAGTGCCTGGTGTCAGCAATGTCAGTGCCTGGTGTCAGTAATGTCTGTGCCTGGTGTCAGCAATGTCTGTGCCTAGTGTCAGCAATGACTTTGCCTCGTGTCAGTAATGTCTGTGCCTGGTGTCAGTATTGTCTGAGCCTGGTGTCAGTAATGACTCTGCCTGATGTCAGTATTATCTGCTCCTGGTGACTGTAATGTTTGTGCCTGGTGTCAGTAATGATTGTGCCTCGTGTCAGTAATATCTGCTCCTGGTGTCAGTAATGTCTGTGCCCAGTGTCAGTAATGTCTGTGCCCAGTGTCATTAATGTCTGTGCCTAGTGTCAGTAATGTCTCTGCCTGGTGTCAGTAATGTCTGCGCTTGGTGTCAGTAATGTCTCTGCCTCGTGTCAGTAATGTCAGTGCCTGGTGTCAGTAATGTCTCTGCCTGGTGTCAGTAATGTCTATGCCTGTTGTCAGTAATGTCTGTGCCTGGTGTCAGTAATGTCTGTGCCTTGTGTCAGTAATGTCAGTGCCTGGTGTCAGTAATGTCTGTGCTTGGTGTCAGCAATGTCACTGCCTGGTGTCAGTAACGTCACTGCCTGGTGTCAGTAATGTCTGTGCCTGGTGTCAGTAATGTCTGTGCCTGGTGACAGCAATGTCTGGGCCTAGTGTCAGCAATGTCTGTGCCTGGTGTCAGTAATGTCTGTGCCTGGTGTCAGCAACGTCAGTTCCTGGTGTCAGCGACGTCTGTGCCTGGTGTCAGTAATGTCTGTGCCTAGTGTCACTAATGTCTGTGCCTGGTGTCAGCAATGTCACTGCCTGGTGTCAGTAATGTCACTGCCTGGTGTCAGTAATGTCTGTGCCTGGTGTCAGCGATGTCTGTGCCTGCTGTCAGTAATGTCTGTGTCTGGTGTCAGCAATGTCTGTGCCTGGTGTCAGTATTATCTGTGCCTGGTGTTAATATTGTCTGTGCCTGCTGTCAGTAATGTCTGTGTCTGTTGTCAGTAATGTCTGTGCCTGGTGTCAGCGATGTCTGTGCCTGGTGTCAGTAATGTCTTTGCCTGGTGTCAGTAATGTCTGTGCCTAGTGCCAGTAATGTCTGTGCCTGGTGACATTAATATCTGTGCCTGGTGTCAGTAATGTCTGTGCCTGGTGACATTAATATCTGTGCCTGGTGTCAGTAATGTCTGTGCCTGGTGTCAGTATTGTCTGTGCCTAGTGTCAGTAATGACTTTGCCTCGTGTCAGTAATGTCAGTGCCTGGTGTCAGTATTGTCTGTGCCTAGTGTCAGTAATGTCTTTGCCTGGTGTCAGTAATGTCTTTGCCCGTTGTCAGTATTATCTGCTGCTGGTGTCTGTAATGTCTGTGCCTGCTGTCAGTAATGATTGTGCATCGTGTCAGTAATATCTGCTCCTGGTGTCAGTAATGTCTGTGCCTGGTGTCAGTAATGACTGTGCCTCGTGTCAGTAATGTCTTTGCCTGGTGTCAGTAATGTCTGCGCTTGGTGTCAGTAATCTCTGCGCTTGGTGTCAGTAATGACTGTGCCTCGTGTCAGTAATGGCTGTGCCTGGTGTCAGTAATGTCTGTGCCTGGTGTCAGTAATGTCAGTGCCTGGTGTCAGCAATGTCAGTGCCTGGTGTCATTAATGTCTTTGCCTGGTGTCAGCAATGTCTGTGCCTAGTGTCAGCAATGACTTTGCCTCGTGTCAGCAATGTCTGTGCCTGGTGTCAGTATTGTCTGAGCCTCGTGTCAGTAATGACTCTGCCTGGTGTCAGTATTATCTGCTCCTGGTGTCTGTAATGTCTGTGCCTGGTGTCAGTAATGATTGTGCCTCGTGTCAGTAATATCTGCTCCTGGTGTCAGTAATGTCTGTGCCTGGTGTCAGTAATGTCTGCGCTTGGTGTCAGTAATGTCTGCGCTTGGTGTCAGTAATGACTGTGCCTCGTGTCAGTAATGTCTGTGCCTGGTGTCAGTAATGTCTGTGCCTGGTGTCAGTAATGTCTGCGCTTGGTGTCAGTAATGACTGTGCCTCGTGTCAGTAATGTCTGTGCCTGGTGTCAGTAATGTCTGCGCTTGGTGTCAGTAATGACTGTGCCTCGTGTCAGTAATGTCTGTGCCTGGTGTCAGTAATGACTGTGCCTCGTGTCAGTAATGTCTTTGCCTGGTGTCAGTAATGTCTGTGCCTGGTGTCAGTAATGTCTGCGCTTGGTGTCAGTAATGACTGTGCCTCGTGTCAGTAATGACTGTGCCTCGTGTCAGTAATGTCTGCGCTTGGTGTCAGTAATGACTGTGCCTCGTGTCAGTAATGTCTGTGCCTGGTGTCAGTAATGTCTGCGCTTGGTGTCAGTAATGACTGTGCCTGGTGTCAGTAATGACTGTGCCTGGTGTCAGTAATGTCTTTGCCTGGTGTCAGTAATGTCTGCGCTTGGTGTCAGTAATGTCTGTGCCTGGTGTCAGTAATGTCTCTGCCTGGTGTCAGTAATGTCTGTGCCTGGTGTCAGTAATGTCTGTGCCTGGTGTCAGTAATGTCTGTGCCTCGTGTCAGTAATGTCAGTGCCTGGTGTCAGCAATGTCTGTGCCTAGTGTCAGCAATGACTTTGCCTCGTGTCAGTAATGTCTGTGCCTGGTGTCAGTATTGTCTGAGCCTGGTGTCAGTAATGACTCTGCCTGATGTCAGTATTATCTGCTCCTGGTGACTGTAATGTTTGTGCCTGGTGTCAGTAATGATTGTGCCTCGTGTCAGTAATATCTGCTCCTGGTGTCAGTAATGTCTGTGCCCAGTGTCAGTAATGTCTGTGCCCAGTGTCATTAATGTCTGTGCCTAGTGTCAGTAATGTCTCTGCCTGGTGTCAGTAATGTCTGCGCTTGGTGTCAGTAATGTCTCTGCCTCGTGTCAGTAATGTCAGTGCCTGGTGTCAGTAATGTCTCTGCCTGGTGTCAGTAATGTCTATGCCTGTTGTCAGTAATGTCTGTGCCTGGTGTCAGTAATGTCTGTGCCTTGTGTCAGTAATGTCAGTGCCTGGTGACAGCAATGTCTGGGCCTAGTGTCAGCAATGTCTGTGCCTGGTGTCAGTAATGTCTGTGCCTGGTGTCAGCAACGTCTGTGCCTGGTGTCAGTAATGTCTGTGCCTGGTGTCAGTAATGTCAGTTCCTGGTGTCAGCGACGTCTGTGCCTGGTGTCAGTAATGTCTGTGCCTAGTGTCACTAATGTCTGTGCCTGGTGTCAGTAATGTCTCTGCCTGGTGTCAGTAATGTCTGTGCCTGGTGTCAGTATTGTCTGTGCCTAGTGTCAGTAATGACTTTGCCTCGTGTCAGTAATGTCTGTGCCTGGTGTCAGTAATGTCAGTTCCTGGTGTCAGCGACGTCTGTGCCTGGTGTCAGTAATGTCTGTGCCTAGTGTCACTAATGTCTGTGCCTAGTGTCAGTAATGACTTTGCCTCGTGTCAGTAATGTCTGTGCCTGGTGTCAGTATTATCTGCTGCTGGTGTCTGTAATGTCTGTGCCTGCTGTCAGTAATGATTGTGCATCGTGTCAGTAATATCTGCTCCTGGTGTCAGTAATGTCTGCGCTTGGTGTCAGTAATGTCTGCGCTTGGTGTCAGTAATGTCTGCGCTTGGTGTCAGTAATGACTGTGCCTCGTGTCAGTAATGTCAGTGCCTGGTGTCAGTAATGTCTGTGCCTGGTGTCAGTAATGTCTTTGCCTGGTGTCAGTAATGTCTTTGCCCGTTGTCAGTAATGTCTTTGCCCGTTGTCAGTATTATCTGCTGCTGGTGTCTGTAATGTCTGTGCCTGCTGTCAGTAATGACTGTGCCTCGTGTCAGTAATGTCTTTGCCTGGTGTCAGTAATGTCTGCACTTGGTGTCAGTAATCTCTGCGCTTGGTGTCAGTAATGACTGTGCCTCGTGTCAGTAATGTCTGTGCCTAGTGTCAGTAATGTCTGTGCCTGGTGTCAGTAATGGCTGTGCCTGGTGTCAGTAATGTCTGTGCCTGGTGTCAGTAATGTCAGTGCCTGGTGTCAGCAATGTCAGTGCCTGGTGTCAGCAATGTCAGTGCCTGGTGTCATTAATGTCTTTGCCTGGTGTCAGCAATGTCTGTGCCTAGTGTCAGCAATGACTTTGCCTCGTGTCAGCAATGTCTGTGCCTGGTGTCAGTATTGTCTGAGCCTGGTGTCAGTAATGTCTGTGCCTGGTGTCAGTATTATCTGCTCCTGGTGTCTGTAATGTTTGTGCCTGGTGTCAGTAATGATTGTGCCTCGTGTCAGTAATATCTGCTCCTGGTGTCAGTAATGTCTGTGCCCAGTGTCATTAATGTCTGCGCTTGGTGTCGGTAATGTTTGTGCCTGGTGTCAGTAATGTCTGTGCCTGGTGTCAGTAATGTCTCTGCCTGGTGTCAGTAATGTCTGTGCCTGGTGTCAGTAATGTCTGCGCTTGGTGTCAGTAATGTCTGTGCCTCGTGTCAGTAATGTCAGTGCCTGGTGTCACTAATGTTTGTGCCTGGTGTCAGTAATGTCTGTGCCTGGTGTCAGTAATGTCTGTGCCTGGTGTCAGTAATGTCTGTGCCTCGTGTCAGTAATGTCTGTGCCTCGTGTCAGTAATGTCTGTGCCTAGTGTCACTAATGTCTGTGCCTGGTGCCAGCAATGTCTGTGCCTGGTGTCAGTAATGTCACTGCCTGGTGTCAGTAATGTCTGTGCCTGGTGTCAGCAATGTCTGTGCCTGGTGTCAGTAATGTCTGTGCCTGGAGTCAGTAATGTCTGTGCCTGGTGACAGCAATGTCTGGGCCTAGTGTCAGCAATGTCTGTGCCTGGTGTCAGTAATGTCTTTGCCTGGTGTCTGTAATGTCTGTGCCTAATGTCAGTAATGTCTGTGACTCGTGCCAGTAATGTCAGTGCCTTTGTCAGTAATGTCTGTGCCTGGTGTCAGTAATGTCAGTGCCTGGTGTCAGCAATGTCAGTGCCTGGTGTCAGTAATGTCTGTGCCTGGTGTCAGCAATGTCTGTGCCTAGTGTCAGCAATGACTTTGCCTCGTGTCAGTAATGTCTGTGCCTGGTGTCAGTATTGTCTGAGCCTGGTGTCAGTAATGACTCTGCCTGATGTCAGTATTATCTGCTCCTGGCGACTGTAATGTTTGTGCCTGGTGTCAGTAATGATTGTGCCTCGTGTCAGTAATATCTGCTCCTGGTGTCAGTAATGTCTGTGCCCAGTGTCAGTAATGTCTGTGCCCAGTGTCATTAATGTCTGTGCCTCGTGTCAGTAATGTCTCTGCCTGGTGTCAGTAATGTCTGCGCTTGGTGTCAGTAATGTCTCTGCCTCGTGTCAGTAATGTCAGTGCCTGGTGTCAGTAATGTCTCTGCCTGGTGTCAGTAATGTCTATGCCTGTTGTCAGTAATGTCTGTGCCTGGTGTCAGTAATGTCTGTGCCTTGTGTCAGTAATGTCAGTGCCTGGTGTCAGTAATGTCTGTGCTTGGTGTCAGCAATGTCACTGCCTGGTGTCAGTAATGTCACTGCCTGGTGTCAGTAATGTCTGTGCCTGGTGTCAGTAATGTCTGTGCCTGGTGACAGCAATGTCTGGGCCTAGTGTCAGCAACGTCTGTGCCTGGTGTCAGTAATGTCTGTGCCTGGTGTCAGTAATGTCTGTGCCTGGTGTCAGCAACGTCTGTGCCTGGTGTCAGTAATGTCTGTGCCTGGTGTCAGTAATGTCTGTGCCTGGTGTCACTAATGTCTGTGCCTGGTGTCAGCAATGTCACTGCCTGGTGTCAATAATGTCACTGCCTGGTGTCAGTAATGTCTGTGCCTGCTGTCAGTAATGTCTGTGTCTGTTGTCAGCAATGTCTGTGCCTGGTGTCAGTATTATCTGTGCCTGGTGTCAATATTGTCTGTGCCTGGTGTCAGTAATGTCTGTGTCTGGTGTCAGTAATGTCTGTGTCTGGTGTCAGTAATGTCTTTGCCTGGTGTCAGTAATGTCTGCGCTTGGTGTCAGTAATGTCTGCGCTTGGTGTCAGTAATGACTGTGCCTCGTGTCAGTAATGTCTTTGCCTGGTGTCACTAATGTTTGTGCCTGGTGTCAGTAATGTCTCTGCCTGGTGTCAGTAATGTCTGTGCCTGGTGTCAGTAATGTCTGTGCCTGGTGTCAGTAATGTCTGTGCCTCGTGTCAGTAATGTCAGTGCCTGGTGTCAGTAATGTCTGCGCTTGGTGTCAGTAATGTCTGTGCCTCGTGTCAGTAATGTCAGTGCCTGGTGTCAGTAATGTCTGTGTCTGGTGTCAGTAATGTCTGTGTCTGGTGTCAGTAATGTCTTTGCCTGGTGTCAGTAATGTCTGCGCTTGGTGTCAGTAATGTCTGCGCTTGGTGTCAGTAATGACTGTGCCTCGTGTCAGTAATGTCTTTGCCTGGTGTCACTAATGTTTGTGCCTGGTGTCAGTAATGTCTCTGCCTGGTGTCAGTAATGTCTGTGCCTGGTGTCAGTAATGTCTGTGCCTGGTGTCAGTAATGTCTGTGCCTCGTGTCAGTAATGTCAGTGCCTGGTGTCAGTAATGTCTGTGCCTGGTGTCAGCGACGTCTCTGCCTGGTGTCAGTAATGTCTATGCCTAGTGTCACTAATGTCTGTGCCTGGTGTCAGCAATATCTGTGCCTGGTGTCAGTAATGTCACTGCCTGGTGTCAGTAATGTCTGTGCCTGGTGTCAGTATTGTCTGAGCCTGGTGTCAGTAATGACTCTGCCTGATGTCCGTATTATCTGCTCCTGGTGTCTGTAATGTTTATGCCTGGTGTCAGTAATGATTGTGCCTCGTGTCAGTAATATCTGCTCCTGGTGTCAGTAATGTCTGTGCCCAGTGTCAGTAATGCCTGTGCCCAGTGTCATTAATGTCTGTGCCTCGTGTCAGTAATGTCTCTGCCTGGTGTCAGTAATGTCTGTGCCTGGTGTCAATAATGTCTGTGCCTTTTGTCAGTAATGTCTGTGCCTGGTGTCAGTAATGTCTGTGCCTCGTCTCAGTAATGTCAGTGCCTGGTGTCAGTAATGTCTGTGCCTGGTGTCAGCGACGTCTGTGCCTGGTGTCAGTAATGTTTGTGCCTGGTGTCAGTAATGTCACTGCCTGGTGTCAGTAATGTCTGTGCCTGGTGTCAGTAATGTCGGTGCCTGGTGTCAGTAATGTCTGTGCCTGGTGTCAGCGACGTATGTGCCTGGTGTCAGTAATGTTTGTGCCTGGTGTCAGTAATGTCTGTGCCTGGTGTCAGCAATGTCACTGCCTGGTGTCAGTAATGTCACTGCCTGGTGTCAGTAATGTCTGTGCCTGGTGTCAGTAATGTCGGTGCCTGGTGTCAGTAATGTTTGTGCCTGGTGTCAGTAATGTCTGTGCCTGGTGACAGCAATGTCTGTGCCTGGTGTCAGCAATGTCACTGCCTGGTGTCAGTAATGTCACTGCCTGGTGTCAGTAATGTCTGTGCCTGGTGTCAGTAATGTCGGTGCCTGGTGTCAGTCATGTCTGTGCCTGGTGACAGCAATGTCTGGGCCTAGTGTCAGCAATGTCTGTGCCTGGTGTCAGTAATGTCTGTGCCTGGTGTCAGTAATGTCTTTGCCTGGTGTCTGTAATGTCTGTGCCTGGTGTCAGTAATGTCAGTGCCTGGTGTCAGCAATGTCAGTGCCTGGTGTCAGTAATGTCTGTGCCTGGTGTCAGCAATGTCTGTGCCTAGTGTCAGCAATGACTTTGCCTCGTGTCAGTAATGTCTGTGCCTGGTGTCAGTATTGTCTGAGCCTGGTGTCAGTAATGACTCTGCCTGATGGCAGTATTATCTGCTCCTGGTGTCTGTAATGTTTGTGCCTGGTGTCAGTAATGATTGTGCCTCGTGTCAGTAATATCTGCTCCTGGTGTCAGTAATGTCTGTGCCCAGTGTCAGTAATGTCTGTGCCCAGTGTCATTAATGTCTGTGCCTCGTGTCAGTAATGTCTCTGCCTGGTGTCAGTAATGTCTGCGCTTGGTGTCAGTAATGACTGTGCCTCGTGTCAGTAATGTCAGTGCCTGGTGTCAGTAATGTCTCTGCCTGGTGTCAATAATGTCTGTGCCTGTTGTCAGTAATGTCTGTGCCTGGTGTCAGTAATGTCTGTGCCTCGTGTCAGTAATGTCAGTGCCTGGTGTCAGTAATGTCTGTGCCTGGTGTCAGCGACGTCTGTGCCTGGTGTCAGTAATGTTTGTGCCTGGTGTCAGTAATGTCTCTGCCTGGTGTCAGCAATGTCACTGCCTGGTGTCAGTAATGTCTGTGCCTGGTGTCAGCAACGTCTGTGCCTGGTGTCAGTAATGTCTGTGCCTGGTGTCAGTAATGTCTGTGCCTGGTGACAGCAATGTCTGGGCCTAGTGTCAGCAATGTCTGTGCCTGGTGTCAGTAATGTCTGTGCCTGGTGTCAGTAATGTCTGTGCCTTGTGTCAGTAATGTCAGTGCCTGGTGTCAGTAATGTCTGTGCTTGGTGTCAGCAATGTCACTGCCTGGTGTCAGTAACGTCACTGCCTGGTGTCAGTAATGTCTGTGCCTGGTGTCAGTAATGTCTGTGCCTGGTGACAGCAATGTCTGGGCCTAGTGTCAGCAATGTCTGTGCCTGGTGTCAGTAATGTCTGTGCCTGGTGTCAGCAACGTCTGTGCCTGGTGTCAGTAATGTCTGTGCCTGGTGTCAGTAATGTCAGTTCCTGGTGTCAGCGACGTCTGTGCCTGGTGTCAGTAATGTCTGTGCCTAGTGTCACTAATGTCTGTGCCTGGTGTCAGCAATGTCACTGCCTGGTGTCAGTAATGTCACTGCCTGCTGTCAGTAATGTCTGTGCCTGGTGTCAGCGATGTCTGTGCCTGGTGTCAGTAATGTCTGTGCTTGGTGTCAGTAATGTCAGTGCCTGGTGTCAGTAATGTCTGTGCCTGCTGTCAGTAATGTCTGTGTCTGGTGTCAGCAATGTCTGTGCCTGGTGTGAGCAATGTCTGTTTCTGTTGTCAGTAATGTCTGTGCCTGGTGTCAGCGATGTCTGTGCCTGGTGTCAGTAATGTCTTTGCCTGGTGTCAGTAATGTCTGTGCCTAGTGTCAGTAATGTATGTGCCTGGTGTCAGTAATGTCTTTGCCCGTTGTCAGTATTATCTGCTGCTGGTGTCTGTAATGTCTGTGCCTGGTGTCAGTAATGTCTGTGCCTGGTGTCAGTAATGTCTGTGCCTAGTGTCAGTAATGTATGTGCCTGGTGTCAGTAATGTCTTTGCCCGTTGTCAGTATTATCTGCTGCTGGTGTCTGTAATGTCTGTGCCTGCTGTCAGTAATGATTGTGCATCGTGTCAGTAATATCTGCTCCTGGTGTCAGTAATGTCTGTGCCCAGTGTCATTAATGTCTGTGCCTGGTGTCAGTAATGTCTGTGCCTCGTGTCAGTAATGTCTGTGCCGGGTGTCAGTAATGTCTGTGCCGGGTGCGAGCAATGTCTGTGCCTGGAGTCTGCATCGTCTGTGCCTTTTGTCAGTAATGTCTGTGTCTGTTGTCAGTAATGTCAGTCCCTGTTGTCAGCAATGTCTGTGCCTGGTGTCAGTAATGTCTGTGCCTGGTGTCATTAATGTGCATTGGCGCCACCTCATGCTCCTGCGAGGAGGTTGAGCAATTCCTCAACTTAACCAACACATTGCACCCTGACCTTAAATTTACCTAGACCACCTCTGACACCTCCCTCCCCTTCCTGGACCTCTCCAGCTCCATCAGTGACGACCGACTTGATACTGACATTTTCTACAAACCCACCGACTCCCACAGCTACCTGGATTACACCTCTTCCCACCCTACCTCCCGCAAAAATGCCATCCCGTATTCCCAATTCCTCCGCCTTCGCCGTATCTGCTCCCAGGAGGAGCGGTTCCACCACAGAACACACCAGATGGCCTCCTTCTTTAGAGACCGCAATTTCCCTTCCCACGTGGTTAAAGATGCCCTCCAACGCATCTCGTCCACATCCCGCACCTCCGCCCTCAGACCCCACCCCTCCAACCGTAACAAGGACAGAACGCCCCTGGTGCTCACCTTCCACCCTACCAACCTTCACATAAACCAAATCATCCGCCGACATTTCCGCCACCTCCAAAAAGACCCCACCACCAGGGATATATTTCCCTCCCCACCCCTTTCCACCTTCTGCAAAGACTGTTTCCTCCGTGACTACCTGGTCAGGTCCACGCCCCCCTACAACCCACCCTCCCATCCTTGCACCTTCCCCTACCACCGCAGGAACTGTAAAACCTGTGCCCACACCTCCTCCCTCATCTCCATCCAAGGCCCTAAAGGAGCCTTCCACATCCATCAAAGTTTTACCTGCACATCCACTAATATCATTTATTGTATCCGTTGCTCCCGATGCGGTCTCCTCTACAATGGGGAGACTGGGCGCCTCCTAGCAGAGCGCTTTAGTGAACATCTCCGAGACACCCGCACCAATCAACCAAACCGCCCCGTGGACCAACATTTCAACTCCCCCTCCCACTCTGCCGAGGACATGGAGGTCCTGGGCCTCCTCCACCGCCGCTCCCTCACCACCAGACGCCTGGAGGAAGAATGCCTCATCTTCCGCCTCGGAACACTTCAACCCCAGGACCTCAATGTGGACTTCAACAGATTCCTCATTTCCCCTTCCCCCACCTCATCCTAGTTTCTAACCTCGAGCTCAACACTGTCCCCTTGTCTTGTCCGGACTTGTCCGACCTGCCCAGCTCCTTTTCCACCTATCCACTCCACCCTCTCCTCCCTGACCTGTCACCTTCATCTCCTCCCCCACTGACCTATTGTACTCTACGCTCCTCTCTCCCCACCCCCACCCTCCCCTAGCTTATCTCTCCACGTTTCAGGCTCTCTGCCTTTATTCCTGACGAAGGGCTTTTGACCGAAACGTTGATTTTGCTGCTCGTTGGATGCTGCCTGAATTGCTGTGCTCTTCCAGCACCACTGATCCAGAATCATTAATGTCTGTGCCCAATGTCAATAATGTCTGTGCCTGGTGTCAGTAATGTCTGTGCCTGGTGTCAGAAATGTCAGTGCCTGGTGTCAGTAATGTCTGTGCCTGGTGTCAGAAATGTCTATGCCTGGTGTCAGTAATGTCTGTGCCTGGTGTCAGCAATGTCAGTGCCTGGTGTCAGTAATGTCTGTGCCTGGTGTCAGCAATGTCTGTGCCTGGTGTCAGTAATGTCTGTGCCTGGTGTCAGTAATGTCTGTGCCTGGTGTCAGTATTGTCTGTGCCTGGTGTCACTAATGTCTGTGCCTGGTGTCACTAATGTCTGTGCCTGGTGTCAGTAATGTCTGTGCCTAGTGTCAGTAATGTCTGTGCCTGGTGTCAGCAATGTCTGTGCCTGGTGTCACTAATGTCTGTGCCTAGTGTCAGCAATGTCTGTGCCTGGTGTCACTAATGTTTGTGCCTGGTGTCAGTAATGTCTGTGCCTGGTGACAGTATTGTCTGTGCCTGGTGTCAGTAATGTCTGTGCCTGGTGTCACTAATGTCTGTGCCTGGTGTCAGTAATGTCTGTGCCTGGTGTCAGAAATGTCAGCGCCTGGTGTCAGTAATGTCTGTGCCTGGTGTCAGTAATGTCTGTGCCTGGTGTCAGCAATGTCTGTGCCTGGTGTCAGCAATGTCTGTGCCTGGTGTCACTAATGTTTGTGCCTGGTGTCAGTAATGTCTGTGCCTGGTGTCAGTAATGTCTGTGCCCGGTGTCAGAAATGTCTGTGCCCGGTGTCAGTAATGTCTGTGCCTGGTGTCAGCAACGTCTTTGCCTGGTGTCAGTAATGTCTGTGGATTAGTGGTGCTGGAAGAGCACAGCAGTTCAGGCAGCATCCAAGGGCAGGCAAAATCGACGTTTCGGGCTGCCTGAACTGCTGTGCTGCCTGAACTGCTGTGCTCTTCCAGCACCACTAATCCAGAATCTGGTTTCCAGCATCTGCAGTCATTGTTTTTACCTCAATAATGACTGTGCCTAGTGTCAGTAATATCTGTGCCTGGTGTCAGTAATGTTTCTTCCCACCCTACCTCTTGCAAAAATGCCATCCCGTATTCCCAATTCCTCCGCCTCCGCCGGATATGCTCCCAGGAGGACCAGTTCCACCACTGGACACAACAGATGGCCTCCTTCTTTAGAGACCGCAATTTCCCTTCGCACGTGGTTAAAGATGCCCTCCAACACATCTCATCTACATCCCACACCTCTGCCCTCAGACCCCACCCCTCCAACCATAACAAGGACTGAACGCCCCTGGTGCTCACCTTCCACCCTACCAACCTTCGCATAAACCAAATCATCCGCCGACATTTCCGCCACCTCCAAACAGACCCCACCACCAGGGATATATTTCCCTCCCCACCCCTTTCTGCCTTCCGCAAAGACCGTTCCCTCCGTGACTACCTGGTCAGGTCCACGCTCCCCTACAGCCCACCCTCCCATCCTGGCACTTTCCTCTGCCTCCGCAGGAATTATAAAACCTGCGCCCACACCTCCTCTCTCACCTCTATCCAAGGCCCTAAAGGAGCCTTCCATATCCATCAAAGTTTTACTTGCACATCCACTAATATCATTTATTGTATCCGTTGCTCCCGATGCAGTCTCCTCTACATTGGGGAGACTGGACGCCTCCTAGCAGAGCGCTTTAGGGAACATCTCCGGGACACCCGCACCAATCAACCACACCGCCCTGTGGCCCAACATTTCAACTCCCCCTCCCACTCTGCCGAGGACATGGAGGTCCTGGGCTCCTTCACCACCGCTCCTTCACCACCAGACGCCTGGAGGAAGAACGCCTCATCTTCCGCCTCGGAACACTTCAACCCCAGGGCATCAATGTGGACTTCAACAGTTTCCTCATTTCCCCTTCCCCCACCTCATCCTAGTTTCAAACTTCCAGCTCAGCACTGTCCCCATGACTTGTCCGGACTTGTCTGACCTGCCTATCTCCTTTTCCACCTATCCACTCCACCCTCTCCTCCCTGACCTATCACCTTCATCCCCTCCCCCACTCACCCATTGTACTCTATGCTATTTTCTCCCCACCCCCACCCTCCTCTAGCTTATCTCGCCATGCTCCAGGCTCTCTGCCTTTATTCCTGATGAAGGGCTTTTGCCTGAAACGTCGATTTCGAAGCTCCTTGGATGCTGCCTGAACTGCTGTGCTCTTCCAGCACCACTAATCCAGAATCTGGTTTCCAGCATCTGCAGTCATTGTTTTTATTTCAGTAATGTCTGTGCCTGGTGTCAGTAATGTCTGTGCCTGGTGTCAGTAATGTCTGTGCCTGGTGTCAGCAATGTCTGTGCCTGGTGTCAGTAATGTCTGTGCCTGGTGTCAGCAATGTCCGTGCCTGGTGTCAGTTTTGTCTGTGCCTGGTGTCAGCAACGTCTGTTCCTGGTGTCAGTAATGTCTGTGCCTAGTGTCAGTACATAAATGGATTTTGGTCACCTCTCCAGCAATTTGACAATTTGTCTGGATCTTAATTAACTTCTCCCTCCAGCCACAAGAGGAAGTTTTTATTTTCATTTTCTGCTGATTGTCACTTTTATCCTTCGTGTAAATGGTCATTGCTGACTATTGTGTTTCCAGAACCTTCTTCTTACTGATATACTTTGGAAACATCGATCAAATCCCCAAGCTGACGTATAGGTCAAAAAACAGCAGAGACATCGGTTGTGTGAAGATAATAATAAAGTTTGATCCACATTTTAACATATCAAATTGATATAGAGTCACCAAGATGTAGAGCACAGTAAAAGACCAACCTGTTCATGCCAACAGAGATCCTAAACTTATCTCGTCCCATTTGCGAGCACTTGACCCATATCCCTATAAACCCTTCCTATTCATATATCCATCCAGGTGCCTTTTAAATTCAGTAATTGTACCAGCCTCCACCATTTCCTCTGGCAGCTCATTCCAGACACACATCACCCTCTGTGTGAGAAAATTGCCTCTTAGGTCCCTTTTAAATCTTGCCCCTCTCACCCAAAACCAATGCCCTCTAGTTCTGGACTCCCCCGTCCCAGGGAAAAGACCTTGTCTATTTATCCTATCCATGCCCCTCATGATATTATAAACCTCTATATGGTCACCCTTCAGCCTCTGACACTCCAGGGAAAACAGCTCCAGCTTATTCTGCCTCTCCCTATAGCACAAACCTTGCAATTCTGGCAAGATCTTTGTAAATCTTTTCTGAATCCTTTCAAGTTTCAAAACATCCTTCCGATAGGAAGGAGACCAGAATTTCACACAATAAAGTGGCCTAACCAATGTCCTGTACAGCTACAAATTGACCTCGCAACTGCTATATTCAATGCTCTGACCAATGAAGGAAAGCCTTCTTCAATTTCCTACTTCCTTTCAAGGAGCTGTGAACCTGCACTCCAAAGTCTCTTTGTTCAGAAACACTTCTTAAGACCATGCCATTAAGTGTATAAAGTCCTGCTAAGATGTGCTTTTCCAAAATGCAGCACCTTGCATTTATCTGAATTAAACTCCATCTTCTTCTAATCAAAATCCCGTTGTGCTCTGATGTCACCTTCTTTGCTATCCACTGTACCTCCAATGTTGGTGTCATCTGCAAACTTAGACCTCCCATGTTCACATCCAAATCATTTATACAAGTGGCAAAAAGCAGAGGATCTAACAGCGATCCTTGTGGCACACTACTGGTCACAAGCCTCCAATCTTAAAAACAACATTCTACTACCATCCTCTGTCTTCTTTGAGCCAGTTCTGTATCCAAATGGCCAGTTCTCCCTGTATTCCATGAGATCCAACCTTGCCCACCAGTCTCCCATGAGGAACCTTGTCAAATGCCTTACTGAAGTCCATATAGATCATGTCTACCACTCTGCCCTCAACAATCCTCTTTGTTACTTTTTCAAAAAACTCAATCAAGTTTATGAGACATGATTTCCCATGCACAGAGCCATGCTGACTATCCCTAAGCAGTCATTGCCTTTCTAAATACATGTAAATCTTGACCCTCAGGATTCTTTTCAATAACTTGCCCACCATCAATGTCAGGCTCACTGGCCTATAGTTCCCTGGCTTTTCCTTACCATCTTTCTTAAATATTGGCACCATGTTTGCCAACCTCCAGTCTTCCGGCACCTCACCTGTGACTATCAATGATATAAATATCTCAGCAAGAGGCACAGCAATCACTTCTTTAGCTTCCCACAGAGTTCTCGGGTACACCTGATCAGGTCCTGAGGATTTATCCACCTTTACCCATTTTAAGACATCCAGCACGTCATCCTCTGTAATATTGACATTTTTCAAGATGTCACCATCTATTTCCCTCCATTCTATATCTTCCATATCCTTCTCCACAGTAAACACTGATACAAAATACTCATTTAGTATCTCCCGCATCTTCTGCAGCTCCACACATAGGCAGTCTTGCTGATCTTTGGGTGGCCCTATTCTCTTCAAGGAGAAAGTGAGGTCTGCAGATGCTGGAGATCAGAGCTGAAAATGTGTTGCTGGAAAAGCGCAGCAGGTCAGTCAGCATCCAAGGAACAGGAGAATCGACGTTTCGGGCATAAGCCCTTCTTCAGGAATGAGGAAAGTGTGTCCAGCAGGCTAAGATAAAAAGTAGGGAGGAGGGACTTGGGGGAGGGGCATTGGAAATGCGATAGGTGGAAGGAGGTTAAGGTGAGGATGATAGGCCAGAATGTGGTGGGGGCGGAGAGGTCAGGAAGAAGATTGCAGGTTAGGAAGGTGGTGCTGAGTTCAAGGGATTTGACTGAGACAAGGTGGGGGGAGGGGAAATGAGGAAACTGGAGAAATCTGAGTTCATCCCTTGTGGTTGGAGGGTTCCAGGGTGGAAGATGAGGTGCTCTTCCTCCAACCGTCGTGTTGCTATGGTCTGGCGATGGAGGAGTCCAAGGGCCTGCATGTCCCTGGTGGAGTGGGAGGGGGAGTTGAAGTGTTGAGCCACGGGGTGGTTGGGTTGGTTGGTCCGGGTGTCCCAGAGGTGTTCTCTGAAACGTTCCGCAAGTAGGCGGTCTGTCTCCCCAATATAGAGGAGGCCACATCGGGTGCAGCGGATGCAATAGATGATGTGTGTGGAGGTGCAGGTGAATTTGTGGCGGATATGGAAGTATCCCTTGGGGCCTTGGAAGAAAGTAAGGGGGGAGGTGTGGGCGCAAGTTTTGCATTTCTTGCGGTTGCAGGGGAAGGTGCCGGGAGTGGAGGTTGTGTAAGGGGGGAGGGAGTCACGGAGGGAGTGGTCTTTCGTCAGGTCCACACACTTTCCTCATTCCTGAAGAAGGGCTTATGCCTGAAACGTCGATTCTCCTGTTCCTTGGATTCTGCCTGACCTGCTGCGCTTTTCCAGCAACACATTTTCATCAGTGGCCCTATTCTCTCCCTAGTTACCCTTTTTTGTTTAATATGTTTATTAAAACCCATTGAATTCTCCTTAACTCTATTTGCCAAAGCTACCTCATGTCCCTTTTTTGCCCTCCTGATTTCTCTCTTAAGTATATTCATACTGCTTTTATACTCATCTAAGGATTCACTCGATCTATCCTGTCTATACCTGACATGTGCTTCCTTCTTTTTCTTACCCAAACCTCAATTTCTCTCGTCATCCAGCATTCCCTATACCTACCAGCCTTTCCTTTCGCCTGAACAGGGATATAATGACACAGAGGAGAAAGTGAGGTCTGCAGATGCTGGAGATCAAAGTTGAAACTTTATTGCTGGAACAGCACAGCAGGTCAGGCAGCATCCAGGGAACAGGAGATTCGACGTTTCGGGCACAGGCCCTTCTTCAGGAATGAGCAGAGAGTGTTCAGCAGGAGAAGATAAAAGGTAGGGAGGAGGGACTTGGAGGAGGGGAGTTGGAAATGTGATAGGTGGAAAGAGGTCAAGGTGAGGGTGATAGGTCGGAGTAGGGTGGAGGCGGAGAGGTCAAGAAGAAGACTGCAGGTCAGGAAGGCGGTGCCGGGCTGGAAGGATCCGGCTGAGACAAGGTGGGGGGAGGGGGGATGAAGAAACTGGTGAAGTCCAAGTTCATCCCCTGCGGTTGGAGGGTTCCCAGTCGGAAGATAAGACGCTCCTCCTCCGACCGTCGGGTTGTTGTGGTTTGGCGGTGGATGAGTCCAATGACCTGCATATCCTCGGTGGAGTGGGAGGGGGAGTTGAAATGCTGTGCCACAGGTTGGTTGGGTTGGTTCGTCCGGGTGGCCCAGAGGTGCTCCCTGAATCGCTCCGCAAGTAGGCGGCCTGTCTCCCCAATATAGAGGAGGCCACACCGGCTGCAGCGGATGCAGTAGATGATGTGGGTGGAGGTGCAGGTGAATCTGTGGCGGATATGGAAGTTTCCCTTGGGGCCTTGGAGAGAAGTGAGGGGGGAGGTGTGGGCGCAAGTGTTGCACCTCCTGCGGTTGCAAGGGAAGGTGCCGGGAGTGGTGGTTGGGTCGGTGGGGGGTGTGGATCTGACAAGGGAGTCGCGGAGGGAGTGGTCTCTACGGAAAGCTGATAGGGGAGGGGAGGGAAATATATCCTTGGTGCTGGGGTCTGTTTGGAGGTGGCGGAAGTGACGGCGGATGATGCGCTGTACATGGAGATTGGTGGGGTGGTAGGTGAGGACCAGTGGGGTTCTGTCCTGGTGGCGGTTGGAGGGGCGGGGCTCAAGGGCGGAGGAGCGGGAAGTGGAGGAGATGCGGTGGAGGGCACCGTCGACCACGTCGGGGGGGGAAATTGCGGTCCTTGAAGAGGGAGGCCATCTGTGTTGTACGTATTTTGAACTGGTCCTCCTGGGAGCAGATGCGGCGGAGACGAAGGAATTGGGAGAATGGGATGGCGTTTTTACAGGGGGCAGGATGGGAGGAGGTGTAGTCCAGGTAGCTGTGGGAGTCGGTAGGTTTGTAGTAGATGTCCGTGTTGATTCGGTCGCCTGAGATAGAAACAGAAAGGTCTAGGAAGGGGAGGGATTCAGGCGACCGAATCAACACGGACATCTACTACAAACCTACCGACTCCCACAGCTACCTGGACTACACCTCCTCCCATCCTGCCCCCTGTAAAAACGCCATCCCATTCTCCCAATTCCTTCGTCTCCGCCGCATCTGCTCCCAGGAGGACCAGTTCAAAATACGTACAACACAGATGGCCTCCTTCTTCAAGGACCGCAATTTCCCCCCCGACGTGGTCGACGGTGCCCTCCACCGCATCTCCTCCACTTCCCGCTCCTCCGCCCTTGAGCCCCGCCCCTCCAACCGCCACCAGGACAGAACCCCACTGGTCCTCACCTACCACCCCACCAATCTCCATGTACAGCGCATCATCCGCCGTCACTTCCGCCACCTCCAAACAGACCCCAGCACCAAGGATATATTTCCCTCCCCTCCCCTATCAGCTTTCCGTAGAGACCACTCCCTCCGTGACTCCCTTGTCAGATCCACACCCCCCACCGACCCAACCACCACTCCCGGCACCTTCCCTTGCAACCGCAGGAGGTGCAACACTTGCGCCCACACCTCCCCCCTCACTTCTCTCCAAGGCCCCAAGGGAAACTTCCATATCCGCCACAGATTCACCTGCACCTCCACTCACATCATCTACTGCATCCGCTGCAGCCGGTGTGGCCTCCTCTATATTGGGGAGACAGGCCGCCTACTTGCGGAGCGATTCAGGGAGCACCTCTGGGCCACCCGGACGAACCAACCCAACCAACCTGTGGCACAGCATTTCAACTCCCCCTCCCACTCCACCGAGGATATGCAGGTCATTGGACTCATCCACCGCCAAACCACAACAACCCGACGGTCGGAGGAGGAGCGTCTTATCTTCCGACTGGGAACCCTCCAACCGCAGGGGATGAACTTGGACTTCACCAGTTTCTTCATCCCCCCTCCCCCCACCTTGTCTCAGCCGGATCCTTCCAGCCCGGCACCGCCTTCCTGACCTGCAGTCTTCTTCTTGACCTCTCCGCCTCCACCCTACTCCGACCTATCACCCTCACCTTGACCTCTTTCCACCTATCACATTTCCAACTCCCCTCCTCCAAGTCCCTCCTCCCTACCTTTTATCTTCTCCTGCTGAACACTCTCTGCTCATTCCTGAAGAAGGGCCTGTGCCCGAAACGTCGAATCTCCTGTTCCCTGGATGCTGCCTGACCTGCTGTGCTGTTCCAGCAATAAAGTTTCAACTATAATGACACAGACACTCCTATACACAGACACACCCACAGACATTCACACACATTCCTACAGACACACACACACTTCCACACTCACACATGCACCCTCTCACAGACTTAGACCCCTTTAGTCTGACACACATACATATACACACTCACAAACCCACATGCACACATACACGTATACGTTTGTGGGGTGAATTTGTACTTGCAGAGTTATATTGTACTTTTCCCATCCCACCTACACTATTCCATGTATGTCCATACGCCTGTCCAATGACGATTTAAATGCACTTAAAGTTGGCGAATCTACTACCGTTGCAGGCAAAGCATTCCATACCCTTCCTACTCTCTGAGTCGACTGCATGTAGAGACGTGCTCCACAACTGCAGAAATGATCATCCATGTGCAGGATGAACACATGGCTTGAGAGATGGTGTAGGAGGGAGGGGTTCAGATTTGTGGGACATTGGGACCGGTTCTGGGGAAGGTGGGACTATTACAAAAGGGACGGTCTACATCTGAACCAGACCAGAACCAATGCCCTTGGGGGAGTTTTTGCTACTGTTGGGGAGGTTTTAAACTAATGTGGTGGGTGCTGGGAACCAGAAGAGAAAGCAAGTCGGCAGCGAGGTGGAGACTGTAAGAATCATGAAGATAACATTAATAAGGGGAAGAGTAGGCAGAGAGCAGGTGAGTGCAAAAGAACTGGTGACCTGAAATGCATCTACTTTAATGCAAGGAGTATAGAGTGTAAGGCAGATGAACTTAGGGCTTAGATTGGTGCCTGGGAGTATGACATTATTGTCATCACAGAGACTTGGTTGAAGGAAGGGCATGATGATTGGCAACTAAATGTTCCAGGATATAGGCGCTTCAGACAGGACAGAGAGGGAAGTAAAAGAGGAGGTGGAGTTGCATTGCTGGTCGGGAGCTGTGCTAAAGGAGGACACTATGGCGGTCTTGGGTAGTGAGGCATTATGGGTGGAGCTGAGAAATAAGAAGGGTGCAGTTACATTGTTGGGGCTGTATTACTGACCTCCCAACAGTGAGCATGAGGTAGAAGAACAAATAGGTAAACAGATTATGTACAGATGTAGAGGCAATAGGGTAGTGGTGATGGGAGGTTTTAATTTTCCCAACATTGATTGGGATACACTTAGCGTCAGAGGTCTGGTTGGATTAGAATTTGTACAAAGTGTCTAGGAGAGTTTTCTAGAGCAGTATCTCAATAGTCCGACAAGGGAAGGGGCCATATTGGACCTGCTATTGGGGAATGAGCCAGGACAGGTGGTAGAAGTTGCGGTGGGGGATTTTTTGGGGACAGTGACCACAATTCTGTAAATTTTAGAATATTCGTAGATAAAGAAGAGAGTGGTCCTAAGGGAAGAGTGTTAACCTGGGCCAAGGCCAATTATATCAAAATTAGGGAGGAGCTCAGAAATGTAGATTGGACACTGCTATTTGAAGGGAAGTCCACATTTGATATGTGGGAGGCTTTCAAAGATTGGTCAAAGATAGTGCAGGATAGGCATGTCCCGTTGAAGGCAAAGGATAGGAAGGGCAAGATTCGTGAACTGTGGATGACAGGAGAAATTGTACGACTAGCCAAGAGGAAAAGGGAAGTGTACATAAGGTCTAGGCAGCTAAGAATAGAACGGGCCCTGGAGGAATATTGGAAGAGCAGGACAAGTCTTAAATGAGGAATCAAGCGGGCTAAAAGGGGTCATGAAATAGCTTTAGCGAGCAGACTGAAGGAGAATCCCAAAGCATTTTATTCTTATATAAGAAGCAAGTGGGTAGCTAGAGAAAGGATTGGTCTACTAAAGGATAATGAAGGAAGGCTGTGTACCGAACCTGAGAGAATGGGTGAGATTCTGAATTATTACTTTGCATCAGTGTTCACTGAGGAGAGGAACATGAATCTTGAGATTAGAGATAGAAGTTTCATTAGTCTGGATCACGTTGGCATAAGTAGGGAAGATGTGTTGGGTAGGCTATCAGTTATTAAGGTGGACAATTCCCCAGGAGCGGATGGGATCTATCCCAGGTTGCTGAGGGAGGTGAGAGAGGAAGTGGCTGGGGCCCTGACAGATATCTTTGTGGCATCCTTAAATACAGGTGAGGTGCCGGAGGACTGGAGGGTTGCTCATGTTGTCCCCCTGTACAAGAAGGGTAGTAGGGATATTCCGGGTAACTACAGACCAGTGAACCTGACATTGCTAATGGGGAAGTTGCTGGAGAGGGTACTGAGGGATAGGATCTATTTACATTTAGAAAAGAATGGGCTTATCAGTGACAGGCAACATGGTTTTGTGTGGGGGCGATCGTGCCTTTCCAATTTAATAGAGTTATTTGAGGAAGTGACCAAGTTGTTAGATGAAGGAAGGGCTGTTGATGTCATATACATGGACTTTAGTAAAGCATTTGATAAGGTTCCCCATTGTAGACTAATGGAGAAAGTGCAGTCACATGGTGTGCAGGGTGTTCTAGCTAGGTGGATAAAGAACTGGTTGAGCAACAGGAGACAGAGAGTAGTAGTTGAAGGGAGTTTCTCAAAATGGAGAAAGGTGACCAGTGGTGTTCCACAGGGGTCAGTGTTGGGGCCATTGTTGTTTTTAATATACATAAATGATCTGGAAGAGGGCACTGTTGGTCTGATCAGTAAGTTTGCAGATGACACGAAGATTGGTGGAGTAGCAGAAAGCATAAGGGACTGTCAGACAATACAGGAGAATATAGATAGACTGGAGAGTTGGGCGGGAAAGTGGCAGATGGCTTTCAATCCAGACAAATATGAGGTGATGCATGTAGGCAAGACTAATCCTAGAACGAATTATACAATAATTGGAAGAGCCTTAGGAAAAGTTAATGGGCAGAGAGATCTGGGAGTGCAGGTCCATTGTACTCTGAAGGTTGCTGCACAGGTGGATAGAGTGGTCATGAAGGCATATAGTATGCTTGCCTTCATCGGACGGAGTATTGAGTATAAGAGCTGGCAAGTCATTTTAAAATTGTACAAGACATTGGTTCAGCCGCATTTAGAATACTGTGTACAGTTCTGGTCGCCACATTACCAAAAGGAAGTGGACGCTTTGGAGAGGGTGCAGAGAAGGTTTACGAGGATGTTGCCTGGTATGGAAGGTGCTAGCGATGAAGAGGGGTTGAGTAGGTTAGGTTTATTTTTATTAGAAAAAAGGAGATTATGGGGGGACCTGATTGAGATTTACAAAATCATGAAGGGTATAGACAGGGTTGAAAGAGACAAGCTTTTTCCCAGGGTGAAGGATTCAATAACGAGAGGTCACACTTTCAAGGTGAGAGGTGGAAAGTTTAAGGGGGATATACTTGGCAAGTACTTCACACAGAGGGTGGTGGGTGTTTGGAACGTGTTGCCAGCAGAGGTGGTAGTGGCAGGCACGGTCGATTCATTTAAGATGAGTCTGGACAGATGCATGAGTAGGTGGGGAGCAGAGGGATATAGATGCTTAGGAATTGACCGACAGGTTTAGCCAGTACATTTGGATCGGCTCAGGCTTGGAGGGCCGAAGGGCCTGTTCCTGGGCTGTAAATTTTCTTTGTTCTTTGTTCATAAGCTCATAACTGAAAGGTTAGGGTTCACATAATGACTTTGTATAAATCTAGTATTTTTATTCAAATATATTTGGAAGCTATCGGTCAAAGGCTGACTTGCCAATGTTAGGTTCCTTATTCATCAGCAAGATGTGGAAATGGTAATCACTGACAATCTCAGAATCAATTGTTTGAGAGCTTTCATTTTCAAATCATCTTCCAGCTAATAACAATGTGAGCTACCAATTCAATGATGTCCATTGTTGTGGAAATTGATTCCAGATTTAGTGTATTGAAGAGGCTCTCAGAAAACAGGAATAAAGTCTCAAAAACCTAAAGTAACTCAAGATTAAAGTCAGCTCTGGAGATGACCTAGCTGTATGATAGGGAATTGGTTGAGTTTTGTCCATCCACTCCTGTCAATGGGTGACCAGGCTCACCACTCACCTTCACCCACTTTATGAGACAATTGTTGTGAGATTAAAGTAAGTTGGAATTGGGTACAAGGCACTGGCAAAAGGGAAAGGTGACCTGAGAGCCTTGTCCTCTGACTCTTTAACTTTGCTCAAAGAATTTAGGAAGGTGAGAATTCTCTGTAAAATGAACCAAGATTCTGACCCACCTCTGGGAACAATGTGCTGCAATGGGCTATTGCTGGCATTACCAGCTCACACCTCAGAACTGAAACAACACTCAAACTAACACTGTTCTGAACAAGTGCAGTGTCAACAAGGTGTTGGGAAAATCCCTTAACAACAGTTACAGGAAATCCCAATTTCTGCAGCTTCCTCTCTATCTCCAGCTGCTTGCCCCTAAAATGAGGTCAGTATCTCAGCAACTACAGTCCCTGTAAATTACATACCTAATTTTTATAGATGCTTCATAAAGCATGGAACAGTACAGCTCAGTACAGACCCTTCGGCCCTCAATGTGCCAGCCTTTTATCCTACTCTAAGATCAGACTAACCTACATACCCTTCATTGTACTATCTTCTATGTGCCTATCCAAGAGTCGCTTAAATGTCCAAAATGTATCTCACTCTAGAAAACACCCTCTCTGAATGCATCACAGCTTGACATGACAACTGCTCTCCCGAGACCCCACGAAACTACAGAGAGTCATGAACACGGCCCAGTCCATCACAAACCAGCCTTGCATCCACTGACTCCACCTATACTTCTTGCTGTGTGGGGAAAGCACCCAACATAATCAAAGACCTCGGTTATACTCTTTTTCAGCCTCTCCATCAGGCAGAAGATATAAAAGTTTGAATACAGGTACGATCAGATTCAAGAACAGTTTCTTCCCCACTGTTACCAATTTTGAATAGACCTGATCTCTCTCTACAACCTCTTTGTGGCTGTAACACTGCATTCTGCTCTTTGTTCAGCTAATGCTCTTCGGGCGTGTTGAAAGTAATTCAGCAGGGGGATGGGAACCTGAATTGGAGCTCCGGTGGCCAGGAGGTTGAGAGTAGTGAGGTCAGAAATAAGGTTTCAAGGTCGCAAGAGTTCACTGGCAAACAGGAAGGTGGTTTGAAATGTGTCTACTTCAACACCAGGAGCATCCGCAATAAGTTGGGTGAACTTGCAGCATGGGGTGGTACCTGGGACTTCATTGTTGTGGCAATTTCAGAGACAGGGTTAGAGCAGGGACAGGAATGGTTGTTGCAGGTTCTGAGATTTAGATGTTTCAATAAGAACAGGGAAGGTTGTAAAAGGGGGAAGATGTGGCATTGTTAGTCAAAGACAATATTAGGGTGGCTGAAAGGACATTTGAGGACTTGTCAACTGAGGTGGTATGGGCTGAGGTTAGAAACAGGAACAGAGAGGTTACCCTGTTGGAAGTTTTCTACAGGCCTCTGAATAGTTACAGCGATATAGAGGAATGGATAGCAAAGATGATTCTAGATAGGAGCGAGGGTAACTGAGTATTTGTTATGGGGGACTTGAAGTTTCCAAATATTGACTGGAAATATGATAGTTTGAGTACTTAAGATGGATCAGATTTTGTCCAATTTGTGCAGGATGGTTTCCTGACACAGTATGTAGACAGGCCAACAAGGGGCAAAGCCACATTAGATTTGGTACTGGGTAATGAACCCGGCCAGGTGTTAGATTTGGAGGTAGGTGAGCACTTTGGTGATAGTGACCACAATTCGGTTCTGTTTACTTTAGCGATGGGAAGGGATAGGTATATACTGCAGGGAAAGAATTATTACTGGGAGAAAGGCAATTATGATGCGATTAGGCAAGATTTAGGATGTATAGGATGGGGAAGGAAACTGCAGGAGATTGAAATGTGGAGCTTCTTCAAGGAACAGCTACTGTGTGTCCTCGATAAGTATGTACCTGTCAGGCAAGGAGGAAGTGGTCGAGCGAGGGAACTGTGGTTTACTAAAGAAGTTGAATCTCTTGTCAAGAGGAAGAAGGAGGGTTATGTTCGGATGAGACATCAAGGCTCAGTTCGGCATTTGAGAATTACAAGTTAGCCAGGAAATGCCAAAAGAGAGAGTTAAGAAGAGCCAAGAGGGGACAAGAGAAATCATTGGCAGATAGGATCAAGGAAAACCCTAAAGCATTCTGTAGGTACATCAGGAATAAAAGAATGATTAGAGTAAGATTAGGACCAGTCGAGGATAATAGTGGGAAGTTGTATATGGAGTCCGAGGAGATAGGAGAAGCTCTAAATGAATATTTTTTTCTCAGTATTCACACTGGAAAAAGAAAACGTTGATGAGGAGAATACTGAGTTACAAGCTATAAGACTAGACGGGATTAAGGTCCACAAGGAGGAGGTGTAAGCAATTTTGGAAAATGTGGAAATAGATAAATCTCCTGGGCTGGATGGGATTTATTTTAGAATTCTCTGGGAGGCCAGGGAGGAGATTGCTGTCTTTGGCTTTGATCTTTATGTTGTCATCGTCGATAGGAATAGTGCCAGAAGACTGGAGGATAGCAAATGTTGTCCCCTTGTTCAAGAAGGGGAGTAGAGACAACCCTGGTAATTATAACCAGAGAGACTTACTTCGGTTGTGGGTAAAGTGTTGGAAAAGGTTATAAGAGATAGGACTTATAATCATCTCGAAAGGAATAAATTGATTAGGGATATTCAACACAGTTTTGTGAAGGGTAGGTCATGCCTCACAAATCTTATTTCATTTTTTGAGAAGGTGACCAAACATGTGGATGAGGGTAAAGCAGTTGATGTGGTATATATGGATTTCAGTAAGGTGTTTGATAAGGTTCCCCACAGTAGGATATTGCAGAAAATACGGAGACATGGGATTGAGGGTGATTCAGCGGTTTGGATCAGAAAGAAGACAGAGTGTAGTGGTTCATAGAAAATGTTCATCCTGGAGTTCAGTTACTCGTGGTGTACCGCACAGATCTACTTTGGGCCACTGCTGTTTGTCATTTTTGTCACGACCTGGATGAGGGCATACAAAGATGGATCAGTAAATTTCTGATGACACTAAGGTTGATGGAGTTGTGGATATTACCGAAGGATATTGTAGGTTACAGAGGGACATAGATAAGCTGCAGAGCTGGGCTGAGAGGTGGCAAATGGAGTTTAATGTGGAAAAGTGTGAGGTGATTCACTTTGGAAGGAGCAACAGGTACGCAGAGTACTGGGCTAATGGTAAGATTCTTGGTAACGTAGATGAGCAGACAGATCTCGGGATCCATGTACAAAGATTCCTAAAAGTTGCCACCCAGGTTGATAGGGCTGTGAAGAAGGCATATGGTTTGTAAGCTTTTATTGGGAGAGAGATTGTGTTTTAGAACCATGAGGTTATGCTACAGCTGTACAAAACTCTGCTGCGACTGCACTTGGAGTATTATGTGCAGTACTGGTCACCGCATTACAGGAAGGATGTGGAAGCTTTGGAAAAGATTCAGAGGGAATTTACTAGGATGTTGCTTGGTATGGAGGGAAGGTTTATGATGAAAGGCTGAGGGACTTGAGTCTAATTTCGTTCGAGAGAAGAAGGTCGAGAGGTGACTTAATTGAGATAATCAAGGGCTCGACAGGGTGGACAGCGAAAACTTTTTTCCTCAAATAGTGATGGCTAGCATGAAGCAACATAGCTTTAATGAGGGGTGATATATATAGTACAGATGTCAGAGTAGTTTCTTTACTCAGAGAGTAGTAGGGGTGTGGAACACACTGCCTGCAACAGTAGGAGACTCGCCAACTTTAGGGACATTTAAATGGTCATTGGATAAATATATAGATGAAAATGGGATTGTGTAGATTAGATAGACTTCAGATTGGTTTCACAGGTCAGCACAACATCGAGGGCCAGAGGGCCTGCACTACTATTACAACTGGCTGCACTTTGAATCTTGCCAGCCTGTGATGTTTATTTTGTAGGATGAGGGGTCAAGGCAGAAAGTTATTATGGACTAGGGGAATAGATAACCTTCTGGGAGGGAGACAAGACAGGAGGAGTCAGGGTTGGATGGGTCAGAATGCGATCATGGGATGAGAGAGGAGGTTGAGTGGAGGCATCTTGACAGGTATCCAACACAAAGAGAAGGTTTTGGAAGATCAACATTGAGGAGATCTAGAAATATAGATAAATTCTGAAAAGGAAGAAAATGTAAGGGGAAAGGAACTGACAGGGAGAAATCAAGCAGGTACCCTTTCACCCTCAGTATCTGGACACTGAGATAATAAATAAATGCCTGTGAAAGAAAATGAAGGAAATTAACGGATGTCCTTAAAAATTGGCAAGAGCATAAAAAGACATAAAAAGGGGTGTTGCTGAATAAAGAGACCTTGGTGTGCAGGTTCTTAGCTCCTTGAAAGTAGAGTCCCAGGTAGACAGGATACTGAAGAAGGTGTTTGGTATGCTTTCCATAATTGATCGATGAACTGAGTATAGGAGTTGGAAGGTCATGTTGCAGCTGTACAGGACATTTGTTAGGCCACTTTTGGAACACTGCATGCAATTCTGGTGTACCTGCTATCAGAGGGATGTTGTGAAACTGAGGGTTTGAACTGTAGGGAGATGCTGAATAGGCTTAGGCTATTTTCAGCTGTTTGAGGCTGAGGGACGACCTAATATGGGTTAGTAAAGTCATGAGGAGTAAGGATAAGGTGAATAGACAAAGTCTTTTCTCTAGGATAGGGAGTCCAAAACTCGAGGGCATAAGTTTAAGGTGAGAGGAGAAAAACTTAAACGGGTTCTTAGGGGCAACTTTTTCACACAGAGGGTGGTGCATGAATGGAATGAGCTGCCAGAGGAAGTGGTGGAGGCTGGTACAATTGCAATATTTAATAGGCATCTGGACAGGTATATGAATAGGAAAGGTTTAGAAGGCTGTGGGCCAAATGCTGTCAAAAGGGACTCAATTTATCTGGTTGACATGAACAAGTTGGACAGAAGGGTCTGCTTCTATGCTATGACTCTATAAAAGAATTAGAATTTGATGATGTCTTGCTTTTTAATAAATTCAGAGCTGATTGCATCTTGGCTTCCTGCCTGACTCCTGAACCCTTGAATTCCTAATAATCCAAAAATCTCTCTGACTCAGCCTCGAATATATTCAAAGATCTACACTCCATTGATTTTTGAGGAGGTCAATTTGGAAACTTTGTGACCCTCAGACAGAAGAAATTCCTCCTGCTCTCTGTCTTAAATAATTGGCTCCATATTCTGAAATTTTGCCCTACTTCTAGATTCTTTCATGAGGAGAAAATATCCTCTTACTGTCCACTCTGTCAAAGTCTTATCAAGATTTTATGTTTCAATAAGATCACCACCAATCATTATTCTAAACTCAAATGATATAGAAAACTGAAAGAATTGTGGATGCTGGAAATCAGGAACAAGATCAGAAATTGCCAGAAATTCTCAGCAAGTCTGAGAGCATCTGAACATTTCTGAGGAAGGGTCACTGGACCTAAAACATTAACTCTGATTTCTCTCCACAGGTGCTGCTAGACCTGCTGAGATTTTCTAGCAAGTTCTGTCTTTGTTTCCAATAAATATAGACATAATCTGGTCAATATTTTCTCTCTAAAACAATTCCAGGAATCAGTCAGGTGAACCTTCTCTGCACTGCTTCCAACAAACATGGAGTCTGTAACTGGGCACACTGCTCGAGGGGCGGTCTCACTAATGCCATGCGTAATTCGAGAAGTACCCATACTTTTATGGTTTTACGATGGATTATTTTTGCAAGAAAGGCCAACTTTCCATTTGATAATAAAACAATTAATGAAACCATCGAATGGAGATATCAAACTGTTTAATACCTGAGGTGTTGATGTTTCCTCAGAATTGGAGTATCTGTGATAATGAGCAGAGTGAAAGGTCATCATAATGAAGAGAAAAACAGATTTTTCAAAGGTCATTCCCCAAAAAGCCATACACTAAATTAAACAAAATGTTAATTAAATCTTAAATGGATTTCTGAAACGAGGCCAGTAAATAGAGCAGCAGTTCAGATAATGTCTATGTAAACAACAGACCAGCTGATGTTTCAAGTGCAAACCAGTTCCCATATCAGGAGTGAATGACTGAGCAAGAATTGACCAACAATTTTCTAATCCCATTATTTCTGAGCATTTGAAAATCTGTCAGATTAACTGGATGGTTCAAAATGAAGAAAATCCAAGACTTAGTCTCTGATGAATCATTTGTTCTCATATGCTTCACTTCTTAGAAGTATGGTGTGAAACTTGAAAGAGTTCAAAGAATTTTTACAAAGATGTTGACAGGGTTGGAGGATTTGAGCTATAGGGAAAGGCTGAATAGGCTAGGGCTGTTTTCTGCGGAGCGTTGGAGGCTGAGAGGTGACCTTTAGAGGTTTATAAAATCATGAGGGGCATGGATAGAATAATTAGACAAAGTCTTTTCCCTGGGGTGGGGGAGTCCAGAACTAGAGGACATAGTTTTAGGGTGAGAGGGGAAAGATATAAAAGAGACATAAGGGGCAACTTTCTCACACAGAGGGTGGTGCGTGTATGGAATGAGCTGCCAGAGGAAGTGGTAGTGGCTAATACAATTACAGCATTTAAAAGGTATCTGGATGGATATATGAATAGGAAGAGTTTAGTGGGATATGAGCCAAGTGCTGGCAGATGGGACTATATTAGGTTAGGATATCTGTTCAGCATGGACGAGTTGGGCCGAAGGGTCTGGTTACTGTCCTGTATCTCAATGACTCTATGACTGCAAATAAACAAAATAAAACTCTAGGAGGATAAAATTGGGTGTTCAAAGTGAGGAAACTAATAACCTGGAGATTATGAGTGAAATTTGATTGGTTGAATCTGTGTGATGAAATTCCTGGATGTAAATAAGGGCAAGAGTTATAATGATAGGAAAGGTGTGGAAGCTTTAGAGAGGTTGCAGCTGAGATTTACTAGGATGCTGCCTAGACTGGAGGACATGTCTTATGAAGAAAGATTGAAGGAGCTAGGGCTTTTCTCATTGGAGTGAAGAAGGATAAGAGGTGACTTGATAGAAGTGTACAAGATGTTGAGAGGCATAGATAGAATCGATAGCCAGAGACTTTTCCCCACGGTCTATCACAAGAGAGGGTAATTTTATGGTCAATGGAGGAAGGTTTAGGGGGGATGTCAGAGGTAGGTTCTTTACACAGAGAGTGGTGGTTGTGTGGTATACATTGCCAGCAGTGGTAGTAGAGTAAGACAAATTAGGGACATGTAAGCGACACTTGGATAGGCACATGGACGATAGTACAATGAAGTGTGTGTCGGTTAGTTTGATCTTAGAGTAGAATGGAAGGCAGGCACAACATTGAGGGTTGAAGGGCCTGTACTGTGCTGTACTGTTCCATGTTCTATGTTCTATGTTTCACAATGTCATTTGCTCATTCTCCGTCTTTCAGTCTTTTAACCTTCAATCTATTTGCCAATCAGACATTTATCCAGCTCTTTTTGAAAGAAATTCATATATTAATTCATTTAGATAGTTACCTTTCCAAATATAATCTACTTTGCGGTTGGGGGGAAAGGGGGGAGGGGGGATTTCTCCTTATCTTTGCTTTCGCTTTATATTGGATGCTTGCCAATTTTGACAGTATTCTCTAGTTTCTTGTGATTACTTTTTATTTAAAAATATGGACATATACATTGCCCATGCATTTTGAAGTTTAAAACTCTTGAGTCAGATTTCCTGTGTCCTACTTTTCTGAAGAACAAAATATTTCCATTCTGTCAGTTGGTATTTATCAAATTGAATCTAGATTCATTGCTGTTGCTCCTGTTAAACGACTTACAATGATGGTTTAGGATTGAGTAGAAATAACTTACACTGAACTGCCAGTGTAATATTCCAGCTAACTTGTGATTTGCCTCAGATTGAAGCAGGTGGAAAGTGTCCTGAGGGAGAAAGATTTATGAAATTAGTTTAACACCACAAGGAATGAAAGCGCAGTGCAGCATTTAAACTTGTTTGCATAGTTCTCCAAGCTTCCCCTGATAACGTAAAAATCTACCTGAACAAAATTGAGATATTTAGAGTAGGTGATCCCTTCTGGATTTCCCTACCATAAATGTGAAATAAACTGAGGTCATTGTGATTGTGACAAACCTTGCCCCTCCTGGATTAGACTCGTCAGTCAATCACTGAAGGTGCACCAAAGGAAGCTCCCCATCATCAAGGGATTTATTGCACTTCCTGATCTCATGCAAATGGAAGGGTGCTGTGACTGATATCTTTAACCTTTGAGATTAGCGTATCCATACTTGACCTTCTTTGTACATAGCCATAAGCTTACACCCAGTGCTGTAAGTTGAAACTTTATTGCTGGAACAGCACAGCAGGTCAGGCAGCATCCAGGGAACAGGAGATTCGACGTTTCGGGCACAGGCCCTTCTTCAGGAATGAGCAGAGAGTGTTCAGCAGGAGAAGATAAAAGGTAGGGAGGAGGGACTTGGAGGAGGGGCGTTGGAAATGTGATAGGTGGAAAGAGGTCAAAACAAGGATATATTTCCCTCCCCTATCAGCTTTCCGTAGAGACCACTCCCTCCGCGACTCCCTTGTCAGATCCACCGACCCAACCTCCACTCCCGGCACCTTCCCTTGCAACCGCAGGAGGTGCAACACTTGCGCCCACACCTCCCCCCTCACTTCTCTCCAAGGCCCCAAAGGAAACTTCCATATCTGCCACAGATTCACCTGCACCTCCACCCACATCATCTATTGCATCCGCTGCAGCCGGTGTGGCCTCCTCTATATTGGGGAGACAGGCCGCCTACTTGCGGAGCGATTCAGAGAGCACCTCTGGGCCACCCGGACGAACCAACCCAACCACCCTGTAGCACAGCATTTCAACTCCCCCTCCCACTCCACCGAGGATATGCAGGTCATTGGACTCATCCACCGCCAAACCACAACAACGCGACGGTCGGAGGAGGAGCGTCTTATCTTCCGACTGGGAACCCTCCAACCACAGGGGATGAACTTGGACTTCACCAGTTTCTTCATCCCCCCTCCCCCCACCTTGTCTCAGCCGAATCCCTCCAGCCCGGCACCGCCTTCCTGACCTGCAGTCTTCTCCTTGACCTCTCCGCCTCCATCCTACTCCGACCTATCACCCTCACCTTGACCTCTTTCCACCTATCACATTTCCAACGCCCCCCCTCCAAGTCCCTCCTCCCTACCTTTTATCTTCTCCTGCTGAACACTCTCTGCTCATTCCTGAAGAAGGGCCTGTGCCCGAAACGTCGAATCTCCTGTTCCCTGGATGCTGCCTGACCTGCTGTGCTGTTCCAGCAATAAAGTTTCAACTTTGATCTCCAGCATCTGCAGACCTCACTTTCTCCACCCAGTGCTGTAACAAGCAATAAATCTTTGGAGCAGCAGTGTGCGAAGGTACAAGTAGGAGGTTTAAACATGGTTTCAGGATGGGGTGTGGAATGAAACAGGAGTGGATCTAAACAAATTTCAAGTGTTAGGGGCACAGACTATTCACTGCAGTTAATATAGTCAAGGAACAGAATTGCTGGGAACCTGGTATTACTATCACTTCCAATTTACAATGGAGTCGTCATTCAGACTGACCCTGAGACCAACCCAGAGACCGACCCTCAGACTGACCCACAGAACGAACCGCAGACTGACCATGAGACTGACCCACAGACTGACCCTCAGACTGACCCTGAGACCAATCCTCAGACTGACCTTCACACTGACCCTCAGGCTGAGACCGTGGTGCTGGAAAAGCACAGCAGGTCAGGCAACACCTGAGGAGCAGGATAATCGACATTTCAGGCATAAGCCCTTCATCAGGATTCCTGCACCACAGTCTCAACTCTAAACTCCAGCATCTGCAGTCCTCACTTTCCCCTACCTGACCCACAGGCTGATCTTCAGACTACTCAAACTGACTCTCAGACCGACCCTCAGACTGACCTTCAGAATGACCCTTAGACTGATCCTCAGACCAACCCTCAGGATAGGGATTACCCTGAAATTGCATTCAGGGATTCCCCTGATGCCTATGGAAGTTGTTGCCATCCCTGTTTCATCACAGACTATGATGGAAAATGGCAGAAGGGGCAATGCTATCTCAATGAAGTAATGGGTCAATGTTTCTTAAGGTCACTGCAGCTTGGCTTAACTTCCAAAGTGAAAGGAAAAAAATGCAGAGTGCACCATGAGCCCTGTGCCTGAGATCATCTTGAAACTCACTGAATCATTATTCTCTTTTCAAATATACTCTGCTTTCAGTCAGTAATCTGTTTATATCTTGACTGGATGCCCCCATGGGAAGGGGATATTGGAGAGGGAGGAGGATGATGGGTAGGGGTTTTGCTGATGCCAGACCCTGGGGAGAAGGAGGAAGGGATTGGGCTGGGAAGACGGCAGGTGCAGGAAAGACCAGTGAGACCCTGAAAGCAATTCCTTTATTGTCAGAGAGTTATAGAGGTCAACAACATAGAAACAAATTATGCCGCCCATTGTGTCCATATTAAAATAACCACCTGATTATTCTAATCCCATTTTATTGCACTTGGCTCATGGTATTAGAATATAGAACAATGCAGCGCAGAACCGGCCCTTCGGACCTCAATGTTGTGCTGACCTGCAAACTAATCTAAGCCTTTCCCCCTACAATATCCCATCATCATCCATGTGCTTATCCAAGGATTGTTTAAATCTCCCTGATGTGGCTGAGTTAACTACATTGTCAGGCAGGGCATTCCACATCTTTACCACTCTCTGGGTAAAGAAGCTGCCTCTGACATCTGTCTTAAATCTATCACCCCTCAATTTGTAGCTATGCTCCCTCATACAAACTGACATCATTTTCCGAGGAAAAAAACTCTCAGTGTCCACCTGATCTAATCCTCTGATAACCTTGTATGTCTCTATCAAATCCCCTAATAGCCTTCTTCTCTCCAATAAGATCAGACCCAAGTCTCTCAGACTTTCCTCATAAGACCTTCCCTCCAGACCAGGCAACATCCTGGTAAATCTCCTCTGCACCTTTTCCAATACTTCCACATCCTTCCTGTAATGGGGTGACCAGAAATGTACACAATATTCCAAGTGTGGCCGCACCAGCATTTTGTAGTGTTGCAGCATGACATCACGGCTCTGGAATTCAATCCCTCTATGAATGAAACCAAACACACCGTATGCCTTCTTCACAGCACTGACAACCTGGGAGGCAACGTTCAGAGATCTATGTACATGGACATTCACTCCACCATTGACCCAGTATTCTGCCTTCCTGTTATTCTTCCCAAAGTGAATTATCTCACATTTAGCTGCAATGAACTCCATTTGCCACCTCTCAGCCCAATTCTGCAGTTTATCCAAGTCCCCCTGTAACTTGCAACATTCTTCCACACTGTCCACTACTTCACTGACTTTAGTGTCATCTGCAAACTTACTAACCCATCATCTATGCCTGCGTCCAAGTCATTTATAAAAATGACAAACAGCAGTGGTCCCAAAACAGATCCTTATGGCACACCACTAGTAACTGGACTCCATGCTGAATATTTTCCATCAACCACCACTCGCTGCCTTCTTCCAGAAAGCCACTTTCTAATCCAACTGCTAAATCACCCTCATTTCCATGCCTCTGCATTTTCTCCAAAAGCCTACCATGTGGAACCTTATCAAAGGCTTTACTGAAGTCCATGTACGCCACGTCAACTGCCCTACCCTCATCTACATGCTTGGTCACCTTCTTAAAAAACTCAATGAAGTTTGTGAGACATGACCTGCCCTTGACAAAACCATGTTCATTATCTTCAATCAAATTATTGCTTTCCAGATGATTATAAATCCTATTTCTCATAATCCTCTCCAAAACTTTTCCTACAACTGACGTAAGGCTCACTGGACTATAACTACCTGGGCCATCTCTGCTGCCCTTCTTGAAGAAGGGCACAATATTTGCAATCCTCCAGTCCTCAGGTACTAAACCTGTAGACAATGACGACTCAAATATCAAAGCCAAAGGCACCACCATCTCCTCCCTAAATTCCCAGAGAATCCTCGGATAAATCCCATCTAGCCCTGGGGACTTACCTACTTTCACACTTTCTAGAATTGATAAGACCTCTTCCTTACTAATCTCTACCTTTTCTAGTTTAATAGTCTGTCTTCTAGTCTGCAATATTCTCCTTTTCCTGAGTGAAAAGATATGAGAATTATTCATTTAGCACCTCTCCAACCTCCACAGAGTCCACACACAACTTTCTACTTCTAACTTTGACTGGCCCTATTCCTACCCTAATCATTCATTTATTCCTCACATACCTGTAGAAAGCTTGAGAGTTCTCCTTTATTCTACCTTTTAAAGTCTGCTTATGCCCCTCCTTGTTCTCCTTAGCTCTCTCTTTAAATCCTTCCTCGCTGATCTGTAACTCTCCGTCACCTCATCTGAACCATCTCATGTCAATGCCACAGAAGCCTCCCTCTTTTGCTTAACAAAACATACAATTTCTGTAGTAAACCACGGTTCCCTTACCTTATCACTTCCTCCCTGCCTGACAGGGACATACCTATCAAAGACATGCAATAATTGTTCCTCAAACCAACTCCACATTTCAATTGACCCCATCCCCTGCATTTTGCTACCCCATTCTATGCCTCCTAAATCTTACCTAATCACGTGATAATTGCCCTTCCCCCATCTATACCTCTTGCCCTGTGGCATGTACCTATCCCTTTCCATCGTTAAACTAAACATAACCGAAATTTGGTCACTCCCTCCAAAGTGCTAACGTACCACGAAATCAAAAACCTGGCCAGATCCAGTGTGGCCTCCTCTTTTGTCGGCCATTCGACACATTGTGTCAGGAAACCCTCCTGTACACATTGGATAAAAACTGATCCATCCAACATACTGGAGTTATAGAATTTCCAGTCGATGTTGGGAAAGATATAGGACAGATGTCAGAGGTAGTTTCTTTACTCAGAAAGTAGGAAGGGTATGGAATGCTTTGTCTGCAACGGTAGTAGATTCGCCAAGTTTAAGTGCATTTAAGTCGTCATTGGACAAACATATGGACGTACATGGAATAGTGTAGGTTAGATGGGCTTCAGATTGGTATGACAGGTCAGTGCAACATCGAGGGTCAAAGGGCCTGTACTGAGCTGTAATGTTCTATGTTCTATGTTCCCCCATAATGACCACTCTGTTCCTTTCACTCCTACCCAGAATTGTTTTGCGAAACCTCTCCTCCACATCCCGTTACAGAGTCATAGAGTCATAGAGATGTACAGCATGGAAACAGACCCTTCATCCAACCCATCCATGGCGACTAGATATCCCAGCCCAATCTAGTCCCACCTGCCATCACCTGGCCCATATCCCCCCAAACCCTTCCTATTCATATACCCATCCAAATGCCCCTTACATGTTGTAATTGTACCAGCCTCCACCACATTCTCTGGCAGCTCATTCCATACATGTACCACCCTCTGCATTAAAAAGTTGCGCCTTAGGTCTCTTTTATATCTTTCCCCTCTCACCCTAAACCTATGCCCTCTAGTTCTGGACTCCCTGATCCCAGGGAAAAGACTTTGCCTATTTATCCTATCTATGCCCTTCATAATTTTGTAAACCTCTATAAGGTCACCCCTCAGCCTCCGACGCTCCCGGGAAAACAGCCCAAGCCTGTTCAGCCTCTCTCTGAAGCTCAGAGCCTCCAACCCTGGCAACATCCTTGTAAATCTTTTCTGAACCCTTTCAAGTTTCACAACATCTTTCCGATAGGAAGGAGACCAGAATTGCATGCAATATTCCAACAGTGGCATAACCAATGTCCTGTACAGCCGCAACATGACCTCCCAACTCCTGTACTCAATACTCTGACCAATAAAGGAAAGCATACCAAATGCCTTCTTCACTAACCTATCTACCTGCGACTCCACTTTCAAGGAGCTATGAACCTGCAATCCAAGGTCTCTTTGTTCAGCAACACTCCCTAGGACCTTACCATTTAGTGTGTAAGTCCTGGTAAGATTTGCTTTCCCAAAATGCAGCACCTCACATTTATCTGAATTAAACTCCATCCGCCACTTCTCAGCCCATTGGCCCATCTGCTCAAGATCCTGTTGTAATCTGAGGTAATCCTCTTTGCTGTCCACTACACCTCCAATTTTGGTGTCATCTGCAAACTTACTAACTGTACCTCTTATGCTTGCATCCAAATCAT
The DNA here is from genome assembly GCF_037043375.1 of Chiloscyllium plagiosum. Classification (NCBI taxonomy): domain Eukaryota; kingdom Metazoa; phylum Chordata; class Chondrichthyes; order Orectolobiformes; family Hemiscylliidae; genus Chiloscyllium; species Chiloscyllium plagiosum. The sequence goes on along the minus strand of NW_028270172.1, from coordinate 823,365 downwards.
TTATGTAAATGACAAAAAGTAGAGGGCCCAGCACCAACCCTTGTGGCACTCCACTGGTCACAGGCCTCCAGTCTGTAAAACAACCCTCCATCACTACCCTCTGTCTTCTATTTTTGAGCCAGTTCTGTATCCAAATGGCTAGTTCTCCCTGTATCCCATGAGATCTAACCTTGCTAATCAGTCTCTCATGGGGAACCTTGTCGAACGCCTTACTGAAGTCCATATATATCACATCTACTGCTCTGCCCTCATCAATCTTCTTTGTTACTTCATCAAAAAACTCAATCAAGTTTGTGAGACATGATTTCCCACTCACAAAACCATGTTGACTATCCCTAATCAGTCCTTGCCTTTCCAAATACATGTACATCCTGTCCCTCAGGATTCCCTCCAACAACTTGCCCACCACTGAGGTCAGGCTCACTGGTCTATAGTTCCTTGGCTTGTCCTTACCACCCTTCTTAAACAGTGACACCACGTTTGCCAACCTGTAGTCTTCCGGCACCTCACCTGTGACTATCGATGATACAAATATCTCAGCAAGAGACCCAGCAATCACTTCTCTAGCTTCCCACAGAGTTCTTGGGTACACCTGACCAGGTCCTGGGGATTGATCCACCTTTAACCATTTCAAGACACCCAGCACTTGTTCTGTCATCTGGACATTTTGCAAGATGTCACCATCTATTTCCCTACAGTCTATATCTTCAATATCTTTTTCCACAGTAAATGCTGATGCAAAATATTCATTTAGTATCTCCCCCATTTTCTGTGGCTCCACACAAAGGCCGCCTTGCTGATCTTTGAGGGGCCCTATTCTGTCCCTAGTTACCCTTTTGTCCTTAATGTATTTGTAAAAACCCTTTGGATTCTCCTTAATTCTATTTGCCAAAGCTATCTCATGTCCCCGTTTTGCCCTCCTGATTTCCCTCTTAAGTATACTCTTACTTTCTTTATACTCTTCTAAGGATTCACTCGATCTATCCTGACTGTACCTGACATATGCTTCCTTCTTTTTCTTAACCAAACCCTCAATTTCTTTAGTCATCTAGCATTTTCTATACCTACCAGCCTTCTCTGTCGCCTACAAAAAAACTCTCAACAGTGTGACTTCTCCTGTCCTCTAACCTCAGCCCATTCCACCTCAGTAGACGAGTCCTTGTCAAAAGTTCTTTCAGCCACCGTTATACTGTCCTTGACTAACGAAGTCACACCTCTTTCTCTTTTACCACCTTCCCTGGTCTTAATGAAAGATCTAAACCCTGGAACCTGCAACATCCATTCCAGACGCTGCTCTCTCCATGACTCCGAAATGGCCACAACATTGAAGTCCCAGGTACCTATCCACGCTGCAAGCTCACCGACCTGATTTTGGATACTTCAGACTTTGAAGTAGACACACTTTAAACCGCTTGCTGTCTGCCAGAACACTCTTGTAATTGCAAAGTCCAGTACATGTCCTCCCTACTCATATTCTCCTGTGCTATGGAACTACACCTCAGGTTTCCATTCCCCTGCTGAGCTATAGAACATAGAACATAGAACAATACAGCACAGAACAGGCCCTTCGGCCCACGATGTTGTGCCGAACATTTGTCCTAGCTTAAGCACCCATCCATGTAACTATCCAATTGCCGCTTAAAGGTCACCAAAGATTCTGACTCTACCACTCCCACAGGCAGCGCATTCCATGCCCCCACCACTCTCTGGGTAAAGAACCCACCCCTGACATCTCCCCTATACCTTCCACCCTTCACCTTAAATTTATGTCCCCTTGTAACACTCTGTTGTACCCGGGGAAAAAGTTTCTGACTGTCTACTCTATCTATTCCTCTGATCATCTTATAAACCTCTATCAAGTCATCCCTCATCCTTCGCCGTTCCAACGAGAAAAGGCCTAGCTCTCTCAACCTATCCTCGTAAGACTTATTCTCCATTCCAGGCAACATCCTGGTAAATCTTCTCTGCACCCTCTCCAAAGCTTCCACGTTTTTCCTAAAGTGAGGCGACCAGAACTGCACACAGTACTCCAAATGTGGCCTAACCAAAGTCCTGTACAGTTGCAACATCACTTCACGACTCTTGAATTCAATCCCTCTGCTAATGAACGCTAATACACCATAGGCCTTCTTACAAGCTCTATCCACCTGAGTGGCAACTTTCAAAGATTTATGAACATAGACCCCAAGATCCCTCTGTTCCTCCACCTCACTAAGAACCCTACCATTAACCCTGTATTCTGCATTCTTATTTGTCTTTCCAAAATGGACAACCTCACACTTGACAGGGTTGAACTCCATCTGCCACTCCTCAGCCCAGCTCTGCATCATATCTCAGTCCCTTTGCAGCCGACAACAGCCCTCCTCACTATCCACAACTCCACCAATCTTCGTATCATCTGCAAATTTACTGACCCACCCTTAGACTTCCTCTTCCAAGTCATTAATAAAAATTACAAACAGCAGAGGACCCAGAACTGATCCCTGCGGAACTCCACTTGTAACTGGGCTCCAGGCTGAATATTTACCATCTACCACCACTCTCTGACTTTGTCTGGTTAGCCAGTTTTCTATCCACTTGGCCAAATTTCCCTCTATCCCATGCCTCCTGACATTCCGCCTTAGCCTACCATGGGGAACCTTATCAAATGCCTTACTAAAATCCCTGTATACTACATCCACTGCTCTACCTTCATCCACTTGCTTGGTCACCTCCTCAAAGAATTCAATCAGACTTGTAAGGCAAGACCTACCCTTCACAAATCCGTGCTGGCTGTCCCTAATCAAGCAGTACCTTTCCAGATACTCATAAATCCTATCCCTCAGTACTTTCCATTACTTTACCTACCACCGAAGTAAGACTAACTGGCCTGTAATTCCCGGGGTTATCCCTATTTCCTTTTTTGAACAGGGGCACAACATTCGCCACTCTCCAATCCCCTGGTACCACCCCCGTTGACAGTGAAGATGAAAAGATCATTGCCAACGGTACTGCAATTTCCTCTCTTGCTTCCCACATAATCCTAGGATATATCCCGTCAGGCCCGGGGTGCTTGTCTATCCTCAAGTTGTTCAAAATGTCCTACACATCTTCCCTCCTAACAAGTATCTCCTCTAGCTTACCAGTCCGTTTCACACTCTCCTCTTCATCAATACGGTCCCTCTCATTTGTAAATACTGAGGAAAAGTACTCATTTAAGACCTCTCCTATCTCTTCCGACTCAATACACAATCTCCCACTACTGTCCTTGATTGGACCTACCCTCGTTCTCGTCATTCTCATGTTTCTCACATACGCATAAAATGCCTTTGGGTTATCTGTGATCCTATCCGCCAGTTTAAACCCACGTGAGTAGCAATAGCATTCAGGTATTGTATATCTTGGCACCACAAGTACTTCTTCAATGTTAACAGGGTTTCTGCTTCTACAATCCTTGAACCACTTTCTTGATGAAAAACTATTCCCTCACATCTCCTCAAAATCTCCTGCCCACTGGAGAAAAGTTTCTTCCTCACTATCCTTCCACGCCCCTCTCATGCATCTTAATCATGTTCCCTGTCTATCCCCTCTGCTGTAATGGAAACAACCCCAGTCTTTCTTCATCACTGAAGTCAGCACAGTACTCAGTTGTTAGCACTGTTGCCTAACAGTGCCAGGGTTCAGTTCCACCCTTGGGTGACAATCTGTGTGGAGTTTGCACATTCTCCCTGTGTCTGCATACATTTTTTCTGGGTGCTCCAGTTTCCTTCCAGAGTCCAAAGATGTGCAGGTTAATTGGATTGGCTATGGTAAATTGCCCATAGTGTCCAGGGATGTGCAGGGTGGGTGGATTAGACATGGGAAATGTAGGGTTACAGGGACATGAGCGGGTATGGGTGGTCTCAAACTCTGAGTAACAGTTAATAAAGACATGAATCCCATATGCCTTCTTACCGATTTTACCTACCTGTCCTGTTACCTTAAGGAATCAGTTGATATGCACATCAGCGTCCCTTTGATCCTTGGGTCCTAACGGTTGTCATATATTCCCTTGTCTTGTTTATCCTGCCCAGTATCACCTCACACTCCAGACTGAGTTATATTTACCACTGATCAGCCCATCTGATCAGCCTGTCTCTACCTGCCTGTAATCTAAGGCTACCATTCTCACTATTTGCCACAACAAAAATTGCATATTATTCGCAAACTTTGATCAATCCTTCGACATTCAAGTCTAAGTTAGTTTCACCTTGTACTTCCTGCCACTCGGCCAATTCTGCATCTAATTACCTTTGAATCACATGGGCTTTTACCTTCACTATCAGTTTCTCATGAAATACCTTCTCAAAAGCCTTGCTGAAGTTCAAGCAGACATCAAAAGCATTGCCCTCATCTTTGCACCTTATCGTATCTTCAAGAAAAGGAATCTAGTTAGTCAGACATGAACACCCTTAACAAAACCATGCTGGCTGTTCTTGATTAATCCCTGTCCTTCAGAATTAGTTCCAACAGTTACCCCACCAATGACCGACCTGTTTCCTGATTTATCCCCTACTCCTTTCTTGAATGACAGTTGCTACCTTTCGAAAGGAAAGTTCAAACGTTTTTGGAAAATAAGGCATAAGCTAGAATATTGCGTCTCAGTTGATCAGGAGCAGATGAGCAGGTCAGAGGGAATGGGGAGTGGATGCAAAATCAGGACCGAGCTTTGGGCTCTGTGCCCATCACTGCTGGTGTTTTACCTGTTGTGGCACTGGGGTCAGACAGACTGTGACACATGTTCAGAAAACATCTCTGGGACTCATGCACACGACAACCCCACCACCCTATGGCTGAACACTTTAACTCCCCCTCCCAATGTGCCAAAGACATGCAGATCCTGGGCCTCCTCCACCGCCAAACCCTTTCCACCTGACACCTCGAGGAAGATCGCCTCACCTTCCACCTTAGGATACTCCAACCACATGAGACCGGTGTGGATTTCACCAGTTTCCTCATTTCCTCTCCCCCCACTTTATTCTAGATCCAACCTTCCATGCAGCACCACCCACTTGAACTGTCCTACCTGTCCTTCTTCCTTCTCACCTTTCCACTCCACTCTGACCTATCACTATTACCCCCAACATCATCTACCTATCGCATTCTCAGCAATCTTGCCCCTAGCCCCATCCTCCCCTCATTCTTGATGACAAGCTTATGCTCGAAACGTCAATCCTCCTGCTCTTCAAACGCTGCCTGACCAGCTGTGCTTTTCCAGCACCACACACTTCGAGACACCATACTCTGCCGGCCAAGTACCAGTCATGTAAGAGACTCTTTCCACCATCACTGGCATTTACCCAGCAGCAGGAGGTCCACACCTTGTGGTGAAGCTGCAAGGGGACCCCTTTCTCGGGAGGTGGGGTGATTTTCCTCCTGTACAGCCACACCAAAGGGCAGCCTCCACTCTCCTCAGTGGTCCTTCCTGGCCTTCCTTTGTTCCCAGCCCAGCCCTCGTCTCTCACTGCATCTTCACTCCAATAAAATCTCACCATTCACCTTTTAATCCATAGCAACATGAATGATCATTCAGACTGCCTGCACTTCCAGTAATGACCACAATCCTTGGTGGTGCTGCTGAGACTGGAGAACATTTGATTGGCCGACGGCTCGTGGAGATGATGCTTTCTTCCCATTTGGGGTAAAAGTTTCACTTCTAAATTGATGAATGTCCTGACAACCTGACAGGTGGATGAACTACTGATGGGGAGGGAGGACATCAGTTGACCTCCTGTGAGACTCCCAGCCAGTCTGAGTTGCTCACAAACTAGACGGTTTTCTCACACTTGACAGTTGCTGGCAGTATCAAGACAGCAGAAGAAAGGAATTGAATGTAAGCTAATTGTACAGTTTACTCAAATACATGTCTCCAGCTTATTGACCTCCAGCTGTGAACCCTGTCAGCTGATGAGCAGAATGATGATTCATCATCAGGTATTACTGTACAGGAGGATACCATTTGGCCCATCAGGCCTATGACCACTCCCCAGTGAACAATCCTCTCTTCACTATCCCTGTAGCCAATATTTCCTTCAAGTGTTCATCCAAACTCCTCTTCTAACTATGCATCACCTCCTGCTGGTCACCCGGAAGTTGCTAGTGGGAAAGTCAGTGATGAAAAGCAGGCCTCATTACTGCCTCATCCTCCAAACCCAGGTGACAGTGAGCTCTGATCTATAATGTCTTTTCATACTGAATATATTAAACATAGTTCCAGCTGTTGCCTTTTCCCAGGCTGCATTTGCCACTGCTGGTTAAAGTCGCTCAAAGGAAGAAGCTAATTGATCACTGTCTCCTGTAGCCATCACAAAAACAACCCCCCAAGAAATCTTCCTTTAAATCAATGCAACTCCTGAAAAATGACAGCTCCATGCACATGACAGTGAATAAAGAGTTCATTAGTCTGTTGGAAAGCAATTAGTTTGCTTCATTGTGAAATATTTATATCTGTTCCAGCTGGACAGTAGTTGACCAATGAAAACAAATTTAATGCAGCTACAGGAAGAGACTTTTAAATAAAACAGTTAAAGGATACAGCTTGCATTTTGAGCACAGTTCACTTTGGGCACAATTGCAATCCCTGCACAACTTACAGCCAAATTTGTCACCATTATAAACAAAAAAAAAGCATTTTCTTCTCCTCAATTTATGGAAGAAATCATTTCAGTTAACTAAAGACCAAATCTGCCATGCACCAGCACAAAACTGGGACGATGTTAAAACAGAACTTCCATTCAAAATGTTTGCTTTTAAAATATGGAATAATTTGTTCAATAGCTTTCAGCCTCACAAATGCTCAGACAGAGTGAGTGACATCAGCTGACTGTGAGGATGTATCTGCCCATTCTCTTTCTGCCTCCTTCCCCTCCTCCCTCTCTCACACTCTCTCTCTTCCCTGTTTTCCCCTCTTTCCTTTCCCATACTTTCTCTACCCTGGATTTTTTCACTCTCTCACTATTCCCTCTTCCACTCTTTCTCTCCATTCTGCCCTCTCTCATTCCCTCACTGCTTCTTGTTTGATTGAGTCTAAGATTCAGTTGGTACTATCTGAAGAATGTTGTAGTTTGGATGCACACAGTGGCAGCTGGTGTCCATCATTTGGATTAATCACAGTGAACCCAAGAAGGTGGATTCCTACTCCCATCCCCATTGAAACATGAAGAAAGAGCCAGAGAGCTGGATAGATCCTTTATCAATTTGATCATTGACTGTACATTTGTACACACTTCCAAATTACATCGCTTTCTCTTCACGCATGCACACTCCTGGTGTCACTTGGATTTTGTTTATTTAAAAGTGGGAGCATGTTAAAGTTTGTAGAATTCATCTGAATATAATTTAAACACAAAAAAGGCTTGTGAATCATCCAGCATCTGTCAAAAACACAACTTTAAATGATGAAAATGAGTGAGAAACGTACAGAACCATTTGCTTGTTACGTTGCATTATTTCATGATTTTCCATAAAAATATAGAAACATACAAAAGGTTTGGATAAAAATGGTAAAATGTCTTTGCATGTTGCTGAAGCAGCTTAAATTTTGCAATGTCTCTGAGGCCAGTGTTTTTTTAATTCGTTTGTGGCATGTGGGTGTTGCTGTCTGGCAAGTATTTATTGCCCATTCCTAGTTGCCTTTGACAGGTTTGTGGCGAGTTGCCTTTTTGAATCGCTATCATCTAAATGCTGTAGGGAGACCCACAATGCTGTTGGGAGGGAATTCCTGGATTTTGATCTAGCAACACTGGAAGAACGGTGATATATTCCCAAGTCAGGATGGTGAGTGGCTTGGAGAGGACCTTAGAGGTGGTGGTGTTCCCATGTGTCTACTGCCCTTGTCCTTCTAGATGGAAGTGGTCAGAAAGTTGGAAGATGCTGTGGAAGGTGAATTTCTGCAGTGCATCTTATAAATGGTATACGCTGCTGCTATTAAGTGTCAATAGTGGAGAGTGTGAATGTTTATGGATGCAGTGCTAATTAAGTGGGCTGCTTTGGTGGTGTCAAGCTGCTTCAGTATTTATCGAACTGCACCCATCCAGGCAAGTAGGGAGTGTTCCATCCCTGTCCTACCTGTGCCTTGTAGATGGTAGGTCAGGCTTTGGGCAGTCAGGAGGTGAGTTACTCACTGTAATATTCTTGCACTCAATAATCCAAATAAAAAAATACCCACTCTACTCACTGTTGTAGATTTACAGCAAGGCTACAATTAAAACTTGTGCACTTATCTGTTCCTGTGCTGTGAGCTCTCCCACATAGATTTTAGATTAGATTACTTACAGTGTGGAAACAGGCCTTTCGGCCCAACAAGTCCACACCCACCCGCCGAAGCGCAACCCACCCATACCCCTACATTTACCCCTTCACCTAACACTAAGGGCAATTTAGCGTGGCCAATTCACCTGACCTGCACATCTTTGGACTGTGGGAGGAAACCGGAGCACCCGGAGGAAACACGCAGACACGGGGAGAATGTGCAAACTCCACACAGTCAGTCGCCTGAGGTGGGAATTGAACCCGACTCCCTGGCGCTTATTGTTAAATTTTCCTAGATGCATTTCGATGTCCAGAGATACATGAGTTCAAACAGCAAAGGCAGTGATTGTGCAAATTCACTGCTGTGTTAGTTAGCAGTGTAGGTTTCTTACTGCCTCTCCTTCACTGACCAAATGCTGCCTTTTGTCTGTCCTTCTCCCTTTTAAAAGTGTCATTATTTTGACTCTTTTTGTCTCCAAAGTTCCAAAACAATGCAACAGCATATAAAACAGTAATTGCTGCTCCTGGAATTCAAGGAAATCACTCCAACACCTAAAATAGGAACATGAAAAGGCAAGATTTAGAGGGATATGGGCCAAACATGGCAAATGGGAAAATTTTAAAATATCTGGTTGGCATGGACAAGTTGGACTGAAGAATCTGTTTGTATGTTGTATGGCTCAATAACCCTATAACCACCACTCTTTAACATTCAATGATGTTACTGTCACTGAATTCCCCTATTATGTAATCCTGGGGACTTACCAATGACCATAAAATTAACTGGACTTGCCACATAAACACATGGCTACAAGACCTGGTGCTCTAAATGTGGCTTTACCATTATGCTGTGCAGCTGTAACATGAAATTCTAACTCCTGTACTCAATATTCTGACCACTGAAGGTAAACATGCCAAATGCCTTCTTCACCATCCTGTCTACCTTCAATGCCACTTTCAAAGAACGATGTATGTGAACCCCTTGGTCCCTCTGTTCAACAACACTCTCCCAGGGCCCAATCACTTATAGGCAGTACAGTGGCTCAGTAGTTAGCACTGCTGCCTCACAGCACCAGGAACCCGAGTTTGATTCCAGCTTTGGGTAACTGCGTGTGTGGAGTTTACATATCCTCCCTGTGTCTGCATGAGTTTGCTCCAATTTCCTCCCATAATCCAAAGATGTGTAAGTTGGATGAATTGGCCATAGTGTTCAGGGTTATGTAGGTTATGTGCATTAGTTTGGAGCAAATGTAGAATAATACAGTAGGGCAAATGGGTCTGTGTGGGTTACTTTTTGGAGGGTTGGTGTGGACTTATTGGGCCTAATGGCCTGTTTCCACACTGTTGGGATTCTCTGATTCATTAACCGTGTAAGTCCCTCTGTCCCTGGTTTGTTTGAACAAAATGCAATACCTAAATTGAAACCCATCTGCCACTTCTCAACCCATTAGCTCATCTTATCAAGATAAACTTTTTCACTGTCCACTATACCACCAATTTTGGTGTCATCTGCAAACTTACTAACCATACCTCCTATATTTACATCCAAATCATTGATATTAATGATGACAAACAGTTAGTTTGTCTCTTATTGGCGATGGTTAATTCTTGGCATTTGTTTGGCATGAATGTCACTTGCTACTTGCCACCCTCAGTCTAGATATTGTCCAGATCTTGTTGCATTTGAATATGGACTGATTTAGAATCTGAGGAGTCGTGAATGGTGCTGAACATTGTGCAGTCATCAGCAAATATCCCCACTTCTGACCTTATGATGGAGGGAAGGTCATTGAGGAAGCAGCTGAAGATAGTTGGGCCGAGGACACTACCCTGAGGAACTCCTGCAGAGATGTTGTGGAGCTGAGACGACTGACCTCCAAAAACCGCATCCAACTTCCTATGTACCAGGTATGACTCCAACCAGCAGAGAGTTTGCCCCCTGATACCCACTGATTCCTGTTTCACTCAGGCTCAATGGCACCACATTCAGTGGAATGCAGCCTTAATGTCACGGGCTGTCACTCCTACCTCAAGTAAATTTAATAGAGACCCCCTTTCATGCTCAATTACCCCTGGGGCTAAGACCTAATTTGTGGGTGAGCCTGCCTCCAGTGCAATGTTTGCAAAACTTTGTTAAAATTGTGAGAACTTGAGTTTCGCTGATCGCTTTTTGTCTTTCAGATGTTGGGGTCTTTTGTGCCATTATACTGATTTCAGACAAATTATGACAACTAAGCCAACACAATTGGAAGGAAATGTCAGTGAATTTGTCTGTTTCAGTTCTAGAGTTTGAATGTATTATTCAGATGAAACAACAACAATATTTATCTTGACACTGTTATGATCCCAAATGTGAACAAGCCAGGCCCTAGACTGAAACCAGGCTGGATGCACCTTAACTGCTGTTCCACGATGGAATTCAGTTACTAAACACACAGAGAAGAAACTGCAGGCATGTGTTTTAACACAGAATGTTTATTAAACCAGAATAAAAGATGAACTATATTAGACTAGAAAGATTTCCATACTACCATCAGCAAAAGGATTGAGAGTCACACTGTTCCCTTTGTTCCAGCAGTGTTTCACACACACCAAATGCCTGTGAAGTTTCACCATTACCTCCACAACAAGGTTTCTGGACAAGGCTGGCGCAGCTGCAGCTGGTGTCCTCCCATCGAATGTCTGCATGTTCACGAGATGCTGTTTTCTTTAGCTGGTGTCTCTCCCAGAGGCCTATAAAACAAACTTAACTAAACCCACTACTACGTCAACTTCAGAGCAGATCCCTAAACTCCATTTGCAGCAATCTTCCAGGATTTCATACCAAACAGCTTTTCATTCTTGCCTCCATTCCCTGATATATACACTGACTGACTCACTTGTGAATTTTTCTGCCTTTCTGTGTGCCCCCGGACCCCGGTCACTAGGTGACTACATAGGTTTTTTTCTCCTTTTAGCTAATGCACTAAACCACTGATCTCTGTGGTTTCACCTCAAAAGTAAAACCACAGTAAAAAAAAGTCTAAAAGCAACAGGCCTGTAGACTTCTGGAACTAAGATACCAAAAACAATTTCAAAATAAAACAGTAACTGTGTCTAACCTTTCTCAACACACAAAATACAGAATATAAACTGAGCTTAAAGCAATTATCTGTTCTCAACACCATGACAGTCTGGGTTGCATATTTATAATAATTAATTTCCATCATTTTATCACAGAACCATCTATCTTTAGTAACATAAGAAATAGCTGCAGGAGTAGGCCATTTGGCCCACAATTTTTATTCATATTTCTTACTAAAATCATTTTTTTCAGTGATTTGACTTCATATTTCCTGCAATCCAGCCAAAGAACAGAATTTGAAAGAGTAGCTGAGAATTGGAGTGTGTGCAGCCAGTTGTACTGGGAGAACATGTCTGTGATTTGATTATGTGACCTGCTTCATCGGTCAGCCACTGGGAGGAAGGATAAGAAACAAATGGTTTTCCATAAATTATCGGGAGTGCACTTTCCTTAGATCCTCTTGGTTGCTTGCTGAAATCTTGGCAGGAGACCAGAAAAAAATCCAGGGCAGTCATCAGATGTTGTTGTTTCTTCAGGATTTTTGCCAATTTTCTATTGAGAATATGTTGTGAAGTTGGGAACAAGTTAAGACAAATTCTACTTCTATTATCATTGAGTTGGACAGCAAACTGCCATATCTGTCCCTGAACTATTTTTGACTCTCTTTTCTATCACTAAGACGACCTGCTTTCAACTCTAAAATATTCCTGACACCAGCTTATCCAGCACTAAAAGATCATCCATGTCTTTATTACTTTTAGACTTGTCTATTCCAAAGTTCGCTGGATAATCTCCCATCTTCTCCTGTGTGGAAGCGTAATTGATTGAAAATATTGTGCATCGTCTCCATTAGTGTTTCTTTGTAGAACTCTGTGCCAAATTATGTTCAATATTATCCCTGTGAAATACCTTTGAATGTTTTATTTGCATTAAATGTACTTCATAACAAAGAACAAAGAAAGAACAAAGAAAATTTACAGCCCAGGAACAGGCCCTTCGGCCCTCCAAGCCTGAGTCGATCCAAATCCACTGTCTAAGCCTGTCACCCAATTCCTAAGGATCTGTATCCCTCTGCTCCCCACCTACTCATGCATTTGTCCAGACGCAACTTAAATGAATCTACCGTGCTTGCCTCTACTACCTCTGCTGGCAACGTGTTCCGGGCACCTACCATCCTCTGTGTGAAATACTTGCCATGTGTATCTCCCTTAAATTTTTCAGCTCTCATCTTGAAAGCATGACCTCTTGTTATTGAATCCTTCACCTTGGGAAAAAGCTTATCTCTATCTATCCTGTCTATACACTTCATGATTTTATAGACCTTAATCAGTCCCCCCTCAATCTCCTTTTTTCTAGTGAAAATAAACCTAACCTACTCAACCTTTCTTCATAGCTAGCACCTTCCATACCAGGCAACATCCTCATAAACCTTCTCTGCACCCTCTCCAAAGCGTCCATATCCTTTTGATAATGTGGCGACCAGAACTGTACACAGTATTCTAAATGCGGCCGAACCAATGTCTTGTACAATTTTAAAATGACTTGCCAGCTCTTATACTCGATACCCCGTCCGATGAAGGCAAGCATACTGTATGCCTTCTTGACCACTCTATCCACCTGTGCAGCAACCTTCAGGGTACAATGGACTTGAATTCCCAGATCTCTCTGCTCATCACCTTTTCCCAAGGCTCTTCCATTTACTGTATAATTTGCACTAGAATTAGACTTCCCAAAATGCATCACCTCACATTTGCCTGGATTGAACTCCATCTGCCACGTCTCCCCCCAACTCTATCTATATCCTCCTGTATTCTTTGACAGTCCCCTATGCTTTCTGCTACGCCATCAATCATCATGTCATCTGCAAACTTGCTGATCAGACCAACAGTGCCCTCTTCCAGATCATTTATGTATATCACAAACAACAGTGGTCCCAACACTGACCCCTGTGGAACACCACTGGTCACCTTTCTCCATTTCGAGAAACTCCCTTCAACTACTACTCTCTGTCTCCTGTTGCTCAACCAGTTCTTTATCCACCTAGCTAGAACACCCTGCACACCATGTGAATGCACTTTCTCCATTAGTTTACCATGGGGAGTCTTATCAAACAACTTGCTAAAGTCCAAGTATATGGCATCTACAGCCCTTCCATCATCTATCAATTTGGTCATTTCCTCAAAAAACTCTATTAAATTGGTACATAATTTGATCTGTACAGCTCTGACCAATATTACAGAATGTCTCAGTAGGATCATTGAATCCCTACAGTGTAGCAGCAAGCTATTCAGTCCCTTGAGTCAACACCACCCCTCCAAAGAGCATCCCACGCGGACCTAGCCCCTCCCTGTATTCCACAATTCACCATGGCTAATCCACCTTGCCCACAAATGTCTGGACACCAAGGCAATTTCCCATGGCCAATCCACCTAACATCTTTGGACTGTGGGAGGAAATGCAGCACCTGGAGAGAATGTGCAAACTCGTCACAGACAGTCACTCAAGGACAGAATCGAATCGAACCTGGATCCTTGGTGTGGTGAGGCAGCAATGCTAACCACTGAGCCATCATGCCGCCCATAAGAAAATTACTGACAAAATTATTTTTATTTTTAAGCTATTGATAAATTACTTGGCAGCAGCATTGCAGTTAAATTTTCTGTTAATGCAACATGCTCAATCTCTCAGCTTAAGCCAATCAGTCCTAAAAATATTCAAGAAAATATTGAGGACCTGAATAGTTTGGGTGGGAGGCTTCAGAAGAACATCAGGTTCTGTGTTAAGATGTGCCAGTTGAACACAACCACTAAAAATGCTTAGACTTGATCCTCCCGTGATATTGGAGGTTGGGTGAGAGGTTGGGTGGGATACCGTTGACTGCCATGTAGTGGACATGTGTCTCTGAGATGTCCATTTTATTGCCTGAAACTATGAACGACATGAACGATAATTGAGGACATCACACACGACACATAAAACAATAGGAAATAAACGCAAACCTGCCAAAACTCCTCTTTCCTGACAGCACAAACACTTTCATTTGAGAAATAGACTTTGAGTCATTAACAGCTCTTCATGTATCTGGGAACAATTGCAGGAGAAAGCCAGGAATGGAGCTTGTCCTCTCCTGTAGGGAGGGTGAGGGAGTATAGTTTAGAATTCATCGTTTTTCTTCAGAAGATTTGATCTAACTGAAGTTATGATTGGAATTTGAGAGAATTCCCCATGGAATCTCAGCGACTACACTTCCTAGCAGAGTGTTTCATGTGTTAAGGTCATCTTAAGTTGTGAAACATTTGCTTGTCTTTCACTTTTTATTAAAAATGGATTGCATGAAACTATCCAAGTTCTCTGTATTTTGTTCAATTTTATCAATGCAGAACCAAATGAATGAACTGAGTGTGTTAATTAGGATTAGTGAATTCACAATACCTAAGGACGGGAAATGGGAATAGGAAAAGAGTCAGTGAACTTTAGGATTAAAAACAGAAAATGCCAGAGAGAGACAACCAATCTGGCAGCTTCTTTGGTGAGAAAAACAGAATTAACATTTCAAGAACAAGAACAAAGAACAAAGAAAATTTACAGCCCAGGAACAGACCCTTCGGCCCTCCAAGCCTGAGCTGATCCAAATGTACTGTCTAAACCTGTCGGTCAATTCCTAAACATCTGTATTCCTCTGCTCCCCACCTACTCATACATCTGTCCAGACGCATCTTAAATGAATCTACTGAGCCTGCCTCTACCACCTCTGCTGGCACCGCGTTCCAAACACTCACCACCCTCTGTGTGAAAGTCCAAAATGAGTTTCCTTAGAACTTGAACTTTAGGACTGTTTTACTAATATCCTTTCAAACCCAATATCACGGAGAAGTGTTTGAATACACAGATTCATCATTGTACCTTTGCTCAAAGTTATTTTCACAAATTACACTGAAGTAACATGACAAATATTCTCACCTAGCATCAATAGAGGAACAAATTAAAACAATACATTCCATCAATTCCAGTTTCAGTTTAAACTGAATGGTTTATCTTGAACTTCTATCAATTTATCTGGTCTTTTTTCTTAGAATATTCTAAAATAATATGATCTAGATTATAACAAAGACAACATTTAAAATATAATTTTATTGGTCAGAGTATTGAGCACAGGAATTTGGAGATCATGTTGCGGCTGTACAGGACATTGGTTAGGCCACTGTTGGAATATTGCATGCAATTCTGGTCTCCTTCCTATCGGAAAGATGTTGTGAAACTTGAAAGGGTTCAGAAAAGATTTACAAGGGTGTTGCCAGGGTTGGAGGATTTGTCAGGGTTGGAGAGGCTGAACAGGCTGGGGCTGTTTTCCCTGGAGCATTGGAGGCTGAGGGGTGACCTTATAGAGGTTTAAAAAATCATGAGGAGCATCGATAGGATATATAGACAAAGTCTTTTCCCTGGGGTCGGGGAGTCCAGAACTAGTGGGCATAAGTTTAGGTTGAGAGGGGAAAGATATAAAAGAGACCTAAGGGCAACTATTTCACGCAGAGGGTGGTACGTATATGGAATGAGCTGCCAGAAGAAGTGGTGGAGGCTGGTACAATTATAACATTTAAAAGTTGTCTGGATGGGTATATGAATAGGACGGGTTTGGAGGGATATGGGCCGGGTGCTGGCAGGTGGAGACTGTGGAGAAAGTAGCACTGACAGGGAATACTTGCGGACACAGAGATGGGTTCAAGTGCGTATACTTCAACGCAAGGAGTATCAGAAATAAGGTGCGTGAACTTAAGGCATGGATTGGTACTTGGGACTACGATGTTGTGGCCAGCACGGAAATGTGGATAGAAGAAGGACAGGAATGGTTGTTGAAGGTTCCTGGTTACAGATGTTTCAGTAAGATTAGGGAGGGTGGTAAAAAAAGGAGGGGATGTGGCGTTGCTAATTAGAAATGATATAATGGCTGCAGAAAGGCAGTTTGAGGGGGATCTACCTTTGGAGGTAGTATGGGCTGAAGTCAGAAATAGGAAAGGTGCAGTCACCTCGTTGGGTGTTTACTATAGGCCCCCCAATAGCAGCAGAGATGTGGAGAAACAGATTGGGAAACAGATTTTGGAAAGGTGCAGAAGCCACAGGGTCGTAGTCATGGGCGATTTCAACTTCCCAAATATTGATTGGAAGCTCTTTAGATCAAGTAGATTGGACGGGGCGGTGTTTGTGCAGTGTGTCCAAGAAGCTTTTCTAACTCAGTATGTAGATTGTCCGACCAGAGGGGAGGCCATATTGGATTTGGTACTCGGTAACGAACCAGGACAACTGATGGGCTTGTTAGTGGGTGAGCATTTTGGTGATGGTGTCCACAATTCTGTGACTTTCACCTTGGTTATGGAGAGAGATAGGTGCATGCAACAGGGCAGGTTTTACAATTGGGGGAAGGGTAAATACGATGCTGTAAGACAGGATCTGAGGAGCAGAAGTTGGGAGCATAGGCTGTCAGGGAAGGATGTCATTGAAATGTGGAACTTTTTCAAGGAACAGATACGACATGTCCTTGATATGTATGTACCTGTCAGGCAGGAAAGAGATGGTCGTGTGAGGGAACCTTGGTTGACGAGGGAGGTTGAATGTCTTGTAAAGAGGAAGAAGGAGGCTTACATAAGGTTGAGGAAACAAGGTTCAGACAGAGCGTTGGAGGGATACAGGATAGCCAGGAGGGAGCTGAAGAAAGGGATTAGGAGAGCTAAGAGAGGGCATGAAAAATCTTTGGCGGGTAGGATCAAGGATAACCCCAAGGCATTTTATGCGTATGTGAGAAACATGAGAATGATGAGAACGAGGGTAGGTCTGATCAAGGACAGTAGTGGGAGACTGTGTATTGAGTTGGAAGAGATAGGAGAGGTCTTGAATGAGTACTTTTCCTCAGTATTTACAAATGAGAGGGACCGTATTGTTGAAGAGGAGAGTATGAAATGGACTGGTAAGCTAGAGGAGATACTTGTTAGGAAGGAAGATGTGTTGGACATTTTGAAAACTTGAGGATAGACAAGTCCCCCGGGCCTGACGGGATATATCCAAGGATTATGTGGGAAGCAAGAGAGGAAATCGCAAAGCCGTTGGCAATGATCTTTTCGTCTTCACTGTCAATGGGGGTGGTACCAGGGGACTGGAGAGTGGCGAACGTTGTGCCCCTGTTCAAAAAAGGGAATAGGGATAACCCCGGGAATTACAGGCCAGGTAGTCTTACTTCAGTGGTAGGCAAAGTAATGGAATGGGTACTGGGGGATAGGATTTATGAGTATCTGGAAAAACACTGCTAGATTAGGGACAGCCAGCACAGATTTGTGAGGGGTAGGTCTTGCCTTACAAGTCTTATTGAATTCTTTGAGGAGGTGACCAAGCATGTGGATGAGGGTAAAGCAGTGGATGTAATATGGATTTTAGTAAGGCATTTGATAAGGTTCCCCATGGTAGGCTTATGCGGAAAGTCAGGAGGCATGGGATAGAGGGAAATTTGGCCAAGTGGATAGAAAACTGGCTAACCGTCGAAGTCAGAGAGTGGTGGTAGATGGTAAATATTCAGCCTGGAGCCCAGTTACAAGTGGAGTTCCGCAGGGATCAATTCTTGGTCCTCTGCTGTTTGTAATTTTTATTAATGACTTGGAAGAGGGAGTCTAAGGGTGGGTCAGTAAATTTGCAGACGATACAAAGATTGGTGGAGTTGTGGATAGTGAGGAGGGCTGTTGTCGGCTGAAAAGGGACTGAGATATGATGCAGAGCTGGGCTGAGGAGTGGCAGATGGAGTTCAACCCAGTCAAGTGTGAGGTTGTCCATTTTGGTGAGACAAATAAGAATGCGGAATAAGGGTTAACGGTAGGATTCTTAGTAAGGTGGAGGAGCAGAAGGATCTTGGAGTCTATGTTCATAGATCTTTGAAAGTTGCCACTCAGGTGGGTAGAGCTTGTAAGAAGGCCTATGATGTATTAGCGTTCATTAGCAGAGGGATTGAATTCAAGAGTCGTGAGGTGATGTTGCAGCTGTGCAGGACCTTGGTAAGGCCACATTTGGAGTACTGTGTGCAGTTCTGGTCGCCTCACTTTAGGAAGGATGTGGAAGCTTTGGAGAGGGTGCAGAGAAGATTTACCAGGATGTTGCCTGGAATGGAGAATAGGTCGTACGAGGATAGGTTGAGAGTGCTAGGCCTTTTCTCGTTGGAATGGTGAAGGATGAGGGGTGACTTGATAGAGGTGTATAAGATGATCAGGGGAATAGATAGAGTAGACAGTCAGAGATTCTTTCCCCGGGTACAACAGAGTGTTACAAGGGGACATAAATTTAAGGTGAAGGGTGGAAGGTATGGGGGGATGTCAGGGGTAGGTTCTTTACCCAGAGAGTGCTGGGGGAATGGAATGCGCTGCCTGTGGGAGTGGCAGAGTCAGAATCATTGGTGACCTTTAAGCGGCAATTGGATAGGTACATGGATAGGTGCTTAAGCTAGGACAAATATTCGGCACAACATCGTGGGCCGAAGGGCCTGTTCTGTGCTGTATTGTTCATGTTCTATAGGTGGGACTAGATTGGGTGGGATATCTGGTTGGCGTGGACGAGTTGGACTGAAGGGTCTGTTTCTGTGCTGTACATCTCTATGACTCTATGTAAAGTACTTTGAAGAGTCTTTCTTTTAAATCTCTTCTGAAAAATAGTAACAACAAGGAATAACAAGTTTATGCCACAGTTAGCTTGTTGGAGCCTGAACATGCTGCAGCTTAATATATTGTTCTTTGTTCCTGTTTAATATAATAAAAACAGAAATGTTTAGAGAAACTCAGCAGGTTTGGCAGCACCTGTGGAGAGAAAGCAGAGTTAATGTTTTGAGCCCAGTGACTCTTCTGTTTAATATAATGTTGTCAATCAGTTGTTTCTTTATTTTTCATAGGACGTGGGTATCACTGTAGAGGTGAGTATTTGTTATCCATCCCTTGAGCTGAATGTCTCACTTGGACAGTTATAGAGGGCAGTTAAGTGTCAACCACATTACTGTGGATCTGGGGTCACATACCAGACAGATTCCAGAGGCAGATTTCCTTCCCTAAAGGCCATTAATGAACAAAATAATTTTCTGTGACTATCAGATGTCACCATCACTGAAACTGAATTCAAACTCCCCAACTGCACCAGTCTTGTTATTCCAGAATCATTCAAATCCATTGTCTTCTGAACAGAGAGATTTCACATACAAGAGGAGTATTAGCTGCACCACAGCAGAAAGTGTCTGAAGCTATCTCAGATCCTGGTATCCCAAGGATTGCAATGGTTCAAGAAAGCAGCTATCCAACCCCTTCTCCAGGGCAACTGGGAATGGGCAATAAACGCTGGACCAACCAGTGATACCAACCTTCCATGAATGAATAGAAAAGGATATTTATTCACAGTTGAAAAGGATGTTGTGATAAACTGCATAATTATTTTAAATTACATTATGTTTAAAATCCAAACCAGCCTATCCAAAACAAATACTTTAAAAGTCAGGGTTGATTTTCATAAAAACGTCCCAGCATTTCAATGTACATTATCTCTGTTTTCCCATACAAAGTTTCCTGGGCACAAGATTAGATACCAAACACCAGGATTGCCAGTATCTACACTCCAGATGAATAGTTTCCATTCTTCTTCATCGCAACCTCTCAGCAGATCCTTCTATTCCTTTTTGCATCATGTATTTCTCCAGTTTCCTTTTGACTTCACCCCCACTATTATCCTTAGTGACTCCCTGTGGGAGAGAGCTGCTAATTGTCACCATTCTCATGGTAAGCTTTATGAATTCCTGTTTGAATTTCATACTCATGAATCCATATTGATTGTTGCTAGTGTTAGTATGTTGTGCAAATGGAAATATTTGTGCACGTCTACCCTCATCTTTAATTGTTCTCAAGATACAGAGTTTTTGCTTTTCTAGTCTTTCGTTTAAAACATCATACTGATGTTTGGAGTTCCAATCTTGACCTCCTTGTAATTCTGCTGTAATTCCTCTAGTCTTATCCAAATAACACCCGCTCGCCACTCCTTTCTTTGCCCTGTTAATCAGACAATTTCATAACCAATGCTCTTTTTATTCTCTGTCGTAGGGGACGCTATCGCCTAGTGGTATTAATAACAGACTATAAGCCCAGATAATGTTCTTGGGACCTGGGCTCGAATCCTGCCATAGTGGAATTCGAATTCAATAAAAATCTGGAATTAAAGAGTCTAATGAAACCATGAATTTGTTGTTGGGGAAAAGCCCATCTGGTTCACTGATGTCCTTGAGGGAAGGAGGCTGCTGTCTTTATCTGCTGTCTTGCCGACATGTGACTCCAGCCCTACAGCAATGTGACTGACTTTTAACTGCACTCAGGGCAGTTAGGGAAGGGAAATAACTGCTGCCTAGCCAGCAAAAGCTTCATCCTCTGAATGAATAAAGGGAAAAAAACACTAGTTCATCCAATCTTTGAAATCAGTTATAATCTGCCAGTTTTGGTATCATCCTTGTAAATTTTTACACCTTTTATAATATGCAGATTTGAACAGTTCAGGATTAGGGTACCCAAATCTGTCTGTATACCTACAGTTCTAATCCTGCATCATGAAGAAAATATTTTGCATTCTTGAATCCAAAGTGGATGAGCTTACATTTTTCAGAGCTGCTGTGAAACTGCTTGAAGTGAACATGATACAAAGTAACTCACCAATTGGAAAATTCAAGCTTCCTCTCAAGGCCATCAGATTATCGGATAAAGTCCTGAGCCTGCAAACTAGAGTCGTGCAGCGGCTTCTGTTAGTGAATTAGTTTCTGCTGCTCACTGCATTTGGACTGAGCCCAGGGTTTAACAGAAAGAGGTACCACTTCCCAGGCCTGCAATGTCCTCATCAAATTCAATGTAGATCACAGTCATTTGTCAATTGACTGAAGGGAGGCTGGAAAATGACTGTCTTAACGTTTAGAATGTGCAATTATGTCAAAAACTCCATTTGAAATGGAAGAGAGATGCCAGGCAGGTTCTCACTTCTCAAAACCTTGAGCGTAACAACAAAGATGGTTTTTTTTTGCTCAATATGCATCAATTGTAGTGACTTCCAAAAGAACCTCAGACGAGGTGGGCAACAGTCTGTATCTATACCATCCATTGTAGCTATAAATCTCTAATGTGAGCCCTGAACAATGTTGCCCAGCTCCATGGTCTCTGTGCCAAAGTCATTCATCTGTTTCAAGAAAACCTGCAACCAACCTCGGCTAATGCCCGAAACGTCGATTCTCCTGTTCCCTAGATGCTGCCTGACCTGCTGCGCTTCTCCAGCAACACATTTCCATCTCTGATCTCCAGCATCTGCAGACCTCATTTTCTCTGCAACCAACCTCAAACAAGTAGATGTCTCTGATTACCATAGCCCTCAACTCTGATAACTTCAGCTTCTTTCTGACTTGCATGGCCAGTATCAGGAAATACGGCATCCACATGGATAGAAAATTAATAAGTGACAGTTTATTCACCTAGAGCATCAGTTCACCTTCTTGGAAATGTTGAGCAGGACAGCCAGCATCTTGAGAGAGTGAAACAGACTTAAACCTTCAGCTGAGTGATCACTCTTCAGGAATGGATACAATTAGAGATGGAACCGTTTTGAAATATGTACAGATGCATGGGAAAGATGAGTGATTGAACTGAAGGAAAAGTTAGTGATGGAGCAGAAAGCAGGAGAGAAGAAATGACAAAACATATGAAAATCAAGGTAAAAGAGGATGAGAGCAGGACAGAAAGAAACAATAGATTGGTTTAAAAGAGATATGAATGGAAACAAGAGAAAAATTATCAATGGCTGATGTTCTTAGGAGGCAGAGGTTAGGATCTGAAGTTCTTGAACACAATGTTGAGTCTGGAAGGTTGTAAAGTACCTTACCGCAAGGAAAGCGTTGGTTCCTCAACTTTCCATTGAGTTTTATCAGAAAGGTAAAGCAGACTGAGGACAGAGACTTTTGAGTATAGGCAGAAGATTATAACATCAGGCAACCAGAAGTGTAGGGTCAAATTTGTGAACTGAAGAGATGTTTTCTACAAAGCAATCAAACAATCAACAAAGTTAAAAAATCACACAACACCAGGTTATGGTCCAACAGGTTTATTCAGAAGCATGAGTTAATGTTTCCAAATAAACCTGTTGGACTATAACCTGGTGTTGTGTGATTTTTAACTTAGTCCAGCCAGTCCAACACCAGCACCTCCAAGTCAAAACAATCTACAATTTATTTTCCCAGAGAGTGGCCTGGTGCAGTTTTCAATCATCCCCAACAGCCAGCTCCCCACGACACTGCACCTTCCAGATGTCAGATTTGTAACATCAAGGCTTAATGGCTGATAACATCGATTCCCAAACTCACATTCCAAATGTACCATAAAACTCAATATGAGGTAACACAGAAATCTGCTGGTTATTAACTGTCCAGTTACCGGGCAGACTGATGTATTGGGATTTCACCGAGGTTTGGTTATCTGATGGATTGACAGCTGAAACTTCTGAAATAGACAAAGAATATTCCTTCTTAAAAAGAGGTCTTTGTGAAGGAACAGACATTGTTCCAATTTTAACATCAAATATTATCTGGCAAAGTATGGAGCTTGCAAGCATCTGGCATTTATTTTACTTTAAAATACAATTCATTAAAATATTTTAACACATTATTTTCATAAGAGGTAATTTTAATAATTATGCAATCTGCAAATTTTACTAATTATAAATGATAACTTTTGGTATGTTTTGTAGAGGAAGCACATGTTTACACAGAGTTCCAAATTATTTCTCAACTTCAGGATTTTGCAGGTGGCAATTTATTACCATATTACGAGAACAAAATCACTGCCTGAATATGTTGGTTAGGCTCTATCTGAAGAAGCTGGAATTTCTCTGAGTGACTGTCTCAGGCACAAGCTTTCTTCAGCTTCATATTAACATTGTCTGACTCTTTAATTCACCTAAATGCTTCTTCCATAAGACTTCCTACAATAGGAAAGAGAAAGTGGTCCTGAACAGATGTCCTGTATGCAACTGGGGGACAAGCAATATTGGATTTACTAATGAGGGGATTTAATTGGTAACCAAATTGTGTGTGAACATGTATCAAATAATAATCATAATATCAATTCAATGGAGTGTTTGAGAATGAAAAACATGAATCAACTCCGAGAGTTTTAGATTGCAGTAAGGCTGACTTTAATGAGAGGAGACAGTTTACCATGTCCACAGGGTGAGAAAAGTTGTGAATAGATAAAACAACTGAAGAACAATGGAGGATGTTAGATTAGAATACAGCAGCTTTTATTTGTCATTTATACCAAATACAACTGATACAGTAAAAATGTGACAGTGCTCGGCCAGGACTGAGGGTGTTGCACGGACAGCACAAACTATATACATGTACAGGGCATAAAGTGCATAAGAGGTGCAAAACACGCAGGTTTACAGTGTAACAGAAGAATAATAAACAATAGACATTTTTCTAACAACAATACGAAAGAATTTCAGATGAGGGAGTCCGATTATACCGTGTTAAGGAGCCTGATGGCCTGGGAAGAAGTAACTATTGCACAGTCTGGCTATGAGACCGAATGCTCCGATATCTTCTGCCAGATGGCAGGAGGGAGAAGAGTTTGAGTGAGGGGTGTATGGGGTCTTCCAAAATGCTCTTAGCTTTCAAATGCAAAGTGTGGTGTAAATGTCTGTAATGGAGGAAGAGAGACCCCGATGATCCTCTCAGCTGTCCTCACTATCCGTTGTAGGGTCTTACGATCCGAGACAGTGCAATTCCCGAACTAGGCAGTGATGCTGCAGCTCAGGGTACCCACAATAAACCCTCTGTAGACTGTGGTGGGGGTGGGGGTGTGGGAGGTGGGCTTTCCTCAGCCTGTGCAGAAAGTAGAGACACTGTTGGGCTTTCTTGGCTATAGAGCTGGTGTTGAGGGTCCAGGTAAGATTCTCCACCAGCACCAAAGACATTTGGTGCTGTTCACAATCTCCACGGGGGAGCCATCGATGGACAACGAAGAGTGGTAGCTCTGTGCCCTCCTGAAGTCAACAACCATTTCTTTCATCTTGTCCATATTCAGAGAGTTTGTTGGCTCTGCACCAGTTCATTAGCCCGGCTGTTAAAGAGATATTTAGCACATTACAAAGAGAAAATCTATGCTTCACAGAAAAAAACAGCCATGGACAGAAATACTGAAATACTACAGAAATAAGGGACAGCATAAAACTAAAAGGAAGGTATTTCAAAAATGCAAAAACAGCACAGATCCAGCTAAATCGGGAAAGGTAACAAAGACCAGCAAAGGATCAAAGAGCAGCTGAAAAGAACTATGAAAAGGAATTATGAAAGGAAATTTGCCAGTGATTTCAAAATTGGTAAGAGGCAATTTTATACTTAGAGTGAAAGCGGATGGTCAGGAGCAATGTTGAGCCATTAAAGACTGAAAGTGGGGATATTGTCAATGACTGTGGGAAATGGCAGACATGATAAATAATTACATTGCCTTAGTATTTACCCAGTAAAGGAGGACAGCTTGCTGTAAGTGCCAAGGAAATTCATCGTGGATCGAGAACAGGGACTGAATACAATTTACATTAAATGAGACATCAGTAATGAGGAAATTAATGGAGTTAAAGAGTGATAAATCCTCAGGACCTGCCAATTTCTATCTAAGGGTGTTACAGGAAGTAGGGGAGCACATTGTAGATGCCCTAAATATAATTTGTTAGAGTTCCCTCGATACAGGAGTCAACCCTCTGGATTTGAAAATTGCACATCATTCTACTTTTTAAGAAGTGCAAAAAGAGGAAAACCAGGGATTTACAGACCAGCTTGCCTAACATCTCTAGTGGGGTAATTGTTGGAGTCAATAATCAAGGATAGGTTAACTAAACACTGAAAATTTTCAATTAATCGGTGAGAGCCAGCATGGATTCATGACAGGTAGGTCATTCCTGACAAAATAAAAAGCAAAAAAACTGCGGATGCTGTAAAACATAAACTAAAACAGAAACTGCTGGAAAAACTCAGCAGGTCTGGCAGCATCTGTGAAGAGAATTCAGAGGTAATATTTCAGGTCTGGTGACATTTCCTCCGTTCTGACCTGCTGAGCTTTTGCACCAATTTTTGCTTTTGTTTCATTGTTGGCAAACCTCATTATATGTTTTGAAGAGATGACTAAGGTAGTGGATGGGGGATCTATGAATGTTGTTGATATGCTCTTCCATAAAGCTTAAGGCATTTCATAAAGTCTTACATCACGGATTGTTAACTAAGGTAGACACCAGTGGAATTGAGGGCAAGTTACTGACAAAGATAGGAAATGGGTTGAGTCAGATAACAGAAAGTAGGGCTAATGGGTAGGTAGTCAAATTGGCAGCATGTGACTCGCAGTGTCCCACAAGACTCTGTGTTAGGGCTTCTATTCACATTGCTTATTAACATTTGCTGATGACACATGTCCAGCGGAATGATAGACAATCTGGGTAATAGCACAAAAATACAAAGGGTATTGGCAGATTCAGTAAATGGTTAACAAAAGCAAATGTGGATTTATCCATTTTGGACCAAAGAAGGATAATCAGGGAACATCCAGATGGTATGACGTCACATACGATGGATTGGTCAGGGAACATCCAGATGGTATGACGTTATTATGATGGATCTCCAAAGAGAGTGGGGGCTTCAGGTTTGTAGATCTCTAAAATGTCACAAGCAGGTGTAGAAACTAATCAATGATTAGCTAATGGAAAGCTGGCCTTTATATCTAGAGGACGGGAATACATGATGCAGAAATTATATAAAACCCCTGTTAGGAGTACCACACCTGAAAAAGAACATTTTGGCCTTGGAGGGAGTACAAAATTGTTTACAAGAATGATAACTAGATTTGAGAGGTTAAATTATGAGCAAAATAGACTTGTTTTCTATAGAATTTAGAAAGGGAATTCATTGGATGTCCATTCATTAACAGTTCCAAATTAAGGGTTGCACTGTTGAGCTTTAAGGAGTGATCTGATTGAAGTCTTCAAGATATCAATGGAAAAAGACAGGGTCGATAAAGATAAGCTATTTCCATTGGTTGGGGATTCCAGAACTTGGGGGTTGAGTCTT
Source organism: Chiloscyllium plagiosum (assembly GCF_037043375.1). Taxonomy (NCBI): domain Eukaryota; kingdom Metazoa; phylum Chordata; class Chondrichthyes; order Orectolobiformes; family Hemiscylliidae; genus Chiloscyllium; species Chiloscyllium plagiosum. The sequence continues at coordinate 796,885 of NW_028270172.1, read as the reverse complement.
AGAATTAGGGCCAGACCGTTCATGAAAGATGTTAGGAAACACTTCTACACACAAAAGGTGGTAAAGCTTTGGAACTCTCTTCCACAAATTCATTAGAGGCTGGATTAGTTGTAACTTTTAAATCTGAACTAAGATAGTTTTAGTCCTCCATTTGTTTTCTTATCCATGTCTTCTGTTATTACTATTGATGCCATGATATGGTGACTTAAACACTTTTCACTGGATATATTTTCTAAAAAACACAAGTGACCATAAATGACTATTCTATTCCATTTTTTAAAATGAAGCAAGCATATTAAGAGATATGGGCAAAGGGTAAATCACACAGTCATAGAGTCATAGAGATGTACAGCACGGAAACAGACCCTTCAGTCCACCTCGTCCATGCCAACCAGATATCCCAAAATAATCTAGTCTCACTTGCCAGCACCCGACCCATATCCCTCCAAACTCTTTCTATTCATATACCCATCCAGATGCCTTTTGAATATTGCAATTGTACCAGCCTCCACCACTTCCTCTGGCAGTTCATACACGCACCACCCTCTGCATGAAAAGGTTGCCCCTTTGGTTAACCTTTAGGTCTCTTTTATATCTTTCCCCTCTCACCCTAAACCTATGCCCTCCAGTTCTGGACTCCCCCACCTTAGGGAAAATACTTTGTCTATTTACCCTATCCACGCTCCTCATGATTTTATAAGCCTCTGCATGGTCCCCCTCAGCCTCCAACACTCCAGGGAAAACAGCCCCAGCCTATTCAACCTTTCCCTATAGCTCAAATCCTCCAACCCTGGCAACATCCTTGTAAATCTTTTCTGAATCCTTTCACATTTCACAGCATTTATCCGATAGGAAGGAAACCAGAATTGCACGCAATATTCCAAAAGTGGCCTAACCAACATCCTATACAGCTGAAACATTATCTCCCAACTCATTTAGTTGAAAGTGGAGTGCTGGAAAAGCATAGCAGGTCAGGCAGCATCCAAGGATCAGGAGAATCAACGTTTCAAACTTAAGCCCTTCATCAGGAATCTCCAATTCTCAGCCCATTAGCCCATCTGATCAAGATCCCATTATAACCTGAGTCAGCCTTCTTCACTGTCCACTACACCTCCAAGTTTAGTGGCAGGTCTATAGAGTTAGGTCATTGATCAGCCATTGAATGATGGAACAGGCTCAAAGAGCTGAATGTCCTGCTCCTGTTTCTACGTTCTGAGATTCTAGACAAGTGTCTTCCAAAATATTGTTCACTAATTATCTATTTCTTAGAAACATACAAACTCGAAGCAGAAGTAGGTCATTCAGTCTTCAAATCTGCTCTACCATTCAATAAAATCCTGGCTGATCCAATAATATCGATGCCATATTTCATCTTTCTCTCCATACCTTTAAATGTCTTTAATCTCGAAAAAATTACCAGATGTATATTGGCTGTTTGAAGGTTTAGAGGAGAAAGCAACTATTCATTTCTTTTAATTTTGTGTTGTGCAACCAAAAGAGAGCATAGTGCTAAAACTATGAATGAAACAAGAATTCAGTGTGGAGATTTTAAAGAACCATTAAATGTCATATACAGATGGTTAGATTAGTGTGGAAGCAGGCTCTTCGGCCCAACAAGTCCACACCAATCCTCCAAAAAGTAACCCACCCAGACCCATTTCCCTCTGACTAATGCACCTAACACTATGGGCAATTTAGAACGGCCAATTCACCTGCCCTGCACATCTTTGGACTGTGGGAGGAAGCCCATGCAGACACAGGAAAAATGTGCAAACTCCACACAGTCACCCAAGGCTGGAATTGAACCTGGGACCCTAGTGCTGAGAGGCAACAGTGCTAACCACTGAGCCACAGCATTAAATAGATGCACTAGTGTAGATAGAAGATTAGTTGTCTGGCAGAAAGCAGAGAAGAGAATCCTTCTCAGGATGGCAGCCAGTAATTAGTGGTGTTCGGCAAGGGTCAGTGCTGGGACCACCATTTTTCATTTTATACATTAATGGTCAAGATGAAGGAATTTAGGGCATTTTGGATAAGCTTGCAGATGATACAAAGATAGGTGGAGGGCCAGGTAGTATTAAGAAGGTGGGCAGGCTGTAGAAAGATTTAGACAGGTTAAGAGAGGGGGCAAAGTAGTGACAGATGAAACACAAAATGGGCAAGTGTGAGGTCATGCATTTTGGTCAGTCAAATAGAGGCATGGACTATTTTCTAACTGGGGAGAAAATTCAGAAGTCTGACATGCAAAGGGACTTGGGAGTCCTAGTCCAGGATTCCCTTAAGGGAAACTCGCAGGTTGATTTGATAGTTAGGAAGGTAAATACAATGTTGGTATTTAATTTGAGAGGATGAGAATGTAAAAGCAGGGATGTATTTCTGAGGTTTTGTAAGGGTCTGGTCAAACCACATTTTAAATACTGTGAACAATTTGAGGGTCCATATCTCAGGAAGGATGTACTGGCCCTGGAGCGGGTCCAGAAGACGTTAACGAGAATGGTCCCAGGACTGAAAGGCTTAACACATGAGGAACGCTTGAGGACTCTAGGTCTTTACTTGATAGAGTTTAGAAGGAATGGGGGGGATCTAATTGAAACTTACAGAATACTGAAAGGCCTGGATAGAGTGGAAGTTGGGAAGATGTTTCCATTAGCAGGATAGACTAGGACCTAAGGGCATAGCTTTAGAGAAAAGGGAAATGCTTTAGAATGGAGATGAGGAGAAACTTCTTCAGCCAGACAGCGGTGAATCTATGGAATTCACTGCCACAGAAGGCTGTGAAGGCTAGGTCATTGAGTATATTTAAGACAGAGGTGGACAGGTTCTTGATTGTTAAGGGGATCAAAGGGAGAAGGTGAGAGAATGGGGTTGAGAAAATTATCAGCCATGATTGAATGGCATACTCAGTGAGTGGAATGGCCTAATTTCTGCTTCGATGTCTTATGGTCTTATGGATTATCGTGGTGCAGGTGGAGTTGTCTATCTTCACTGATTGTGGTCTGTGGGTCAGGAAGCTGAGGATCCAATTATAGAGGGCAGAGCCAAGACCTTGGTCAGGATTACAGAGTTGAAAGCAGAGTCGTGGTCGATAAGCAGAAGCCTGACATAGGTATCCTTATTATCTAGATGTTCCAGGGATGAATGTGTGGCTTGGGAAAAGATGTCAGCTGTGGAACTGTTCTTTTAGCAGGTAAATTGCAAGGAATCGAGGCAGGCTGGGAGACTGGAGTTAAAATGAGCTGTGACTAACATTTGAAAGCTCTTCAATATTTTGGAGATCAGAGTCATCGGGCAGTAGTCATTAAGGCACGTTACATGTTGTTTTCTTCGGTAGAGGAATGATGGTGGTCTTGGTGGAGCAGGTGGAGCCTTCAGATTGTAGTAGGGAGGAGTTAAAGTTGTCAGTGAATACTCCCATGAGCTCGTCCACACAGGATCTGAGGGCACAGCCGGGGATTCTGGCTGGACCAGTCACTTTCCTCGGGTTCACTCTCAAGAAGGTCAATCTAACGTCTGCAGCTATGACTGAAGGAACAGGTCCACCTGAGGCTTTTGGGGCAGGTGACACTGTTTCATTGAGATTCTGTTTGAACCGAGTATAAAATGCATTGAGCAGATCAGATCAGGGTGTATTTTTGTCTGCTATTCTGTTCTTACTTCATTTTGTAGCTTGTTATGTCATGTAGGCCTTGCCACAGATGATGAGTGCCCATATGATTAGTTTGGATCTCTAACTTAGTCTGGTTATGCCTCTTAGAGTCTCTAATGGCCTTGTGGTATAGGAGAGGTGATGGTGTGGTGGTATTGTTGCTAGACTATTACTCTAGAGAGGTGAAAGAGAGGACTGCAGATGCTGGAGATTAGAATCAAGAGTGTGGTGCTGGAAAAACGCAGCAGATCAGGCAGCACCTGAGGAGCAGGAAAATTGACGTTTCAGGCAAAAGTCCTTCATCAGGAATGATTCCTGATCAGGAATACATTCCCGATGAAGGACTTTTGCCCGAAACGTCGATTTTGATTTTCCTGCTCCTCGGGTGCTGCCTGACCTGCTGTGCTTTTGCAACACCACACTCTTGATATTGTTCCAGAGACCCAGTTAATGTCAGGAGGACCCAGGTTTGAATCTCACTGTGGCCAGTTGGTGGAATTTGAAATCAATAAAAATCTGGAATTAAGTGTCTGATGATGATTGTAAATTCACTATCAACTGTTCGAAAAACCCATCTGGTTCACTAATGCTGTTTAGGAAGGGAAATCTACCATCCTTACATGGTCTAGCCCACACGTGACTCCAGACCCATAGCAATATGATTGTCTCTCAACTACCCTCTGGGCAATTAAGCATGAGCAATAAATGCTGGCCTGTCCAGCAACACCCTCAACTTGTGATTTTTAAAAAAATATTCTATGAAGTCCACCTGGCTGACCTCGTTACAATCACTACAAGGTAGAGACTCTTTAAATCAATTCATAAAACAAAGAAATGTGCTGAAATGTCTAGTTTACATTGGGATGTGTAATGTGAAATGTGATTGTAAAATACTAATCAGAACACAACAATACGGGAGTACGAATTCTAAAGTAACTATAGGGGTGGCACTGCTGCCTCACAGCACCAGGGACCTGGGTTTGATTCCTGCCTCGGGCGACAGTCTGTGTGGAGTTTGCACATTCTCTCCGTGTCTGCGTGGGTTTCCTCCCACAATCCAAAGATGTGCAGGTTAGGTGCCCATAGTGTTAGGTGCATTAGTCAGGGGTAAAAGTAGGACTCGTCATTGTGGACTTGTTGGGCCAAATGGTCCATTTCCATATTGTAAGGAGTCTAATCTAAATTAGATGAGCTGCTGCTTTAAGTGAGAGAGCCATGCTGTACATGAAATACAACCACTGACAATTATCAACTTGTTCTGAATTCCATTCATTAGGGAGTGTACTGTGCTTTAGAACTACTCACTGTAAGGCATGCTGTGTTCTTCAATTACACTGAAAACAATGTATCTGGCCAATTTGTTGATTGAAGAAAAGAATAATTTTACATGAAATTGCAGTATAATTTACAGTATATTATAATTTAAGATGATAATGTAGATCTCTTTGCATTGCACAATCCCTAAAATTCATGAGCATTTCACATGAAGGTCCTATGCATTCCACTGTGGTAATTAAAGTGGATGAACAGCTCTTAATAATACTTTACCTAATTGCACAATATTCACTTCACAGCCACAAGTGTTTTGAAACAGAGCACCATTTAATTTCCAAACTATCTGAGAGAGAAAAAACTAAAATTCTAAGTAAACATCAGTTTCGATAAGAAAAATATTTTTGTTTTTGCTTGCATATGTGCAATTCTTATAAATGTAAATAAAATATGCTTTAAGTAGGGCTGATCAGACAAAGGGTCAAGATTAGAGTGATGCTGGAAATGCACAGCAGGTCAGGCAGCATCTGAGGAGCAGGGAAAAGGCATTTCGGGCAGGAGCCCTTCATCAGGAATCCTGGACTGATCAGACAAAGTCCGGTGTTGTGCAGAAAGTGAACTCACTGGATCCCCATTCAGTAAGAGTTCCAGATTAAGCGTGGCCTTGTTAGTAAGAAATGAAATTAATAAATCGATAGTGAGAAACGATATAGGGTTGCAAGGTGTAGAATCTGTCTGGGTAGAGTTGAAGAACAGCAAAAGTAAAAAGACCCAAATGGGAGTGATGTATAGGATTTGTGGCAGAATAATAAATCAGGAGTTAGAAAAGGCATTACAGCACGCCATTTACAATACGACAATACACATTACTATTACAATAATAATGGGGAAACTTCAATACGCAGGTAGACTGGGAAAATCAGTTTTTGATAGTGGATCACAACAAAAGGAATTTGTGGAATGTCTAAGAGATTTTATTTGGAGCAGCTTGCGGTCCAGCCCACTAGGGTGCATTCTGGATTAGTGGTGCTGGAAGAGCACAGCAGTTCAGGCAGCATCCAAGGAGCTTCGAAATCGACGTTTCGGGCAAAAGCCCTTCATCAGGATGCCTGAACTGCTGTGCTCTTCCAGCACTACTAATCCAGAATCTGGTTTCCAGCATCTGCAGTCATTGTTTTTACCACTAGGGTACAGGCAATTCTGGATTTGGTGATGTGCAATGAGGCAGATTTGATTAGGGAGCTGAAGGTGAAGGAACCCCAAGGGGGCAGTGACCATAATAAATTAGAATTCACCCTGCAGTTTGAGAGGGAGAAGTTGGAATCAGATGTAACCTTATTACGATTGAGTAAAGGCAATTAGAACCACATGAGGGAGGAGTTGACCACAGTTGATTGGAAGGGGAGCCTAGCAGGGAGAAGCAGACGGCAGGAGTTTCTGGGGTAATTCGGGAGGCACAGCAGAAATTCATCCCAGGAAGAAGAAACATACCAAAGGGGAGGTCAAGGCAAAGATGGCTGACAAGGGAAGTCAGGGACAGTATAAAAGTGAAAGAAAAAGCATACAATATAGTTAAGATCAGTGGGAAGCAGAGGATTGGGAAGCCTGTAAAACCAGTAGAGGATAACTAAAAAGGCAATAAGGAGGAGAAGATGAAATCTGAGGGTAAGCTAACTTGTAATGTAAAAGAAGATTGCAAGAGATTTTTAAGATATATTAAAATAAGAGAGAGGCAAAAATGGACATTGGACTGCTGGAAAATGAGGTGGGAGAAGTAGTAATGGGGAACAAATAAATGGAAGAGGAACTGAATCGGTACTTTGCAACAGTTTTCACAGTGGACAACATCAGCAGCATACCAAAATTTCAAAAGAGTCAGGGGCAGAGGTGAATGTAGTGGCATTGCTAAGGAGAAGGTTCTGGGCAAGCTATAAGGACTGAAGATGGAGAAATCACCCAGACCAGATGGACTAGATTAGATTAGATTACATTACATTACAGTGTGGAAACAGGCCCTTCGGCCCAACAAGTCCACACCGACCCGCCGAAGCGAACCCACCCATACCCCTACATTTACCCCTTACCTAACACTACGGGCAATTTAGCATGGCCAATTCACCTGACCCTGCACATCTTTGGACTGTGGGAGGAAACCGGAACACCCGGAGGAAACCCACGCAGACACGGGGAGAACGTGCAAACTCCACACAGTCAGTCGCCTGAGGCGGGAATTGAACCCGGGTCTCAGGCGCTGTGAGGCAGCAGTGCTAACCACTGTGCCACCGTGCCGCCCACCGTGACTACACCCCAGAGTTCTGATGGACATAGCTGAGGAGAGTGTGGGGGCTTTGATGGTGAACTTTTAGGAAACAGTGGAGTCAGGAAGGGTTCCAGATGACTGGAAAATGGCTAACGTAACTCCCCTGTTTAAGAAGGGCGGGAGGCAGAAGATATGTAATTATAGGCTGATTGGCATGACCTCAGTTGTTGGTAAGATGTTTGAGTCTGATATGAAGGATGAGATTACAATGTGCCTGGAAGTGCACCTCCTCCATAGGAGGGATTCCTTCAGCCAGGAAATAGTGACTCTGTGGAACTTATTGCCATAGAAGGCTGTGGAGGCCAAGTGATTGGGTGCATCTAAGAATGAAATAGTTAGGTTCTTGATCAGATTAGATTACTTACAGTGTGGAAGCAGGCCCTTCGGCCCAACAAGTACACACCAATGCTCTGAAGAGCAACCCACACAGACCCAATACCCTACATTTACCCCTTCACCTAACACTACAGGCAATTTAGCATGGCCAATTCACCTAACTTGCACATTTTTGGACTGTGGGAGGAAACCCACACAGACACAGGGAGAATGTGCAAACTCCACACAGACAGTTGCCTGAGCTGGGAATTGAACCTGGGTCTCTGGCACTGTGAGGCAGCAGTGCTAACCACTGTGCCACCGTGCCACCCACGGTGTAAGGGGACTAAAGGTTATGGGGAGAAGGCAGAAGATTGGTGATAAACATGCTGACCATGATTGATTGGTGGAGCAAACTCAATGGGCTGAATGGTCTAAGTCTGCTCCTATATCATATGGTCATATGGACAGAGGATTGATTTGGAAAAGGCAGGTTGGGGAAATAAAAAGCTCTTTTTCAGGATGGTAACTGGTGACTAGTGCAGTTCCATGCAGATCTCAATTATTTATGTAAAACATTAATGATTTGGACAAAGGAACTGAGGATAGTGTTGTCAACTTTGCAGATGACACAAAGATAGATGGAGGGACAGGTACTGTCGAGGAAGTGGGGAGGTTGCAGAAGTACTTGGACACACGGGGAGAGTGGAAAAAAATGACAGATGAAATACAATGTGGTGGGAAGAATAGAGATGTAGACAAGCTTTTAAATGGGGAAACGCTTCAGAAATCTGAAGGACAAAAGGACTTGGGAGTCCTAGTTTAGGATTTTCTTAAGGTTAACATGCAGGTTTTTGTGGTTGGTAGGTAGAAAGGGAAATGCAATGTTAGCATTTATTTCAAGAGGACTAGAGCACAAGAGAAAAGATGTACTGCTGAGGATGTAAAAATGTCTGGCCAGACTGCATTTGGAATATTGTGAGGAGTTTTAGGGCCCATATCTAAGGAAAGATGCACTACCATTGGAGGAGGTTCAGAGGAAATGTACAAGAATGATCCCGGGGCTGAAGGGTTTCTCATAGGAGGAGCAATTAAGAACTCTGGATCTGCACTTGATTAAGTTTAGAAGGATGAGGAGGTATCTTACTGAGAGGCCTGACTAGAGGGAATATGGAGAGGATGTTTCCACTTGTAGGAGAAACTAGGACTTGATAGCACAGCTTCAGAGTAAGGGGATGACTATTTAGAATTGAGACGAGGAGAAATTTCTTCAGCCAAAAGGTGGTTAATCTGTGAAATTCATTGCCACAGAAGACTAAGGAGGCAAAGTCACTGAGTGTATTTAAAACAGAGATAAATAGGTTTTTGATGAGTAAGGCTATTGGGAGGAAGGCAAGAGATTTGGGTCGAGAAACAAAAAACTATGAATGCTGGAAATCAGAAACAAAAGCAGAAATTCCCGTAAAAACTTGGAAAGTCTGGTAATATTTGTGGAGAGAAAACAGAGTTCATGTTTTAAATCCAGTGATCCTTCTTCAGAACTGATTGTAACTGAGAAAAGATTGTTGTATCTGCTTAAGATGGGATGGGGAGGGGGGGAGGGGTAAACTATAGGTGGAGATAGAGCCCAGAGAGAGAGAACAACAGTTGAACAGACTAAGAAATGAATAGAGGTCAGTCTATGGGAATGAATAGCTGCTAATAGGGACTGTTAGTGGCTGCCAATAGGTTGGTTTTGGTAGCAGCCCATCGAATGACAAGGCCTAGTGTGTGGGGTTGGGGTGACGACTTAAAATGATTGAACTCAGTATTCAATCCTGAAGGTTGCAGGGCTCCAAGTGGAAATTGAAATGCTGTTCTTTCAGATTGTACTTCGGAAGGAGGTAGAAGTGAACTGTGCAGGGTTGGGGTATGATGAGCCTGGTGGCAGTAGTGAGGAGATCACCAGGTGAAATGCAATTTGTAATAAGATTTGAAATGATATGAGATACACATCACCTATACTCAAATGGTGAAACAGACTTGATTGGCCAAATTACCTAATTCTGCTTCTTCATTTGATGGTCTTATGTTCCTAAAATCATGAGGGGCACGGATAGGGTAAATTGGCAAGGTCTTTTCCCTGGGGTGGGAAAGCCCAAAACTGGAGGACATAGATTTAAGGTGAGAGGGGAAAGATTTAAAAGGGTCCTGAGGGGCAACGTTTTCACACACAAGTTGTTTGTATGGAATGAGCTGCCAGAAGAAGTGGCAAAGGTTAGTACAATTACAATATTTAAAAGACATCTGGATGGGTATATGAATAGGGAGGATTTAGACGAATATGGGCCAAATGCTGGCAATTGGGACTAGATTAATTTAGACATCTGGTCAGCATGGATGGGTTGGACCGAAGGATCTGTTTCCATGCTGTACATCTCTATGACTCTATGACTGTAAGATAATGCAAAGACCAGACAGGCTCAATCTATCAAATTGAGTTACGAGCAGGTGTTGAATAACCATTTGTGAGACAATTAAAGGCCTAAAGTGATCATAAATTCTGGTTTAACTCTCTCAATACTCTCTGGATTGATCTTATTCTGGCTTTATGCTACTTAAAGTCCCCTATGTACATGCCTCACTGAGTCAAAGAGAACAGTCACTGACACAGTTACTAATAAATCCATGAAGTGAAAATATATGAGCAAAATTATTGATTTACTGATTCTTTTGTTCAATAATTCTGTGTTGATTAAATAGAAAGTAATGGTGATTATATCTTTTAGGGTATCAAAGAAGGATTCAAACATTGCTCAAAAGGTGAAAGATAAAATAAAACTTATTTTTATAAAATTATCAAAGACCATTGGTAATGAACTCATCAAATAAACCAAAGCAGCATTTTTGAATTAAAATGTCAAAATGCCACAGGGACAGTGTGTACACTGCATGGGATGCCAGGGATGCTGTATAAGGGTCCAAAAAGGTTAACACTGAAGTGTGCCTTATGAATTATCCACAAATATGATGTCAGATGGGCATGGGAGCAGTTCACCTGACGATCTGGAAAGAGCAAGCTCAATCATTTGAGTTTTCCTTGTATATAACAGTGTCTACTGGAACAGGGTAACATGCAATAAACTAAAAGCCACTTCTCCTAACACCACTAATGGTTTTCCACAAGACAACTTGCCCTGTAGATACCTACCTCTATTGCCGCAGAAACTAAGTCCCAACCATTATTTCCTAATATGCCATGGTCTCAGATTTTATTTGATAATGGTTTTGCAGTGCGCCTTGGAATTGTTTATAAGTTAAAGGCTCTAGTAAATGCAAATTGTTGTTATAATTCTGCAAAACTGTTTAACTATAATGAATCTGATTGGATTTCTTAACTCCAGAAATGAGCTGCTCTATACTACACCCTTTAAAACAGCAGAGAGCAGTGTGATGTGAGCTGTGTGATACGTATATATTTATATATATAATTTGTAATTCTGACTTGAAAGTAGGGGCATATGGAGTTTGTTACTTCTCTGAAGGATTTAGATGGATTAATTTGTTTTACTCCTTTTTTTTGTTTGTAATAAACTTTTATCTGGCTGTTAAGAAAAACTCGGCAGCCATATGTGTCTGCGAATTACTAGTTAATTACCAGCATGTTAATTAAAACAAAACAAAAATAATCTTATTAATAACATAAAGTTAGACCTTAAAGACCTAAAGTAGCACTAAGGGATCCTTCCAAAGAAGATAATCCACGTTCTGTATTAATCAGCTCAATCTACAGACCTAATTCCAAACAGGAACTCAAATTAATTTGGATTGTGCTTTCTTCCAAATTTGAACTCAGATTAATGTTCAGCAAAGCTGTTCACAAAGATAAACATTTAGCACTTTCACTGGGTACAGGCTAAGGAAAGGGTTTATTTTTTCAATCACCATCTCTCCCCCTTACAACAACCAGATATCAAATCAAAATGATTTTGTAGGAAATGTTTGTGTAGAAAATGATAAATACGTGTGGGCAGAAGTTGTGTAAACTTTTTTGCAACCTTTAATCTAACCAATATAAAATCCAAACAGAAACATCCCTTAAGAAAGAAATGGAATTTTCCTGAACTGGATTATCTGCACACAACAAAAAATAGCAAGAGGTATTTTAGTATCTGAGATCAAGCCCTAAGAAATAAATCTGCAGGATGCACAAGTATAACACAGTACATAAGATTAAATAATTCATTTTTAACAAGATATGTTTGTTCAACTTTTTTTCCAGGAACAGAAAACTGCATGGAAAAGCTCAGAGGTAAATAATTCTATTTTGACAGCAGTTGGCAAAGTCATACAAAACATTCTATCAAATAAATACTGGACTTGTCGGTAAACATTCAAATCCCATTAACCAATCTCAAAAAACAAACTGTTATTAACAGAAGTCCTACAGAGAGTTTTGTAATACAATATAAAACCACTCATCAGGGAAATTTGGCTAAATGGAAATCTTATCAAAATAATTTGTCAGGTGACGTAGAGAATCTCTCCTATTTAATTAGCTTGTACTGTGACACACACATTTACACACAGATTAAAACACATGCACACAAACACAAACAAACTCAGAATCACCAACGCTCACAATCAGACATGCACACATACGCAGACATTCAAACATTTGTGCACACACAAACACAACATCCTCAGACATATACAAACAAACACTCACACATATGCACACATTCAGGCACATATATTTCATTAAACAGTCAGTCACTTTATTCAATCACTGTTGTTCAGGAATGAGTGAAAATACACTATGAATAGTGCCATCATTTTTCATTGATAATCACAACCTCGTATCACAATTGCTCATTCTTAAGTGACAGAGACCATGTCTGAAATATTGATTCACAATACTGTCAAGTCCAAAATACAAACAGCAATGTTATAACAGGGCACAATTATTGCCAAGGATAGATCCAGCCATGTAGCTGTGCCTAATATTCATGTTTCAAATGTTACAGATTACTTCAAAGACTTGCCCTTACTTATCTTGAGGAAAACATGTAACAATAGACAAAACACCTCTTTACCAGAGAGATTAAAATAGGATTATGTGGTAGTCAGGAAATCTGAGTTACTATCCTGGAGAATTATTTGTCTTAAAGAATATCATTCTGTTCTGAGTTATGAGTTATACATTTTAACAGAAAGGCAGGACTTTAATTATAATTCAGGCCTCAGATGGATTCTTTAGAAACTGTACTGTGTAATGGTTCAACTGTTAGTTAGAATTAATATATAAAACATGCTACAACATTTCCAGAACAACTCAAATTTTTTATAATAAATAGATGACTTTTAGACAGAAAGAGATTGTTTTGATGAACCACATAATTGTGATTCAAATTCACCTTCCATCCAAAATTTAACAACCAGTTTTCAATTTGCAACTTTTTTTAACTCCTTCTAAATTCCTTCTAAACTTGATTTGGAGGTGCCGGTGTTGGACTGGGGTGTACAAAGTTAAAAATCACACAACACCAGGTTATAGTCCAACAGGTTTAATTGGAAGCATACTAGCTTAAACCTGTTGGACTATAACCTGGCGTTGTGTGATTTTTAACCTTCTAAACTTATCCTTCTAAACTCCATTGAGTATGGACCCAGAGTCCTCAAATGTTCCTCATAGGTTAAGCACATATTCCTGTATTAACACCTACTCCAGATTTCACTCGTTTCTCTACAATCACTTACCTTTGTCTTTTGCTCTGTAATAGTTATGACATCTAATCCTATTTACCCTTCTAATCTTCCCCTGAATTCCACTTTTGTTCCACTTGCTCCTTCCCACTGCTGTCTATCTATAAATTCATGATTTTTTCATTTCTATTCAGTTCTGAAGAAGAGCCATATCAGACCAGAAAGATTAACTGTTTCTCTCTCCATAGATGCTGTAAAAATCTACTGAATTTCTCCAGTGTTTTCTGACTTTATTTCAGAGTCATATGTAGGTCAGGTCAGGTAAGGACAGCTGATTTCCCTCCCTAAAAGATATTAGTGAACAATGACAATCATATAAATCCAGATTTTTGTTGAATTCAAATTCCCCCATCATGCCATCGTGGGATTTGAACCCAAGTCCCCAAAACATCCAGGCTTCAGTGAAATTATCAATGGGCAACCATCCTTCTCAGAACTGGTTTAAAATCAGGGAAGACATGAGAGAGGCTGGAACTGTGCCTGGGCTGGAATGATTCAGCTCAGGAGAGACACTCAATAGGCTACAGCTGTTTCCTTTAAAGCAGAGAAAGCTGAGGAGTTGGTAGTTGAAGTGTACCAAGTCATGAGGGGCCTGGATAGTGCAGATAGGGAGAAACATTTCCCCTTCACTGGATGTTAAATAACTGGGGGCACTGTTTTAGGGGAAGGAGTAGAAGATTTAGAAAAAATTTGAGGAAAGTTTTTTCACCCAGAGGATAGTGGATATCTGGAACTCACTGCCTAAAAGGGTGGGAGAGGCAGGAACCATCAAGACATTTAAGAAATATTTAGATGAGTTATAGGGTAATGGCAGGAAGATGGGATTGGGTGGATGTTTGATGACTGGCATGGACACAATGAGCCAAAGGGGGTCTCTATTTGCCGTAGTGAGACACGGAGTCACACAGCAGAAATCGGCCCTTTGGTCCAACTCAGCCAGGCCGACCAAGTTCCCTAAACTAAACTAGTCCCACATGCCTGCGTCTGGTCCATATCCCTCTAAACCTGACCAAATGTCTTTAAACATTGTAACGGTACCCACATGCACCACTTACTCTGGCAGTTCATTCCACAAAAGAAACACTCTCTGTATGAGTTCTCTGTATGAGAAGGTTGCTCTACAGGTCCCTTTTAAATCTTTCTCTGCTCACCTTAACATTTTGCCCCTTCCCTTACCTTGGGGAAAAGATCTTTGCTAGTCACCTTATCGATGCCTCTCATGATTTTATAAATCTCTATAAGGTCACCTCTCAACCAGTGAAGAAGGTTCCAGCCTATCCAGCCTCTCCTTATAACTCAAAAACTCCATTCCCAGAAATATCCTGGGAAATCGTTTGGAACCCTCTCCAATTTAATAATATCCTTCCAATAACAAGGTGGCCAGAACTGAACATAGTATTCCAGAAGGGGGCTTACAACTTCAACATGACATCCCAAATCCGAGACTCAAAGGTCAGAGCATCCTCAGAATATTGATTTATTTTCATTTTATTTTATTTTCAGTCCATTCCCACTGAGAATAATATCAAAAATAATCTGGATTAATCTATATCAAGCTGTCCGTATAAATGGGGTGGATAAGAATCATATTTCAGTACAGTTTCCTATCATTTCTTATGGAATATAATAATGTAGAAAATTAGTATAATAAGAAATTTGAAAATGTGTAAACATTAATGTAGACCATTCTTGGCATATCTACAGTGAAGGATCATGAGAAACAGAGTGGAATCATACAACCATGACCTTTACTGTGCGTCATCATTAGAGACAATTTACATTTAACATTGTCTGCTCTCAGTAATTATCCTGATGGGATATCTATTTAACTATCCACAACCTCAACCCACTGAACCTGGTTTTCTGGTTACAAGTCACAGAATAGAGTCTGGTTTTCTGGTTACCAGTCACTGAAGAGGGCCTGGTTTTCTGGTTACTAGTCACTGAATAGAGCCTGGTTTTCTGGTTACCAGTCACTGAAGAGGGCCTGGTTTTCTGGTTACTAGTCACTGAATAGAGCCTGGTTTTCTGGTTACCAGCCACTGAAGAGGGACTGGTTTTCTGGTTACCAATCACTGAACAGAGTCTGGATTTCTGGTTTCCAGCCACTGAATAGCGTCTGGTTTTCTGGTTACCAGCCACTGAAGAGGGACTGGTTTTCTGGTTACCAATCACTGAAGAAGGCCTGGTTTTCTGGTTACCAGCCACTGAATAGAGTCTGGTTTTCTGGTTACCAGCCACTGTATAGCGTCTGGTTTTCTGGTTACCAGCCACTGAAGAAGCCCTGGTTTCCTGGTTACTGGTTTTCTGGTTACCAGCCACTGAATAGAGTCTGGTTTTCTGGTTACCAGCCACTGAAGCGGGCCTGGTTTTCTGGTAACTTGTCACTGAAAAGGGCCTGGTTTTCTGGTTACAAGTCAATGAATAGAGTCTGGTTTTCTGGTTACCGGTCACTGAACAGAGTCAGGTTTTCTGGTTACTAGTCACTGAATAGAGTCTGGTTTTCTGGTTACCAGCCACTGAAGAGGGCCTGGTTTTCTAGTTACTAGTCACTGAATAGAGTTTGGTTTTCTGGTTACCAGTCACTGAACAGAGTCTGGTTTTCTGGTTTCCAGCCATTGATGAGGGCCTGGTTTTCTGGCTACCAGCCACTGTAGAGGGCGTGGTTTCCTGGTTACTGGTCACTGAATAGAGCCTGGTTTTCTGGTTACTAGCCACTGAAGTGGGCCTGGTTTTCTGGTTACCAGCCACTGATGAGGGCCTGGTTTTCTGGTTACCAGCCACTGAATAGAGTCTTGTTGTCTGGTAAACAACCACTGAAGAGGGCCTGGTTTTCTGGTTACTAGTCACTGAATTGAGCCTGGTTTTCTGGTTACCAGACACTGAAGAGGGTCTGATTGTCTGGTAACTCGCTACTGAAGAGGGTCTGGTTTTCTAGTTAGCAGCCACTGAACAGAGCCTGGTTTTCTCATTACCAGCCACTGAAGAGGGCCTGGCCTTCTGGTTACTAGTCACTGAGTAAAGTCTGGTTTTCTGGTTACCAGTCACTGAACAGAGTCTGGTTTTCTGGTTACTAGCCACTGAAGAAGGCCTGGTTTTCTGGTTACTCGTCACTGAATAGAGTTTGGTTTTCTGGTTACCAGTCACATAATAGAGTCTGGTTTTCTGGTTACCAGCCACAGAAGAGGGCCTGGTTTTCTGGTTACTAGCCACTGAAGAAGGCCTGGTTTTCTGGTTACTCGTCACTGAATAGAGTTTGGTTTTCTGGTTACCAGCCACTGAACAGAGTCTGGTTTTCTGGTTACCAGCCACTAAAGAAGGTCTGGTTTTCTGGTTACCAGTCACTGAACAGAGTCTGGTTTTCTGGTTACCAGCCACTGAAGAAGGCCTGGTTTTCTCGTTACTAGTTCCTGAATAGAGTGGGGTTTTCTGGTTACCAGTCACTGAACAGAGTCTGGTTTTCTGGTTAACAGCCAGTCAACAGAGTCTGGTTTTCTGATTTCCAGCCATTGAAGAGGGCCTGGTTTTCTGGTTACCAGCCACTGAACAGAGTCTGGTTTTCTGGTTACCAGCCACTGAAGAGGGCCTGATTTTCTGGTTACCAGCCACTGAATAGAGTCTGGTTTTCTGGTTACCAGCCACTGTAGAGGGCCTGGTTTTCTGGTTCCCAGCCACTAAATAGAGTCTTGTTTTCTGGTTACCAGCCACTGATGAGGGCCTGGTTTTCTGGTTACCAGTCACTAAACAGAGTCTGGTTTTCTGGTTACTAGTCACTGAATAGAGTGTGGTTTTCTGGTTACCAGCCTCTGTAGATGGCCTGGTTTTCTGGTTACCAGCCACAGTATAGAGCCTGGTTTTCTGGTTACCTATCACAGAACAGAGTCTGGTTTTCTGGTTACCAGTCACTGAAGAGGGCCTGGTTTTCTGGTTACTAGTCACTGAATAGAGTTTGGTTTTCTGGTTACCAGTCACATAATAGAGTCTGGTTTTCTGGTTACCAGCCACTGAAGAAGGCCTGGTTTTCTGGTTACTCGTCACTGAATAGAGTCTGGTTTTCTGGTTACCAGCCACTGAACAGAGTCTGGTTTTCTGGTTACCAGACACTGAAGAAGGCCTGGTTTTCTGGTTACTCGTCACTGAATAGAGTCTGGTTTTCTGGATACCAGCCACTGAAGAGGGCCTAATTTTGTGGTTACCAGCCACATAATAGAGTCTGGTTTTCTGGGTACCATCAAAGAACAGAGTCTGGTTTCCTGGTTACCAGTCACTGAAGACGGCCTGGTTTTCTAGTTGCTAGTCACTGAATAGAATCTGGTTTTCTGGTAACCAGTCACTTAACAGAGTCTGGTTTTCTGGTTTCCAGACATTGAAGAGGGCCTGGTTTACTGGTTACCAGACACTGAACAAAGTCTGGTTTTCTGGTTACCAGCCACTGAAGAGGGCCTGCTTTTCTGGTTCCCAGCCACTGAACAGAGTCTGGTTTTCTGGTTACCAGCCACTGAAGAGGGCCTGGTTTTCTGGTTACCAGTCACTGAATAGATTCTGGTTTTCTGGTTCCCAGCCACTGAATAGCGTCTGGTTTTCTGGTTACCAGCCACTGAAGAAGGCCTGGTTTTCTGTTTACAAGTCACTGAATAGAGTCTGGTTTTCTGGTTACCAGTCACTGAACAGAGTCTGGTTTTCTGGTTACCAGTCACTGAATAGAGTCTGGTTTTATGGTTACCAGCCACTGTAGAGGGCCTGGTTTTCTGGTTACCAGCCACTGAAGAGGGCCTGGTTTTCTGGTTACCAGTCACTGAATAGATTCTGGTTTTCTGGTTACCAGCCACTGAAGAGGGCCTGGTTCTCTGGTTACCAGCCACTGAATAGAGTCTGGTTTTCTGGTTACCAGCCACTAAAGAAGGCCTGGTTTTCTGGTTACTAGTCACTGAACAGAGTCTGGCTTTCTGGTTACCAGTCACTGAACAGAGTCTGGTTTTCTGGTTACCAGCCACTGAAGAAGGCCTGGTTTTCTGGTTACTAGTCCCTGAATAGAGTGGGGTTTTCAGGTTACCAGTCACTGAACAGAGTCTGGTTTTCTGGTTAACGGCCATTGAAGAGGGCCTGGTTTTCTGGTTACCAGCCACTGAACAGAGTCTGGTTTTCTAGTTACCAGCCACTGAAGAGGGCCTGGTTTTCTGGTTACCAGCCACAGAATAGAGTCTGGTTTTCTGGTTACCAGGCACTGTAGAGGGCCTGGTTTTCTGGTTCCCAGCCACTGAATAGAGTCTGGTTTTCTGGTTACCAGCCACTGAAGAGGGCCTGGTTTTCTGGTTACCAGTCACTGAATAGATTCTGGTTTTCTGGTTCCCAGCCACTGAATAGCGTCTGGTTTTCTGGTTACCAGCCACTGAAGAAGGCCTGGTTTTCTGGTTACAAGTCACTGAATAGAGTCTGGTTTTCTGGTTACCAGTCACTGAACAGAGTCTGGTTTTCTGGTTACTAGTCACTGAATAGAGTGTGGTTTTCTGGTTACCAGCCACTGTAGAGGGCCTGGTTTTCTGATTACCAGCCACAGAATAGAGTCTGGTTTTCTGGTTACCAGTCACACAATAGAGTCTGGTTTTCTGGTTACCAGTCACTGAAGAGGGCCTGGTTTTCTGGTTACTAGTCACTGAATAGAGTCTGGTTTTCTGGTTACCAGCCACTGAACAGAGTCTGGTTTTCTAGTTACCAGCCACTGAAGAGGGCCTGGTTTTCTGGTTACCAGCCACTGAATAGAGTCTGGTTTTCTGGTTACCAGGCACTGTAGAGGGCCTGGTTTTCTGGTTCCCAGCCACTGAACAGAGTCTGGTTTTCTGGTTACCAGCCACTGAAGAGGGCCTGGTTTTCTGGTTACCAGTCACTGAATAGATTCTGGTTTTCTGGTTCCCAGCCACTGAATAGCGTCTGGTTTTCTGGTTACCAGCCACTGAAGAAGGCCTGGTTTTCTGTTTACAAGTCACTGAATAGAGTCTGGTTTTCTGGTTACCAGTCACTGAACAGAGTCTGGTTTTCTGGTTACCAGTCACTGAATAGAGTGTGGTTTTCTGGTTACCAGCCACTGTAGAGGGCCTGGTTTTCTGATTACCAGCCACAGAATAGAGTCTGGTTTTCTGGTTACCAGTCACACAATAGAGTCTGGTTTTCTGGTTACCAGTCACTGAAGAGGGCCTGGTTTTCTGGTTACTAGTCACCGAATAGAGTCTGGTTTTCTGGTTACCAGCCACAGAATAGAGTCTGGTTTTCTGGTTACCTGTCACAGAACAGAGTCTGGGTTTCTGGTTACTAGTCACTGAAGAGAGTCTGGTTTTCTGGTTACCAGCCACTGAACAGAGTATGGTTTTCTGGTTACCAGCCACTGAAGAGGGCCTGCTTTTCTGGTTACCAGCCACTGAATAGAGTCAGGTTTTCTTGTTACCAGCCACTGACGAGGAACTGGTCTTCTGGTTACCAGCCACTAAATAGAGCCTGGTTTTCTGGTTACCAGCCACTGAAGAGGGCCTGGTTTTCTGGTTACCAGTCACTGAATAGAGTCTGGTTTTCTGGATATCGGCCACTGATGAGGGCCTGGTGGTCTGGTTACCAGCCACTGAATAGCGTCTGGTTTTCTGGTTACCAGCCACTGAAGAAGGCCTGGTTTTCTGGTTACCAGTCACTGAACAGAGTCTGGTTTCCTGGTTACCAGTCACTGAATAGAGTCTGGTTTTCTGTTTACTAGTCACTGAAAAGAGCCTGGTTTTCTGGTTACCAGACACTGAAGTGGGCCTGGTTTTCTAGTTGCTAGTCACTGAATAGAGTCTGGTTTTCTGGTTACTAGTCACTGAATAGTATCTGATTTTCTGGTTACCCGACACTGAAGAGGTGGAAATGTGTTGCTGGAAAAGCGCAGCAGGTCAGGCAGCATCCAGGGAACAGGAGAATCGACGTTTCGGGCATAAGCCCTTCTTCAGGAATCTTCAGGAGGGCTGAAGAAGGGCTTATGCCCGAAACGTCGATTCTCCTGATCCCTGGAAGCTGCCTGACCTGCTGCGCTTTTCCAGCAACACATTTCCAGCTCTGATCTCCAGCATCTGCAGACCTCACTTTCTTCCCGACACTGAAGAGGGCCTGGTGCTCTGGTAACCAGCCATTGTATAGAGTCTGGGTTTCTGGTTACTCGTCACTGAATAGAGTTTGGTTTTCTGGTTACCAGCCACTGAACAGAGTCTGGTTTTCTGGTTACCATCCACTGAAGAGGGCCTGGTTTTCTGGTTACTAGCCACTGAAGAAGGCCTGGTTTTCTGGTTACTCGTCACTGAATAGAGTTTGGTTTTCTGGTTACCAGCCACTGAACAGAGTCTGGTTTTCTGGTTACCATCCACTGAAGAGGGCCTGGTTTTCTGGTTACCAGTCACTGAACAGAGTCTGGTTTCCTGGTTACCAGTCACTGAATAGAGCCTGGTTTTCTGGTTACCAGCCACTGAAGAAGGCCTGGTTTTCTGGTTACTCGTCACTGAATAGAGTTTGGTTTTCTGGTTACCAGCCACTGAACAGAGTCTGGTTTTCTGGTTACCATCCACTGAAGAGGGCCTGGTTTTCTGGTTACCAGTCACTGAATAGAGTCTGGTTTTCTGGTTACCGGCCACTGATGAGGGCCTGGTGGTCTGGTTACCAGCCACTGAATAGCGTCTGGTTTTCTGGTTACCAGCCACTGAAGAAGGCCTGGTTTTCTGGTTACCAGTCACTGAACAGAGTCTGGTTTCCTGGTTACTAGTCACTGAGTAGAGTCTGGTTTTCTGGTTACCAGTCACTGAAGAGGGCCTGGTTTTCTAGTTGCTACTCACTGAATAGAGTCTGGTTTTCTAGTAACCAGTCACTGAACAGAGTCTGGTTTTCTGGTAACCAGCAACTGAATAGAGTCTGGTTTTCTGGTTACCAGTCACTGAATAGAGCCTGGTTTTCTGGTTACCAGCCACTGAAGAGAGCCTGGTTTTCGGTTTACCAGACACTGAATAGCGTCTGGTTTTCTGGTTACTCGTCACTGAATAGAGTTTGGTTTTCTGGTTACCAGCCACTGAACAGAGTCTGGTTTTCTGGTTACCGGCCACTGATGAGGGCCTGGTGGTCTGGTTACCAGCCACTGAATAGCGTCTGGTTTTCTGGTTACCAGCCACTGAAGAAGGCCTGGTGTTCTGGTTACCAGTCACTGAACAGAGTCTGGTTTTCTGGTTACCAGCCACTGTAGAGGGCCTGGTTTTCTGGTTACCAGCCACTGAACAGAGTCTGGTTTTCTGGTTACCATCCACTGAAGAAGGCCTGGTTTTCTGGTTACCAGTCACTGAACAGAGTCTGGTTTCCTGGTTACCAGTCACTGAATAGAGCCTGGTTTTCTGGTTACCAGCCACTGAAGAAGGCCTGGTTTTCTGGTTACTCGTCACTGAATAGAGTTTGGTTTTCTGGTTACCAGCCACTGAACAGAGTCTGGTTTTCTGGTTACCATCCACTGAAGAGGGCCTGGTTTTCTGGTTACCAGTCACTGAATAGAGTCTGGTTTTCTGGTTACCGGCCACTGATGAGGGCCTGGTGGTCTGGTTACCAGCCACTGAATAGCGTCTGGTTTTCTGGTTACCAGCCACTGAAGAAGGCCTGGTTTTCTGGTTACCAGTCACTGAACAGAGTCTGGTTTCCTGGTTACTAGTCACTGAGTAGAGTCTGGTTTTCTGGTTACCAGTCACTGAAGAGGGCCTGGTTTTCTAGTTGCTACTCACTGAATAGAGTCTGGTTTTCTAGTAACCAGTCACTGAACAGAGTCTGGTTTTCTGGTAACCAGCAACTGAATAGAGTCTGGTTTTCTGGTTACCAGTCACTGAATAGAGCCTGGTTTTCTGGTTACCAGCCACTGAAGAGAGCCTGGTTTTCGGTTTACCAGCCACTGAATAGCGTCTGGTTTTCTGGTTACTAGCCACTGAAGTGGGACTGGTTTTCTGGTTACCAGTCACTGAATAGATTCTGGTTTTCTGGCTTCCAGCTACTGAAGAGGACCTGGTTTTCTGGTTACCAGCCACTGAAGAGGGCCTTGTTTTCTGGTTACCAGTCACTGAAGAAGGCCTGGTTTTCTGGTTACCAGCCACTGTATAGCGTCTGGTTTTCTGGTTACCAGCCACTGAAGAGGGACTGGTTTTCTCGTTACCAGTCAGTGAAGAAGGCTTGGTATTCTGGTTACCAGCCACTGAATAGAGTCTGGTTTTCTGGTTACCAGTCAGTGAGGAAGGCCTGATTTTCTGGTTACCAGCCACTGAAGAGGGCCTGGTTTTCTGGTTACCAGCCACTGAACAGAGTCTGGTTTTCTGGTTACCAGTCACATAATAGAGTCTGGTTTTCTGGTTACCAGCCACTGAAGAGGGCCTGGTTTTCTGGTTACTAGCCACTGAAGAAGGCCTGGTTTTCTGGTTACTCGTCACTGAATAGAGTTTGGTTTTCTGGTTACCAGCCACTGAGCAGAGTCTGGTTTTCTGGTTACCATCCACTGAAGAGGGACTGGCTTTCTGGTTACCAGTCACTGAACAGAGTCTGGTTTCCTGGTTACCAGTCACTGAATAGAGTCTGGTTTTCTGGTTACCAGTCACTGAATAGTATCTGATTTTCTGGTTACCAGGCACTGAAGAGGGCCTGGTGCTCTGGTTACCAGCCATTGTATAGAGTCTGGGTTTCTGGTTACCAGGCACTGAATAGAGCCTGGTGTTCTGGTTACCAGCCACTGAAGAGAGCCTGGTTTTCGGTTTACCAGCCACAGAATAGCGTCTGGTTTTCTGGTTACTAGCCACTGAAGAGGGACTGGTTTTCTGGTTACCAGTCACTGAATAGATTCTGGTTTTCTCGTTACCAGCCACTGAATAGTGTCTGGTTTTCTCGTTACCAGCCACTGAAGAGGGCCTGGTTTTCTGGCTTCCAGCTACTGAAGAGGACCTGATTTTCTGGTTACCAGCCACTGTATAGCGTCTGGTTTTCTGGTTACCAGCCACTGAAGATGGACTGGTTTTCTCGTTACCAGTCAGTGAAGAAGGCTTGGTATTCTGGTTACAAGCCACTGAATAGAGTCTGGTTTTCTGGTTACCAGCCACTGAAGATGGACTGGTTTTCTCGTTACCAGTCAGTGAAGAAGGCTTGGTATTCTGGTTACAAGCCACTGAATAGAGTCTGGTTTTCTGGTTACCAGTCAGTGAAGAAGGCCTGATTTTCTGATTACCGGCCACTGAAGAGGGCCTGGTTTTCTAGTTACCAGCCACTGAATAGAGTGGGGTTTTCTGGTTACCAGCCACTGAACAGAGTCTGGTTTTCTGGTTACCAGCCACTGTAGAGGGCCTGGTTTTCTGGTTACCAGCCACTGAATAGAGTCTGGTTTTCTGGTTACCAGTCACATAATAGAGTCTGGTTTTCTGGTTACCAGCCACAGAAGAGGGCCTGGTTTTCTGGTTACTAGCCACTGAAGAAGGCCTGGTTTCCTGGTTACTCGTCAATGAATAGAGTTTGGTTTTCTGGTTACCAGCCACTGAACAGAGTCTGGTTTTCTGGTTACCAGCCACTAAAGAAGGTCTGGTTTTCTGGTTACCAGTCACTGAACAGAGTCTGGTTTTCTGGTTACCAGCCACTGAAGAAGGCCTGGTTTTCTCGTTACTAGTCCCTGAATAGAGTGGGGTTTTCTGGTTACCAGTCACTGAACAGAGTCTGGTTTTCTGGTTAACAGCCAGTCAACAGAGTCTGGTTTTCTGGTTTCCAGCCATTGAAGAGGGCCTGGTTTTCTGGTTACCAGCCACTGAACAGAGTCTGGTTTTCTGGTTACCAGCCACTGAAGAGGGCCTGATTTTCTGGTTACCAGCCACTGAATAGAGTCTGGTTTTCTGGTTACCAGCCACTGTAGAGGGCCTGGTTTTCTGGTTCCCAGCCACTAAATAGAGTCTGGTTTTCTGGTTACCAGCCACTGATGAGGGCCTGGTTTTCTGGTTACCAGTCACTAAACAGAGTCTGGTTTTCTGGTTACTAGTCACTGAATAGAGTGTGGTTTTCTGGTTACCAGCCTCTGTAGATGGCCTGGTTTTCTGGTTACCAGCCACAGTATAGAGTCTGGTTTTCTGGTTACCTGTCACAGAACAGAGTCTGGTTTTCTGGTTACCAGTCACTGAAGAGGGCCTGGTTTTCTGGTTACTACTCACTGAATAGAGTCTGGTTTTCTTGTTACCTGTCACAGAACAGAGTCTGGTTTTCTTGTTACCTGTCACAGAACAGAGTCTGGTTTTCTGGTTACCAGTCACTGAAGAGGGCCTGGTTTTCAAGTTGCGAGTCACTGAATAGAGTCTGGTTTTCTGGTTACCAGTCACTGAATAGATTCTGGTTTTCTGGTTACCAGCCACTGAGGAGGGCCTGCTTTTCTGGTTACCAGCCACTAAATAGAGTCAGGTTTTCTTGTTACTAGCCACTGTAGAGGTCCTGGTTTTCTGGTTACCAGCCACTAAATAGAGCCTGGTTTTCTGGTTACCAGCCACTGAAGAGGGCCTGGTTTTCTGGTAACCAGTCACTGAATAGATTCTGGTTTTCTGGTTACCACCCACTGAAGAGGGCCTGGTGCTCTGGTTACCAGCCACTGAATAGCGTCTGGTTTTCTGTTTACCAGTCACTGAATAGAGCCTGGTTTTCTGGTTACCAGACACTGAAGAGGGCATGGTTTTCTAGTTGCTACTCACTGAATAGAGTCTGGTTTTCTGGTAACCAGTCACTGAACGGAGTCTGGTGTTCTGGTAAACAGCCACTGAAGAGTGCCTGGTTTTCTGGTTACCAGCCACTGAAGAGGGCCTGGTCTTCTGGCTTCCAGCCACTGAACAGAGTCTGGTTTTCTGGTAAACAGCCACTGAAGAGTGCCTGGTTTTCTGGTTACCAGCCACTGAAGAGGGCCTGGTCTTCTGGCTTCCAGCCACTGAACAGAGTCTGGTTTTCTGGTAACCAGCCACTGAATAGAGTCTGGTTTTCTGGTTACCAGTCACTGAATAGTATCTGATTTTCTGGTTACCAGTCACTGAATAAAGTCTGGTTTTCTGGTTACCAGTCACATAATAGAGTCTGGTTTTCTGGTTTCCAGCCACTGAAGAGGGCCTGGTTTTCTGGTTACCAGCCACTGAACAGAGTCTGGTTTTCTGGTTACCAGTCACATAATAGAGTCTGGTTTTCTGGTTACCATCCACTGAAGAGGGCCTGGTTTTCTGGTTACTAGCCACTGAAGAAGGCCTGGTTTTCTGGTTACTCGTCACTGAATAGAGTTTGGTTTTCTGGTTACCAGCCACTGAAGAATGCCTGGTTTTCTGGTTACCATCAACTGAAGAGGGCCTGGTTTTCTGGTTACCAGTCACTGAATAGAGTCTGGTTTTCTGGTTACCAGCCACTGTATAGCGTCTGGTTTTCTGGTTACCAGCCACTGAAGAGGGACTGGTTTTCTCGTTACCAGTCAGTGATGAAGGCTTGGTATTCTGGTTACCAGCCACTGAATAGAGTCTGGTTTTCTGGTTACCAGTCAGTGAAGAAGGCCTGATTTTCTGGTTACCGGCCACTGAAGAGGGCCTGGTTTTCTGGTTACCAGCCACTGAACAGAGTCTGGTTTTCTGGTTACCAGCCACTGTAGAGGGCCTGGTTTTCTGGTTACCAGCCACTGAATAGAGTCTGGTTTTCTGGTTACCAGCCACAGAAGAGGGCCTGGTTTTCTGGTTACTAGCCACTGAAGAAGGCCTGGTTTTCTGGTTACTCGTCACTGAATAGAGTTTGGTTTTCTGGTTACCAGCCACTGAACAGAGTCTGGTTTTCTGGTTACCAGCCACTAAAGAAGGTCTGGTTTTCTGGTTACCAGTCACTGAACAGAGTCTGGTTTTCTGGTTACCAGCCACTGAAGAAGGCCTGGTTTTCTCGTTACTAGTCCCTGAATAGAGTGGGGTTTTCTGGTTACCAGTCACTGAACAGAGTCTGGTTTTCTGGTTAACAGCCAGTCAACAGAGTCTGGTTTTCTGATTTCCAGCCATTGAAGAGGGCCTGGTTTTCTGGTTACCAGCCACTGAATAGAGTCTGGTTTTCTGGTTACCAGCCACTGATGAGGGCCTGGTTTTCTGGTTACCAGTCACTAAACAGAGTCTGGTTTTCTGGTTACTAGTCACTGAATAGAGTGTGGTTTTCTGGTTACCAGCCTCTGTAGATGGCCTGGTTTTCTGGTTACCAGCCACAGTATAGAGTCTGGTTTTCTGGTTACCTGTCACTGAAGTGGGCCTGGTTTTCTGGTTACTAGTCACTGAATAGAGTCTGGTTTTCTTGTTACCTGTCACAAAACAGAGTCTGGTTTTCTGGTTACCAGCCACTGGAGAGAGCCTGGTTTTCTGGTTTCCAGCCACAGAATAGAGTCTGGTTTTCTTGTTACCTGTCACAGAACAAAGTCTGGTTTTCTGGTTACCAGTCACTGAAGAGGGCCTGGTTTTCAAGTTGCGAGTCACTGAATAGAGTCTGGTTTTCTGGTAATCAGTCACTGAACAGAGTCTGGTTTTCTGGTTACTAGTCACTGAAGAGAGTCTGGTTTTCTGGTTACCAGCCACTAAACAGAGTCTGGTTTTCTGGTTACCAGCCACTGAGGAGGGCCTGCTTTTCTGGTTACCAGCCACTAAATAGAGTCAGGTTTTCTTGTTACTAGCCACTGTAGAGGTCCTGGTTTTCTGGTTACCAGCCACTAAATAGAGCCTGGTTTTCTGGTTACCAGCCACTGAAAAGTGGCCTGGTTTTCTGGTAACCAGTCACTGAATAGATTCTGGTTTTCTGGTTACCACCCACTGAAGAGGGCCTGGTGCTCTGGTTACCACCCACTGAATAGCGTCTGGTTTTCTGTTTACCAGTCACTGAATAGAGCCTGGTTTTCTGGTTACCAGACACTGAAGAGGGCATGGTTTTCTAGTTGCTACTCACTGAATAGAGTCTGGTTTTCTGGTAACCAGTCACTGAACAGAGTCTGGTGTTCTGGTAAACAGCCACTGAAGAGTGCCTGGTTTTCTGGTTACCAGCCACTGAAGAGGGCCTGGTCTTCTGGCTTCCAGCCACTGAACAGAGTCTGGTTTTCTGGTAACCAGTCACTGAACAGAGTCTGGTTTTCTGGTAAACAGCCACTGAAGAGTGCCTGGTTTTCTGGTTACCAGCCACTGAAGAGGGCCTGGTCTTCTGGCTTCCAGCCACTGAACAGAGTCTGGTTTTCTGGTAACCAGCCACTGAATAGAGTCTGGTTTTCTGGTTACCAGTCACTGAATAGTATCTGATTTTCTGGTTACCAGTCACTGAATAAAGTCTGGTTTTCTGGTTACCAGACACTGAAGAGGGCCTGGTGCTCTGGTTACCAGCCATTGTATAGAGTCTGGGTTTCTGGTTACCAGGCACTGAAGAGGGCCTGGTTTTCTGGTTACTAGTCACTGAATAGAGCCTGGTTTTCTGGTTACCAGCCACTGAAGAGAGCCTGGTTTTCGGTTTACCAGCCACTGAATAGCGTCTGGTTTTCTGGTTACTCGCCACTGAAGAGGGACTGGTTTTCTGGTTACCAGTCACTGAATAGATTCTGGTTTTCTGGTTACCAGCCACTGAAGATGGCCTGGTTTTCTGGCTTCCAGCTACTGAAGAGATTCTGGTTTTCTGGTTACCAGCCACTGAAGAATGCCTGGTTTTCTGGTTACTAGTCCCTGAATAGAGTGGGGTTTTCCGGGTACCAGTCACTGAACAGAAGGCCTGGTTTTCTGGTTACCAGCCACTGTATAGCGTCTGGTTTTATGGTTACCAGCCACTGAAGAGGGACTGGTTTTCTCGTTACTAGTCAGTGAAGAAGGCTTGGTATTCTGGTTACCAGCCACTGAATAGAGTCTGGTTTTCTGGTTACCAGTCAGTGAAGAAGGCCTGATTTTCTGGTTACCAGCCACTGAAGAGGGCCTGGTTTTCTGGTTACCAGCCACTGAACAGAGTCTGGTTTTCTGGTTACCAGTCACATAATAGAGTCTGGTTTTCTGGTTAGCAGCCACTGAAGAGGGCCTGGTTTTCTGGTTACTAGCCACTGAAGAAGGCCTGGTTTTCTGGTTACTCGTCACTGAATAGAGTTTGGTTTTCTGGTTACCAGCCACTGAACAGAGTCTGGTTTTCTGGTTACCATCCACTGAAGAGGGCCTGGTTTTCTGGTTACCAGTCACTGAATAGAGTCTGGTTTTCTGGTTACCAGCCACTGTATAGCGTCTGGTTTTCTGGTTACCAGCCACTGAAGAGTGCCTGGTTTTCTGGTTACCAGCCACTGAAGAGGGCCTGGTCTTCTGGCTTCCAGCCACTGAACAGAGTCTCGTTTTCTGGTAACCAGCCACTGAATAGAGTCTGGTTTTCTGGTTACCAGTCACTGAATAGTATCTGATTTTCTGGTTACCAGTCACTGAATAAAGTCTGGTTTTCTGGTTACCAGACACTGAAGAGGGCCTGGTGCTCTGGTTACCAGCCATTGTATAGAGTCTGGGTTTCTGGTTACCAGGAACTGAAGAGGGCCTGGTTTTCTGGTTACTAGTCACTGAATAGAGCCTGGTTTTCTGGTTACCAGCCACTGAAGAGAGCCTGGTTTTCGGTTTACCAGTCACTGAATAGAGTCTGGTTTTCTGGTTACCAGCCACTGTATAGCGTCTGGTTTTCTGGTTACCAGCCACTGAAGAGGGACTGGTTTTCTCGTTACCAGTCAGTGATGAAGGCTTGGTATTCTGGTTACCAGCCACTGAATAGAGTCTGGTTTTCTGGTTACCAGTCAGTGAAGAAGGCCTAATTTTCTGGTTACCGGCCACTGAAGAGGGCCTGGTTTTCTGGTTACCAGCCACTGTATAGCGTCTGGTTTTCTGGTTACCAGCCACTGTAGAGGGCCTGGTTTTCTGGTTACCAGCCACTGAATAGAGTCTGGTTTTCTGGTTACCAGTCACATAATAGAGTCTGGTTTTCTGGTTACCAGCCACAGAAGAGGGCCTGGTTTTCTGGTTACTAGCCACTGAAGAAGGCCTGGTTTTCTGGTTACTCGTCACTGAATAGAGTTTGGTTTTCTGGTTACCAGCCACTGAACAGAGTCTGGTTTTCTGGTTACCAGCCACTAAAGAAGGTCTGGTTTTCTGGTTACCAGTCACTGAACAGAGTCTGGTTTTCTGGTTACCAGCCACTGAAGAAGGCCTGGTTTTCTCGTTACTAGTTCCTGAATAGAGTGGGGTTTTCTGGTTACCAGTCACTGAACAGAGTCTGGTTTTCTGGTTAACAGCCAGTCAACAGAGTCTGGTTTTCTGATTTCCAGCCATTGAAGAGGGCCTGGTTTTCTGGTTACCAGCCACTGAACAGAGTCTGGTTTTCTGGTTACCAGCCACTGAAGAGGGCCTGATTTTCTGGTTACCAGCCACTCAATAGAGTCTGGTTTTCTGGTTACCAGCCACTGTAGAGGGCCTGGTTTTCTGGTTCCCAGCCACTAAATAGAGTCTGGTTTTCTGGTTACCAGCCACTGATGAGGGCCTGGTTTTCTGGTTACCAGTCACTAAACAGAGTCTGGTTTTCTGGTTACTAGTCACTGAATAGAGTGTGGTTTTCTGGTTACCAGCCTCTGTAGATGGCCTGGTTTTCTGGTTACCAGCCACAGTATAGAGTCTGGTTTTCTGGTTACCTGTCACAGAACAGAGTCTGGTTTTCTGGTTACCAGTCACTGAAGAGGGCCTGGTTTTCTGGTTACTAGTCACTGAATAGAGTCTGGTTTTCTTGTTACCTGTCACAGAACAGAGTCTGGTTTTCTGGTTACCAGCCACTGTAGAGAGCCTGGTTTTCTGGTTTCCAGCCACAGAATAGAGTCTGGTTTTCTTGTTACCTGTCACAGAACAGAGTCTGGTTTTCTGGTTACCAGTCACTGAAGAGGGCCTGGTTTTCAAGTTGCGAGTCACTGAATAGAGTCTGGTTTTCTGGTAACCAGTCAATGAACAGAGTCTGGTTTTCTGGTTACTAGTCACTGAAGAGAGTCTGGTTTTCTGGTTACCAGCCACTAAACAGAGTCTGGTTTTCTGGTTACCAGCCACTGAAGAGGGCCTGGTCTTCTGGCTTCCAGCCACTGAACAGAGTCTGGTTTTCTGGTAACCAGTCACTGAACAGAGTCTGGTTTTCTGGTAAACAGCCACTGAAGAGTGCCTGGTTTTCTGGTTACCAGCCACTGAAGAGGGCCTGGTCTTCTGGCTTCCAGCCACTGAACAGAGTCTGGTTTTCTGGTAACCAGCCACTGAATAGAGTCTGGTTTTCTGGTTACCAGTCACTGAATAGTATCTGATTTTCTGGTTACCAGTCACTGAATAAAGTCTGGTTTTCTGGTTACCAGACACTGAAGAGGGCCTGGTGCTCTGGTTACCAGCCATTGTATAGAGTCTGGGTTTCTGGTTACCAGGCACTGAAGAGGGCCTGGTTTTCTGGTTACTAGTCACTGAATAGAGCCTGGTTTTCTGGTTACCAGCCACTGAAGAGAGCCTGGTTTTCGGTTTACCAGCCACTGAATAGCATCTGGTTTTCTGGTTACTAGCCACTGAAGAGGGACTGGTTTTCTGGTTACCAGTCACTGAAGATGGCCTGGTTTTCTGGCTTCCAGCTACTGAAGAGGACCTGGTTTTCTGGTTACCAGCCACTGAAGAAGGCCTGGTTTTCTGGTTACTAGTCCCTGAATAGAGTGGGGTTTTCTGGTTAACAGTCACTGAACAGAAGGCCTGGGTTTCTGGTTACCAGCCACTGTATAGCGTCTGGTTTTCTGGTTACCAGCCACTGAAGAGGGACTGGTTTTCTCGTTACCAGTCAGTGAAGAAGGCTTGGTATTCTGGTTACCAGCCACTGAATAGAGTCTGGTTTTCTGGTTACCAGTCAGTGAAGAAGGCCTGATTTTCTGGATACCAGCCACTGAAGAGGGCCTGGTTTTCTGGTTACCAGCCACTGAACAGAGTCTGGTTTTCTGGTTACCAGTCACATAATAGAGTCTGGTTTTCTGGTTAGCAGCCACTGAAGAGGGCCTGGTTTTCTGGTTACTAGCCACTGAAGAAGGCCTGGTTTTCTGGTTACTCGTCACTGAATAGAGTTTGGTTTTCTGGTTACCAGCCACTGAACAGAGTCTGGTTTTCTGGTTACCATCCACTGAAGAGGGCCTGGTTTTCTGGTTACCAGTCACTGAATAGAGTCTGGATTTCTGGTTACCGGCCACTGATGAGGGCCTGGTGGTCTGGTTACCAGCCACTGAATAGCGTCTGGTTTTCTGGTTACCAGCCACTGAAGAAGGCCTGGTTTTCTGGTTACCAGTCACTGAACAGAGGCTGGTTTCCTGGTTACTAGTCACTGAGTAGAGTCTGGTTTTCTGGTTACCAGTCACTGAAGAGGGCCTGGTTTTCTAGTTGCTACTCACTGAATAGAGTCTGGTTTTCTAGTAACCAGTCACTGAACAGAGTCTGGTTTTCTGGTAACCAGCAACTGAATAGAGTCTGGTTTTCTGGTTACCAGTCACTGAATACAACCTGGTTTTCTGGTTACCCGACACTGAAGAGGGCCTGGTGCTCTGGTTACCAGCCATTGTATCGAGTCTGGTTTTCTGGTTACCAGTCAGTGAAGAAGGCCTGATTTTCTGGTTACCAGCCACTGAAGAGGGCCTGGTTTTCTGGTTACCAGCCACTGAACAGAGTCTGGTTTTCTGGTTACCAGTCACATAATAGAATCTGGTTTTCTGGTTACCAGCCACTGAAGAGGGCCTGGTTTTCTGGTTACTAGCCACTGAAGAAGGCCTGGTTTTCTGGTTACTCGTCACTGAATAGAGTTTGGTTTTCTGGTTACCAGCCACTGAACAGAGTCTGGTTTTCTGGTTACCATCCACTGAAGAGGGCCTGGTTTTCTGGTTACCAGTCACTGAATAGAGTCTGGTTTTCTGGTTACCGGCCACTGATGAGGGCCTGGTGGTCTGGTTACCAGCCACTGAATAGCGTCTGGTTTTCTGGTTACCAGCCACTGAAGAAGGCCTGGTTTTCTGGTTACCAGTCACTGAACAGAGTCTGGTTTCCTGGTTACCAGTCACTGAGTAGAGTCTGGTTCTCTGGTTACCAGTCACTGAAGAGGGCCTGGTTTTCTAGTTGCTACTCACTGAATAGAGTCTGGTTTTCTGGTAACCAGTCACTGAACAGAGTCTGGTTTTCTGGTAACCAGCAACTGAATAGGGTCTGGTTTTCTGGTTACCAGTCACTGAATAGTATCTGATTTTCTGGTTACCCGACACTGAAGAGGGCCTGGTGCTCTGGTTACCAGCCATTGTATTGAGTCTGGGTTTCTGGTTACCAGGCCCTGAAGAGGGCCTGGTTTTCTGGTTACTAGTCACTGAATAGAGCCTGGTGTTCTGGTTACCAGCCACTGAAGAGAGCCTGGTTTTCGGTTTACCAGCCACTGAATAGCGTCTGGTTTTCTGGTTACTAACCACTGAAGAGCGACTGGTTTTCTGGTTACCAGTCACTGAATAGATTCTGGTTTACTGGTTACCAGCCACTGAATAGTGTCTGGTTTTCTGGTTACCAGCCACTGAAGAGGGCCTGGTCTTCTGGCTTCCAGCCACTGAACAGAGTCTGGTTTTCTGGTAACCAGCCACTGAATAGAGTCTGGTTTTCTGGTTACCAGTCACTGAATAGTATCTGATTTTCTGGTTACCAGTCACTGAATAAAGTCTGGTTTTCTGGTTACCAGACACTGAAGAGGGCCTGGTGCTCTGGTTACCAGCCATTGTATAGAGTCTGGGTTTCTGGTTACCAGGCACTGAAGAGGGCCTGGTTTTCTGGTTACTAGTCACTGAATAGAGCCTGGTTTTCTGGTTACCAGCCACTGAAGAGAGCCTGGTTTTCGGTTTACCAGCCACTGAATAGCGTCTGGTTTTCTGGTTACTAGCCACTGAAGAGGGACTGGTTTTCTGGTTACCAGTCACTGAAGATGGCCTGGTTTTCTGGCTTCCAGCTACTGAAGAGGACCTGGTTTTCTGGTTACCAGCCACTGAAGAAGGCCTGGTTTTCTGGTTACTAGTCCCTGAATAGAGTGGGGTTTTCTGGTTACCAGTCACTGAACAGAAGGCCTGGGTTTCTGGTTACCAGCCACTGTATAGCGTCTGGTTTTCTGGTTACCAGCCACTGAAGAGGGACTGGTTTTCTCGTTACCAGTCAGTGAAGAAGGCTTGGTATTCTGGTTACCAGCCACTGAATAGAGTCTGGTTTTCTGGTTACCAGTCAGTGAAGAAGGCCTGATTTTCTGGATACCAGCCACTGAAGAGGGCCTGGTTTTCTGGTTACCAGCCACTGAACAGAGTCTGGTTTTCTGGTTACCAGTCACATAATAGAGTCTGGTTTTCTGGTTAGCAGCCACTGAAGAGGGCCTGGTTTTCTGGTTACTAGCCACTGAAGAAGGCCTGGTTTTCTGGTTACTCGTCACTGAATAGAGTTTGGTTTTCTGGTTACCAGCCACTGAACAGAGTCTGGTTTTCTGGTTACCATCCACTGAAGAGGGCCTGGTTTTCTGGTTACCAGTCACTGAATAGAGTCTGGATTTCTGGTTACCGGCCACTGATGAGGGCCTGGTGGTCTGGTTACCAGCCACTGAATAGCGTCTGGTTTTCTGGTTACCAGCCACTGAAGAAGGCCTGGTTTTCTGGTTACCAGTCACTGAACAGAGGCTGGTTTCCTGGTTACTAGTCACTGAGTAGAGTCTGGTTTTCTGGTTACCAGTCACTGAAGAGGGCCTGGTTTTCTAGTTGCTACTCACTGAATAGAGTCTGGTTTTCTAGTAACCAGTCACTGAACAGAGTCTGGTTTTCTGGTAACCAGCAACTGAATAGAGTCTGGTTTTCTGGTTACCAGTCACTGAATACAACCTGGTTTTCTGGTTACCCGACACTGAAGAGGGCCTGGTGCTCTGGTTACCAGCCATTGTATCGAGTCTGGTTTTCTGGTTACCAGTCAGTGAAGAAGGCCTGATTTTCTGGTTACCAGCCACTGAAGAGGGCCTGGTTTTCTGGTTACCAGCCACTGAACAGAGTCTGGTTTTCTGGTTACCAGTCACATAATAGAATCTGGTTTTCTGGTTACCAGCCACTGAAGAGGGCCTGGTTTTCTGGTTACTAGCCACTGAAGAAGGCCTGGTTTTCTGGTTACTCGTCACTGAATAGAGTTTGGTTTTCTGGTTACCAGCCACTGAACAGAGTCTGGTTTTCTGGTTACCATCCACTGAAGAGGGCCTGGTTTTCTGGTTACCAGTCACTGAATAGAGTCTGGTTTTCTGGTTACCGGCCACTGATGAGGGCCTGGTGGTCTGGTTACCAGCCACTGAATAGCGTCTGGTTTTCTGGTTACCAGCCACTGAAGAAGGCCTGGTTTTCTGGTTACCAGTCACTGAACAGAGTCTGGTTTCCTGGTTACCAGTCACTGAGTAGAGTCTGGTTCTCTGGTTACCAGTCACTGAAGAGGGCCTGGTTTTCTAGTTGCTACTCACTGAATAGAGTCTGGTTTTCTGGTAACCAGTCACTGAACAGAGTCTGGTTTTCTGGTAACCAGCAACTGAATAGGGTCTGGTTTTCTGGTTACCAGTCACTGAATAGTATCTGATTTTCTGGTTACCCGACACTGAAGAGGGCCTGGTGCTCTGGTTACCAGCCATTGTATTGAGTCTGGGTTTCTGGTTACCAGGCCCTGAAGAGGGCCTGGTTTTCTGGTTACTAGTCACTGAATAGAGCCTGGTGTTCTGGTTACCAGCCACTGAAGAGAGCCTGGTTTTCGGTTTACCAGCCACTGAATAGCGTCTGGTTTTCTGGTTACTAACCACTGAAGAGCGACTGGTTTTCTGGTTACCAGTCACTGAATAGATTCTGGTTTACTGGTTACCAGCCACTGAATAGTGTCTGGTTTTCTGGTTACCAGCCACTGAAGAGGGCCTGGTTTTCTGGCTTCCAGCTACTGAAGAGGACCTGGTTTTCTGGTTACCAGCCACTGAAGAGGGCCTTGTTTTCTGGTTACCAGTCACTGAAGAAGGCCTGGTTTTCTGGTTACCAGCCACTGAATAGATTCTGGTTTTCTGGCTTCCAGCTACTGAAGAGGACCTGGTTTTCTGGTTACCAGCCACTGAAGAGGGCCTTGTTTTCTGGTTACCAGCCACTGAAGAAGGCCTGGTTTTCTCGTTACTAGTCCCTGAATAGAGTGGGGTTTTCTGGTTACCAGTCACTGAACAGAGTCTGGTTTTCTGGTTAACAGCCACTGAAGAGGGCCTGGTTTTCTGGTTACCAGCCACTGAATAGAGTCTGGTTTTCTGGTTAGCAGCCACTGATGAGGGCCTGGTTTTCTGGTTACCAGTCACTAAACAGAGTCTGGTTTTCTGGTTAACAGCCACTGAAGAGGGCCTGGTTTTCTGGTTACCAGCCACTGAATAGAGTCTGGTTTTCTGGTTTCCAGCCATTGAAGAGGGCCTGGTTTTCTGGTTACCAGCCACTGAACAGAGTCTGGTTTTCTGGTTACCAGCCACTGAAGAGGGCCTGGTTTTCTGGTTACCAGCCACTGAATAGAGTCTGGTTTTCTGGTTAGCAGCCACTGATGAGGGCCTGGTTTTCTGGTTACCAGTCACTAAACAGAGTCTGGTTTTCTGGTTACTAGTCACTGAATAGAGTGTGGTTTTCTGGTTACCAGCCTCTGTAGATGGCCTGGTGTTCTGGTTACCAGCCACAGTATAGAGTCTGGTTTTCTGGTTACCTGTCACTGAAGAGGGCCTGGTTTTCTGGTTACTAGTCACTGAATAGAGTCTGGTTTTCTTGTTACCTGTCACAGAACAGAGTCTGGTTTTCTGGTTACCAGCCACTGTAGAGAGCCTGGTTTTCTGGTTTCCAGCCGCAGAATAGAGTCTGGTTTTCTTGTTACCTGTCACAGAACAGAGTCTGGTTTTCTGGTTACCAGTCACTGAAGAGGGCCTGGTTTTCAAGTTGCGAGTCACTGAATAGAGTCTGGTTTTCTGGTAACCAGTCACTGAACAGAGTCTGGTTTTCTGGTTACTAGTCACTGAAGAGAGTCTGGTTTTCTGGTTACCAGCCACTAAACAGAGTCTGGTTTTCTGGTTACCGGCCACTGATGAGGGCCTGGTGGTCTGGTTACCAGCCACTGAATAGCGTCTGGTTTTCTGGTTACCAGCCACTGAAGAAGGCCTGGTTTTCTGGTTACCAGTCACTGAACAGAGTCTGGTTTCCTGGTTACCAGTCACTGAGTAGAGTCTGGTTTTCTGGTTACCAGTCACTGAAGAGGGCCTGGTTTTCTAGTTGCTACTCACTGAATAGAGTCTGGTTTTCTGGTAACCAGTCACTGAACAGAGTCTGGTTTTCTGGTAACCAGCAACTGAATAGGGTCTGGTTTTCTGGTTACCAGTCACTGAATAGTATCTGATTTTCTGGTTACCCGACACTGAAGAGGGCCTGGTGCTCTGGTTACCAGCCATTGTATTGAGTCTGGGTTTCTGGTTACCAGGCCCTGAAGAGGGCCTGGTTTTCTGGTTACTAGTCACTGAATAGAGCCTGGTGTTCTGGTTACCAGCCACTGAAGAGAGCCTGGTTTTCGGTTTACCAGCCACTAAAGAAGGCCTGGTTTTCTGGTTACCAGCCACTGTATAGCGTCTGGTTTTCTGGTTACCAGCCACTGAAGAGGGACTGGTTTTCTCGTTACCAGTCAGTGATGAAGGCTTGGTATTCTGGTTACCAGCCACTGAATAGAGTCTGGTTTTCTGGTTACCTGTCACAGAACAGAGTCTGGTTTTCTGGTTACCAGCCACTGTAGAGAGCCTGGTTTTCTGGTTTCCAGCCACAGAATAGAGTCTGGTTTTCTTGTTACCTGTCACAGAACAGAGTCTGGTTTTCTGGTTACCAGTCACTGAAGAGGGCCTGGTTTTCAAGTTGCGAGTCACTGAATAGAGTCTGGTTTTCTGGTAACCAGTCAATGAACAGAGTCTGGTTTTCTGGTTACTAGTCACTGAAGAGAGTCTGGTTTTCTGGTTACCAGCCACTAAACAGAGTCTGGTTTTCTGGTTACCAGCCACTGAAGAGGGCCTGGTCTTCTGGCTTCCAGCCACTGAACAGAGTCTGGTTTTCTGGTAACCAGTCACTGAACAGAGTCTGGTTTTCTGGTAAACAGCCACTGAAGAGTGCCTGGTTTTCTGGTTACCAGCCACTGAAGAGGGCCTGGTCTTCTGGCTTCCAGCCACTGAACAGAGTCTGGTTTTCTGGTAACCAGCCACTGAATAGAGTCTGGTTTTCTGGTTACCAGTCACTGAATAGTATCTGATTTTCTGGTTACCAGTCACTGAATAAAGTCTGGTTTTCTGGTTACCAGACACTGAAGAGGGCCTGGTGCTCTGGTTACCAGCCATTGTATAGAGTCTGGGTTTCTGGTTACCAGGCACTGAAGAGGGCCTGGTTTTCTGGTTACTAGTCACTGAATAGAGCCTGGTTTTCTGGTTACCAGCCACTGAAGAGAGCCTGGTTTTCGGTTTACCAGCCACTGAATAGCATCTGGTTTTCTGGTTACTAGCCACTGAAGAGGGACTGGTTTTCTGGTTACCAGTCACTGAAGATGGCCTGGTTTTCTGGCTTCCAGCTACTGAAGAGGACCTGGTTTTCTGGTTACCAGCCACTGAAGAAGGCCTGGTTTTCTGGTTACTAGTCCCTGAATAGAGTGGGGTTTTCTGGTTACCAGTCACTGAACAGAAGGCCTGGGTTTCTGGTTACCAGCCACTGTATAGCGTCTGGTTTTCTGGTTACCAGCCACTGAAGAGGGACTGGTTTTCTCGTTACCAGTCAGTGAAGAAGGCTTGGTATTCTGGTTACCAGCCACTGAATAGAGTCTGGTTTTCTGGTT
The DNA here is from genome assembly GCF_037043375.1 of Chiloscyllium plagiosum. Classification (NCBI taxonomy): domain Eukaryota; kingdom Metazoa; phylum Chordata; class Chondrichthyes; order Orectolobiformes; family Hemiscylliidae; genus Chiloscyllium; species Chiloscyllium plagiosum. Next base: position 758,616 of record NW_028270172.1, on the reverse strand, counting down.
ACCAGTCAGTGAAGAAGGCCTGATTTTCTGGATACCAGCCACTGAAGAGGGCCTGGTTTTCTGGTTACCAGCCACTGAACAGAGTCTGGTTTTCTGGTTACCAGTCACATAATAGAGTCTGGTTTTCTGGTTAGCAGCCACTGAAGAGGGCCTGGTTTTCTGGTTACTAGCCACTGAAGAAGGCCTGGTTTTCTGGTTACTCGTCACTGAATAGAGTTTGGTTTTCTGGTTACCAGCCACTGAACAGAGTCTGGTTTTCTGGTTACCATCCACTGAAGAGGGCCTGGTTTTCTGGTTACCAGTCACTGAATAGAGTCTGGATTTCTGGTTACCGGCCACTGATGAGGGCCTGGTGGTCTGGTTACCAGCCACTGAATAGCGTCTGGTTTTCTGGTTACCAGCCACTGAAGAAGGCCTGGTTTTCTGGTTACCAGTCACTGAACAGAGGCTGGTTTCCTGGTTACTAGTCACTGAGTAGAGTCTGGTTTTCTGGTTACCAGTCACTGAAGAGGGCCTGGTTTTCTAGTTGCTACTCACTGAATAGAGTCTGGTTTTCTAGTAACCAGTCACTGAACAGAGTCTGGTTTTCTGGTAACCAGCAACTGAATAGAGTCTGGTTTTCTGGTTACCAGTCACTGAATACAACCTGGTTTTCTGGTTACCCGACACTGAAGAGGGCCTGGTGCTCTGGTTACCAGCCATTGTATCGAGTCTGGTTTTCTGGTTACCAGTCAGTGAAGAAGGCCTGATTTTCTGGTTACCAGCCACTGAAGAGGGCCTGGTTTTCTGGTTACCAGCCACTGAACAGAGTCTGGTTTTCTGGTTACCAGTCACATAATAGAATCTGGTTTTCTGGTTACCAGCCACTGAAGAGGGCCTGGTTTTCTGGTTACTAGCCACTGAAGAAGGCCTGGTTTTCTGGTTACTCGTCACTGAATAGAGTTTGGTTTTCTGGTTACCAGCCACTGAACAGAGTCTGGTTTTCTGGTTACCATCCACTGAAGAGGGCCTGGTTTTCTGGTTACCAGTCACTGAATAGAGTCTGGTTTTCTGGTTACCGGCCACTGATGAGGGCCTGGTGGTCTGGTTACCAGCCACTGAATAGCGTCTGGTTTTCTGGTTACCAGCCACTGAAGAAGGCCTGGTTTTCTGGTTACCAGTCACTGAACAGAGTCTGGTTTCCTGGTTACCAGTCACTGAGTAGAGTCTGGTTCTCTGGTTACCAGTCACTGAAGAGGGCCTGGTTTTCTAGTTGCTACTCACTGAATAGAGTCTGGTTTTCTGGTAACCAGTCACTGAACAGAGTCTGGTTTTCTGGTAACCAGCAACTGAATAGGGTCTGGTTTTCTGGTTACCAGTCACTGAATAGTATCTGATTTTCTGGTTACCCGACACTGAAGAGGGCCTGGTGCTCTGGTTACCAGCCATTGTATTGAGTCTGGGTTTCTGGTTACCAGGCCCTGAAGAGGGCCTGGTTTTCTGGTTACTAGTCACTGAATAGAGCCTGGTGTTCTGGTTACCAGCCACTGAAGAGAGCCTGGTTTTCGGTTTACCAGCCACTGAATAGCGTCTGGTTTTCTGGTTACTAACCACTGAAGAGCGACTGGTTTTCTGGTTACCAGTCACTGAATAGATTCTGGTTTACTGGTTACCAGCCACTGAATAGTGTCTGGTTTTCTGGTTACCAGCCACTGAAGAGGGCCTGGTCTTCTGGCTTCCAGCCACTGAACAGAGTCTGGTTTTCTGGTAACCAGCCACTGAATAGAGTCTGGTTTTCTGGTTACCAGTCACTGAATAGTATCTGATTTTCTGGTTACCAGTCACTGAATAAAGTCTGGTTTTCTGGTTACCAGACACTGAAGAGGGCCTGGTGCTCTGGTTACCAGCCATTGTATAGAGTCTGGGTTTCTGGTTACCAGGCACTGAAGAGGGCCTGGTTTTCTGGTTACTAGTCACTGAATAGAGCCTGGTTTTCTGGTTACCAGCCACTGAAGAGAGCCTGGTTTTCGGTTTACCAGCCACTGAATAGCGTCTGGTTTTCTGGTTACTAGCCACTGAAGAGGGACTGGTTTTCTGGTTACCAGTCACTGAAGATGGCCTGGTTTTCTGGCTTCCAGCTACTGAAGAGGACCTGGTTTTCTGGTTACCAGCCACTGAAGAAGGCCTGGTTTTCTGGTTACTAGTCCCTGAATAGAGTGGGGTTTTCTGGTTACCAGTCACTGAACAGAAGGCCTGGGTTTCTGGTTACCAGCCACTGTATAGCGTCTGGTTTTCTGGTTACCAGCCACTGAAGAGGGACTGGTTTTCTCGTTACCAGTCAGTGAAGAAGGCTTGGTATTCTGGTTACCAGCCACTGAATAGAGTCTGGTTTTCTGGTTACCAGTCAGTGAAGAAGGCCTGATTTTCTGGATACCAGCCACTGAAGAGGGCCTGGTTTTCTGGTTACCAGCCACTGAACAGAGTCTGGTTTTCTGGTTACCAGTCACATAATAGAGTCTGGTTTTCTGGTTAGCAGCCACTGAAGAGGGCCTGGTTTTCTGGTTACTAGCCACTGAAGAAGGCCTGGTTTTCTGGTTACTCGTCACTGAATAGAGTTTGGTTTTCTGGTTACCAGCCACTGAACAGAGTCTGGTTTTCTGGTTACCATCCACTGAAGAGGGCCTGGTTTTCTGGTTACCAGTCACTGAATAGAGTCTGGATTTCTGGTTACCGGCCACTGATGAGGGCCTGGTGGTCTGGTTACCAGCCACTGAATAGCGTCTGGTTTTCTGGTTACCAGCCACTGAAGAAGGCCTGGTTTTCTGGTTACCAGTCACTGAACAGAGGCTGGTTTCCTGGTTACTAGTCACTGAGTAGAGTCTGGTTTTCTGGTTACCAGTCACTGAAGAGGGCCTGGTTTTCTAGTTGCTACTCACTGAATAGAGTCTGGTTTTCTAGTAACCAGTCACTGAACAGAGTCTGGTTTTCTGGTAACCAGCAACTGAATAGAGTCTGGTTTTCTGGTTACCAGTCACTGAATACAACCTGGTTTTCTGGTTACCCGACACTGAAGAGGGCCTGGTGCTCTGGTTACCAGCCATTGTATCGAGTCTGGTTTTCTGGTTACCAGTCAGTGAAGAAGGCCTGATTTTCTGGTTACCAGCCACTGAAGAGGGCCTGGTTTTCTGGTTACCAGCCACTGAACAGAGTCTGGTTTTCTGGTTACCAGTCACATAATAGAATCTGGTTTTCTGGTTACCAGCCACTGAAGAGGGCCTGGTTTTCTGGTTACTAGCCACTGAAGAAGGCCTGGTTTTCTGGTTACTCGTCACTGAATAGAGTTTGGTTTTCTGGTTACCAGCCACTGAACAGAGTCTGGTTTTCTGGTTACCATCCACTGAAGAGGGCCTGGTTTTCTGGTTACCAGTCACTGAATAGAGTCTGGTTTTCTGGTTACCGGCCACTGATGAGGGCCTGGTGGTCTGGTTACCAGCCACTGAATAGCGTCTGGTTTTCTGGTTACCAGCCACTGAAGAAGGCCTGGTTTTCTGGTTACCAGTCACTGAACAGAGTCTGGTTTCCTGGTTACCAGTCACTGAGTAGAGTCTGGTTCTCTGGTTACCAGTCACTGAAGAGGGCCTGGTTTTCTAGTTGCTACTCACTGAATAGAGTCTGGTTTTCTGGTAACCAGTCACTGAACAGAGTCTGGTTTTCTGGTAACCAGCAACTGAATAGGGTCTGGTTTTCTGGTTACCAGTCACTGAATAGTATCTGATTTTCTGGTTACCCGACACTGAAGAGGGCCTGGTGCTCTGGTTACCAGCCATTGTATTGAGTCTGGGTTTCTGGTTACCAGGCCCTGAAGAGGGCCTGGTTTTCTGGTTACTAGTCACTGAATAGAGCCTGGTGTTCTGGTTACCAGCCACTGAAGAGAGCCTGGTTTTCGGTTTACCAGCCACTGAATAGCGTCTGGTTTTCTGGTTACTAACCACTGAAGAGCGACTGGTTTTCTGGTTACCAGTCACTGAATAGATTCTGGTTTACTGGTTACCAGCCACTGAATAGTGTCTGGTTTTCTGGTTACCAGCCACTGAAGAGGGCCTGGTTTTCTGGCTTCCAGCTACTGAAGAGGACCTGGTTTTCTGGTTACCAGCCACTGAAGAGGGCCTTGTTTTCTGGTTACCAGTCACTGAAGAAGGCCTGGTTTTCTGGTTACCAGCCACTGAATAGATTCTGGTTTTCTGGCTTCCAGCTACTGAAGAGGACCTGGTTTTCTGGTTACCAGCCACTGAAGAGGGCCTTGTTTTCTGGTTACCAGCCACTGAAGAAGGCCTGGTTTTCTCGTTACTAGTCCCTGAATAGAGTGGGGTTTTCTGGTTACCAGTCACTGAACAGAGTCTGGTTTTCTGGTTAACAGCCACTGAAGAGGGCCTGGTTTTCTGGTTACCAGCCACTGAATAGAGTCTGGTTTTCTGGTTAGCAGCCACTGATGAGGGCCTGGTTTTCTGGTTACCAGTCACTAAACAGAGTCTGGTTTTCTGGTTAACAGCCACTGAAGAGGGCCTGGTTTTCTGGTTACCAGCCACTGAATAGAGTCTGGTTTTCTGGTTTCCAGCCATTGAAGAGGGCCTGGTTTTCTGGTTACCAGCCACTGAACAGAGTCTGGTTTTCTGGTTACCAGCCACTGAAGAGGGCCTGGTTTTCTGGTTACCAGCCACTGAATAGAGTCTGGTTTTCTGGTTAGCAGCCACTGATGAGGGCCTGGTTTTCTGGTTACCAGTCACTAAACAGAGTCTGGTTTTCTGGTTACTAGTCACTGAATAGAGTGTGGTTTTCTGGTTACCAGCCTCTGTAGATGGCCTGGTGTTCTGGTTACCAGCCACAGTATAGAGTCTGGTTTTCTGGTTACCTGTCACTGAAGAGGGCCTGGTTTTCTGGTTACTAGTCACTGAATAGAGTCTGGTTTTCTTGTTACCTGTCACAGAACAGAGTCTGGTTTTCTGGTTACCAGCCACTGTAGAGAGCCTGGTTTTCTGGTTTCCAGCCGCAGAATAGAGTCTGGTTTTCTTGTTACCTGTCACAGAACAGAGTCTGGTTTTCTGGTTACCAGTCACTGAAGAGGGCCTGGTTTTCAAGTTGCGAGTCACTGAATAGAGTCTGGTTTTCTGGTAACCAGTCACTGAACAGAGTCTGGTTTTCTGGTTACTAGTCACTGAAGAGAGTCTGGTTTTCTGGTTACCAGCCACTAAACAGAGTCTGGTTTTCTGGTTACCGGCCACTGATGAGGGCCTGGTGGTCTGGTTACCAGCCACTGAATAGCGTCTGGTTTTCTGGTTACCAGCCACTGAAGAAGGCCTGGTTTTCTGGTTACCAGTCACTGAACAGAGTCTGGTTTCCTGGTTACCAGTCACTGAGTAGAGTCTGGTTTTCTGGTTACCAGTCACTGAAGAGGGCCTGGTTTTCTAGTTGCTACTCACTGAATAGAGTCTGGTTTTCTGGTAACCAGTCACTGAACAGAGTCTGGTTTTCTGGTAACCAGCAACTGAATAGGGTCTGGTTTTCTGGTTACCAGTCACTGAATAGTATCTGATTTTCTGGTTACCCGACACTGAAGAGGGCCTGGTGCTCTGGTTACCAGCCATTGTATTGAGTCTGGGTTTCTGGTTACCAGGCCCTGAAGAGGGCCTGGTTTTCTGGTTACTAGTCACTGAATAGAGCCTGGTGTTCTGGTTACCAGCCACTGAAGAGAGCCTGGTTTTCGGTTTACCAGCCACTAAAGAAGGCCTGGTTTTCTGGTTACCAGCCACTGTATTGCGTCTGGTTTTCTGGTTACCAGCCACTGAAGAGGGACTGGTTTTCTCGTTACCAGTCAGTGATGAAGGCTTGGTATTCTGGTTACCAGCCACTGAATAGAGTCTGGTTTTCTGGTTACCAGTCAGTGAAGAAGGCCTGATTTTCTGGTTACCGGCCACTGAAGAGGGCCTGGTTTTCTGGTTACCAGCCACTGAACAGAGTCTGGTTTTCTGGTTACCAGCCACTGTAGAGGGCCTGGTTTTCTGGTTACCAGCCACTGAATAGAGTCTGGTTTTCTGGTTACCAGTCACATAATAGAGTCTGGTTTTCTGGTTACCAGCCACAGATGAGGGCCTGGTTTTCTGGTTACTAGCCACTGAAGAAGGCCTGGTTTTCTGCTTACTCGTCACTGAATAGAATTTGGTTTTCTGGTTACCAGCCACTGAACAGAGTCTGGTTTTCTGGTTACCAGCCACTAAAGAAGGTCTGGTTTTCTGGTTACCAGTCACTGAACAGAGTCTGGTTTTCTGGTTACCAGCCACTGAAGAGGGCCTGGTTTTCTGGTTACCAGCCACTGAATAGCGTCTGGTTTTCTGGTTACCAGCCACTGAAGAAGGCCTGGTTTTCTGGTTACCAGTCACTGAACAGAGTCTGGTTTTCTGGTTACCAGTCACTGTATAGAGTCTGGTTTTCTGTTTACCAGTCACTGAAAAGAGCCTGGTTTTCTGGTTACCAGACACTGAAGTGGGCCTGGTTTTCTAGTTGCTAGTCACTGAATAGAGTCTGGTTTTCTGGTAACCAGTCAGTGAAGAAGGCCTGATTTTCTGGTTACCGGCCACTGAAGTGGGCCTGGATTTCTAGTTGCTAGTCACTGAATAGAGTCTGGTTTTCTGGTAACCAGTCACTGAACAGAGTCTGGTTTTCTGGTAACCAGCCACTGAATAGAGTCTGGTTTTCTGGTTACTAGTCACTGAATAGTATCTGATTTTCTGGTTACCCGACACTGAAGAGGTGGAAATGTGTTGCTGGAAAAGCGCAGCAGGTCAGGCAGCATCCAGGGAACAGGAGAATCGACGTTTCGGGCATAAGCCCTTCTTCAGGAATCTTCAGGAGGGCTGAAGAAGGGCTTATGCCCGAAACGTCGATTCTCCTGATCCCTGGAAGCTGCCTGACCTGCTGCGCTTTTCCAGCAACACATTTCCAGCTCTGATCTCCAGCATCTGCAGACCTCACTTTCTTCCCGACACTGAAGAGGGCCTGGTGCTCTGGTAACCAGCCATTGTATAGAGTCTGGGTTTCTGGTTACTCGTCACTGAATAGAGTTTGGTTTTCTGGTTACCAGCCACTGAACAGAGTCTGGTTTTCTGGTTACCATCCACTGAAGAGGGCCTGGTTTTCTGGTTACTAGCCACTGAAGAAGGCCTGGTTTTCTGGTTACTCGTCACTGAATAGAGTTTGGTTTTCTGGTTACCAGCCACTGAACAGAGTCTGGTTTTCTGGTTACCATCCACTGAAGAGGGCCTGGTTTTCTGGTTACCAGTCACTGAACAGAGTCTGGTTTCCTGGTTACCAGTCACTGAATAGAGTCTGGTTTTCTGGTTACCAGTCACTGAATATTATCTGATTTTCTGGTTACCCGACACTGAAGAGGGCCTGGTGCTCTGGTTACCAGCCATTGTATAGAGTCTGGGTTTCTGGTTACCAGGCACTGAAGAGGGCCTGGTTTTCTGGTTACTAGTCACTGAATAGAGCTTGGTTTTCTGGTTACCAGCCACTGAAGAGAGCCTGGTTTTCGGTTTACCAGCCACAGAATAGCGTCTGGTTTTCTGGTTACTAGCCACTGAAGAGGGACTGGTTTTCTGGTTACCAGTCACTGAATAGATTCTGGTTTACTGGTTACCAGCCACTGAATAGTGTCTGGTTTTCTCGTTACCAGCCACTGAAGAGGGCCTGGTTTTCTGGCTTCCAGCTACTGAAGAGGACCTGGTTTTCTGGTTACCAGTCACATAATAGAGTCTGGTTTTCTGGTTACCAGCCACTGTAGAGGGCCTGGTTTTCTGGTTACCAGCCACTGAATAGAGTCTGGTTTTCTGGTTACCAGTCACATAATAGAGTCTGGTTTTCTGGTTACCAGCCACAGAAGAGGGCCTGGTTTTCTGGTTACTAGCCACTGAAGAAGGCCTGGTTTTCTGGTTACTCGTCACTGAATAGAGTTTGGTTTTCTGGTTACCAGCCACTGAACAGAGTCTGGTTTTCTGGTTACCAGCCACTAAAGAAGGTCTGGTTTTCTGGTTACCAGTCACTGAACAGAGTCTGGTTTTCTGGTTACCAGCCACTGAAGAAGGCCTGGTTTTCTCGTTACTAGTTCCTGAATAGAGTGGGGTTTTCTGGTTACCAGTCACTGAACAGAGTCTGGTTTTCTGGTTAACAGCCAGTCAACAGAGTCTGGTTTTCTGATTTCCAGCCATTGAAGAGGGCCTGGTTTTCTGGTTACCAGCCACTGAACAGAGTCTGGTTTTCTGGTTACCAGCCACTGAAGAGGGCCTGATTTTCTGGTTACCAGCCACTCAATAGAGTCTGGTTTTCTGGTTACCAGCCACTGTAGAGGGCCTGGTTTTCTGGTTCCCAGCCACTAAATAGAGTCTGGTTTTCTGGTTACCAGCCACTGATGAGGGCCTGGTTTTCTGGTTACCAGTCACTAAACAGAGTCTGGTTTTCTGGTTACTAGTCACTGAATAGAGTGTGGTTTTCTGGTTACCAGCCTCTGTAGATGGCCTGGTTTTCTGGTTACCAGCCACAGTATAGAGTCTGGTTTTCTGGTTACCTGTCACAGAACAGAGTCTGGTTTTCTGGTTACCAGTCACTGAAGAGGGCCTGGTTTTCTGGTTACTACTCACTGAATAGAGTCTGGTTTTCTTGTTACCTGTCACAGAACAGAGTCTGGTTTTCTGGTTACCAGCCACTGTAGAGAGCCTGGTTTTCTGGTTTCCAGCTACAGAATAGAGTCTGGTTTTCTTGTTACCTGTCACAGAACAGAGTCTGGTTTTCTGGTTACCAGTCACTGAAGAGGGCCTGGTTTTCAAGTTGCGAGTCACTGAATAGAGTCTGGTTTTCTGGTAACCAGTCAATGAACAGAGTCTGGTTTTCTGGTTACTAGTCACTGAAGAGAGTCTGGTTTTCTGGTTACCAGCCACTAAACAGAGTCTAGTTTTCTGGGTACCAGCCACTGAGGAGGGCCTGCTTTTCTGGTGACCAGCCACTGAATAGAGTCAGGTTTTCTTGTTACTAGCCACTGAAGAGGGCCTGGTTTTCTGGTAACCAGTCACTGAATAGATTCTGGTTTTCTGGTTACCACCCACTGAAGAGGGCCTGGTGCTCTGGTTACCAGCCACTGAATAGCGTCTGGTTTTCTGTTTACCAGTCACTGAATAGAGCCTGGTTTTCTGGTTACCAGACACTGAAGAGGGCATGGTTTTCTAGTTGCTACTCACTGAATAGAGTCTGGTTTTCTGGTAACCAGTCACTGAACAGAGTCTGGTTTTCTGGTAAACAGCCACTGAAGAGGGCCTGGTTTTCTGGTAAACAGCCACTGAAGAGTGCCTGGTTTTCTGGTTACCAGCCACTGAAGAGGGCCTGGTCTTCTGGCTTCCAGCCACTGAACAGAGTCTGGTTTTCTGGTAACCAGTCACTGAACAGAGTCTGGTTTTCTGGTAAACAGCCACTGAAGAGTGCCTGGTTTTCTGGTTACCAGCCACTGAAGAGGGCCTGGTCTTCTGGCTTCCAGCCACTGAACAGAGTCTGGTTTTCTGGTAACCAGCCACTGAATAGAGTCTGGTTTTCTGGTTACCAGTCACTGAATAGTATCTGATTTTCTGGTTACCAGTCACTGAATAAAGTATGGTTTTCTGGTTACCAGACACTGAAGAGGGCCTGGTGCTCTGGTTACCAGCCATTGTATAGAGTCTGGGTTTTTGGTGACCAGACACTGAAGAGGGCCTGGTTTTCTGGTTACTAGTCACTGAATAGAGCCTGGTTTTCTGGTTACCAACCACTGAAGAGAGCCTGGTTTTCGGTTTACCAGCCACTGTATAGCGTCTGGTTTTCTGGTTACCAGCCACTGAAGAGGGACTGGTTTTCTCGTTACCAGTCAGTGAAGAAGGCTTGGTATTCTGGTTACCAGCCACTGAATAGAGTCTGGTTTTCTGGTTACCAGTCACTGAAGAAGGCCTGATTTTCTGGTTACCGGCCACTGAAGAGGGCCTGGTTTTCTGGTTACCAGCCACTGAATAGATTCTGGTTTACTGGTTACCAGCCACTGAATAGTGTCTGGTTTTCTCGTTACCAGCCACTGAAGAGGGCCTGGTTTTCTGGCTTCCAGCTACTGAAGAGGACCTGGTTTTCTGGTTACCAGTCACATAATAGAGTCTGGTTTTCTGGTTACCAGCCACAGAAGAGGGCCTTGTTTTCTGGTTACCAGTCACTGAAGAAGGCCTGGTTTTCTGGTTACCAGCCACTGTGTAGCGTCTGGTTTTCTGGTTACCAGCCACTGAAGAGGGACTGGTTTTCTCGTTACCAGTCAGTGAAGAAGGCTTGGTATTCTGGTTACAAGCCACTGAATAGAGTCTGGTTTTCTGGTTACCAGTCAGTGAAGAAGGCCTGATTTTCTGGTTACCGGCCACTGAAGTGGGCCTGGATTTCTAGTTGCTAGTCACTGAATAGAGTCTGGTTTTCTGGTAACCAGTCACTGAACAGAGTCTGGTTTTCTGGTAACCAGCCACTGAATAGAGTCTGGTTTTCTGGTTACTAGTCACTGAATAGTATCTGATTTTCTGGTTACCCGACACTGAAGAGGTGGAAATGTGTTGCTGGAAAAGCGCAGCAGGTCAGGCAGCATCCAGGGAACAGGAGAATCGACGTTTCGGGCATAAGCCCTTCTTCAGCCCTCCTGAAGATTCCTGAAGAAGGGCTTATGCCCGAAACGTCGATTCTCCTGATCCCTGGAAGCTGCCTGACCTGCTGCGCTTTTCCAGCAACACATTTCCAGCTCTGATCTCCAGCATCTGCAGACCTCACTTTCTTCCCGACACTGAAGAGGGCCTGGTGCTCTGGTAACCAGCCATTGTATAGAGTCTGGGTTTCTGGTTACTAGTCACTGAATAGAGCCTGGTTTTCTGGTTACCAGCCACTGAAGAAGGCCTGGTTTTCTGGTTACTCGTCACTGAATAGAGTTTGGTTTTCTGGTTACCAGCCACTGAACAGAGTCTGGTTTTCTGGTTACCATCCACTGAAGAGGGCCTGGTTTTCTGGTTACCAGTCACTGAACAGAGTCTGGTTTCCTGGTTACCAGTCACTGAATAGAGTCTGGTTTTCTGGTTACCAGTCACTGAATAGTATCTGATTTTCTGGTTACCCGACACTGAAGAGGGCCTGGTGCTCTGGTTACCAGCCATTGTATAGAGTCTGGGTTTCTGGTTACCAGGCACTGAAGAGGGCCTGGTTTTCTGGTTACTAGTCACTGAATAGAGCCTGGTTTTCTGGTTCCCAGCCACTGAAGAGAGCCTGGTTTTTGGTTTACCAGCCACAGAATAGCGTCTGGTTTTCTGGTTACTAGCCACTGAAGAGGGACTGGTTTTCTGGTTACCAGTCACTGAATAGATTCTGGTTTACTGGTTACCAGCCACTGAATAGTGTCTGGTTTTCTCGTTACCAGCCACTGAAGAGGGCCTGGTTTTCTGGCTTCCAGCTACTGAAGAGGACCTGGTTTTCTGGTTACCAGTCACATAATAGAGTCTGGTTTTCTGGTTACCAGCCACAGAAGAGGGCCTTGTTTTCTGGTTACCAGTCACTGAAGAAGGCCTGGTTTTCTGGTTACCAGCCACTGTATTGCGTCTGGTTTTCTGGTTACCAGCCACTGAAGAGGGACTGGTTTTCTCGTTACCAGTCAGTGAAGAAGGCTTGGTATTCTGGTTACAAGCCACTGAATAGAGTCTGGTTTTCTGGTTACCAGTCAGTGAAGAAGGCCTGATTTTCTGGTTACCGGCCACTGAAGAAGGCCTGATTTTCTGGTTACCGGCCACTGAAGAGGGCCTGGTTTTCTGGTTACCAGCCACTGTAGAGGGCCTGGTTTTCTGGTTACCAGCCACTGAATAGAGTCTGGTTTTCTGGTTACCAGTCACAAAATAGAGTCTGGATTTCTGGTTACCAGCCACAGATGAGGGCCTGGTTTTCTGGTTACTAGCCACTGAAGAAGGCCTGGTTTTCTGGTTACCGGCCACTGAAGAGGGCCTGGTTTTCTGGTTACCAGCCACTGTAGAGGGCCTGGTTTTCTGGTTACCAGCCACTGAATAGAGTCTGGGTTTCTGGTTACCAGGCACTGAAGAGGGCCTGGTTTTCTGGTTACTAGTCACTGAATAGAGCCTGGTTTTCTGGTTACCAGCCACTGAAGAGAGCCTGGTTTTCGGTTTACCAGCCACTGAATAGAGTCTGGTTTTCTGGTTACCAGTCAGTGAAGAAGGCCTGATTTTCTGGTTACCGGCCACTGAAGAGGGCCTGGTATTCTGGTTACCAGCCACTGAATAGATTCTGGTTTACTGGTTACCAGCCACTGAATAGTGTCTGGTTTTCTCGTTACCAGCCACTGAAGAGGGCCTGGTTTTCTGGCTTCCAGCTACTGAAGAGGACCTGGTTTTCTGGTTACCAGTCACATAATAGAGTCTGGTTTTCTGGTTACCAGCCACAGAAGAGGGCCTTGTTTTCTGGTTACCAGTCACTGAAGAAGGCCTGGTTTTCTGGTTACCAGCCACTGTATAGCGTCTGGTTTTCTGGTTACCAGCCACTGAAGAGGGACTGGTTTTCTCGTTACCAGTCAGTGAAAAAGGCTTGGTATTCTGGTGACAAGCCACTGAATAGAGTCTGGTTTTCTGGTTACCAGTCAGTGAAGAAGGCCTGATTTTCTGGTTACCGGCCACTGAAGAGGGCCTGGTTTTCTGGTTACCAGCCACTGTAGAGGGCCTGGTTTTCTGGTTACCAGCCACTGAATAGAGTCTGGTTTTCTGGTTACCAGTCACAAAATAGAGTCTGGATTTCTGGTTACCAGCCACAGATGAGGGCCTGGTTTTCTGGTTACTAGCCACTGAAGAAGGCCTGGTTTTCTGGTTACTCGTCACTGAATAGACTTTGGTTTTCTGGTTACCAGCCACTGAACAGAGTCTGGTTTTCTGGTTACCAGCCCCTAAAGAAGGTCTGGTTTTCTGGTTACCAGTCACTGAACAGAGTCTGGTTTTCTGATTTCCAGCCATTGAAGAGGGCCTGGTTTTCTGGTTACCAGCCACTGAACAGAGTCTGGTTTTCTGGTTACCAGCCACTGAAGAGGGCCTGATTTTCTGGTTACCAGCCACTGAATAGAGTCTGGTTTTCTGGTTACCAGCCACTGTAGAGGGCCTGGTTTTCTGGTTCCCAGCCACTAAATAGAGTCTGGTTTTCTGGTTACCAGCCACTGATGAGGGCCTGGTTTTCTGGTTACTAGTCACTGAATAGAGTGTGGTTTTCTGGTTACCAGCCTCTGTAGATGGCCTGGTTTTCTGGTTACCAGCCACAGTATAGAATCTGGTTTTCTGGTTACCTTCACAGAACAGAGTCTGGTTTTCTGGTTACCAGTCACTGAAGAGGGCCTGGTTTTCTGGTTACTAGTCACTGCATAGAGTCTGGTTTTCTTGTTACCTGTCACAGAACAGAGTCTGGTTTTCTGGTTACCAGTCACTGAAGAGGGCCTGGTTTTCAAGTTGCGAGTCACTGAATAGAGTCTGGTTTTCTGGTTACTAGTCACTGAAGAGAGTCTGGTTTTCTGGTTACCAGCCACTAAACAGAGTCAGGTTTTCTGGTTACCAGCCACTGAGGAGGGCCTGCTTTTCTGGTTACCAGCCACTGAATAGAGTCAGGTTTTCTTGTTACTAGCCACTGTAGAGGTCCTGGTTTTCTGGTTACCAGCCACTAAATAGAGCCTGGTTTTCTGGGTACCAGCCACTGAAGAGGGCCTGGTGTTCTGGTAACCAGTCACTGAATAGATTCTGGTTTTCTGGTTACCACCCACTGAAGAGGGCCTGGTGCTCTGGTTACCAGCCACTGAATAGCGTCTGGTTTTCTGTTTACCAGTCACTGAATAGAGCCTGGTTTTCTGGTTACCAGACACTGAAGAGGGCATGGTTTTCTAGTTGCTACTCACTGAATAGAGTCTGGTTTTCTGGTAACCAGTCACTGAACAGAGTCTGGTTTTCTGGTAAACAGCCACTGAAGAGTGCCTGGTTTTCTGGTTACCAGCCACTGAAGAGGGCCTGGTCTTCTGGCTTCCAGCCACTGAGCAGAGTCTGGTTTTCTGGTAACCAGTCACTGAACAGAGTCTGGTTTTCTGGTAAACAGCCACTGAAGAGTGCCTGGTTTTCTGGTTACCAGCCACTGAAGAGGGCCTGGTCTTCTGGCTTCCAGCCACTGAACAGAGTCTGGTTTTCTGGTAACCAGCCACTGAATAGAGTCTGGTTTTCTGGTTACCAGTCACTGAATAGTATCTGATTTTCTGGTTACCAGTCACTGAATAAAGTCTGGTTTTCTGGTTACCAGAGACTGAAGAGGGCCTGGTGCTCTGGTTACCAGCCATTGTATAGAGTCTGGGTTTCTGGTTACCAGGCACTGAAGAGGGCCTGGTTTTCTGGTTACTAGTCACTGAATAGAGCCTGGTTTTCTGGTTACCAGCCACTGAAGAGAGCCTGGTTTTCGGTTTACCAGCCACTGAATAGCGTCTGGTTTTCTGGTTACTAGCCACTGAAGAGGGACTGGTTTTCTGGTTACCAGTCACTGAATAGATTCTGGTTTTCTGGTTACCAACCACTGAAGATGGCCTGGTTTTCTGGCTTCCAGCTACTGAAGAGGACCTGGTTTTCTGGTTACCAGCCACTGAAGAAGGCCTGGTTTTCTGGTTACTAGTCCCTGAATAGAGTGGGGTTTTCTGGTTACCAGTCACTGAACAGAAGGCCTGGTTTTCTGGTTACCAGCCACAGTATAGCGTCTGGTTTTCTGGTTACCAGCCACTGAAGAGGGACTGGTTTTCTCGTTACCAGTCAGTGAAGAAGGCTTGGTATTCTGGTTACCAGCCACTGAATAGAGTCTGGTTTTCTGGTTACCAGTCAGTGAAGGGCTGATTTTCTGGTTACCAGCCACTGAAGAGGGCCTGGTTTTCTGGTTACCAGCCACTGAACAGAGTCTGGTTTTCTGGTTACCAGTCACATAATAGAGTCTGGTTTTCTGGTTACCAGCCACTGAAGAGGGCCTGGTTTTCTGGTTACCAGACACTGAAGAGGGCATGGTGCTCTGGTTACCAGCCATTGTATAGAGTCTGGGTTTCTGGTTACCAGGCACTGAAGGGGGCCTGGTTTTCTGGTTACCAGCCACTGAACAGAGTCTGGTTTTCTGGTTACCAGTCACTGAATAGAGCCTGGTTTTCTGGTTACCATCCACTGAAGAGGGCCTGGTTTTCTGGTTACCAGTCACTGAATAGAGTCTGGTTTTCTGGTTACCGGCCACTGATGAGGGCCTGGTGGTCTGGTTACCAGCCACTGAATCGCGTCTGGTTTTCTGGTTACCAGCCACTGAAGAAGGCCTGGTTTTCTGGTTACCAGTCACTGAACAGAGTCTGGTTTCCTGGTTACCAGTCACTGAGTAGAGTCTGGTTTTCTGGTTACCAGTCACTGTAGAGGGCCTGGTTTTCTAGTTGCTACTCACTGAATAGAGTCTGGTTTTCTGGTAACCAGTCACTGAACAGGGTCTGGTTTTCCGGTAACCAGCAACTGAATAGAGTCTGGTTTTCTGGTTACCAGTCACTGAATAGTATCTGATTTTCTGGTTACCCGACACTGAAGAGGGCCCTTGTGCTCTGGTTACCAGCCATTGTATAGAGTCTGGGTTTCTGGTTACCAGGCACTGAAGAGGGCCTGGTTTTCTGGTTACTAGTCACTGAATAGAGCCTGGTGTTCTGGTTACCAGCCACTGAAGAGAGCCTGGTTTTCGGTTTACCAGCCACTGAATAGCGTCTGGTTTTCTGGTTACTAACCACTGAAGAGGGACTGGTTTTCTGGTTACCAATCACTGAATAGATTCTGGTTTACTGGTTACCAGCCACTGAATAGTGTCTGGTTTTCTGGTTACCAGCCACTGAAGAGGGCCTGGATTTCTGGCTTCCAGCTACTGAAGAGGACCTGGTTTTCTGGTTACTAGCCACTGAAGAGGGCCTTGTTTTCTGGTTACCAGTCACTGAAGAAGGCCTGGTTTTCTGGTTACCAGCCACTGTATAGCGTCTGGTTTTCTGGTTACCAGCCACTGAAGAGGGACTGGTTTTCTCGTTACCAGTCAGTGATGAAGGCTTGGTATTCTGGTTACCAGCCACTGAATAGAGTCTGGTTTTCTGGTTACCAGTCAGTGAAGAAGGCCTGATTTTCTGGTTACCGACCACTGAAGAGGGCCTGGTTTTCTGGTTACCAGCCACTGAACAGAGTCTGGTTTTCTGGTAAACAGCCACTGAAGAGTGCCTGGTTTTCTGGTTACCAGCCACTGAAGAGGGCCTGGTCTTCTGGCTTCCAGCCACTGAACAGAGTCTGGTTTTCTGGTAACCAGTCACTGAACAGAGTCTGGTTTTCTGGTAAACAGCCACTGAAGAGTGCCTGGTTTTCTGGTTACCAGCCACTGAAGAGGGCCTGGTATTCTGGCTTCCAGCCACTGAACAGAGTCTGGTTTTCTGGTAACCAGCCACTGAATAGAGTCTGGTTTCCTGGTTACCAGTCACTGAATAGTATCTGATTTTCTGGTTACCAGTCACTGAATAGAGTCTGGTTTTCTGGTTACCAGCCACTGAAGAGAGCCTGGTTTTCGGTTTACCAGCCACTGAATAGCGTCTGGTTTTCTGGTTACCAGCCACTGAAGAGGGACTGGTTTTCTGGTTACCAGTCACTGAATAGTGTCTGGTTTTCTGGTTACCAGCCACTGAAGATGGCCTGGTTTTCTGGCATCCAGCTACTGAAGTGGACCTGGTTTTCTGGTTACCAGCCACTGAAGAAGGCCTGGTTTTCTGGTTACTAGTCCCTGAATAGAGTGGGGTTTTCTGGTTACCAGTCACTGAACAGAAGGCCTGGTTTTCTGGTTACCAGCCACTGTATAGCATCTGGTTTTCTGGTTACCAGCCACTGAAGAGGGACTGGTTTTCTCGTTACCAGTCAGTGAAGAAGGCTTGGTATTCTGGTTACCAGCCACTGAATAGAGTCTGGTTTTCTGGTTACCAGTCAGTGAAGAAGGCCTGATTTTCTGGTTACCAGCCACTGAAGAGGGCCTGGTTTTCTGGTTACCAGCCACTGAACAGAGTCTGGTTTTCTGGTTACCAGTCACATAATAGAGTCTGGTTTTCTGGTTACCAGCCACTGAAGAGGGCCTGGTTTTCTGGTTACCATCCACTGAAGAGGGCCTGGTTTTCTGGTTACCAGTCACTGAATAGAGTCTGGTTTTCTGGTTACCGGCCACTGATGAGGGCCTGGTGGTCTGGTTACCAGCCACTGAATAGCGTCTGGTTTTCTGGTTACCAGCCACTGAAGAAGGCCTGGTTTTCTGGTTACCAGTCACTGAACAGAGTCTGGTTTCCTGGTTACCAGTCACTGAGTAGAGTCTGGTTTTCTGGTTACCAGTCACTGAAGAGGGCCTGGTTTTCTAGTTGCTACTCACTGAATAGAGTCTGGTTTTCTGGTAACCAGTCACTGAACAGAGTCTGGTTTTCTGGTAACCAGCAACTGAATAGAGTCTGTTTTTCTGGTTACCAGTCACTGAATAGTATCTGATTTTCTGGTTACCCGACACTGAAGAGGGCCTGGTGCTCTGGTTACCAGCCATTGTATAGAGTCTGGGTTTCTGGTTACCAGGCACTGAAGAGGGCCTGGTTTTCTGGTTACGAGTCACTGAATAGAGCCTGGTGATCTGGTTACCAGCCACTGAAGAGAGCCTGGTTTTCGGTTTACCAGCCACTGAATAGCGTCTGGTTTTCTGGTTACGAACCACTGAAGAGCGACTGGTTTTCTGGTTACCAGTCACTGAATAGATTCTGGTTTACTGGTTACCAGCCACTGAATCGTGTCTGGTTTTCTGGTTACCAGCCACTGAAGAGGGCCTGGTTTTCTGGCTTCCAGCTACTGAAGAGGACCTTGTTTTCTGGTTACCAGCCACTGAAGAGGGCCTGGTTTTCTGGTTACCAGTCACTGAAGAAGGCCTGGTTTTCTGGTTACCAGCCACTGTATAGCGTCTGGTTTTCTGGTTACCAGCCACTGAAGAGGGACTGGTTTTCTCGTAACCAGTAGGTGATGACGGCTTTGTATTCTGGTTACCAGCCACTGAATAGAGTCTGGTTTTCTGGTTACCAGTCAGTGAAGAAGGCCTGATTTTCTGGTTACCGGACACTGAAGAGTGCCTGGTTTTCTGGTTACCAGCCACTGAACAGAGTCTGGTTTTCTGGTTACCAGCCACTGTAGCGTGCCTGGTTTTCTGGTTACCAGCCACTGAATAGAGTCTGGTTTTCTGGTTACCAGTCACATAATAGAGTCTGGTTTTCTGGTTACCAGCCACAGATGAGGGCCTGGTTTTCTGGTTACTAGCCACTGAAGAAGGCCTGGTTTTCTGGTTACTCGTCACTGAATAGAGTTTGGTTTTCTGGTTACCAGCCACTAAAGAAGGTCTGGTTTTCTGGTTACCAGCCACTAAAGAAGGTCTGGTTTTCTGGTAACCAGTCACTGAACAGAGTCTGGTTTTCTGGTTACCAGCCACTGAAGAGGGCCTGGTTTTCTGGTAACCAGCCACTGAATAGAGTCAGGTTTTCTTGTTACCAGCCACTGTAGAGGGCCTGGTTTAATGGTTACCAGCCACTAAATAGAGCCTGGTTTTCTGGTTACCAGCCACTGAAGACGGCCTGGTTTTCTGGTAACCAGTCACTGAATAGATTCTGGTTTTCTGGTTACCACCCACTGAAGAGGGCCTGGTGCTCTGGTTACCAGCCACTGAATAGCGTCTGGTTTTCTGGTTACCAGACACTGAAGAGGGCCTGGTGCTCTGGTTACCAGCCATTGTATAGAGTCTGGGTTTCTGGTTACCAGGCATTGAAGGGGGCCTGGTTTTCTGGTTACTAGTCACTGAATAGAGCCTGGTTTTCTGGTTACCAGCCACTGAATAGTATCTGATTTTCTGGTTACCCGACACTGAAGAGGGCCTGGTGCTCTGGTTACCAGCCATTGTATAGAGTCTGGGTTTCTGGTTACCAGGCACTGAAGAGGGCCTGGTTTTCTGGTTACTAGTCACTGAATAGAGCCTGGTGTTCTGGTTACCAGCCACTGAAGAGAGCCTGGTTTTCGGTTTACCAGCCACTGAATAGCGTCTGGTTTTCTGGTTACGAACCACTGAAGAGCGACTGGTTTTCTGGTTACCAGTCACTGAATAGATTCTGGTTTACTGGTTACCAGCCACTGAATCGTGTCTGGTTTTCTGGTTACCAGCCACTGAAGAGGGCCTGGTTTTCTGGCTTCCAGCTACTGAAGAGGACCTGGTTTTCTGGTTACCAGCCACTGAATAGCGTCTGGTTTTCTGGTTACCAGACACTGAAGAGGGCCTGGTGCTCTGGTTACCAGCCATTGTATAGAGTCTGGGTTTCTGGTTACCAGGCATTGAAGGGGGCCTGGTTTTCTGGTTACTAGTCACTGAATAGAGCCTGGTTTTCTGGTTACTAGTCACTGAATAGAGCCTGGTTTTCTGGTTACCAGCCACTGAAGAGAGCCTGGTTTTCGGTTTACCAGCCACTGAATAGCGTCTGGTTTTCTGGTTACTAGCCACTGAAGAGGGACTGGTTTTCTGGTTACGTCACTGAATAGATTCTGGTTTTCTGGTTACCAGCCACTGAAGATGGCCTGGTTTTCTGGCTTCCAGCTACTGAAGAGGACCTGGTTTTCTGGTTCCCAGCCACTGAAGAAGGCCTGGTTTTCTGGTTACTAGTCCCTGAATAGAGTCTGGTTTTCTGGTTACCAGTCACTGAACAGAAGGCCTGGTTTTCTGGTTACCAGTCACTGTATAGCGTCTGGTTTTCTGGTTACCAGCCACTGAAGAGGGACTGGTTCTCTCGTTACCAGTCACTGAAGAAGGCTTGGTATTCTGGTTACCAGGCACTGAATAGAGTCTGGTTTTCTGGTTACCAGTCAGTGAAGAAGGTCTGGTTTTCTGGTTACCAGCCACTGACGAGGAACTGGTCTTCTGGTTACCAGCCACTAAATAGAGCCCGGTTTTCTGGTTACCAGCCACTGAGGAGGGCCTGGTTTTCTGGTTACCAGTCACTGAACAGAGTCTGGTTTTCTGGTTACCGGCCACTGATGAGGGCCTGGTGGTCTGGTTACCAGCCACTGAATAGCGTCTGGTTTTCTGGTTACCAGTCACTGAACAGAGTCTGGTTTCCTGGTTACCAGTCACTGAATAGAGTCTGGTTTTATGGTTACCAGCCATTGAAGGAGGCCTGGTTTTCTGGTTACCAGTCACTGAACAGAGTCTGGTTTTCTGGTTACCAGTCACTGAATAGAGTCTGGTTTTCTGGTTACCAGTCACTGAACAGAAGGCCTGGTTTTCTGGTTACGAGTCACTGAATCGAGTCTGGTTTCCTGGTTACCAGTCACTGAATAGAGTCTGGTTTTCTGATTACCAGTCACTGAACAGAAGGCCTTATTTTCTGGTTACCAGCCACAGAATAGAATCTGGTTTTCTTGTTACCTGTCACAGAACAGAGTCTGGTTTTCTGGTTACCAGTCACTGAAGAGGGCCTGGTTTTCAAGTTGCGAGTCACTGAATAGAGTCTGGTTTTCTGGTAACCAGTCACTGAACAGAGTCTGGTTTTCTGGTTACTAGTCACTGAAGGGAGTCTGGTTTTCTGGTTACCAGCCACTGTATAGCGTCTGGTTTTCTGGTTACCAGCCACTGAAGAGGGACTGGTTTTCTCGTTACCAGTCAGTGAAGAAGGCCTGATTTTCTGGTTACCAGCCACTGAAGAGGGCCTGGTTTTCTGGTTACCAGCCACTGAACAGAGTCTGGTTTTCTGGTTACCAGTCACATAATAGAGTCTGGTTTTCTGGTTACCAGCCACTGAAGAGGGCCTGGTTTTCTGGTTACTAGCCACTGAAGAAGGCCTGGTTTTCTGGTTACTCGTCACTGAATAGAGTTTGGTTTTCTGGTTTCCAGCCACTGAACAGAGTCTGGTTTTCTGGTTACCATCCACTGAAGAGGGCCT
Source organism: Chiloscyllium plagiosum (assembly GCF_037043375.1). NCBI lineage: Eukaryota > Metazoa > Chordata > Chondrichthyes > Orectolobiformes > Hemiscylliidae > Chiloscyllium > Chiloscyllium plagiosum. The sequence goes on along the minus strand of NW_028270172.1, from coordinate 737,510 downwards.
GGTTTTCTGGTTACCAGTCACTGAATAGAGTCTGGTTTTCTGGTTACCAGCCACTGTATAGCGTTTGGTTTTCTGGTTACCAGCCACTGAAGAGGGACTGGTTTTCTCGTTACCAGTCAGTGATGAAGGCTTGGTATTCTGGTTACCAGCCACTGAATAGAGTCTGGTTTTCTGGTTACCAGTCAGTGAAGAAGGCCTGATTTTCTGGTTACCGGCCACTTAAGAGGGCCTGGTTTTCTGGTTACCAGCCACTGAACAGAGTCTGGTTTTCTGGTTACCAGCCACTGTAGAGGGCCTGGTTTTCTGGTTACCAGCCACTGAATAGAGTCTGGTTTTCTGGTTACCAGTCACATAATAGAGTCTGGTTTTCTGGTTACCAGCCACAGAAGAGGGCCTGGTTTTCTGGTTACCAGCCACTGAACAGAGTCTGGTTTTCTGGTTACCAGCCACTGTAGAGGGCCTGGTTTCCTGGTTACCAGTCACTGAATAGAGTCTGGTTTTCTGGTTACCAGTCACTGAACAGAAGGCCTGGTTTTCTGGTTACTAGTCACTGAATAGAGTCTGGTTTCTTGGTTACCAGTCACTGAATAGAGTCTGGTTTTCTGGTTACCAGTCACTGAACAGAAGGCCTGGTTTTCTGGTTACCAGCCACAGAATAGAGTCTGGTTTTCTTGTTACCTGTCACAGAACAGAGTCTGGTTTTCTGGTTACCAGTCACTGAAGAGGGCCTGGTTTTCAAGTTGCGAGTCACTGAATAGAGCCTGGTTTTCTGGTAACCAGTCACTGAACAGAGTCTGGTTTTCTGATTACTAGTCACTGAAGGGAGTCTGGTTTTCTGGTTACCAGCCACTGTATAGCGTCTGGTTTTCTGGTTACCAGCCACTGAAGAGGGACTGGTTTTCTCGTTACCAGTCAGTGAAGAAGGCCTGATTTTCTGGTTACCAGCCACTGAAGAGGGCCTGGTTTTCTGGTTACCAGCCACTGAACAGAGTCTGGTTTTCTGGTTACCAGTCACATAATAGAGTCTGGTTTTCTGGTTACCAGCCACTGAAGAGGGCCTGGTTTTCTGGTTACTAGCCACTGAAGAAGGCCTGGTTTTCTGGTTACTCGTCACTGAATAGAGTTTGGTTTTCTGGTTACCAGCCACTGAACAGAGTCTGGTTTTCTGGTTACCATCCACTGAAGAGGGCCTGGTTTTCTGGTTACCAGTCACTGAATAGAGTCTGGTTTTCTGGTTACCAGCCACTGTATAGCGTCTGGTTTTCTGGTTACCAGCCACTGAAGAGGGACTGGTTTTCTCGTTACCAGTCAGTGATGAAGGCTTGGTATTCTGGTTACCAGCCACTGAATAGAGTCTGGTTTTCTGGTTACCAGTCAGTGAAGAAGGCCTGATTTTCTGGTTACCGGCCACTTAAGAGGGCCTGGTTTTCTGGTTACCAGCCACTGAACAGAGTCTGGTTTTCTGGTTACCAGCCACTGTAGAGGGCCTGGTTTTCTGGTTACCAGCCACTGAATAGAGTCTGGTTTTCTGGTTACCAGTCACATAATAGAGTCTGGTTTTCTGGTTACCAGCCACAGAAGAGGGCCTGGTTTTCTGGTTACTAGCCACTGAAGAAGGCCTGGTTTTCTGGTTACCAGTCACTGAACAGAGTCTGGTTTTCTGGTTACCAGCCACTGTAGAGGGCCTGGTTTTCTGGTTACCAGCCACTGAATAGAGTCTGGTTTTCTGGTTACCAGTCACATAATAGAGTCTGGTTTTCTGGTTACCAGCCACAGAAGAGGGCCTGGTTTTCTGGTTACTAGCCACTGAAGAAGGCCTGGTTTTCTGGTTACCAGTCACTGAACAGAGTCTGGTTTTCTGGTTACCAGCCACTGAAGAGGGCCTGGTTTTCTGGTTACCAGCCACTGAATAGAGTCTGGTTTTCTGGTTCCCAGCCACTAAATAGAGTCTGGTTTTCTGGTTACCAGACACTGATGAGGGCCTGGTTTTCTGGTTACCAGTCACTGAATAGATTCTGGTTTTCTGGTTCCCAGCCACTGAATAGCGTCTGGTTTTCTGGTTACCAGCCACTGAAGAAGGCCTGGTTTTCTGGTTACCAGTCACTAAACAGAGTCTGGTTTTCTGGTTACTAGTCACAGAACAGAGTCTGGTTTTCTGGTTACCAGCCACTGTAGAGAGCCTGGTTTTCTGGTTTCCAGCCACAGAATAGAGTCTGGTTTTCTTGTTACCTGTCACAGAACAGAGTCTGGTTTTCTGGTTACCAGTCACTGAAGAGGGCCTGGTTTTCAAGTTACGAGTCACTGAATAGAGTCTGGTTTTCTGGTAACCACTCACTGAACAGAGTCTGGTTTTCTGGTTACTAGTCACTGAAGAGAGTCTGGTTTTCTGGTTACCAGCCACTAAACAGAGTCTGGTTTTCTGGTTACCAGCCACTGAGGAGGGCCTGCTTTTCTGGTTACCAGCCACTGAATAGAGTCAGGTTTTCTTGTTACCAGCCACTGTAGAGGGCCTGGTTTTCTGGTTACCAGCCACTAAATAGATTCTGGTTTTCTGGTTACCACCCACTGAAGAGGGCCTGGTGCTCTGGTTACCAGCCACTGAATAGCGTCTGGTTTTCTGTTTACCAGTCACTGAATAGAGCCTGGTTTTCTGGTTACCAGACACTGAAGAGGGCCAGGTGCTCTGGTTACCCGCCATTGTATAGAGTCTGGATTTCTGGTTACCAGGCACTGAAGGGGGCCTGGTTTTCTGGTTACTAGTCACTGAATAGAGCCTGGTTTTCTGGTTACCAGCCACTGAAGAGAGCCTGGTTTTCGGTTTACCAGCCACTGAATAGCGTCTGGATTTCTGGTTACTAGCCACTGAAGAGGGACTGGTTTTCTGGTTACGGTCACTGAATAGATTCTGGTTTTCTGGTTACCAGCCACTGAAGATGGCCTGGTTTTCTGGCTTCCAGCTACTGAAGAGGACCTGGTTTTCTGGTTACCAGCCACTGAAGAAGGCCTGGTTTTCTGGTTACTAGTCCCTGAATAGAGTGGGGTTTTCTGGTTACCAGTCACTGAACAGAAGGCCTGGTTTTCTGGTTACCAGTCACTGGAAAGCGTCTGGTTTTCTGGTTACCAGCCACTGAAGAGGGACTGGTTCTCTCGTTACCAGTCACTGAAGAAGGCTTGGTATTCTGGTTACCAGGCACTGAATAGAGTCTGGTTTTCTGGTTACCAGTCAGTGAAGAAGGTCTGGTTTTCTGGTTACCAGCCACTGACGAGGAACTGGTCTTCTGGTTACCAGCCACTAAATAGAGCCCGGTTTTCTGGTTACCAGCCACTGAAGAGGGCCTGGTTTTCTGGTTACCAGTCACTGAATAGAGTGTGGTTTTCTGGTTACCGGCCACTGATGAGGGCCTGGTGGTCTGGTTACCAGCCACTGAATAGCGTCTGGTTTTATGGTTACCAGCCATTGAAGGAGGCCTGGTTTTCTGGTTACCAGTCACTGAACAGAGTCTGGTTTCCTGGTTACCAGTCACTGAATAGAGTCTGGTTTTCTGGTTACCAGTCACTGAACAGAAGGCCTGGTTTTCTGGTTACTAGTCACTGAATAGAGTCTGGTTTCCTGGTTACCAGTCACTGAATAGAGTCTGGTTTTCTGGTTACCAGTCACTGAACAGAAGGCCTGGTTTTCTGGTTACCAGCCACAGAATAGAGTCTGGTTTTCTTGTTACCTGTCACAGAACAGAGTCTGGTTTTCTGGTTACCAGTCACTGAAGAAGGTCTGGTTTTCAAGTTGTGAGTCACTGAATAGAGTCTGGTTTTCTGGTAACCAGTCACTGAACAGAGTCTGGTTTTCTGGTTACTAGTCACTGAAGAGAGTCTGGTTTTCTGGTTACCAGCCAGTAAACAGAGTCTGGTTTTCTGGTTACCAGCCACTGAAGAGGGCCTGATTTTCTGGTTACCAGCCACTGAATAGAGTCTGGTTTTCTGGTTACCAGCCACTGTAGAGGGCCTGGTTTTCGGTTTACCAGCCACTGAATAGCGTCTGGTTTTCTGGTTACTAGCCACTGAAGAGGGACTGGTTTTCTGGTTACGTCACTGAATAGATTCTGGTTTTCTGGTTACCAGCCACTGAAGATGGCCTGGTTTTCTGGTTACTAGTCTCTGAATAGAGTGGGGTTTTCTGGTTACCAGTCACTGAACAGAAGGCCTGGTTTTCTGGTTACCAGTCACTGAAGAAGGCTTGGTATTCTGGTTACCAGGCACTGAATAGAGTCTGGTTTTCTGGTTACCAGTCAGTGAAGAAGGTCTGGTTTTCTGGTTACCAGCCACTGACGAGGAACTGGTCTTCTGGTTACCAGCCACTAAATAGAGCCCGGTTTTCTGGTTACCAGCCACTGAGGAGGGCCTGGTTTTCTGGTTACCGGCCACTGATTAGGGCCTGGTGGTCTGGTTACCAGCCACTGAATAGCGTCTGGTTTTCTGGTTACCAGTCACTGAACAGAGTCTGGTTTCCTGGTTACCAGTCACTGAATAGCGTCTGGTTTTATGGTTACCAGCCATTGAAGGAGGCCTGGTTTTCTGGTTACCAGTCACTGAACAGAGTCTGGTTTCCTGGTTACCAGTCACTGAATAGAGTCTGGTTTTCTGGTTACCAGTCACTGAACAGAAGGCCTGGTTTTCTGGTTACGAGTCACTGAATCGAGTCTGGTTTCCTGGTTACCAGTCACTGAATAGAGTCTGGTTTTCTGGTTACCAGTCACTGAACAGAAGGCCTGGTTTTCTGGTTACCAGCCACAGAATAGAGTCTGGTTTTCTTGTTACCTGTCACAGAACAGAGTCTGGTTTTCTGGTTACCAGTCACTGAAGAGGGCCTGGTTTTCAAGTTGCGAGTCACTGAATAGAGTCTGGTTTTCTGGTAACCAGTCACTGAACAGAGTCTGGTTTTCTGGTTACTAGTCAGTGAAGGGAGTCTGGTTTTCTGGTTACCAGCCACTAAACAGAGTCTGGTTTTCTGGTTACCAGCCACTGAGGAGGGCCTGCTTTTCTGGTTACCAGCCACTGAATAGAGTCAGGTTTTCTTGTTACCAGCCACTGTAGAGGGCCTGGTTTAATGGTTACCAGCCACTAAATAGAGCCTGGTTTTATGGTTACCAGTCACTGAAGAGGGCCTGGTTTTCTGGTAACCAGTCACTGAATAGATTCTGGTTTTCTGGTTACCACCCACTGAAGAGGGCCTGGTTTTCTGGTTACCAGTCACTGAACAGAAGGCCTGGTTTTCTGGTTACCAGCCACAGAATAGAGTCTGGTTTTCTTGTTACCTGTCACAGAACAGAGTCTGGTTTTCTGGTTACCAGTCACTGAAGAGGGCCTGGTTTTCAAGTTGCGAGTCACTGAATAGAGTCTGGTTTTCTGGTAACCAGTCACTGAACAGAGTCTGGTTTTCTGGTTACTAGTCAGTGAAGGGAGTCTGGTTTTCTGGTTACCAGCCACTAAACAGAGTCTGGTTTTCTGGTTACCAGCCACTGAGGAGGGCCTGCTTTTCTGGTTACCAGCCACTGAATAGAGTCAGGTTTTCTTGTTACCAGCCACTGTAGAGGGCCTGGTTTAATGGTTACCAGCCACTAAATAGAGCCTGGTTTTCTGGTTACCAGTCACTGAAGAGGGCCTGGTTTTCTGGTAACCAGTCACTGAATAGATTCTGGTTTTCTGGTTACCACCCACTGAAGAGGGCCTGGTTTTCTGGTTACCAGTCACTGAACAGAGTCTGGTTTTCTGGTTACCGGCCACTGATTAGGGCCTGGTGGTCTGGTTACCAGCCACAGAATAGCGTCTGGTTTTCTGGTTACCAGTCACTGAACAGAGTCTGGTTTCCTGGTTACCAGTCACTGAATAGCGTCTGGTTTTATGGTTACCAGCCATTGAAGGAGGCCTGGTTTTCTGGTTACCAGTCACTGAACAGAGTCTGGTTTCCAGGTTACCAGTCACTGAATAGAGTCTGGTTTTCTGGTTACCAGTCACTGAACAGAAGGCCTGGTTTTCTGGTTACGAGTCACTGAATTGAGTCTGGTTTCCTGGTTACCAGTCACTGAATAGAGTCTGGTTTTCTGGTTACCAGTCACTGAACAGAAGGCCTGGTTTTCTGGTTACCAGCCACAGAATAGAGTCTGGTTTTCTTGTTACCTGTCACAGAACAGAGTCTGGTTTTCTGGTTACCAGCCACTGAGGAGGGCCTGCTTTTCTGGTTACCAGCCACTGAATAGAGTCAGGTTTTCTTGTTACCAGCCACTGTAGAGGGCCTGGTTTAATGGTTACCAGCCACTAAATAGAGCCTGGTTTTCTGGTTACCAGCCACTGAAGAGGGCCTGGTTTTCTGGTAACCAGTCACTGAATAGATTCTGGTTTTCTGGTTACCACACACTGAATAGGGCCTGGTGCTCTGGTTACCAGCCACTGAATAGCGTCTGGTTTTCTGTTTACCAGTCACTGAATAGAGCCTGGTTTTCTGGTTACCAGACACTGAAGAGGGCCTGGTGCTCTGGCTACCAGCCATTGTATAGAGTCTGGGTTTCTGGTTACCAGGCACTGAAGGGGGCCTGGTTTTCTGGTTACTAGTCACTGAATAGAGCCTGGTTTTCTGGTTACTAGTCACTGAATAGAGCCTGGTTTTCTGCTTACCAGCCACTGAAGAGAGCCTGGTTTTCGGTTTACCAGCCACTGAATAGCGTCTGGTTTTCTGGTTACTAGCCACTGAAGAGGGACTGGTTTTCTGGTTACGTCACTGAATAGATTCTGGTTTTCTGGTTACCAGCCACTGAAGATGGCCTGGTTTTCTGGCTTCCAGCTACTGAAGAGGACCTGGCTTTCTGGTTACCAGCCACTGAAGATGGCCTGGTTTTCTGGTTACTAGTCCCTGAATAGAGTGGGGTTTTCTGGTTACCAGTCACTGAACAGAAGGCCTGGTTTTCTGGTTACCAGTCACTGTATAGCGTCTGGTTTTCTGGTTACCAGCCACTGAAGAGGGACTGGTTTTCTGGTTACCAGTCACTGAAGAAGGCTTGGTTTTCTGGTTACCAGCCACTGACGAGGAACTGGTCTTCTGGTTACCAGCCACTAAATAGAGCCCGGTTTTCTGGTTACCAGCCACTGAGGAGGGCCTGGTTTTCTGGTTACCAGTCACTGAACAGAGTCTGGTTTTCTGGTTACCGGCCACTGATGAGGGCCTGGTGGTCTGGTTACCAGCCACTGAATAGCGTCTGGTTTTCTGGTTACCAGTCACTGAACAGAGTCTGGTTTCCTGGTTACCAGTCACTGAATAGAGTCTGGTTTTCTGGTTACCAGTCACTGAAAAGGGCCTCGTTTTCTGGTTACCAGTCACTGAATAGATTCTGGTTTTCTGGTTCCCAGCCACTGAATAGCTTCTGGTTTTCTGGTTACCAGCCACTGAAGAAGGCCTGGTTTTCTGGTTACCAGTCACTAAACAGAGTCTGGTTTTCTGGTTACTAGTCACTGAATAGAGTCTTGTTTTCTGGTTACCAGCCACTGTAGAGAGCCTGGTTTTCTGGTTACCAGCCACAGAATAGAGTCTGGTTTTCTTGTTACCTGTCACAGAACAGAGTCTGGTTTTCTGGTTACCAGTCACTGAAGAGGGCCTGGTTTTCAAGTTGCGAGTCACTGAATAGAGTCTGGTTTTCTGGTAACCAGTCACTGAACAGAGTCTGGTTTTCTGGTTACTAGTCACTGAAGAGAGTCTGGTTTTCTGGTTACCAGCCACTGAGGAGGGCTGCTTTTCTGGTTACCAGCCACTAAATAGAGTCAGGTTTTCTTGTTACCAGCCACTGAAGAGGGCCTGGTTTTCTGGTAACCAGTCACTGAATAGATTCTGGTTTTCTGGTTACCACCCACTGAAGAGGGCCTGGTGCTCTGGTTACCAGCCACTGAATAGCGTCTGGTTTTCTGGTTACCAGTCACTGAATAGAGCCTGGTTTTCTGGTTACCAGACACTGAAGAGGGCCTGGTTTTCTAGTTGCTACTCACTGAATAGAGGCTGGTTTTCTGGTAACCGGTCACTGAACAGAGTCTGGTTTTCTGGTAACCAGCAACTGAATAAAGTCTGGTTTTCTGGTTACCAGCCACTGTAGAGGGCCTGGTGTTCTGGTTCCCAGCCACTAAATAGAGTCTGGTTTTCTGGTTACCAGACACTGATGAGGGCCTCGTTTTCTGGTTACCAGTCACTGAATAGATTCTGGTTTTCTGGTTCCCAGCCACTGAATAGCTTCTGTTTTTTGGTTACCAGCCACTGAAGAAGGCCTGGTTTTCTGGTTACCAGTCACTAAACAGAGTCTGGTTTTCTGGTTACTAGTCACTGAATAGAGTCTTGTTTTCTGGTTACCAGCCACTGTAGAGAGCCTGGTTTTCTGGTTACCAGCCACAGAATAGAGTCTGGTTTTCTTGTTACCTGTCACAGTACAGAGTCTGGTTTTCTGGTTACCAGTCACTGAAGAGGGCCTGGTTTTCAAGTTGCGAGTCACTGAATAGAGTCTGGTTTTCTGGTTACTAGTCACTGAAGAGAGTCTGGTTTTCTGGTTACCAGCCACTGAGGAGGGCTGCTTTTCTGGTTACCAGCCACTAAATAGAGTCAGGTTTTCTTGTTACCAGCCACTGTAGAGGGCCTGGTTTTCTGGTTACCAGCCACTAAATAGAGCCTGGTTTTCTGGTTACCAGCCACTGAAGAGGGCCTGGTTTTCTGGTAACCAGTCACTGAATAGATTCTGGTTTTCTGGTTACCACCCACTGAAGAGGGCCTGGTGCTCTGGTTACCAGCCACTGAATAGCGTCTGGTTTTCTGGTTACCAGTCACTGAATAGAGCCTGGTTTTCTGGTTACCAGACACTGAAGAGGGCCTGGTTTTCTAGTTGCTACTCACTGAATAGAGGCTGGTTTTCTGGTAACCAGTCACTGAACAGAGTCTGGTTTTCTGGTAACCAACGACTGAATAGAGTCTGGTTTTCTGGTTACCAGTCACTGAATAGTATCTGATTTTCTGGTTACCAGTCTCTGAATAAAGTCTGGTTTTCTGGTTACCAGACACTGAAGAGGGCCTGGTGCTCTGGTTACCAGCCATTGTATAGAGTCTGGGTTTCTGGTTACCAGGCACTGAAGAGGGCCTGGCTTTCTGGTTACTAGTCACTGAATAGAGCCTGGTTTTCTGGTTACCAGCCACTGAAGAGAGCCTGGTTTTCGGTTTACCAGCCACTGAATAGCGTCTGGTTTTCTGGTTACTAGCCACTGAAGTGGGACTGGTTTTCTGGTTACGAGTCACTGAATAGATTCTGGTTTTCTGGCTTCCAGCTACTGAAGAGGACCTGGTTTTCTGGTTACCAGCCACTGAAGAGGGCCTGGTTTTCTGGCTTCCAGCTATTGAAGAGGAACTGGTGTTCTGGTTACCAGCCACTGAACAGCGTCTGGTTTTCTGGTTACCAGCCACTGAAGAGGGCCTTGTTTTCTGGTTACCAGTCACTGAAGAAGGCCTGGTTTTCTGGTTACCAGCCACTGTATAGCGTCTGGTTTTCTGGTTACCAGCCACTGAAGAGGGACTGGTTTTCTCGTTACCAGTCACTGAAGAAGGCTTGGTATTCTGGTTACTAGCCACTGAATAGAGTCTGGTTTTCTGGTTACCAGTCAGTGAAGAAGGCCTGGTTTTCTGGTTACCAACCACTGAAGAGGGCCTGGTTTTCTGGTTACCAGCCACTGAACAGAGTATGGTTTTCTGGTTACCAGCCACTGTAGAGGGCCTGGTTTTCTGGTTACCAGCCACTGAATAGAGTCAGGTTTTCTGGTTACCAGCCACTGTAGAGGTCCTGGTCTTCTGGTTACCAGCCACTAAAGGAGTCTGGTTTTCTTGTTACCAGCCACTGAAGAGGGCCTGGTTTTCTGGTTACCAGTCACTGAATAGAGTCTGGTTTTCTGGTTACCAGCCACTGATGAGGGCCTGGTGCTCTGGTTACCAGCCACTGAATAGCGTCTGGTTTTCTGGTTACCAGCCACTGAAGAAGGCCTGGTTTTCTGGTTACCAGTCACAGAATAGAGTCTGGTTTTCTGGTTACCAGTCACTGAAAAGAGCCTGGTTTTCTGGTTACCAGACACTGAAGAGGGCCTGGTTTTCTAATTGCTAGTCACTGAATAGAGTCTGGTTTTCTGGTAACCAGTCACTGAACAGAGTCTGGGTTTCTGGTTACCAGGCACTGAAGAGGGCCTGGTTTTCTGGTTACTAGTCATTGAATAGAGCCTGGTTTTCTGGTTACCAGCCACTGAAGTGAGCCTGGTTTTCGGTTTACCAGCCACTGAATAGCGTCTGGTTTTCTGGTTACCAGCCACTGAAGCGGGCCTGGTTTTCTGGTTGCCAGCCACTGAACAGAGTCTGGTTTTCTGGTTACCAACCACTGAAGAGGGACTGGTTTTCTGGTTACCAGTCACTGAAGAAGGCCTGGTTTTCTGGTTACCAGCCACGGTATAGCGTCTGGTTTTCTGGTTACCAGCCACTGAAGAGGGACTGGTTTTCTGGTTACCAGTCAGTGAAGAAGGCCTGGTTTTCTGGTTACCAGCCACTGAATAGAGTCTGGTTTTCTCGTTACCAGCCACTGAAGAGGGACTGGTTTTCTGGTTACCAGCCACTGAATAGAGTCTGGTTTTCGCATTACCAGCCACTGAAGAGGGCCTGGTTTTCTGGTTTCCAGTCACTGAACAGAGTCTGGTTTTCAGTTTACTAGTCACTGAAGAGGGCCTGGTGCTCTGGTTACCAGCCACTGAATAGCGTCTGGTTTTCTTGTTACTAGACACTGAATAGAGCCTTGTTTTCTGGTTTCCAGGCACTGAAGAGGACCTGGTTTTCTAGTTCCTAGTCACTGAATAGAGTCTGGTTTTCTGGTTACCAATCACTGAAGTGAGTCTGGTTTTCTGGTTTCCAGCCACTGTAGAGGGCCTGGTTTTCTGGTTACCAGCCACTGAATAGCGTCTGGTTTTCTGATTACCAGCCACTGAAGGAGGCCTGGTTTTCTGGTTACAAGTCACTGAACAGAGTCTGGTTTTCTGGTTACCAGCCACTGAAGAGGGCCTGGTTTTCTAGTTGCTAGTCACTGAAGAGCGTCTGGTTTTCTGGTTACCAGCCACTGAATAGTGTCTGGTTTTCAAGTTACCAGTCACTGAATAGAATCTGACTTTCTGGTTACCAGCCACTGAATAGTGTCTGGTTTTCTGGTTACCAGCCACTGAAGAGGGACTGGTTTTCTGGTTACCAGTCACTGAAGAAGGCCTGGTTTTCTGGTTACCAGCCACTGAATAGTGTCTGGTTTTCTGGTTACCAGCCACTGAAGAGGGCCTGGTTTTCTGGCTTCCAGCCACTGAAGTGGACCTGGTTTTCTGGTTACCAGCCACTGAACACAGTTTGGTATTCTGGTTACCAGCCACTGAAGAAGCCCTGGTTTTCTGGTTACCAGTCACTGAATAGAGTCTGGTTTTCTTCTTACCAACCACTGTATAGCGTCTGGTTTTCTGGTTACCAGTCACTGAAGAGGGCCTGGTTTTCTGTTTACCAGACACTGAATAGCGCCTGGTTTTCTGGTTACTAGTCAATGAATAGAGCCTGGTTTTCTGGTTACTAGTCACTGAAGAGGGCCTGGTTTTCTAGTTGCTTGTCAATGAATAGAGTCTGGTTTTCTGGTAACCAGTCACTGAAGAGAGTCTGGTTTTCTGGTTACTAGTCACTGAAGAGAGTCTGGTTTTCTGGTTTCCAGCCATTGAAGAGGGCCTGGTTTTCTGGTTACCAGCCACTGAACAGAGTCTGGCTTTCTGGTTACCAGCAACTGAAGAGGGCCTGGTTTCCTGGTTACCAGCCACTGAATAGAGTCTGGTTTTCTGGTTACCAGCCACTGACGATGAACTGGTTTTCTGGTTACCAGTCACTGAAGACAGCCTGGTTTTCTGGTTACCAGCCACTGAATAGAGTCTGGTTTTCTGCTAACCAGCCACTGAAGAGGACATGGTCTTCTGGCTTCCAGCCACTGAAGAGGACCTGGTTTTCTGGTTACTCGTCACTGAACAGAGTCTGGTTTTCTGGTTTCCAGCCATTGAAGAGGGCCTGGTTTTCTGGTTACCAGCCACTGAACAGAGTCTGGTTTTCTGGTTACCAGCCACTGAATAGAGTCTGGTTTTCTGGTTACCAGTCACTGAATAGAATCTGATTTTCTGGTTACCAGTCACTGAATAAAGTCTGGTTTTCTGGTTACCAGTCAGTGAAGAAGGCCTGGTTTTCTGGTTACCAGTCACTGAACTGAGACTGGTTTTCTGGTTACTAGTCACTGAAGAGGGCCTGGTTCTCTGGTTACCAGCCACTGAATAGCGTCTGGTTTTCTGGTTACCAGTCAGTGAAGAAGGACTGGTATTCTGGTTGCCAGCCAATGAATGGAGTCAGGTTTTCTGGTTACCAACCACTGTATAGCGTCTGGTTTTCTGGTTACCAGCCACTGAATAGAGTCTGGTTTTCTGGTTACCAGTCAGTGAAGAAGGACTGGTTTTCTGGTTACCAGTCACTGAAGAGGGCCTGGTTTTCTGTTTACCAGCCACTGAATAGCGCCTGGGTTTCTGGTTACCAGGCACTGAAGAGGGCGTGGTTGTCTGGTTAGTAGTCACTGAACAGAGCCTGTTTTCTGGTTACCAGCCACTGAGTAGAGCCTGGTTTTCTGGTTACCAGTCACTGAAGAGAGCCTGGTTTTCGGTTTACCAGCCACTGAATAGCGTCAGGTTTTCTGGTTACCAGCCACTGAAGAGGGACTGGTTTTCTGGTTACCAGTCACTGAAGATGGCCTGGTGTTCTGGTTACCAGCCACTGAATAGTGTCTGGTTTTCTGGTTACCAGCCACTGAAGAGGGCCTGGTTTTCTGGTTACCAGCCACTGAACAGAGTCTGGTTTTCTGGTTACCAGCCACTGTATAGCATCTGGTCTTCCGGTTACCAGCCACTGAAGAAGCCCTGGTTTTCTGGTTACCAGCCACTGTATAGAGTCTTGTTTTCTGGTTACCGGTAAGTGAAGAAGGCCTGGTTTTCTGGTTACCAGTCACTGAACAGAGACTGGTTTTCTGGTTACCAACCACTGTATAGCGTCTGGTTTTCTGGTTACCATTCACTGAAGAGGGCCTGCTTCTCTGGTTACCAGCCACAGAATAGCGTCTGGTTCTCTGGTTACCAGTCACTGAAGAAGGCCTGGTTTTCTGGTTACCAGCCACTGTATAGCGTCTGGTTTTCTGGGTACCAGCCACTGAACAGAGTCTGGCTTTCTGGTTACCAGCAACTGAAGAGGGCCTGGTTTTCTGGTTACCAGCCACTGAATAGCGTCTGGTTTTCTGGTTACCAGCCACTGACGATGAACTGGTTTTCTGGTTACCAGTCACTGAAGACAGCCTGGTTTTCTGGTTACCAGCCACTGAATAGAGTCTGGTTTTCTGCTAACCAGCCACTGAAGAGGACCTGGTCTTCTGGCTTCCAGCCACTGAAGAGGACCTGGTTTTCTGGTTACTCGTCACTGAACAGAGTCTGGTTTTCTGGTTTCCAGCCATTGAAGAGGGCCTGGTTTTCTGGTTACCAGCCACTGAACAGAGTCTGGTTTTCTGGTTACCAGCCACTGAATAGAGTCTGGTTTTCTGGTTACCAGTCACTGAATAGAATCTGATTTTCTGGTTACCAGTCACTGAATAAAGTCTGGTTTTCTGGTTACCAGTCAGTGAAGAAGGCCTGGTTTTCTGGTTACCAGTCACTGAACTGAGACTGGTTTTCTGGTTACTAGTCACTGAAGAGGGCCTGGTTCTCTGGTTACCAGCCACTGAATAGCGTCTGGTTTTCTGGTTACCAGTCAGTGAAGAAGGACTGGTATTCTGGTTGCCAGCCAATGAATGGAGTCAGGTTTTCTGGTTACCAACCACTGTATAGCGTCTGGTTTTCTGGTTACCAGCCACTGAATAGAGTCTGGTTTTCTGTTTACCAGCCACTGAATAGCGCCTGGGTTTCTGGTTACCAGGCACTGAAGAGGGCGTGGTTTTCTGGTTAGTAGTCACTGAACAGAGCCTGTTTTCTGGTTACCAGCCACTGAGTAGAGCCTGGTTTTCTGGTTACCAGTCACTGAAGAGGGCCTGGTTTTCTGTTTACCAGCCACTGAATAGCGCCTGGGTTTCTGGTTACCAGGCACTGAAGAGGGCGTGGTTTTCTGGTTAGTCGTCACTGAACAGAGCCTGTTTTCTGGTTACCAGCCACTGAGTAGAGCCTGGTTTTCTGGTTACCAGTCACTGAAGAGAGCCTGGTTTTCGGTTTACCAGCCACTGAATAGCGTCAGGTTTTCTGGTTACCAGCCACTGAAGAGGGACTGGTTTTCTGGTTACCAGTCACTGAAGATGGCCTGGTGTTCTGGTTACCAGCCACTGAATAGTGTCTGGTTTTCTGGTTACCAGCCACTGAAGAGGGCCTGGTTTTCTGGTTACCAGCCACTGAACAGAGTCTGGTTTTCTGGTTACCAGCCACTGTATAGCATCTGGTCTTCCGGTTACCAGCCACTGAAGAAGCCCTGGTTTTCTGGTTACCAGCCACTGTATAGAGTCTTGTTTTCTGGTTACCGGTAAGTGAAGAAGGCCTGGTTTTCTGGTTACCAGTCACTGAACAGAGACTGGTTTTCTGGTTACCAACCACTGTATAGCGTCTGGTTTTCTGGTTACCATTCACTGAAGAGGGCCTGCTTCTCTGGTTACCAGCCACAGAATAGCGTCTGGTTCTCTGGTTACCAGTCACTGAAGAAGGCCTGGTTTTCTGGTTACCAGCCACTGTATAGCGTCTGGTTTTCTGGGTACCAGTCACTGAAGATGGCCTGGTTTTCTGGTTACCAGCCACTGTAGAGGGCCTGGTTTTCTGGTTACCAGCCACTAAATAGAGCCTGGTTTTCTGGTTACCAGCCACTGAAGAGGGCCTGGTTTTCTGGTAACCAGTCACTGAATAGAGTCTGGTTTTCTGGTTACCACCCACTGAAGAGGGCCTGGTGCTCTGGTTACCAGCCACTGAATAGCGTCTGGTTTTCTGGTTACCAGTCACTGAATAGAGCCTGGTTTTCTGGTTACCAGCCACTGAAGAGGGCCTGGTTTTCTAGTTGCTACTCACTGAATAGAGTCTGGTTTTCTGGTAACCAGTCACTGAACAGAGTCTGGTTTTCTGGTAACCAGCCACAGAATAGAGTCTGGTTTTCTGGTTACCAGTCACTGAATAGTATCTGATTTTCTGGTTACCAGTCACTGAATAAAGTCTGGTTTTCTGGTTACCAGACACTGAAGAGGGCCTGGTTTTCTGGTTACCAGCCATTGTATAGAGTCTGGGTTTCTGGTTACCAGGCACTGAAGAGGGCCTGGTTTTCTGGTAACTAGTCACAGAATAGAGCCTGGTTTATTGGGTACCAGCCACTGAAGAGAGCCTGGTTTTCGGTTTACCAGCCACTGAATAGCGTCTGGTTTTCTGGTTACTAACCACTGAAGAGGGACTGTTTTTCTGGTTACCAGTCACTGAATAGATTCTGGTTTACTGGTTACCAGCCACTGAATAGTGTCTGGTTTTCTGGTTACCAGCCAGTGAAGAGGGCCTGGTTTTCTGGCTTCCAGCTACTGAAGAGGACCTGGTTTTCTGGTTACCAGCCACTGAAGAGGGCCTTGTTTTCTGGTTACCAGTCACTGAAGAAGGCCTGGTTTTCTGGTTACCAGCCACTGTATAGCGTCTGGTTTTCTGGTTACCAGCCACTGAAGAGGGACTGGTTTTCTGGTTACCAGCCACTGAAGAGGGACTGGTTTTCTCGTTACCAGTCACTGAAGAAGGCTTGGTATTCTGGTTACCAGCCACTGAATAGAGTCTGGTTTTCTGGTTACCAATCAGTGAAGAAGGCCAGGTTTTCTGGTTACCAGCCACTGAAGAGGGCCTGGTTTTCTGGTTACCAGCCACTGAACAGAGTATGGTTTTCTGGTTACCAGCCACTGAATAGAGTCAGGTTTTCTGGTTACCAGCCACTGTAGAGGTCCTGGTCTTCTGGTTACCAGCCACGAAAGGAGTCTGGTTTTCTGGTTACCAGCCACTGAAGAGGGCCTGGTTTTCTGGTTACCAGTCACTGAATAGAGTCTGGTTTTCTGGTTACCAGCCACTGATGAGGGCCTGGTGCCCTGGTTACCAGCCACTGAATAGCGTCTGGTTTTCTGGTTACCAGCCACTGAAGATTGCCTGGTTTTCTGGTTACCAGTCACAGAATAGAGTCTGGTTTTCTGGTTACCAGTCACTGAAAAGAGCCTGGTTTTCTGGTTACCAGACACTGAAGAGGGCCTGGTATTCTAAATGCTAGTCACTGAATAGAGTCTGGTTTTCTGGTAACCAGTCACTGAACAGAGTCTGGTTTTCTGGTAACCACCCACTGAAGAGGGCCTGGTTTTCTGGTTACCAGTCACTGAATTGAATCTGATTTTCTGGTTACCAGACACTGAAGCGGGCCTGGTGCTCTGGTTACCAGCCATTGTATAGAGTCTGGGTTTCTGGTTACCAGGCACTGAAGAGGGCCTGGTTTTCTGGTTATTAGTCACTGAATAGAGCCTGGTTTTCTGGTTACCAGCCACTGAAGAGAGCCTGGTTTTCGGTTTACCAGCCACTGAATAGCGTCTGGTTTTCTGGTTACTAGCCACTGAAGAGGGCCTGGTTTTCTGGTTACCAGTCACTGAATAGATTCTGGTTTTCTGTTTACCAGCCACTGAATAGATTCTGGTTTTCTGGTTACCAGCCACTGAAGAGGGCCTGGTTATCTGGTTACCAGCCACTGTATAGCGTCTGGTTTTCTGGTTACCAGCCACTGAAGAGGGACTGGTTTTCTGGTTACCAGTCACTGAACAGAGTCTGGTTTTCTTTTTCCAATCACTGAAGAGGGCCTGGTGCTCTGGTTACCAGCCACTGAATAGCGTCTGGTTTTCTTGTTACTAGACACTGAATAGAGCCTAGTTTTCTGGTTTCCAGGCACTGAGGAGGGCCTGGTTTTCTAGTTCCTAGTCACTGAATAGAGTCTGGTTTTCTGGTTACTAGTCACTGAAGTGAGTCTGGTTTTCTGGTTTCCAGCCACTGTAGAGGGCCTGGTTTTCTGGTTACCAGCCACTGAATAGCGTCTGGTTTTCTGATTACCAGCCACTGAAGGAGGCCTGGTTTTCTGGTTACAAGTCACTGAACAGAGTCTGGTTTTCTGGTGTTAGCCACTGAAGAGGGCCTGGTTTTCTAGTTGCTAGTCACTGAAGAGCGCCTGGTTTTCTGGTTACCAGCCACTGAATAGAGTCTGGTTTTCTAGTTACCAGTCACTGAATAGAATCTGACTTTCTGGTTACCAGCCACAGAATAGAGTCTGGTTTTCTGGTTACCAGCCACTGAAGAGGGACTGGTTTTCTGGTTACCAGTCACTGAAGAAAGCCTGGTTTTCTGGTTACCAGCCACTGAATAGTGTCTGGTTTTCTGGTTACCAGCCACTGAAGAGGGCCTGGTTTTCTGGCTTCCAGCCACTGAAGAGGACCTGGTTTTCTGGTTACCAGCCACTGAACACAGTCTGGTATTCTGGTTACCAGCCACTGAAGAAGCCCTGGTTTTCTGGTTACCAGTCACTGAATAGAGTCTGATTTTCTGGTTACCAGTAAGTGAAGAAGGCCTGTTATCCTGGTTACCAGTCACTGAACAGAGACTGGTTATCTGGTTACTAGTCACAGAAGAGTGCCTGGTTCTCTGGTTTCCAGCCACTGAATAGCGACTGGTTTTCTGGTTACCAGTCACTGAACCGAGTCTGGTTTTCTGGTTACCAGCCACTGAAGAGGGCCTGGTTTTCTAGTTGCTAGTCACTGAATAGAGTCTGGTTTTCTGTTTACCAGTCACTGAACAGAGTCTGGTTTTCTGGTAACCAGCCACTGAAGAGCGCCTGGTTTTCTGGTTACCAGCCACTGAACAGAGTCTGGTTTTCTAGTTACCAGTCACTGAATAGAATCTGACTTTCTGGTTACCAGCCACTGAAGAGGGCCTGGTTTTCTAGTTGCTAGTCACTGAATAGAGTCTGGTTTTCTGGTTGCTAGTCACTGAATAGAGTCTGGTTTTCTGGTAACCAGCCACTGAACAGAGTCTGGTTTTCTAGTTACCAGTCACTGAACAGAGTCTGGTTTTCTGTTTACCAGCCACTGAAGAGGGCCTGGTTTTCTGGTTACCAGCCACTGAATAGAGTCTGGCTTTCTGTTTGCCAGTCAGTGAAGAAGGCCTGGTGCTCTGGTTACCAGCCACTGAGTAGCGTCTGGTTTTCTTGTTACTAGACACTGAATAGAGCCTAGTTTTCTGGTTTCCAGGCACTGAAGAGGGCCTGGTTTTCTAGTTCCTAGTCACTGAATAGAGTCTGGTTTTCTGGTAACCAGTCACTGAACAGAGTCTGGTTTTCTGGTTACTAGTCACTGAAGAGAGTCTGGTTTTCTGGTTTCCAGCCATTGAAGAGGGCCTGGTTTTCTGGTTACCAGCCACTGAACAGAGTCTGGCTTTCTGGTTACCAGCCACTGTAGAGGGCCTGGTTTTCTGGTTACCAGCCACTGAAGAGGGCCTGGTTTTCTGGCTTCCAGCCACTGAAGTGGACCTGGTTTTCTGGTTACCAGTCACTGAACAGAGTCTGGTTTTCTGGTTACCAGCCACTGTATAGCGTCAAGTTTTCTGGTTACCAGCCACTGAAGAAGCCCTGGTTTTCTGGTTACCAGCCACTGAATAGAGTCTGATTTTCTGGTTACCAGTCAGTGAAGAAGGCCTGGTTTCCTGGTTACCAGTCACTGAACAGAGACTGGATTTCTGGTTACTAGTCACTGAAGAGGGCCTGGTTCTCTGGTTACCAGCCACTGAATTGCGACTGGTTTTCTGGTTACCAGTCACTGAAGAAAGCCTGGTTTTCTGGTTACCAGCCACTGAATAGAGTCTGGTTTTCTTCTTACCAACCACTGTATAGCGTCTGGTTTTCTGGTTACCAGTCACTGAAGAGGGCCTGGTTTTCTGTTTACCAGCCACTGAGTAGCGCCTGGTTTTCTGGTTACTAGTCAATGAATAGAGCCTGGTTTTCTGGTTACTAGTCACTGAAGAGAGTCTGGTTTTCTGGTTACCAGTCACTAAAAGAGGGCCTGGTTTTCTGGTTACCAGCCACTGAATAGAGTCTGGTTTTCTGGTTACCAGTCAGTGAAGAAGGACTGGTTTTCTGGTTACCAGTCACTGAACAGAGTCTGGTTTTCTGGTTTCCAGCCATTGAAGAGGGCCTGGTTTTCTGGTTACCAGCCACTGAACAGAGTCTGGCTTTCTGATTACCAGCGACTGAAGAGGGCCTGGTTTTCTGGTTACCAGCCACTGAATAGACTCTGGTTTTCTGGTTACCAGACACTGACGAGGAACTGGTTTTCTGGTTACCAGTCACTGAAGACAGCCTGGTTTTCTGGTTACCAGCCACTGAATAGTGTCTGGTTTTCTGCTAACCAGCCACTGAAGCGGACCTGGTCTTCTGGCTTCCAGCCACTGAAGAGGACCTGGTTTTCTGGTTACTCGTCACTGAACAGAGTCTGGTTTTCTGGTTTCCAGCCATTGAAGAGGGCCTGGTTTTCTGGTTACCAGCCACTGAACAGAGTCTGGTTTTCTGGTTACCAGCCACTGAATAGAATCTGATTTTCTGGTTACCAGTCACTGAATAAAGTCTGGTTTTCTGGTTACCAGTCAGTGAAGAAGGCCTGGTTTTCTGGTTACCAGTCACTGAACTGAGACTGGTTTTCTGGTTACTAGTCAATGAAGAGGGCCTGGTTCTCTGGTTACCAGCCACTGAATAGAGTCTGGTTTTCTGGTTACTAGCCACTGAATAGAATCTGATTTTCTGGTTACCAGTCACTGAATAAAGTCTGGTTTTCTGGTTACCAGTCAGTGAAGAAGGCCTGGTTTTCTGGTTACCAGTCACTGAACTGAGACTGGTTTTCTGGTTACTAGTCAATGAAGAGGGCCTGGTTCTCTGGTTACCAGCCACTGAATAGCGTCTGGTTTTCTGGTTACCAGTCACTGAAGAAAGCCTGGTTTTCTGGTTGCCAGCCACTGAATGGAGTCAGGTTTTCTGGTTACCAACCACTGTATAGCGTCTGGTTTTCTGGTTACCAGTCACTAAAAGAGGGCCTGGATTTCTGGTTACCAGCCACTGAATAGAGTCTGGTTTTCTGGTTACCAGTCAGTGAAGAAGGACTGGTTTTCTGGTTACCAGTCACTGAAGAGGGCCTGGTTTTCTGTTTACCAGCCACTGAATAGCGCCTGGGTTTCTGGTTACCAGGCACTGAAGAGGGCGTGGTTTTCTGGTTAGTAGTCACTGAACAGAGCCTGTTTTCTGGTTACCAGCCACTGAGTAGAGCCTGGTTTTCTGGTTACTAGTCACTGAAGAGGGCCTGGGTTTCTAGTTGCTTGTCAATGAATAGAGTCTGGTTTTCTGGTAACCAGTCACTGAACAGAGTCTGGTTTTCTGGTTACTAGTCACTGAAGACAGTCTGGTTTTCTGGTTTCCAGCTATTGAAGAGGGCCTGGTTTTCTGGTTACCAGCCACTGAATAGAGTCTGGTTTTCTGGTTACCAGCCACTGACGAGGAACTGGTTTTCTGGTTACCAGTCACTGAAGACGGCCTGGTTTTCTGGTTACCAGCCACTGAATAGACTCTGGTTTTCTGGTTACCAGACACTGAAGAAGGCCTGGGTTTTCTGGTTACCAGCCATTGAATAGAGTCTGGGTTTCTGGTTACCAGGCACTGAAGAGGGCGTGGTTTTCTGGTTAGTAGTCACTGAGCAGTGCCTGGTTTTCTGGTTACCAGTCACTGAATAGAATCTGATTTTCTGGTTACCAGTCACTGAATAAAGTCTGGTTTTCTGGTTACCAGTCACTGAACAGAGTCTGGTTTTCTGGTTACCAGCCACTGAATAGAGTCTGGTTTTCTGGTTACCAGTCACTGAAGAGGGCCTGGTTTTCTGGTTACCAGCCACTGAATAGTGTCTGGTTTTCTGCTAATCAGCCACTGAAGTGGGCCTGGTCTTCTGGCTTCCAGCCACTGAAGAGGACGTGGTTTTCTGGTTACCAGCCACTGAACAGAGTCTGGTTTTCTGGTAACCAGCCACTGAAGTGGGCCTGGTTTTCTGGTTACCAGCCACTGAACAGAGTCTGGTTTTCTGGTAACCAGCCACTGAAGTGGGCCTGGCTTTCTGGTTACCAGCCACTGAATAGAGTCTGGTTTTCCGGTTACCAGTCACTGAATAGAATCTGATTTTCTGGTTACCAGTCACTGAATAAAGTCTGGTTTTCTGGTTACCAATCAGTGAAGAAGGCCTGGTTTTCTGGTTACCAGTCACTGAAGAGGTCCTGGTTTTCTGTTTACCAGCCACTGAATAGCGCCTGGTGTTCTGGTTACTAGTCAATGAATAGAGCCTGGTTTTCTGGTTACTAGTCACTGAAGAGGGCCTGGTTTTCTAGTTGCTTGTCAATGAATAGAGTCTGGTTTTCTGGTAACCAGTCACTGAACAGAGTCTGGTTTTCTGGTTACTAGTCACTGAAGAGAGTCTGGTTTTCTGGTTTCCAGCCATTGAAGAGGGCCTGGTTTTCTGGTTACCAGCCACTGAACAGAGTCTGGCTTTCTGGTTACCAGCCACTGAAGAGGGCCTGGTTTTCTGGTTACCAGCCACTGAATAGAGTCTGGTTTTCTGGTTACCAGCCACTGACGAGGAACTGGTTTTCTGGTTACCAACCACAGAATAGAGTCTGGTTTTCTGGTTACCAGTCACTGAATAGAATCTGATTTTCTGGTTACCAGTCACTGAATAAAGTCTGTTTTACTGGTTACCAGCCACTGACGAGGGCCTCGTGCTCTGGTTACCAGCCATTGAATAGAGTCTGGGTTTCTGGTTACCAGGCACTGAATAGAATCTGTTTTTCTGGTTACCAGTCACTGAACAGAGACTGGTTTTCTGGTTACCAGTCACTGAAGAAAGCCTGGTTTTCTGGTTACCAGCCACTGAACAGAGTCTGGTTTTCTGGTTACAAACCACTGTATAGCGTCTGGTTTTCTGGTTACCAGTCACTGAAGAGGGCCTGGTTTTCTGGTTACCAGCCACTGAATAGAGCCTGTTTTTTTGGTTACCAGTCAGTGAAGAAGGCCTGGTTTTCTGGTTACCAGTCACTGAAGAGGGCCTGGATTTCTGTTTACCAGCCACTGAATAGCGCCTGGTTTTCTGGTTACTAGTCAATGAATAGAGCCTGGTTTTCTGGTTACTAGTCACTGAAGAGTGCCTGGTTTTCTAGTTGCTTGTCAATGAATAGAGTCTGGTTTTCTGGTTACCAGTCACTGAAGAGAGTCTGGTTTTCTGGTTTCCAGCCATTGAAGAGGGCCTGGTTTTCTGGTTACCAGCCACTGAACAGAGTCTGGCTTTCTGGTTACCAGCGACAGAAGAGGGCCTGGTTTTCTGGTTACCAGCCACTGAATAGAGTCTGGTTTTCTGGTTACCAGCCACTGACGAGGAACTGGTATTCTGGTTACCAGTCACTGAAGACGGCCTGGTTTTCTGGTTACCAGTCACTGAATAGAGTCTGATTTTCTGGTTACCAGACACTGAAGAAGCCCTGGTTTTCTGGTTACCAGCCACTGAATAGAGTCGGGTTTTCTGGTTACCAGTAAGTGAAGAAGGCCTGGTTTTCTGGTTACCAGTCACTGAACAGAGACTGGTTTTCTCGTTAGTAGTCACTGAAGAGGGCCTGCTGCTCTGGTTACCAGCCACTGAATAGCGTCTGGTTCTCTGGTTACCAGTCACTGAAGAAGGCCTGGTTTTCTGGTTACCAGCCACAGAATAGTGTCTGGTTTTCTGGTAACCAGCCACTGAAGTGGGCCTGGCTTTCTGGTTACCAGCCACTGAATAGAGTCTGGTTTTCTGGTTACCAGTCACTGAATAGAATCTGATTTTCTGGTTACCAGTCACTGAATAAAATCTGGTTTTCTGGTTACCAGACACTGAAGAGGGCCTGGTGCTCTGGTTACCAGCCACTGAATAGAGTCTGGGTTTCTGATTACCAGGCACTGAAGAGGGTGTGGTTTTCTGGCTAGTAGTCACTGAACAGAGCCTGGTTTTCTGGTTACCAGCCACTGAATAGAGCCTGGTTTTCTGGTTACCAGTCACTGAATAGAATCTGACTTTCTGGTTACCAGTCACTGAGGAGAGTCTGGTTTTCTGGTTACCAGCCACTGACGAGAGCCTGGTTTTCGGTTTACCAGCCACTGAATATCGTCTGGTTTTCTGGTTACCAGCCACTGAAGAAGCCCTGGTTTTCTGGTTACCAGCCACTGAATAGAGTCTGGTTTTCTGGTTACCAGTAAGTGAAGAAGGCCTGGTTTTCTGGTTACCAGTCACTGAACGGAGACTGGTTTTCTCGTTACTAGTCACTGAAGAGGGCCTGCTGCTCTGGTTACCAGCCACTGAAGAAGGCCTGGTTTTCTGGTTACCAGCCACTGAATAGATTCTGGTTTTCTGGTTACCAGCCACTGAAGAGGGCCTGGTTTTCTGGTTACCAGCCACTGAATAGTGTCTGGTTTTCTGGTTACCAGCCACTGAAGAGAGCCTGGTTTTCTGGCTTCCAGCCACTGTAGTGGACCTGGTTTTCTGGTTACCAGCCACTGAACAGAGTCTGGTTTTCTGGTTACCAGCCACTGTATAGCGTCTGGTTTTCTGGTTACCAGCCACTGAAGAAGCCCTGGTTTTCTGGTTACCAGCCACTGAATAGAGTCTGGTTTTCTGGTTACCAGCCACTGAAGAAGGCCTGGTTTTCTGGTTACAAGCCACTGAATAGCGTCTGGTTTTCTGGTTACTAGTCACTGAATAGAGCCTGGTTTTCTGGTTACTAGTCACGGAAGAGGGCCAGGTTTTCTAATTCCTAATCACTGAATAGAGTCTGGTTTTCTGGTTACTAGTCACTGAAGAGAGTCTGGTTATCTGGTTTCCAGCCATTGAAGAGGGCCTGGTTTTCTGGTTACCAGCCACTGAATGGAGTCTGGTTTTCTGGTTACCAGCCACTGTAGAGGGCCTGGTTTTCTGGTTACCAGACACTAAATAGAGTCTGGTTTTCTGGTTACCAGCCACTGAAGAGGGCCTGGTTTTCTGGTTACCAGTCACTGAATAGAGTCTGGTTTTCTGGTTACCAGCCACTGAGGAGGGCCTGGTGCTCTGGTTACCAGCCACTGAAGAGCGTCTGGTTTTCTGATTACCAGCCACTGAAGAGGGCCTGGTTTTCTAGTTGCTAGTCACTGAATAGAGTCTGGATTTCTGGTAACCAGTCACTGAACAGAGTCTGGTTTTCTGGTAACCACCCACTGAAGAGCGCCTGGTTTTCTGGTTACCAGCCACTGAATAGAGTCTGGTTTTCTGGTTACCAGTCACTGAATAGAATCTGACTTTCTGGTTACCAGTCACTGAATAGCATCTGGTTTTCTGGTTACCAGCCACTGAAGAGGGACTGGTTTTTTGGTTACCAGTCACTGAAGAAGGCCTGGGTTTCTGGTTAGCAGCCACTGAATAGTATCTGGTTTTCTGGTTACCAGCCACTGAAGAGGGCCTTGTTTTCTGGTTACCAGCCACTGAATAGAGTCTGGTTTTCTGGTTACCAGTCACTGAATAGAATCTGACTTTCTGGTTACCAGTCACTGAATAGCATCTGGTTTTCTGGTTACCAGCCACTGAAGAGGGACTGGTTTTTTGGTTACCAGTCACTGAAGAAGGCCTGGGTTTCTGGTTAGCAGCCACTGAATAGTATCTGGTTTTCTGGTTACCAGCCACTGAAGAGGGCCTTGTTTTCTGGTAACCAGTCACTGAACAGAGTCTGGTTTTCTGGTTACTAGTCACTGAAGAGAGTCTAGTTTTCTGGTTTCCAGCCATTGAAGTGTGCTTGGTTTTCTGGTTACCAGCCACTGAACAGAGTCTGAGATGGAAATGTGTTGCTGGAAAAGCGCAGCAGGTCAGGCAGCATCTAGGGAACAGGAGAATCGACGTTTCGGGCATAAGCCCTTCTTCAGGAATGAGGAAAGTTTGTCCAGCAGGCTAAGATAAAAGGTAGGGAGGAGGGACTTGGGGTAGGGGTGTCGGAAATGTGATAGGTGGAAAGAGGTCAAGGTGAGGGTGATAGGTCAGACTGGGGTGGGAGCGGAGAGGTCAGGAAGAAGATTGTAGGTTAGGAAGGCGATGCTGAATTCGATGGATTAGACTGAGACATGGTGGGGGGAGGGGAAATGAGGAAACTGGTGAAATCCGAGTTCATCCCTTGTGGTTGGAGGGTTCCTAGCCGGAAGATGAGGCGTTCTTCCTCCAACCGTCGTTTTGTTGTGGTCTGACGATGGAGGAGTCCAAAGACCTGCATATCCTTGGTGGAGTGGGAGGGGGAATTGAAATGTTGAGCCACAGCGTGGTTGGGTTGGTTGGTCCAGGTGTCCCAGAGGTGTTCCCTGAAACGCTCCGCAAGTAGGCGGTCTGTCTCCCCAATATAGAGGAGGCCACATCGGGTGCAGAGGATGCAGTAGATGATGTATATGGAGGTGCAGGTGAATCTGTGGCGGATATGGAAGTTTCCTTTGGGGCCTTGGAGGGAGGTGAGAGGGGAGGTGTGGGCGCAAGTCTTGCACCTCCTGCGGTTGCAGGGGAAGGTGCCGGGAGTGGAGGTTGGGTTGGTGGGGGGTGTGGATCTGACGAGGGAGTTACGGAGGGAGTGGTCTTTATGGAATGCTGATAGGGGAGGGGAGGGAAATATATCATTGGTGCTGGGGTCCGTTTGGAGGTGGCGGAAGTGACGGCGGATGATGCGCTGTACATGGAGATTGGTGGGGTGGTAGGTGAGTCTGGCTTTCTGGTTACCAGCCACTGAATAGAGTCTGGTTTTCTGGTTACCAGTCACAGAATAGAATCTGACTTTCTGGTTACCAGTCACTGAATAGCATCTGGTTTTCTGGTTACCAGCCACTGAAGAGGGACTGGTTTTCTGGTTACCAGTCACTGAACAGAGACTGGTTTTCTGGTTACTAGTCACTGAAGAGGGCCTGGTTCTCTGGTTACCAGCCACTGCATAGCGTCTGGTTTTCTGGTTACCAGCCACTGACGAGAGCCTGGTTTTCGGTTTACCAGCCACTGAATATCGTCTGGTTTTCTGGTTACCAGCCACTGAAGAAGCCCTGGTTTTCTGGTTACCAGCCACTGAATAGAGTCTGGTTTTCTGGTTACCAGTAAGTGAAGAAGGCCTGGTTTTCTGGTTACCAGTCACTGAACGGAGACTGGTTTTCTCGTTACTAGTCATTGAAGAGGGCCTGCTGCTCTGGTTACCAGCCACTGAAGAAGGCCTGGTTTTCTGGTTACCAGCCACTGAATAGAGTCTGGTTTTCTGGCTTCCAGCCACTGAAGTGGACCTGGTTTTCTGGTTACCAGCCACTGAACAGAGTCTGCTTTTCTGGTTACCAGCCACTGTATAGCGTCTGGTTTTCTGGTTACCAGCCACTGAAAAAGCCCTGGTTTTCTGGTTACCAGCCACTGAATAGAGTCTGGTTTTCTGGTTACCAGCCACTGAAGAAGGCCTGGTTTTCTGGTTACAAGCCACTGAACAGAGTCTGGTTTTCTGGTTACCAGCCACTGTATAGCGTCTGGTTTTCTGGTTACCAGCCACTGAAGAAGCCCTGGTTTTCTGGTTACCAGCCACTGAATAGAGTCTGGTTTTCTGGTTACCAGCCACTGAAGAGCGCCTGGTTTTCTAGTTGCTAGTCACTGAATAGAGTCTGGTTTTCTGGTAACCAGTCACTGAACAGAGTCTGGTTTTCTGGTAACCAGTCACTGAATAGCGCCTGGTTTTCTGGTTACCAGCCACTGAATAGAGTCTGGTTTTCTGGTTACCAGTCACTGAATAGAATCTGACTTTCTGGTTACCAGTCACTGAATAGCATCTGGTTTTCTGGTTACCAGCCACTGAAGAGGGACTGGTTTTCTGGTTACCAGTCACTGAAGAAGGCCTGTTTTTCTGGTTACCAGCCACTGAATAGTGTCTGGTTTTCTGGTTACCAACCACTGAAGAGGGCCTGGTTTTCTGGCTTCCAGCCACTGAAGAGGACCTGGTTTTCTGGTTACCAGCCACTGAACAGAGTCTGGTTTTCTGGTTACCAGCCACTGTATAGCGTCTGGCTTTCTGGTTACCAGCCACTGAATAGAGTCTGATTTTCTGGTTACCAGTCAGTGAAGAAGGCCTGGTTTTCTGGTTACCAGTCACTGAACAGAGTCTGGTTTTCTGGTTACCAGCCACTGTATAGCGTCTGGCTTTCTGGTTACCAGCCACTGAATAGAGTCTGATTTTCTGGTTACCAGTCAGTGAAGAAGGCCTGGTTTTCTGGTTACCAGTCACTGAACAGAGACTGGTTTTCTGGTTACTAGTCACTGAAGAGGGCCTGGTTCTCTGGTTACCAGCCACTGAATAGCGTCTGGTTTTCTGGTTACCAGCCACTGACGAGAGCCTGGTTTTCGGTTTACCAGCCACTGAATATCGTCTGGTTTTCTGGTTACCAGCCACTGAAGAAGCCCTGGTTTTCTGGTTACCAGCCACTGAATAGAGTCTGGTTTTCTGGTTACCAGTAAGTGAAGAAGGCCTGGTTTTCTGGTTACCAGTCACTGAACGGAGACTGGTTTTCTCGTTACTAGTCATTGAAGAGGGCCTGCTGCTCTGGTTACCAGCCACTGAAGAAGGCCTGGTTTTCTGGTTACCAGCCACTGAATAGATTCTGGTTTTCTGGTTACCAACCACTGTATAGTGTCTGGTTTTCTGGTTACCAGCCACTGAAGAGAGCCTGGTTTTCTGGCTTCCAGCCACTGAAGTGGACCTGGTTTTCTGGTTACCAGCCACTGAACAGAGTCTGGTTTTCTGGTTACCAGCCACTGTATAGCGTCTGGTTTTCTGGTTACCAGCCACTGAAGAAGCCCTGGTTTTCTGGTTACCAGCCACTGAATAGAGTCTGGTTTTCTGGTTACCAGCCACTGAAGAGGGCCTGGTTTTCTGGTTACCAGCCACTGAATAGTGTCTGGTTTTCTGGTTACCAGCCACTGAAGAGAGCCTGGTTTTCTGGCTTCCAGCCACTGAAGTGGACCTGGTTTTCTGGTTACCAGCCACTGAACAGAGTCTGGTTTTCTGGTTACCAGTCACTGAAGAGGGCCTGGTTTTCTGGTTACCAGCCACTGAATAGTGTCTGGTTTTCTGGTTACCAGCCACTGAAGAGAGCCTGGTTTTCTGGCTTCCAGCCACTGAAGTGGACCTGGTTTTCTGGTTACCAGCCACTGAACAGAGTCTGGTTTTCTGGTTACCAGCCACTGTATAGCGTCTGGTTTTCTGGTTACCAGCCACTGAAGAAGCCCTGGTTTTCTGGTTACCAGCCACTGAATAGAGTCTGGTTTTCTGGTTACCAGCCACTGAAGAAGGCCTGGTTTTCTGGTTACAAGCCACTGAATAGCGTCTGGTTTTCTGGTTACTAGTCACTGAATAGAGCCTGGTTTTCTGGTTACTAGTCACGGAAGAGGGCCAGGTTTTCTAATTCCTAATCACTGAATAGAGTCTGGTTTTCTGGTTACTAGTTACTGAAGAGAGTCTGGTTATCTGGTTTCCAGCCATTGAAGAGGGCCTGGTTTTCTGGTTACCAGCCACTGAATGGAGTCTGGTTTTCTGGTTACCAGCCACTGTAGAGGGCCTGGTTTTCTGGTTACCAGACACTAAATAGAGTCTGGTTTTCTGGTTACCAGCCACTGAAGAGGGCCTGGTTTTCTGGTTACCAGCCACTGAATAGAGTCTGGTTTTCTGGTTACCAGCCACTGAAGAAGGCCTGGTTTTCTGGTTACAAGCCACTGAATAGCGTCTGGTTTTCTGGTTACTAGTCACTGAATAGAGCCTGGTTTTCTGGTTACTAGTCACGGAAGAGGGCCAGGTTTTCTAATTCCTAATCACTGAATAGAGTCTGGTTTTCTGGTTACTAGTTACTGAAGAGAGTCTGGTTATCTGGTTTCCAGCCATTGAAGAGGGCCTGGTTTTCTGGTTACCAGCCACTGAATGGAGTCTGGTTTTCTGGTTACCAGCCACTGTAGAGGGCCTGGTTTTCTGGTTACCAGACACTAAATAGAGTCTGGTTTTCTGGTTACCAGCCACTGAAGAGGGCCTGGTTTTCTGGTTACCAGTCACTGAATAGAGTCTGGTTTTCTGGTTACCAGCCACTGAGGAGGGCCTGGTGCTCTGGTTACCAGCCACTGAAGAGCGTCTGGTTTTCTGATTACCAGCCACTGAAGGAGGCCTGGTTTTCTGGTTACCAGTCACTGAACAGAGTCTGGTTTTCTGCTTACCAGCCACTGAAGAGGGCCTGGTTTTCTAGTTGCTAGTCACTGAATAGAGTCTGGTTTTCTGGTAACCAGTCACTGAACAGAGTCTGGTTTTCTGGTAACCACCCACTGAAGAGCGCCTGGTTTTCTGGTTACCAGCCACTGAATAGAGTCTGGTTTTCTGGTTACCAGTCACTGAATAGAATCTGACTTTCTGGTTACCAGTCACTGAATAGCATCTGGTTTTCTGGTTACCAGCCACTGAAGAGGGACTGGTTTTTTGGTTACCAGTCACTGAAGAAGGCCTGGGTTTCTGGTTAGCAGCCACTGAATAGTGTCTGGTTTTCTGGTTACCAGCCACTGAAGAGGGCCTGGTTTTCTGGTTACCAGCCACTGAATAGAGTCTGATTTTCTGGTTACCAGTCAGTGAAGAAGGCCTGGTTTTCTGGTTACCAGTCACTGAACAGAGACTGGTTTTCTGGTTACTAGTCACTGAAGAGTGCCTGGTTCTCTGGTTACCAGCCACTGAATAGAGTCTGATTTTCTGGTTACCAGTCAGTGAAGAAGGCCTGGTTTTCTGGTTACCAGTCACTGAACAGAGACTGGTTTTCTGGTTACTAGTCACTGAAGAGGGCCTGGTTCTCTGGTTACCAGCCACTGAATAGCGTCTGGTTTTCTGGTTACTAGTCACTGAGGAAGGCCTGGTTTTCTGGTAACCAGCCACTGAATAGAGTCTGGTTTTCTGGTTACTAGTCACGGAAGAGAGTCTGGTTTTCTGGTAACCAGCCACTGAAGTGGGCCTGGCTTTCTGGTTACCAGCCACTGAATAGAGTCTGGTTTTCTGGTTACCAGTCACTGAAGATTGCCTGGTGTTTTGGTTACCAGCCACTGAATAGAGTCTGGTTTTCTGGTTACCAGCCCCTGAAGAGGGCCTGGATTTTTGGTTACTAGTCACTGAAGAGAGTCTAGTTTTCTGGTTTCCAGCCATTGAAGTGTGCTTGGTTTTCTGGTTACCAGCCACTGAACAGAGTCTGAGATGGAAATGTGTTGCTGGAAAAGCGCAGCAGGTCAGGCAGCATCCAGGGAACAGGAGAATCGACGTTTCGGGCATAAGCCCTTCTTCAGGAATGAGGAAAGTTTGTCCAGCAGGCTAAGATAAAAGGTAGGGAGGAGGGACTTGGGGGAGGGGCGTCGGAAATGTGATAGGTGGAAAGAGGTCAAGGTGAGGGTGATAGGTCAGACTGGGGTGGGGGCGGAGAGGTCGGGAAGAAGATTGCAGTTTAGGAAGGCGGTGCTGAATTTGATGGATTTGACTGAGACAGGGTGGGGGGAGGGGAAATGAGGAAACTGGTGAAATCCGAGTTCATCCCTTGTGGTTGGAGGGTTCCTAGCCGGAAGATGAGGCGTTCTTCCTCCAACCGTCGTTTTGTTGTGGTCTGACGATGGAGGAGTCCAAAGACCTGCATATCCTTGGTGGAGTGGGAGGGGGAATTGAAATGTTGAGCCACAGCGTGGTTGGGTTGGTTGGTCCGGGTGTCCCAGAGGTGTTCCCTGAAACGCTCCGCAAGTAGGCGGCCCGTCTCCCCAATATAGAGGAGGCCACATCGGGTGCAGAGGATGCAGTAGATGATGTATATGGAGGTGCAGGTGAATCTGTGGCGGATATGGAAGTTTCCTTTGGGGCCTTGGAGGGAGGTGAGAGGGGAGGTGTGGGCGCAAGTCTTGCACCTCCTGCGGTTGCAGGGGAAGGTGCCGGGAGTGGAGGTTGGGTTGGTGGGGGGTGTGGATCTGACGAGGGAGTTACGGAGGGAGTGGTCTTTATGGAATGCTGATAGGGGAGGGGAGGGAAATATATCATTGGTGCTGGGGTCCGTTTGGAGGTGGCGGAAATGGCGGCGGATGATGCGCTGAACATGGAGATTGGTGGGGTGGTAGGTGAGTCTGGCTTTCTGGTTACCAGCCACTGAACAGAGTCTGGTTTTCTGGTTACCAGCCACTGAAGAGCGTCTGGCTTTCTGGTTACCAGCCACTGAATAGAGTCTGATTTTCTGGTTACCAGTCAGTGAAGAAGGCCTGGTTTTCTGGTTACCAGTCACTGAACAGAGACTGGTTTTCTGGTTACTAGTCACTGAAGAGGGCCTGGTTCTCTGGTTACCAGCCACTGAATAGCGTCTGGTTTTCTGGTTACTAGTCACTGAGGAAGGCCTGGTTTTCTGGTAACCAGCCACTGAATAGAGTCTGGTTTTCTGGTTACTAGTCACGGAAGAGAGTCTGGTTTTCTGGTAACCAGCCACTGAAGTGGGCCTGTCTTTCTGGTTACCAGCCACTGAATAGAGTCTGGTTTTCTGGTTACCAGTCACTGAAGATTGCCTGGTGTTTTGGTTACCAGCCACTGAATAGAGTCTGGTTTTCTGGTTACCAGCCCCTGAAGAGGGCCTGGATTTTTGGTGACTGGTCACTAAGCAGGATCAGGCTGGTTTTGCCTGGATCTCACGGTCCTGGGATGAATTTATTTTTACGAGACAGTAAATAGTAACAGTACTGCTGGGGGTGTTCTTTGCCAGTCAGAAGGCTAGGATGTATTCTGTTTAGATTTCCAGATGGTATTTGATAAGGTATCACATCAAAGATTATTATTAACAAGGAATAACATGGAATTAAGGGCTACGGGGAGAATGTGGGTAAGTGGAGTTGAAATGCCCATCAGCCATGATTGAATGGCGGAGTGGACTCGATGGGCTGAATGGCCTTACTTCTGCTCCTCTGTCTTATGGTCTTAAAAGCTGGAACAACATGTATTAGCATAGATATAAGATTGACTGGCTAACAGGAATTTGAGAGTTGGAATAAGTGTGGCTCTTAAGTGTAAAATTGACCATTTTAGCAGAAAGAATGAAAAAGAAGTGTACTTTCTAAATGGTGAGAGGTTGCAATGCTATGAGATGCAGAGGGATTTGGTGAGTTAGTGCATGAATCAGAGATGGTTAATGTGCAGGTACAACAAGTAATCAGGAAAGCTAACGTTTTATTTTGAGATGAATTGAATCCAAGAGTAAACACAGGGCAGTGGTGAGGCCACATCTGGAGCACTGGAGTATGGTATTGGACACAGTACTTATGGAATGATGTTAATGCATTAGAAGCAGTTTCGACAAGGTTTACCAGACTAATACCTGGAATGAGCAGATTGCCTTATGAGGAAAGTCTACACTGGCTAGGTCTGTACCACCTGGAGTTTAGAAGAATCTTAATTGACTTAATTTAAGCATATAAGATCCTGCGAGGACGTGACTGGGTGAATGTTGAAGGATATTTCCTCTTGTGGAAGAATCTAAAACTACGGGATCATAGCTTAAAAATAAGGGGATGTCCATTTAAGGCAAAAGTGAAGAAACATTAATTTCTCTCAGATGAGTGTGAGTCTTTCAAATATCCTTTTATAAAAGACAGAAGGTGCAGAATCTTTCAATACTTTTAAGGCAGAGATCAATCAATCAGAATTCAGTCCACAGTACACACTGGGGAGGTGAAATGCAGACTGGGTGAGCACTCTACTGAACACGTACACTCGGTGTGTAAAAATGATCCCCAGTTCGCAGTTGCCTGCTACTTCAACACATCACCCTGTACCCATACCAACACATCACTCTGTACCCATACCAACACATCACTCTGTACCCATACCAACACATCACTCTGTACCCATGCCAACACATCACTCTGTACCCATACCAACACATCACCCTGTACCCATGCCAACACATCACTCTGTACCCATGCCAACACATCACCCTGTACCCATGCCAACACATCACTCTGTACCCATACCAACACATCACTCTGTACCCATACCAACACAACACCCTGTACCCATGCCAACACATCACTCTGTACCCATACCAACACATCACCCTGTACCCATACCAACACATCACTCTGTACCCATACCAACACATCACCCTGTACCCATGCCAACACATCACCCTGTACCCATACCAACACATCACTCTGTACCCATACCAACACATCACCCTGTACCCATGCCAACACATCACCCTATACCCATGCCAACACATCACCCTGTACCCATGCCAACACATCACTCTGTACCCATGCCAACACATCACTCTGTACCCATACCAACACATCACCCTGTACCCATGCCAACACATCACTCTGTACCCATGCCAACACATCACCCTATACCCATGCCAACACATCACCCTGTACCCATGCCAACACATCACTCTGTACCCATGCCAACACATCACCCTGTACCCATGCCAACACATCACTCTGTACCCATGCCAACACATCACCCTATACCCATGCCAACACATCACCCTATACCCATGCCAACACATCACCCTGTACCCATGCCAACACATCACCCTATACCCATGCCAACACATCACTCTGTACCCATGCCAACACATCACCCTGTACCCATGCCAACACATCACTCTGTACCCATACCAACACATCACCCTGTACCCATGCCAACACATCACTCTGTACCCATGCCAACACATCACTCTGTACCCATACCAACACATCACCCTGTACCCATGCCAACACATCACTCTGTACCCATGCCAACACATCACCCTGTACCCATGCCAACACATCACTCTGTACCCATACCAACACATCACCCTGTACCCATGCCAACACATCACTCTGTACCCATACCAACACATCACCCTGTACCCATGCCAACACATCACCCTGTACCCATGCCAACACATCACCCTGTACCCATGCCAACACATCACTCTGTACCCATGCCAACACATCACCCTGTACCCATGCCAACACATCACTCTGTACCCATGCCAACACATCACCCTATACCCATGCCAACACATCACCCTATACCCATGCCAACACATCACCCTGTACCCATGCCAACACATCACCCTATACCCATGCCAACACATCACTCTGTACCCATGCCAACACATCACCCTGTACCCATGCCAACACATCACTCTGTACCCATACCAACACATCACCCTGTACCCATGCCAACACATCACTCTGTACCCATACCAACACATCACCCTGTACCCATGCCAACACATCACCCTGTACCCATGCCAACACATCACCCTATACCCATGCCAACACATCACTCTGTACCCATACCAACACATCACCCTGTACCCATGCCAACACATCACTCTGTACCCATGCCAACACATCACCCTGTACCCATGCCAACACATCACTCTGTACCCATACCAACACATCACCCTATACCCATGCCAACACATCACCCTGTACCCATGCCAACACATCACCCTATACCCATGCCAACACATCACTCTGTACCCATGCCAACACATCACCCTATACCCATGCCAACACATCACTCTGTACCCATGCCAACACATCACCCTGTACCCATGCCAACACATCACCCTGTACCCATGCCAACACATCACTCTGTACCCATACCAACACATCACTCTGTACCCATGCCAACACATCACCCTATACCCATGCCAACACATCACCCTGTACCCATACCAACACATCACCCTGTACCCATGCCAACACATCACTCTGTACCCACGCCAACACATCACTCTGTACCCATATCAACACATCACTCTGTACCCATACCAACACATCACTCTGTACCCACGCCAACACATCACTCTGTACCCATACCAACACATCACCCTATACCCATACCAACACATCACCCTGTACCCATGCCAACACATCACCCTATACCCATGCCAACACATCACTCTGTACCCATGCCAACACATCACCCTGTACCCATGCCAACACATCACCCTGTACCCATGCCAACACATCACTCTGTACCCATGCCAACACATCACCCTATACCCATGCCAACACATCACCCTATACCCATGCCAACACATCACCCTGTACCCATGCCAACACATCACCCTATACCCATGCCAACACATCACTCTGTACCCATGCCAACACATCACCCTGTACCCATGCCAACACATCACCCTATACCCATGCCAACACATCACTCTGTACCCATGCCAACACATCACCCTGTACCCATGCCAACACATCACCCTATACCCATGCCAACACATCACCCTGTACCCATGCCAACACATCACCCTGTACCCATGCCAACACATCACTCTGTACCCATGCCAACACATCACTCTGTACCCATACCAACACATCACCCTATACCCATACCAACACATCACCCTGTACCCATGCCAACACATCACCCTGTACCCATGCCAACACATCACTCTGTACCCATGCCAACACATCACCCTATACCCATGCCAACACATCACTCTGTACCCATGCCAACACATCACCCTATACCCATGCCAACACATCACTCTGTACCCATGCCAACACATCACCCTGTACCCATGCCAACACATCACCCTGTACCCATGCCAACACATCACTCTGTACCCATACCAACACATCACCCTATACCCATGCCAACACATCACCCTATACCCATGCCAACACATCACTCTGTACCCATGCCAACACATCACTCTGTACCCATGCCAACACATCACCCTATACCCATGCCAACACATCACTCTATACCCATGCCAACACATCACTCTGTACCCATGCCAACACATCACCCTGTACCCATGCCAACACATCACCCTGTACCCATGCCAACATTTCTGTCTCCAGCCTGCTTCAGGGCTCCATCAAGGCTCAAAGCACAGCTTTCAATGATTCACAAATCTCATTAGCACCCTACCTAACATTAATCTCTTAACATATCATCAGCTATCTCCTTGTCTGCCTCTCTCTCTTTCTTTTCTCAATCTCTGTCTGGGCTCCATCTCCAAGTACTCAATTCACTCTTCCTCATCATGTCATCTCGATAAATGCTTCCCTTTTCCAGC
Organism: Chiloscyllium plagiosum; assembly: GCF_037043375.1. Classification (NCBI taxonomy): domain Eukaryota; kingdom Metazoa; phylum Chordata; class Chondrichthyes; order Orectolobiformes; family Hemiscylliidae; genus Chiloscyllium; species Chiloscyllium plagiosum. The sequence goes on along the minus strand of NW_028270172.1, from coordinate 701,158 downwards.
TATTGTCAGCTCTGACAAAAGGTCACTGGACTTGAAATGTTGAATCTGTTTTTCTTTCGACAGATGCTGCCAGACCTGTTGTATTTCTCCAGCACTGTTTTGCTTCAGATTTACAGCATCTGCAGTTATTAATGTTACATTAGATAAATTCTTGATTGCCAAAGGGAAGAAATATTTTTGTGGGTATACAGGAACATAGACTTGGGGTCAAAATCTGATCAGCTATGACCTTGTTGAATGGCTGAGCAAGATTGAGGGTCAAGTGGCCTTGCTTTTGGATTCATATGTTGGGAAGCCTTTTCGAATAAAGAACTATGGCATTGGATTGAAGCAAGAGCTAAAAATAGGCTCTGATGAGATGCTGCTGAAAATGTGTTGCTGGAAAAGCGCAGCAGGTCAGGCAGCATCCAAGGAGCAGGAGAGGGTCCTTGGATGCTGCCTGATCTGCTGCGCTTTTCCAGCAACACATTTTCAGCTCTGATCTCCAGCATCTGCAGTCCTCACTTTCTCCTATGATGAGATGCCCACAACTGGGCTGTCTCCATTCTAATGGGCATCAGTCAATATTCTGCCATATCCCATGGGTGGAAGCTCACATCCCTGGGCTCTGCTTTCCTGATTTCATTTTGAGATGCTGGGATGATGAAGGGTTATGCCCCGCCTGGGGTAAGGAAGTACAATCATGGGTTGGGCGAAAATGTTGATGAAAGGACTCACTGCTAATTGTCCCATCACCTTCTCCTTAAAGAGGTGATGTATTGGAGAGGGATCCAGTTACAAAATGGTCAGATACACCAATATTTACACTGGACAATGTTGCTAATGTATTTCTGTTCTCGCCTCTGATCCACCACTCTATTACATAATAACCACTCTATCTCAATATTCTGCTGGTTTCATTCAGAAGAGGATAATCACTATCAGCATTTTAAAAGATTAATACTAAAATGATACAAAGAGTAGAGCCAATTATCCGACCATCTCTATTACGAATACTCAGGATGTGCTTGTTCTTAATGAACATCCAAATTTAAAAACAGCGTCAGCACATTAATGCCAAAACAGAGGAACACTCCCAGCAATCCACAACAAGTATTGTTGCTGCGAATACAGAATCTTGCAGCCCAAAAACAATACAAGAAATGTTTCACTATTAAATATAGAATAAAGGCAAATCTGGAGCATGTTATACCACAGCATCACTCTGAGAGAGGTCAGCTAACATCACCAATTATCAGAGCATAATTTGAGCAACTTATTAACACCATCTTAACGTTTTGACATTTCACTGATTTGAAATATGATCCTGAGTGTTTAAATACATTCAAAACAGGGGTTTGTTCAACGTTAGTCCCAAAAGAGCTGAAAGAATGGTGTAGGTTATCCCACTTCATGCTGACAATAAACTTTATTTCTCTGACACGAGATTACACTAAGAATGAATATTGTATCACATCATCGGACAGAAAATGATGTCAGGATTTATTTTTGCTGACTTGTAGGTGTCGTGTGCTGTCTGATCACAGTGCTGTCGCAGTTGGATTAAAATGTGGAAACTTTACAGTCAGGAAAAGGACATAGAGACATAATCAACATAAAATTGTGAATACAAAACTAAAATACTCCAGATGCCGGACATCAGAAAGAAAAAAAGAAAATGCTAGAAAGAAAGCAACAGAGTTAAGGTTTCAAATTAATGTACTTCCACCAGAACTGCAACAAGCACAGCAACAGGGAGAAAGGGGCAAGAGGAAGAGGAGAGGTTTGTGATCGGGTGGAAGATTAAATTACCAGAGTCAATTGAGCAAGACAAAAGTGAGTAGTAATGAAACAAAAAAAACTGTAATAATTCAGAAAGCCAAATTGGAAAAGAACATCATTTATTGTTGAACATCAAAATAGAACCTCTGCTCAGGACAGACAGTTCTGTAGACCCATGCCTAGATCTGATTTATGTTTTTATATATATATCCGGAAGTGTTATCACACACAACCCAATGTTTTTTCTCACCACCAAAGCACTGTGATTTCTTTTCATTTTTGAATATTAACTGTCACCAGTAAAGAATCCTATGCAGCCAATTGGATATTTATATGCAAAGCCCATTATAGGCATTGTCAACCATTGAAAATAAGAGGGTGCAGGAAGGGGTTACTGTGCATCTAAAGTCACATGTAGGCCTTAAAGGTAAAGGTGCACTGGTAGTAATCTTCCAGGAATTGTTAGATTCGGGAAACTCACAAAGGATTGGAAAACTGATATAACACCTTGAAATATAAAAGGGAAGGGGGCAAATCAAAATGACAGTAGCTCAGTTAACGTGATTCCTGAAGAAGGGCTCATACCCGAAATGTCGATTCTCCTGCTCCTTGGATGCTGCCTAACCTGCTGCGCTTTTCCAGCAACACATTTTCAGCTCTAATCTCCAGCATCTGCAGTCCTCACTTTCTCCTCCAGTTAATGTGATGTCTGTTATTGGGAAATATTAATTTATGATAAAGAACATAATAGCAAAACATTAAGAATGCATATCAGGATCAAGCAGAAACAGCACAACTTCATGAAGGTGACATCATGTCTGACAAATTTATTACAATCCTTTGAGGAAGTAATAAGCAGGATCAATAAAGGGGAAGCAGGGGATATAATATATTCAGATTTCCAAAACGCAGACAATAAGGAATTGCACATTAGGCTATTTCATAGAATAAGTCGTGTGTTAGCATGGATGAAGCATTAGCTAACTAATAGAAAATAGAGTGCAAGGTTAAGGGGATATTGTCAGGCTAGTAAACTGTAACTAGAGGATTACCACAGGCATACCAGCCAGCCACACCTATCCGCCATTGGCTAGAGGCTGCTGCCTCTGCTTATACAAAACCTTCCTCTGTGACATGGAGGGATGTGCATAATGAGGGTGGTGACACAGAGGGACGTGTGTCAGTGAGGGTGTGTCAGTGAGGATAGTGCCTTGTGTTAGGAAGATGTCCCTGTCGTGTTGTGTGAGATATGGGTGTGAGACTACAGCAGTGTGAACTCTCTGAGCTTTTGGTGAAGACATAAATTGTGAGCTAGGAGCGGTGGAAGGTGAATGAAGGGGACACAAAGCACTGTGTGTGAGGATCATGGCTCAGTTGTAAGGTCACAGTCTCACGTGAGGTTATATTTTGGCTCTGTATCCAGGTTCTTGGGACCAAGCTGCTGACATTGAGCTTCTTTTCTCTCTGCTCCCACATAACCTTCTCAGCGTTGAGCTGGAGAGCCATTTGACCCCCTGAGGGAAGAGCCTCTCTCTCCACTTTCCTGCGCAAAGGTCTTCTGTGCTGTACTGGAGAACTTTGGGGTTCACTCTCTAACCTAGAACATAGAACATAGAACTTAGAACATTACAGCGCAGTACAGGCCCTTCAGCCCTCGATGCTGCGCTGACCTGTCATACCAATCTGAAGCCCATCTAACTTACACTATTCCATGTACGCCCATATGCTTGTCCAATGGTGACTTAAATATACTTAAAATTGGCTAATCTATTACCATTGCAGGCAAATCATTCCATACCCTTACTCCTCTCTGAGTAAAGAAACTACCTCTGACAATCGTCCTATATCTATCACAACCTGTTGAGCTGTTTCCCCCATTCCTCCCTGAAAAACATTTCCATTTGCACAGGTCTTGCCAGAGACAAAAGGTGCGTCTCCCTTCTAATACAGCCTGACCATAATTGCTGTAAATCTTCACAGCGAACTCCTCTCCCCTCCAACCCTCTCACCCACCTCACACCTTACTGAGACACACCTGGGTTTAGTGATCAGTTACACATCAGTCCAAATGTTGCCAGCATACATCCAGCAATGGCTTCGATTGGGTGAGGGTTAATTGCGCTGCACAATCTGTGCAATGGTTTTGGGAGGTTTTTTTAAGAGCAGGAAGTCTAAAACTTTTTTGGAGGAATTCTCCCAGGAATCGCTTGTAACAATGACCAGAAGATGCACAGCTGATCAGAGTTTGTCATAAGTTGTTCTTGTTGTCCAGATTTGAATCTTGATAGAACCAACATTGGAGTTGAATTTACAAAACCTGAAAGGTGTGTGTTGATGGTTGGCCATTGTTTGCACCAATATGTTTCAGATGCAGTGGTTCACAGAGCAGGCAGCTACACTGGTTGGTCAAGGAATTGTACCTTTTTTCACTGGGACAGGGGTCCTGGAGACTGGCAACACCTACTGCATTCCCCATGGAAAATGAAATGGGACAAATCGGTATAGACATAGAGTTTAAACAACAATCAAGGGTTTGGAAGATGAGTTGTATTTGTCATCCAAAATCTATCTCTGCTCATTTCAGGAATGAAAAATTATAAATGGGATGTCAACTAAGTTAAGACAAGTATGAATCAAACAACTAAACTAATTCCTTTCAAGACTAACTTCCTCCCACACATCAACTAAAAAAATCAGCACAAATTCAAACACTGGCTAAGCTGCCAGTAACCCTGCTGTCAGCTATATTGTTGATTTAAAACAGAGGGTAGCTGCCTGCCAATAGACAAGCAAATCCTTCAAACCCAGTCCCAAAGCTGCTCTGCTTAATGTTGTCTACCAGCCGAGTAATTCTATTGAACTCTGGCTGCACTGTCTTGCTTTGCTCAGTCATACAGCCTGTTCATTTTGCTGAATGGTACAGTTACAACTGAAGCTCGAAGCAGAAATTACTTCGGTTGTGTTTAGTGAGCTGCAGAATGTGCCCTATTGTTAAATTGATACATTATCCAATTGTTTTATCATTTGAAAGTAAACGATTAAAACATTCTCTGTATGTTCTAATAAAATGACATGCTGCCATTAAAGTATTGTGATATTTTAAACCTATCTCTGATTTCTCTTTTGATAAATGAGCTTTTCTAAATCATAGGCAGGATTTCTCCTGGCTCAATTACCAAGCAAGTTTGTTTGAATTAAAACCTTCTGTACGTGAAGAGTAATTTCAAACACTACCCCAGTTGGTCATCACCAACGCACATTTCACAAGGTTGATGTGAATTTAAGCAGAAGAGAGGATTCATTCTCATTGAAAACTAACATTTAACATTGAACAGATTGTAAAATCACCACCTCGAGTCAACAGAGTCATCTTCAACTTCCAGACAGAAGGTTGGCAGAATAAAATCTTAACACACCAGGACACCAAGCTGACCACTATGTTCCAGCCCCAACCTCAATTTCTCTCCTTGACTTTTAGGATAGGCACTGAACACCCCATTTCCCACCTGTCGATGACAGCAGACAGAGAGTTAGAGACAGGGTCTTATTCCTTCCCTACAGGCCCGCCAACAATCATTAACTTGAGGTAATATAGGAATTCCATATCCTTAAAAGGCTGCATACACTTTCAAATCTATAATTAAATTGAATTTAATGTGTGGCTAATTCCTCTGTCTAATCTTTTGCTATATAGTTCTGGGTCAATAAAGGTATTTGAGTAATGGACACTACGTTAAGGAGATTAATATGTTGGTTGATATAAGACTCATATTTAAGGAGTTGAACCCATGTCCCTTGTTACCACTTGTACTCAGATCTGCTCAGGATACTGCCTTTCATTCTAAACAACAACTTCTTTAAAATATTCCTTTATTTTGATGTTATTAATATAACAAGATGAACAAATGGTCAGAGACTCCCACAGTCAGGCATAAGTCAGGTCTCAGTTCCCTACATTTCAGGCCAATTTTAAAAACAGATGATGGTCAGCAGCTCAGATCATTTTACCTGCAACAGCCTGACCAACAGCAGCAAGATAGGAACAGCTTGAGTATGGATTCCTGTGAGGTCAAACAGTCTCAACTCACTGACCATGAGGATCTAAAGTGTCAATATAGGAGGCATATCCAACTCAGCCCAAGCCAAGTGGGAGAGGTAGAATCAAGAAAACTTCCAAGAAAAGTAAAATGGTATATCAGTTTGGAACCTATTTTTAAAAACTTATCCCTGTGAGTTTAATGTGTGTTTGCACAGCAGCATCCAAGTCTCCATTGTCAGCATGTTACTGAGACGGAAGTTGTCCAAATGGTGTGAATGTTCTTTTCACAGGCGTGACCCTCCCACTGATTCTTTTGCATACCCCACTGACAAAGGCTCGATATTGAAACTGTGTCTCACACACTTTACCAAGCTGAACATTTTTGGACTATAGTTTATAATGATTGAGTTGAAATGCATTACCTGTTTAGAATGACAAGAAGTTATTAAAAAAATATTTTACACTACCTGTTAATATCTATTCTGGAGTGATTGGAACAAAGTCAGCTAGGTGGCCCTATAAAATATGTAGATAGTCTGACTGGGGGGAGGCTATATTGGATTTGGTGCTAGGCAACAAGCCAGGCCAGGTGTCAGATCTCTCGGTGGGAGAGCATTTCGGTGACAGTGACCACAACTACCTCACCTTTACCATAGCCATGGAGAGGGATAGGAACAGACAGTATAGGAAGGTATTTAATTGGGGGAGGGAAATTATATTGCTATTAGACAGGAGCTGTGGAGTATAAATTGGGAACAATTGTGCTACAGGAATGGCACAACAGAAATATGGAGGCTGTTCAAAGAGCACTTGTTGCGAGTGTTGGATAACTTTGTCCCACTGAGATAGATAAAGAATGGTAAGGTAAAGGAGCCTTGGATGTCAGGAGCAGAGGAGCTTCTCATCAAAAGGAGAAGGAAGTTCACTTAAGGTAGAGGAACCAAGGATCTGTCACAGCTTTAGAGGAGTCAAGGGTAGCTAGGAAAGAACTCAAAAATGAAATGAGGAAAGCTAGGAGGGGCAGGAAAAAGCCTTGGTGGGAAGGATTAGGGAAAACCCAAAGGCGTTCTACGCTTACGTGAGGGATAAGAGAATGATCAGAGAGAGGGTAGGACTGATCAGGGAACTTGTGCCTGGAGTCTGAAGAGGTAGGGGAGGCCCTAAATGAATTTTTTGCTTCAGCATTCACTAGAGAGGGACCTTGTGGAGAACACCATGGACCAGGTTAATGGGCTTGAACAGATTGATATTAAGAAAGTGGATGTGCTGGAAATTCTGGGAAGCACCGAAATAGAAAAGTCCCCAGGGCCAGACAAGATATATCCAAGGTTACTACCAGAAGCGAGGAATGAGATTTCTGCGCTTCTGGCGATGATTGTCCCCTGGAGTAGTGCCAGCTGATTGGAGGAAGGTGAATGTTGTTCCTCTGTCCAAGAAAGGGAATAAGGAAATCATGGGGAATTACAGACCAGTCAGTCTTACATGTGTGGTCAACAAGGTACTGAAAAGGATTCTGATAGACAGGATTTATAAATGTTTGGAAAAACATAGTTTGATTAAAGATAGTCAGCAGGGGCACGTCATGCCTCACAAACCTTATTGAGTTCTTTGAGGATGTGATGAGACAAGTTGATGAAGGTCAAGCAAGGGATATGATGTAAATGGATTTCAGTAAGGCATTTGAAAAGGTTCCCCATTGTACCATCATTCAGAAAGTTAGGAAAAATGGGATGCAGGGAAATTTGGATATAGAGTTGGCTGACTGAAAGAAAATAGTGAGTGGTACTGGATGGAAAGTATTCCGCCTGGAGGTCGGTGATTAGTGGAGTCCAGCAGGGATCTGTTCTTGGGCCTCTGCTCTTTGTAGTTTTTATAAATGACTTGGATAAAGAAGTGGAAAGGTGAGTTTGTAAGTTTACTGACGACACAAAGATCAGTGCTGTTGCAGATAGTATCGAGGGCTGTTGCTGGCTACAACCAGACATCAACAGGATGCAGAGCTGGGCTGAGAAATGGCAGTTGGAGTTCAACCTGGATAAATGTGAAGTGATTCATTTTGTAAAGTTGAATTTGAATGCTGAATACAGGGTTAAAGACAGGATTTTTGGCAGGGTGGAGGAATAGTGGGATCTTGGGGTCCAAGAACATAGATCCCTCAAAGTTGCCACCCAAGTTAATAGGACTGTAAAGAAGGCATATTGTGATGGCTTTCATTAACGGGGGATTGAGTTTAAGAGCTGCGAGGTTTTGCTGCAGCTCTATAAAACCCTGGTTAGACCTCACTTGGAATATTATTTCAAGTCGCCTCATTATAGGGCGAATGTAGATGCTTTAGACAGGGTGCAGAGGAAGTTTATCAGGATGCTGCCTGAATTGGAGAACTTGACTTATGAAGAGAAGTTGAGTGAGCTTGGGCTTTCACACTGGAGAGAAGAAGGAAGAGACTTGATAGAGGTGTACAAGGTAATGAGAGACATAGATAGAGTAGATAGCCAGAGACTTTTCCATAGGGCAGAAATGGCTGTCATGAGGGGTTATAATTTTAAGGTGATTGGAGGGAGGTATGGGGGTGATGTCAGAGGTAGGTTCTTTACGCAGAGAGTGGTGGGTGTGTGGAATGCACAACCAGCGATGGTAGTAGAATCAGGGACATTAGGGACATTTAAGTGGCTGCTGGAGAAGCACATGGATGGGAGTAAATCGAGGAGTGTGTAGATTATGATGATCTTAGATTAAGATTACAGTGGTGCTGGAAAAGCACAGCAGGTCAGGCAACATCTGAGGAGCAGGAGAATCAACTTTTTCAGGAAAAAGACCTTCATCAGGAATAAGGTTGAGCTTCAGGGAAGGAGGGATAAATGGGAGAGGGGTGAGGCTGGGGAGAAGGTAGCTGAGAGTGTAATAGGTGGCGGAGGCCCAGGACCTGCATGTTCTTGGCAGAGTAGGAGGGGGAGTAGAAATGTTTGGCCTCAGGGCGGTGGGGTTGATTGGTGTATATGTCCCAGAGATTTTCTCTGAAGTGCTCTGCAAAAAGGGGTCTGGCCTCCCCAATGTAGAGGAGATTGCATCGGTCTCCTTTACACAGGGGCCTGATGCGGTCTCCTCTACATTGGGGACTGGTGCGGTCTCCTCTACACAGGGGCCTGATGCGGTCTCCTCTACACTGGGGCCTGATGTGGTCTCCTCTACACGGGGGCCTGATGCGGTCTCCTCTACACGGGGGCCTGGTGCGGTCTCCTCTACACTGGGGCCTGATGCGGTCTCCTCTACACTGGGGCCTGATGCAGTCTCCTCTATACTGGGGCCTGATGTGGTCTCCTCTACACTGGGGCCTGATGCGGTCTCCTCTATACTGGGGCCTGATGTGGTCTCCTCTACACGGGGGCCTGGTGCGGTCTCCTCTACACTGGGGCCTGATGCGGTCTCCTCTACACGGGGGCCTGATGCGGTCTCCTCTACACTGGGGCCTGATGCAGTCTCCTCTACATGGGGGCCTGATGCGGTCTCCTCTACACGGGGGCCTGATGCGGTCTCCTCTACACTGGGGCCTGATGCGGTCTCCTCTACACGGGAGCCTGATGCGGTCTCCTCTACACAGGGGCCTGATGTGGTCTCCTCTACACGGGGGCCTGGTGCGGTCTCCTCTACACTGGGGCCTGATGCAGTCTCCTCTACACGGAGGCCTGATGCGGTCTCCTCTACACGGGGGCCTGGTACGGTCTCCTCTACACTGGGGCCTGATGCAGTCTCCTCTACATGGGGGCCTGATGCGGTCTCCTCTACACGGGGGCCTGATGCAGTCTCCTCTACAATGGGGCCTGATGCAGTCTCCTCTACACCGGGGCCTGATGCGGTCTCCTCTACATTGGGGCCTGATGCGGTCTCCTTTATACTGGGGGCTGATGCAGTCTCCTCTACACTGGGGCCTGATGTGGTCTCCTCTACACTGGGGCCTGATGCGGTCTCCTCTACACAGAGGCCTGATGCAGTCTCCTCTACACGGGGGCCTGATGTGGTCTCCTCTACACTGGGGCCTGATGCGGTCTCCTCTACACGGAGGCCTGATGCGGTCAACTCTATACTGGGGCCTGATGTGGTCTCCTCTACACGGAGGCCTGATGCGGTCTACTCTACACTGGGGCCTGATGCAGTCTCCTCTACACCGGGGCCTGATGCGGTCTCCTCTATACTGGGGGCTGATGCAGTCTCCTCTACACGGGGGCCTGATGTGGTCTCCTCTACACTGGGGCCTGATGCGGTCTCCTCTACACGGAGGCCTGATGCGGTCAACTCTATACTGGGGCCTGATGTGGTCTCCTCTACACGGAGGCCTGATGCGGTCTACTCTACACGGGGGCCTGATGTGGTCTCCTCTACATGGGGGCCTGATGCAGTCTCCCCTACACTGGAGCCTGATGTGGTCTCCTCTGCATTGGGGCCTGATGCGGTCTCCTCTACACGGGGGCCTGATGCGGCCTCCTCTATACTGCGGCCTGATGCGGTCTTCTCTACACTGGGGCCTGATGCGGTCTCCTCTATAGGGGGGCCTGATGCGGTCTCCTCTATACTGCGGCCTGATGCGGTCTTCTCTACACTGGGGCCTGATGCGGTCTTCTCTACATTGGGGCCTGATGTGGTCTCCTCTACACGGGGGCCTGATGCGGTCTCCTCTACAGTGCGGCCTGATGCGGTCTTCTCTACACTGGGGCCTGATGCGGTCTCCTCTACACGGGGGCCTGATGCGGTCTCCTCTACAATGGGGCCTGATGCGGTCTCCTCTACACGAGGGACTGATGCGGTCTCCTCTACACTGGCACCTGATGCAGTCTCCTCTACACGGGAGCCTGAAGCAGTCTCCTCTACACGGGGGGCCTGATGCAGTCACCTCTACACGGGGGCCTGATGCGGTCTCCTCTATACTGGGGCCTGATGCAGTCTCCTCTACACTGGGGCCTGATGCGGTCTCCTCGGCACTGGGGCCTGATGCGGTCTCCTCTACACGGGGGCCTGATGCGGTCTCCTCTATACTGGGGCCTGATGCAGTCACCTCTACACGGGGGCCTGATGCAGTCTCCTCTACACGGGGGTCTGATGCGGTTTCCTCTACAATGGGGCCGGATGCAGTCTCCTCTACACGGGGGCCTGATGCGGTCTCCTCTACACTTGGGCCTGATGCGATCTCCTCTATACTGGGCCTGATGCAGTCTCTTCTATACTGGGGACTGGTGCACACTCCTTTACACTGGAGCCTGATGTTGTCTCCTTTATACTGGGGCCTGATGTGGTCTCCTCTACATTGGGGCATGATGCGGACTCCTCTACAGTGGAGCCTGATGTTGTCTCCTTTATACTGGGGCCTGATGTGGTCTCCTCTACATTGGAGCATGATGCGGTCTCCTCTATAGTGGGGCTTGATGCGGTCTCCTCTACACTGGGGCCTGATGGGGTCTCCTCTACACTGGGGCCTGATGCGGTCTCCTCTACACTCGGGCTTGATGCGGTCTCCTCTACACTGGGGCCTGATGCGGTCTCCTCTACACTGGGGCCTGATGCAGACTCCTCTACACTGTGACCTGATGCGGTCTCCCCTATACTGGGGCTTGATGCGGTCTCCTCTACACTCGGGCTTGATGCGGTCTCCTCTACACTGGGACCTGATGCGGTCTCCTCTACACTGGGGCCTGTTGCGGTCTCCTCAACACTCGGGCTTGATGCGGTCTCCTCTACACTGGGGCCTGATGCGGTCTCCTCTACACAGGGGCTTGATGCGGTCTCCTCTACACTGGGACCTGATGCGGTCTCCTCTACACTGGGGCCTGTTGCGGTCTCCTCTATACTCGGGCTTGATGCGGTCTCCTCTACACTGGGGCCTGTTGTGGTCTCCTCTACACTCGGGCTTGATGCGGTCTCCTCTACACTGGGGCCTGATGTGGTCTCCTCAACACTGGGGCCTGATGCGGTCTCCTCTACACTGGGGCCTGATGCAACCTCCTCTACACGGGGGCCTGATGCTGTCTACTCTACACGGGGGCCTGATGCAGTCTCCTCTACACAGGGGCCTGATGCGGTCTCCTCTACAATGGGGCCTGATGCAGTCTCCTTTATACTGGGGACTGATGCGGTCTTCTCTACACTGGGGCCTGGTGTGGTCTCCTCAACACTGGGGCCTAATGCGGTCTCCTCTACACGGAGGCCTGATGCGGTCTACTCTACACGGGGGCCTGATGCAGTCTCCTCTACACAGGGGCCTGATGCGGTCTCCTCTACAATGGGGCCTGATGCGGTCTCCTCTACACTGGGGCCTGATGCAACCTCCTCTACACGGGGGCCTGATGCGGTCTTCTCTACACTGTGGCCTGGTGCGGCCTCCTCTACACTTGGGCCTGATGCGGTCTCCTCTATACTGGGGCCTGATGCGGTCTCTACTACACTGGGGCCTGATGCGGACTCCTCTACACTGGAGCCTGATGTTGTCTCCTTTATACTGGGGCCTGATGTGGTCTCCTCTACATTGGGGCCTGATGCGGTCTTCACTACCCTGGGGCCTGGTGCGGTCTCCTCTACACTTGGGCCTGATGCGGTCTCCTCTACACGGGGGCCTGGTGCGGTCTCCTCTACCCTGGGGCCTGGTGCGGTCTCCTCTACACTGGGGCCTGATGTGGTCACCTCTATACAGGGGCCTGATTCGGTCTAGTCTACACGGGGGCCTGATGTGGTCTCCTCTACATTGGGGCCTGATGCGGTCTCCTCTATACTGGGGCCTGTTGCAGTCTCCTCTACACTGGGCCTGATGCGGTCTCCTCTACACTGGGGCCTGATGTGGTCTCCTCTACACGGGGGCATGATACGGTCTCCTCTATACTGGTGCCTGATGCGGACTCCTCTACACTGGAGCCTGATGTTGTCTCCTTTATACTGGGGCCTGATGTGGTCTCCTCTACATTGGGGCATCATGTGGACTCCTCTACACTGGAGTCTGATGTTGTCTCCTTTATACTGGGGCCTGATGTGGTCTCCTCTACATTGGGGCATGATGCGGTCTCCCCTATACTGGGGCCTGACGCGATCTCTTCTATACTGGGGCCTGATGCGGTCTCCTGTATACTGGGACCTGATGCAGTCTCCTCTATACTGGGGCCTGATGCGGTCTCCTCTACACTGGGGCCTGATGCAGTCTCCTCTACACTGGGGCCTGATGCAGTCTCCTCTACACTGGGGCCTGATGCAGTCTCCTCCACACTGGGGCCTGATGCGGTCTCCTCTACACGGGGGCCTGATGCGGTCTCCTCGACACTGGGGCCTGATGTGGTCTCCTCTACACTGGGGCCTGATGTGGTCTCCTCTACACGGAGGCCTGATGCGGTCTACTCTACACTGGGGCCTGATGCGGTCACCTCTATACAGGGGCCTGATTCGGTCTCCTCTACACGGGGGCCTGATGCGGTCTAGTCTACACGGGGGCCTGATGTGGTCTCTTCTACATTGGGGCCTGATGCGGTCTCCTCTATACTGGGGCCTGTTGCAGTCTCCTCTACACTGGGCCTGATGCGGTCTCCTCTACACTGGGGCCTGATGTGGTCTCCTCTACACTTGGGCCTGATGCGGTCTCCTCTACCCTGGGGCCTGGTGCGGTCTCCTCTACCCTGGGGCCTGGTGCGGTCTCCTCTACACTGGGGCCTGATGCGGTCACCTCTTTACAGGGGCCTGATTCGGTCTAGTCTACACGGGGGCCTGATGTGGTCTCCTCTACATTGGGGCCTGATGCGGTCTCCTCTATACTGGGGCCTGTTGCTGTCTCCTCTACACTGGGGCCTGATGTGGTCTCCTCTACACGGGGGCATGATGCGGTCACCTCTACACTGGAGCCTGATGTTGTCTCCTTTATACTGGGGCCTGATGTGGTCTCCTCTACATTGGGGCATCATGTGGACTCCTCTACACTGGAGTCTGATGTTGTCTCCTTTATACTGGGGCCTGATGTGGTCTCCTCTACATTGGGGCAGGATGCGGTCTCCCCTATACTGGGGCCTGACGCGGTCTCCTCTATACTGGGGCCTGATGCGGTCTCCTGTATACTGGGACCTGATGCAGTCTCCTCTATACTGGGGCCTGATGCGGTCTCCTCTACATTGGGGCCTGATGCAGTCTCCTCTACACTGGGGCCTGATTCAGTCTCCGCTACACTGGGGCCTGATGCGGTCTCCTCCACACTGGGGCCTGATGCGGTCTCCTCTACACGGGGGCCTGATGCGGTCTCCTCGACACTGGGGCCTGATGTGGTCTCCTCTACACTGGGGCCTGATGCGGTCTCCTCGACACGGAGGCCTGATGCGGTCTACTCTACACTGGGGCCTGATGCGGTCACCTCTATACAGGGGCCTGATTCGGTCTCCTCTACACGGGGGCCTGATGCGGTCTAGTCTACACGGGGGCCTGATGTGGTCTCCTCTACATTGGGGCCTGATGCGGTCTCCTCTATACTGCGGCCTGTTGCAGTCTCCTCTACACTGGGCCTGATGTGGTCTCCTCTACACGGGGGCCTGATGCGGTCTCCTCTATACTGGGGCCTGTTGCGGTCTCCTCTAAACTGGGGCCTGATGCGGTCTCCTCTACACTGCGGCCTGATGTGGTCTCCTCTGCATTGGGGCATCATGTGGACTCCTCTACACTGAAGTCTGATGTTGTCTCCTTTATACTGGGGCCTGATGTGGTCTCCTCTACATTGGGGCATGATGCGGTCTTCCCTATACTGGGGCCTGATGCGGTCTCCTCTATACTGGGGCCTGATGCAGTCTCCTCTACACTCGGGGGCCTGATGCGGTCTCCTCTACACTGGGGCCTGATGCAGTCTCCTCTACACTGGGGCCTGATGCGGTCTCCTCTGCACTGGGGCCTGATGCAGTCTCCTCTACACTGGGGCCTGATGCCGTCTCCTCTACACTGGGGCCTGATGCAGTCTGCTCTACACTGGGGCCTGATGCGGTCTCCTCTACACTGGGGCCTGATGCAGTCTCCTCTACACTGGGGCCTAAATGCGGTCTCCTCTACACTGGGGCCTGATGCGGTCTCCTCTACACTGGGGCCTGATGCAGTCTCCTCTACACTGGGGCCTGATGCGGTCTCCTCTACACTGGGGCCTGATGCGATCTCCTCTACACTGGGGCCTGATGTGGTCTCCTCTACACTGGGGCCTGATGCGGTCTCCTCTACACGGAGGCCTGATGTGGTCTACTCTACACGGGGCCCTGATGCGATCTCCTCTGTACTGTGGCCTGATGTGGTCTACTCTACACTGGGGCCTGATGCGGTCACCTCTATACAGCGGCCTGATGCGGTCTCCTCTACATGGGGGCCTGATGCGGTCTCCTCTACACGGGGGCCTGATGCGGTCTACTCTACACTGGGGCCTGATGCGGTCTCCTCTACACGGGGGCCTGATGGGGTCTACTCTACACTGGGGCCTGATGCGGTCTCCCCTATACTGGGGCCTGATGCGGTCTCCTCTATACTGGGGCCTAATGCAGTCTACTCTACACTCGGGGGCCTGATGCGGTCTCCTCTACACTCGGGCTTGATGCGGTCTCCTCTACACTGGGGCCTGATGCAGTCTCCTCTACACTGGGGCCTGATGCGGTCTCCTCTACACTAGGGCCTGATGCGGTCTCCTCTACACTGGGGCCTGATGCGGTCTCCTCTACACTGGGGCCTGATGCGGTCACCTCTATACAGGGGCCTGATTCGGTCTCCTCACTACTGGGGCCTGATGCGGTCTCCCCTATACTGGGGCCTGATGCGATCTCCTCTACACTGGGGCCTGATGTGGTCTCCTCTACACTGGGGCCTGATGCGTTCTCCTCTACACGGAGGCCTGATGTGGTCTACTCTACACGGGGCCCTGATGCGATCTCCTCTGTACTGGGGCCTGATGTGGTCTACTCTACACTGGGGCCTGATGCGGTCACCTCTATACAGCGGCCTGATGCGGTCTCCTCTACATGGGGGCCTGATGCGGTCTCCTCTATACGGGGGCCTGATGCGGTCTACTCTACATGGGGGCCTGATGCGGTCTCCTCTATACTGGGGCCTGATGCAGTCTCCTCTACACTCGGGGGCCTGATGCGGTCTCCTCTATACTGGGGCCTGATGCAGTCTCCTCTACACTCGGGGGCCTGATGCGGTCTCCTCTATACTGGGGCCTGATGCAGTCTCCGCTACACTCGGGCTTGATGCGGTCTCCTCTACACTGGGGCCTGATGCAGTCTCCTCTACACTGGGGCCTGATGCGGTCTCCTCTACACTGGGGCCTGATGCGGTCTCCTCTATACTGGGGCCTGATGCGGTCACCTCACTACTGGGGCCTGATGCGGTCTCCTCTACACTGGGGCCTGATGCAGTCTCCTCTACACTGGGGCCTGATGCGGTCTCCTCCACACTGGGGCCTGATGCGGTCTCCTCTACACGGGGGCCTGATGCGGTCTCCTCTACACTGGGGCCTGATGTGTCTCCTCTACACTGGGGCCTGATGCGGTCTCCTCTACACGGAGGCCTGATGCGGTCTCCTCTACACTGGGGCCTGATGCGGTCACCTCTATACAGGGGCCTGATTCGGTCTCCTCAACACTGCGGACTGATGTGGTCACCTCTACACGAGGGCCTGATGTGGTCTCCTCTACACGGGGGCCTGATGCGGTCTACTCTACACGGGGGCCTGATGCGGTTTCCTCTACATTGGGGCCTGATGCGGTCTACTCTACATGGGGGCCTGATGCGTTCTCCTCTACATGGGGGCCTGATGCGGTCTCCTCTACACGGGGCCCTGATGCGATCTCCTCTGTACTGGGGCCTGATGTGGTCTACTCTACACTGGGGCCTGATGCGGTCACCTCTATACAGCGGCCTGATGCGGTCTCCTCTACACTGGGGCCTGATGCAGTCTCCACTACACTGGGGCCTGTTGCGGTCTCCTCTACACTGGGGCCTAATGCAGTCTCCTCTACACTGGGGCCTGATGCGGTCTCCCCTATACTGGGGCCTGATGCAGTCTCCTCTACACTCGGGCTTGATGCGGTCGCCTCTACACTGGGGCCTGATGCAGTCTCCTCTACACTGGGGCCTGATGCGGTCTCCTCTACACTAGGGCCTGATGCGGTCTCCTCTACACTGGGGCCTGATGCGGTCTCCTCTACACTGGGGCCTGATGCGGTCACCTCACTACTGGGGCCTGATGCGGTCTCCTCTACACTAGGGCCTGATACAGTCTCCTCTACACTGGGGCCTGATGCAGTCTCCTCTACACTGGGGCCTGATGCGGTCTCCTCTACACTGGGACCTGATGTGGTCTCCTCTACATGGGGGCCTGATGCGGTCTCCTCTACACGGGGGCCTGATGCAGTCTCCTCTACATGCGGGCCTGATGCGGTCTCCTCTACACGGGCGCCTGCTGCGGTCTACTCTACATGGGGGCATCATGTGGACTCCTCTACACTGGAGTCTGATGTTGTCTCCTTTATACTGGGGCCTGATGTGGTCTCCTCTACATTGGGGCATGATGCGGTCTCCTGTATACTGGGACCTGATGCAGTCTCCTCTATACTGGGGCCTGATGCGGTCTCCTCTACACTGGGGTCTCATGCAGTCTCCTCTACACTGGGGCCTGATGCAGTTTCCTCTACACTGGGGCCTGATGCGGTCTCCTCCACACTGGGGCCTGATGCGGTCTCCTCTACACTGGGGCCTGATGCGGTCTACTCTACATGGGGGCCTGATGCGGTCTCCCCTATACTGGGGCCTGATGCGGTCTCCTCTATACTGGGGCCTGATGCAGTCTCCTCTACACTCGGGGGCCTGATGCGATCTCCTCTACACTGGGGCCTGATGCAGTCTCCTCTACACTGGGGCCTGATGCAGTCTCCTCTACACTGGGGCCTGATGCGGTCTCCTCCACACTGGGGCCTGATGCGGTCTCCTCTACACGGGGGCCTGATGCGGTCTCCTCGACACTGGGGCCTGATGCGGTCTCCTCCACACTGGGGCCTGATGCGGTCTCCTCTACACGGGGGCCTGATGCGGTCTCCTCGACACTGGGGCCTGATGTGGTCTCCTCTACACTGGGGCCTGATGCGGTCTCCTCTACACGGAGGCCTGATGCGTTCTCCTCGACACTGGGGCCTGATGCGGTCACCTCTATACAGGGGCCTGATTCGGTCTCCTCTACACGGGGGCCTGATGCTGTCTTGTCTACACGGGGGCCTGATGTGGTCTCCTCTACATTGGGGCCTGATGCGGTCTCCTCTATACTGGGGCCTGTTGCAGTCTCCTCTACACTGGGCCTGATGCGGTCTCCTCTACACTGGGGCCTGATGTGGTCTCCTCTACACTGGGGCCTGACGCGGGCTCCTCTACACGGGGGCCTGATGGGGTCTACTCTACACTGGGGCCTGATGCGGTCTCCTGAACATTGGGGTCTAATGCGGTCTACTCTACATGGGGGCCTGATGCGGTCTCCCCTATACTGGGGCCTGTTGCGGTCTCCTCTACACTGGGGCCTGATGCGGTCTCCTCTACACTGGGGCCTGATGCGGTCTCCACTACACTGGGGCCTGATGCGGTCTCCTCTACACTGGGGCCTGATGCGGTCTCCTCTACACTGGGGCCTGATGCAGTCTCCTCTACACTGGGGCCTGATGCAGTCTCCTCTACACTGGGGCCTGATGCGGTCTCCTCTACACTGGGGCCTGATGTGGTCTCCTCTACATGGGGGCCTGATGCGGTCTCCTCTACACGGGGGCCTGATGCGGTCTCCTCTACATGCGGGCCTGATGCGGTCTCCTCTACATGGGCGCCTGCTGCGGTCTACTCTACATGGGGGCATCATGTGGACTCCTCTACACTGGAGTCTGATGTTGTCTCCTTTATACTGGGGCCTGATGTGGTCTCCTCTACATTGGGGCATGATGCGGTCTCCCCTATACTGGGGCCTGACGCGGTCTCCTCTATACTGGGGCCTGATGCGGTCTCCTGTATACTGGGACCTGATGCAGTCTCCTCTATACTGGGGCCTGATGCGGTCTCCTCTACACTGGGGCCTCATGCAGTCTCCTCTACACTGGGGCCTGATGCAGTCTCCTCTACACTGGGGCCTGATGCAGTCTCCTCTACACTGGGGCCTGATGCGATCTCCTCTACACGGGGGCCTGATGTGGTCTCCTCTACACTGGGGCCTGATGCGGTCTCCTCTACACGGAGGCCTGATGTGGTCTACTCTACACGGGGCCCTGATGCGATCTCCTCTGTACTGTGGCCTGATGTGGTCTACTCTACACTGGGGCCTGATGCGGTCACCTCTATACAGCGGCCTGATGCAGTCTCCTCTACACGGGGGCCTGAGGGGGTCTACTCTACACTGGGGCCTGATGCGGTCTCCTGTACATTGGGGTCTGATGCGGTCTACTCTACATGGGGGCCTGATGCGGTCTCCCCTATACTGGGGCCTGATGCGGTCTCCTCTATACTGCGGCCTGATGCAGTCTCCTCTACACTCGGGGGCCTGATGCGGTCTCCTCAACACTGGGGCCTGATGCAGTCTCCTCTACACTGGGGCCTGATGCGGTCTCCACTACACTGGGGCCTGATGCGGTCTCCTCTACACTGGGGCCTGATGCGGCCTCCTCTACACTGGGGCCTGATGCGGTCACCTCTACACTGGGGCCTGATGCGGTCTCCTCTACACGGGGGCCTGATGGGGTCTACTCTACACTGGGGCCTGATGCGGTCTCCTGTACATTGGGGTCTGATGCGGTCTACTCTACATGGGGGCCTGATGCGGTCTCCCCTATACTGGGGCCTGATGCGGTCTCCTCTATACTGCGGCCTGATGCAGTCTCCTCTACACTCGGGGGCCTGATGCGGTCTCCTCAACACTGGGGCCTGATGCAGTCTCCTCTACACTGGGGCCTGATGCGGTCTCCACTACACTGGGGCCTGATGCGGTCTCCTCTACACTGGGGCCTGATGCGGCCTCCTCTACACTGGGGCCTGATGCAGTCTCCTCTACACTGGGGCCTGATGCGGTCTCCACTACACTGGGGCCTGATGCGGTCTCCTCTACACTGGGGCCTGATGCGGCCTCCTCTACACTGGGGCCTGATGCGGTCACCTCTACACTGGGGCCTGATGCGGTCTCCTCTACACTGGGGCCTGATGCAGTCTCCGCTACACTCGGGCTTGATGCGGTCTCCTCTACACTGGGGCCTGATGCGGTCTCCTCTATACTGGGGCCTGATGCGGTCACCTCACTACTGGGGCCTGATGCGGTCTCCTCTACACTGGGGCCTGATGCAGTCTCCTCTACACTGGGGCCTGATGCAGTCTCCTCCACACTGGGGCCTGATGCGGTCTCCTCTACACGGGGGCCTGATGCGGTCTCCTCTACACTGGGGCCTGATGTGTCTCCTCTACACTGGGGCCTGATGCGGTCTCCTCTACACGGAGGACTGATGCGGTCTCCTCTACACTGGGGCCTGATGCGGTCACCTCTATACAGGGCCCTGATTCGGTCTCCTCTACACGGGGGCCTGATGCGGTCTAGTCTTCACGGGGGCCTGATGTGGTCACCTGTATACTGGGGCCTGATGGGGTCTCCTCCACACTGGTGCCTGATGCGGTCTACTCGACATGGGGGCCTGATGCGGTCCACTCTACATGGGGGCCTGATGCGTTCTCCTCTACATGGGGGCCTGATGCGGTCTCCTCTACACGGGGCCCTGATGCGGTCTCCTCTACACTGGGGCCTGATGCAGTCTGCTCTACACTGGGGCCTGATGCCGTCTCCTCTACACTGGGGCCTGATGCAGTCTGCTCTACACTGGGGCCTGATGCGGTCTCCTCTACACTGGGGCCTGATGCAGTCTCCTCTACACTGGGGCCTGATGCGGTCTCCCCTATACTGGGGCCTGATGCGATCTCCTCGACACTGGGGCCTGATGCGGTCACCTCTATACAGCGGCCTGATGCGGTCTCCTCTACATGGGGGCCTGATGCGGTCTCCTCTACACTGGGGTCTGATGCGGTCTCCTGTACATTGGGGTCTAATGCGGTCTACTCTACATGGGGGCCTGATGCGGTCTCCGCTATACTGGGGCCTGATGCGGTCTCCTCTATACTGGGGCCTGATGCAGTCTCCTCTACACTCGGGGGCCTGATGCGGTCTCCTCCACACTGGGGCCTGATGCGGTCTCCTCTACACGGGGGCCTGATGCGGTCTCCTCTACACTGGGGCCTGATGTGTCTCCTCTACACTGGGGCCTGATGCGGTCTCCTCTACACGGAGGCCTGATGCGGTCTCCT
Organism: Chiloscyllium plagiosum; assembly: GCF_037043375.1. Classification (NCBI taxonomy): domain Eukaryota; kingdom Metazoa; phylum Chordata; class Chondrichthyes; order Orectolobiformes; family Hemiscylliidae; genus Chiloscyllium; species Chiloscyllium plagiosum. The sequence continues at coordinate 680,013 of NW_028270172.1, read as the reverse complement.
CTACACTGGGGCCTGATGCGGTCACCTCTATACAGGGGCCTGATTCGGTCTCCTCAACACTGCGGACTGATGTGGTCACCTCTACACTCGGGTTGATGCGGTCTCCTCTACACTGGGGCCTGATGCAGTCTCCTCTACACTGGGGCCTGATGCGGTCTCCTCTACACTAGGGCCTGATGCGGTTTCCTCTACACTGGGGCCTGATGCGGTCTCCTCTATACTGGGGCCTGATGCGGTCACCTCACTACTGGGGCCTGATGCGGTCTCCTCTACACTGGGGCCTGATGCAGTCTCCTCTACACTGGGGCCTGATGCGGTCTCCTCCACACTGGGGCCTGATGCGGTCTCCTCTACACGGGGGCCTGATGCGGTCTCCTCTACACTGGGGCCTGATGTGTCTCCTCTACACTGGGGCCTGATGCGGTCTCCTCTACACGGAGGCCTGATGCGGTCTCCTCTACACTAGGGCCTGATGCGGTCACCTCTATACAGGGGCCTGATTCGGTCTCCTCAACACTGCGGACTGATGTGGTCACCTCTACACGAGGGCCTGATGTTGTCTCCTCTACACGGGGGCCTGATGCGGTCTACTCTACACGGGGGCCTGATGCGGTTTCCTCTACATTGGGGCCTGATGCGGTCTACTCTACATGGGGGCCTGATGCGTTCTCCTCTACATGGGGGCCTGATGCGGTCTCCTCTACACGGGGCCCTGATGCGATCTCCTCTGTACTGGGGCCTGATGTGGTCTACTCTACACTGGCGCCTGATGCGGTCACCTCTATACAGCGGCCTGATGCGGTCTCCTCTACACTGGGGCCTGATGCAGTCTCCACTACACTGGGGCCTGTTGCGGTCTCCTCTACACTGGGGCCTGATGCAGTCTCCTCTACACTGGGGCCTGATGCGGTCTCCCCTATACTGGGGCCTGATGCAGTCTCCTCGACACTCGGGCTTGATGCGGTCGCCTCTACACTGGGGCCTGATGCAGTCTCCTCTACACTGGGGCCTGATGCGGTCTCCTCTACACTAGGGCCTGATGCGGTCTCCTCTACACTGGGGCCTGATGCGGTCTCCTCTACACTGGGGCCTGATGCGGTCACCTCACTACTGGGGCCTGATGCGGTCTCCTCTACACTGGGGCCTGATGCGGTCACCTCACTACTGGGGCCTGATGCAGTCTCCTCTACACTAGGGCCTGTTACAGTCTCCTCTACACTGGGGCCTGATGCAGTCTCCTCTACACTGGGGCCTGATGCGGTCTCCTCTACACTGGGACCTGATGTGGTCTCCTCTACATGGGGGCCTGATGCGGTCTCCTCTACACGGGGGCCTGATGCAGTCTCCTCTACATGCGGGCCTGATGCGGTCTCCTCTACACGGGCGCCTGCTGCGGTCTACTCTACATGGGGGCATCATGTGGACTCCTCTACACTGGAGTCTGATGTTGTCTCCTTTATACTGGGGCCTGATGTGGTCTCCTCTACATTGGGGCATGATGCGGTCTCCTGTATACTGGGGCCTGATGCGGTCTCCTCTACACTGGGGTCTCATGCAGTCTCCTCTACACTGGGGCCTGATGCAGTCTCCTCTACACTGGGGCCTGATGCGGTCTCCTCCACACTGGGGCCTGATGCGGTCTCCTCTACACTGGGGCCTGATGCGGTCTACTCTACATGGGGGCCTGATGCGGTCTCCCCTATACTGGGGCCTGATGCGGTCTCCTCTATACTGGGGCCTGATGCAGTCTCCTCTACACTCGGGGGCCTGATGCGGTCTCCTCTACACTGGGGCCTGATGCAGTCTCCTCTACACTGGGGCCTGATGCAGTCTCCTCTACACTGGGGCCTGATGCGGTCTCCTCCACACTGGGGCCTGATGCGGTCTCCTCTACACGGGGGCCTGATGCGGTCTCCTCGACACTGGGGCCTGATGTGGTCTCCTCTACACTGGGGCCTGATGCGGTCTCCTCTACACGGAGGCCTGATGCGTTCTCCTCGACACTGGGGCCTGATGCGGTCACCTCTATACAGGGGCCTGATTCGGTCTCCTCTACACGGGGGCCTGATGCGGTCTTGTCTACACGGGGGCCTGATGTGGTCTCCTCTACATTGGGGCCTGATGCGGTCTCCTCTATACTGGGGCCTGTTGCAGTCTCCTCTACACTGGGCCTGATGCGGTCTCCTCTACACTGGGGCCTGATGTGGTCTCCTCTACACTGGGGCCTGACGCGGTCTCCTCTACACGGGGGCCTGATGGGGTCTACTCTACACTGGGGCCTGATGCGGTCTCCTGATCATTGGGGTCTAACGCGGTCTACTCTACATGGGGGCCTGATGCGGTCTCCCCTATACTGGGGCCTGTTGCGGTCTCCTCTATACTGGGGCCTGATGCAGTCTCCTCTACACTCGGGGGCCTGATGCGGTCTCCTCTACACGGGCGCCTGCTGCGGTCTACTCTACATGGGGGCATCATGTGGACTCCTCTACACTGGAGTCTGATGTTGTCTCCTTTATACTGGGGCCTGATGTGGTCTCCTCTACATTGGGGCATGATGCGGTCTCCTCTACACTGGGGCCTGATGCGGTCTCCTCTATACTGGGGCCTGATGCGGTCACCTCACTACTGGGGCCTGATGCGGTCTCCTCTACACTGGGGCCTGATGCAGTCTCCTCTACACTGGGGCCTGATGCGGTCTCCTCCACACTGGGGCCTGATGCGGTCTCCTCTACACGGGGGCCTGATGCGGTCTCCTCTACACTGGGGCCTGATGTGTCTCCTCTACACTGGGGCCTGATGCGGTCTCCTCTACACGGAGGCCTGATGCGGTCTCCTCTACACTGGGGCCTGATGCGGTCACCTCTATACAGGGGCCTGATTCGATCTCCTCAACACTGCGGACTGATGTGGTCACCTCTACACGAGGGCCTGATGTGGTCTCCTCTACACGGGGGCCTGATGCGGTCTACTCTACACGGGGGCCTGATGCGGTTTCCTCTACATTGGGGCCTGATGCGGTCTACTCTACATGGGGGCCTGATGCGTTCTCCTCTACCTGGGGGCCTGATGCGGTCTCCTCTACACGGGGCCCTGATGCGATCTCCTCTGAACTGGGGCCTGATGTGGTCTACTCTACACTGGGGCCTGATGCGGTCACCTCTATACAGCGGCCTGATGCGGTCTCCTCTACACTGGGGCCTGATGCAGTCTCCACTACACTGGGGCCTGTTGCGGTCTCCTCTACACTGGGGCCTGATGCAGTCTCCTCTACACTGGGGCCTGATGCGGTCTCCCCTATACTGGGGCCTGATGCAGTCTCCTCTACACTCGGGCTTGATGCGGTCGCCTCTACACTGGGGCCTGATGCAGTCTCCTCTACACTAGGGCCTGATGCGGTCTCCTCTACACTGGGGCCTGATGCGGTCTCCTCTACACTGGGGCCTGATGCGGTCACCTCACTACTGGGGCCTGATGCGGTCTCCTCTACACTAGGGCCTGATACAGTCTCCTCTACACTGGGGCCTGATGCAGTCTCCTCTACACTGGGGCCTGATGCGGTCTCCTCTACACTGGGACCTGATGTGGTCTCCTCTACATGGGGGCCTGATGCGGTCTCCTCTACACGGGGGCCTGATGCAGTCTCCTCTACATGCGGGCCTGATGCGGTCTCCTCTACACGGGCGCCTGCTGCGGTCTACTCTACATGGGGGCATCATGTGGACTCCTCTACACTGGAGTCTGATGTTGTCTCCTTTATACTGGGGCCTGATGTGGTCTCCTCTACATTGGGGCATGATGCGGTCTCCTGTATACTGGGACCTGACGCAGTCTCCTCTATACTGGGGCCTGATGCGGTCTCCTCTACACTGGGGTCTCATGCAGTCTCCTCTACACTGGGGCCTGATGCAGTCTCCTCTACACTGGGGCCTGATGCGGTCTCCTCCACACTGGGGCCTGATGCGGTCTCCTCTACACTGGGGCCTGATGCGGTCTACTCTACATGGGGGCCTGATGCGGTCTCCCCTATACTGGGGCCTAATGCGGTCTCCTCTATACTGGGGCCTGATGCAGTCTCCTCTACACTCGGGGGCCTGATGCGGTCTCCTCTACACTGGGGCCTGATGCAGTCTCCTCTACACTGGGGCCTGATGCAGTCTCCTCTACACTGGGGCCTGATGCGGTCTCCTCCACACTGGGGCCTGATGCGGTCTCCTCTACACGGGGGCCTGATGCGGTCTCCTCGACACTGGGGCCTGATGTGGTCTCCTCTACACTGGGGCCTGATGCGGTCTCCTCTACACGGAGGCCTGATGCGTTCTCCTCGACACTGGGGCCTGATGCGGTCACCTCTATACAGGGGCCTGATTCGGTCTCCTCTACACGGGGGCCTGATGCGGACTTGTCTACACGGGGGCCTGATGTGGTCTCCTCTACATTGGGGCCTGATGCGGTCTCCTCTATACTGGGGCCTGTTGCAGTCTCCTCTACACTGGGCCTGATGCGGTCTCCTCTACACTGGGGCCTGATGTGGTCTCCTCTACACTGGGGCCTGACGCGGTCTCCTCTACACGGGGGCCTGATGGGGTCTACTCTACACTGGGGCCTGATGCGGTCTCCTGAACATTGGGGTCTAATGCGGTCTACTCTACATGGGGGCCTGATGCGGTCTCCCCTATACTGGGGCCTGTTGCGGTCTCCTCTATACTGGGGCCTGATGCAGTCTCCTCTACACTCGGGGGCCTGATGCGGTCTCCTCTACACTGGGGCCTGATGCAGTCTCCTCTACACTGGGGCCTGATGCGGTCTCCACTACACTGGGGCCTGATGCTGTCTCCTCTACACTGGGGCCTGATGCGGTCTCCTCTACACTGGGGCCTGATGCAGTCTCCTCTACACTGGGGCCTGATGCAGTCTCCTCTACACTGGGGCCTGATGCGGTCTCCTCTACACTGGGGCCTGATGTGGTCTCCTCTACATGGGGGCCTGATGCGGTCTCCTCTACACGGGGGCCTGATGCGGTCTCCTCTACATGCGGGCCTGATGCGGTCTCCTCTACATGGGCGCCTGCTGCGGTCTACTCTACATGGGGGCATCATGTGGACTCCTCTACACTGGAGTCTGATGTTGTCTCCTTTATACTGGGGCCTGATGTGGTCTCCTCTACATTGGGGCATGATGCGGTCTCCCCTATACTGGGGCCTGACGCGGTCTCCTCTATACTGGGGCCTGATGCGGTCTCCTGTATACTGGGACCTGATGCAGTCTCCTCTATACTGGGGCCTGATGCGGTCTCCTCTACACTGGGGCCTCATGCAGTCTCCTCTACACTGGGGCCTGATGCAGTCTCCTCTACACTGGGGCCTGATGCAGTCTCCTCTACACTGGGGCCTGATGCGATCTCCTCTACACGGGGGCCTGATGTGGTCTCCTCTACACTGGGGCCTGATGCGGTCTCCTCTACACGGAGGCCTGATGTGGTCTACTCTACACGGGGCCCTGATGCGATCTCCTCTGTACTGTGGCCTGATGTGGTCTACTCTACACTGGGGCCTGATGCGGTCACCTCTATACAGCGGCCTGATGCGGTCTCCTCTACACGGGGGCCTGATGCGGTCTCCTCTACACGGGGGCCTGATGGGGTCTACTCTACACTGGGGCCTGATGCGGTCTCCTCTACACGGGGGCCTGATGGGGTCTACTCTACACTGGGGCCTGATGCGGTCTCCTGAACATTGGGGTCTAATGCGGTCTACTCTACATTGGGGCCTGTTGCGGTCTCCTCTATACTGCGGCCTGATGCAGTCTCCTCTACACTCGGGGGCCTGATGCGGTCTCCTCTACACTGGGGCCTGATGCAGTCTCCTCTACACTGGGGCCTGATGCGGTCTCCACTACACTGGGGCCTGATGCGGTCTCCTCTACACTGGGGCCTGATGCGGCCTCCTCTACACTGGGGCCTGATGCAGTCTCCTCTACACTGGGGCCTGATGCGGTCTCCACTACACTGGGGCCTGATGCGGTCTCCTCTACACTGGGGCCTGATGCGGCCTCCTCTACACTGGGGCCTGATGCGGTCTCCACTACACTGGGGCCTGATGCAGTCTCCTCTACACTGGGGCCTGATGGGGTCTCCTCCACACTGGTGCCTGATGCGGTCTACTCGACATGGGGGCCTGATGCGGTCCACTCTACATGGGGGCCTGATGCGTTCTCCTCTACATGGGGGCCTGATGCGGTCTCCTCTACACGGGGCCCGGATGCGGTCTCCTCTACACTGGGGCCTGATGCAGTCTGCTCTACACTGGGGCCTGATGCCGTCTCCTCTACACTGGGGCCTGATGCAGTCTGCTCTACACTGGGGCCTGATGCGGTCTCCTCTACACTGGGGCCTGATGCAGTCTCCTCTACACTGGGGCCTGATGCGGTCTCCCCTATACTGGGGCCTGATGCGATCTCCTCGACACTGGGGCCTGATGCGGTCACCTCTATACAGCGGCCTGATGCGGTCTCCTCTACATGGGGGCCTGATGCGGTCTCCTCTACACGGGGGCCTGATGCGGTCTACTCTACACGGGGGCCTGATGGGGTCTACTCTACACTGGGGCCTGATGCGGTCTCCTCTACACGGGGGCCTGATGGGGTCTACTCTACACTGGGGTCTGATGCGGTCTCCTGTACATTGGGGTCTAATGCGGTCTACTCTACATGGGGGCCTGATGCGGTCTCCCCTATACTGGGGCCTGATGCGGTCTCCTCTATACTGGGGCCTGATGCAGTCTCCTCTACACTCGGGGGCCTGATGCGGTCTCCTCTACACTGGGGCCTGATGCAGTCTCCTCTACACTGGGGCCTGATGCGGTCTCCACTACACTGGGGCCTGATGCGGTCTCCTCTATACTGGGGCCTGATGCAGTCTCCGCTACACTCGGGTTGATGCGGTCTCCTCTACACTGGGGCCTGATGCAGTCTCCTCTACACTGGGGCCTGATGCGGTCTCCTCTACACTAGGGCCTGATGCGGTTTCCTCTACACTGGGGCCTGATGCGGTCTCCTCTATACTGGGGCCTGATGCGGTCACCTCACTACTGGGGCCTGATGCGGTCTCCTCTACACTGGGGCCTGATGCAGTCTCCTCTACACTGGGGCCTGATGCGGTCTCCTCCACACTGGGGCCTGATGCGGTCTCCTCTACACGGGGGCCTGATGCGGTCTCCTCTACACTGGGGCCTGATGTGTCTCCTCTACACTGGGGCCTGATGCGGTCTCCTCTACACGGAGGCCTGATGCGGTCTCCTCTACACTAGGGCCTGATGCGGTCACCTCTATACAGGGGCCTGATTCGGTCTCCTCAACACTGCGGACTGATGTGGTCACCTCTACACGAGGGCCTGATGTGGTCTCCTCTACACGGGGGCCTGATGCGGTCTACTCTACACGGGGGCCTGATGCGGTTTCCTCTACATTGGGGCCTGATGCGGTCTACTCTACATGGGGGCCTGATGCGTTCTCCTCTACATGGGGGCCTGATGCGGTCTCCTCTACACGGGGCCCTGATGCGATCTCCTCTGTAGTGGGGCCTGATGTGGTCTACTCTACACTGGGGCCTGATGCGGTCACCTCTATACAGCGGCCTGATGCGGTCTCCTCTACACTGGGGCCTGATGCAGTCTCCACTACACTGGGGCCTGTTGCGGTCTCCTCTACACTGGGGCCTGATGCAGTCTCCTCTACACTGGGGCCTGATGCGGTCTCCCCTATACTGGGGCCTGATGCAGTCTCCTCTACACTCGGGCTTGATGCGGTCGCCTCTACACTGGGGCCTGATGCAGTCTCCTCTACACTGGGGCCTGATGCGGTCTCCTCTACACTAGGGCCTGATGCGGTCTCCTCTACACTGGGGCCTGATGCGGTCTCCTCTACACTGGGGCCTGATGCGGTCACCTCACTACTGGGGCCTGATGCGGTCTCCTCTACACTGGGGCCTGATACAGTCTCCTCTACACTGGGGCCTGATGCAGTCTCCTCTACACTGGGGCCTGATGCGGTCTCCTCTACACTGGGGCCTGATGCAGTCTCCTCTACACTGGGACCTGATGTGGTCTCCTCTACACTGGAGTCTGATGTTGTCTCCTTTATACTGGGGCCTGATGTGGTCTCCTCTACATTGGGGCATGATGCGGTCTCCTGTATACTGGGACCTGATGCAGTCTCCTCTATACTGGGGCCTGATGCGGTCTCCTCTATACTGGGGTCTCATGCAGTCTCCTCTACACTGGGGCCTGATGCAGTCTCCTCTACACTGGGGCCTGATGCGGTCTCCTCCACACTGGGGCCTGATGCGGTCTCCTCCACACTGGGGCCTGATGTGGTCTCCTCTACACGGGGGCCTGATGCGGTCTACTCTACATGGGGGCCTGATGCGGTCTCCCCTATACTGGGGCCTGATGCGGTCTCCTCTATACTGGGGCCTGATGCAGTCTCCTCTACACTCGGGGGCCTGATGCGGTCTCCTCTACACTGGGGCCTGATGCAGTCTCCTCTACACTGGGGCCTGATGCAGTCTCCTCTACACTGGGGCCTGATGCGGTCTCGTCCACACTGGGTCCTGATGCGGTCTCCTCTACACGGGGGCCTGATGCGGTCTCCTCGACACTGGGGCCTGATGTGGTCTCCTCTAAACTGGGGCCTGATGCGGTCTCCTCTACACGGAGGCCTGATGCGTTCTCCTCGACACTGGGGCCTGATGCGGTCACCTCTATACAGGGGCCTGATTCGGTCTCCTCTACACGGGGGCCTGATGCGGTCTTGTCTACACGGGGGCCTGATGTGGTCTCCTCTACATTGGGGCCTGATGCGGTCTCCTCTATACTGGGGCCTGTTGCAGTCTCCTCTACACTGGGCCTGATGCGGTCTCCTCTACACTGGGGCCTGATGTGGTCTCCTCTACACGGGGGCCTGATGCGGTCTCCTCTATACTGGGGCCTGTTGCGGTCCCCTCTACACTGGGGCCTGATGCGGTCTCCTCTACACTGCGGCCTGATGTGGTCTCCTCTACATTGGGGCATCATGTGGACTCCTCTACACTGGAGTCTGATGTCGTCTCCTTTTTACTGGGGCCTGATGTGGTCTCCTCTACATTGGGGCATGATGCGGTCTCCCCTATACTAGGGCCTGATGCGGTCTCCTCTATACTGGGGCCTGATGCAGTCTCCTCTACACTCGGGGGCCTGATGCGGTCTCCTCTACCCTGGGGCCTGATGCAGTCTCCTCTACACTGGGGCCTGCTGCGGTCTCCTCTGCACTGGGGCCTGATGCAGTCTCCTCTGCACTGGGGCCTGATGCGGTCTCCTCTACACTGGGGCCTGATGCAGTCTCCTCTACACTGGGGCCTGATGCGGTCTCCTCTACACTGGGGCCTGATGCAGTCTCCTCTACACTGGGGCCTGATGCGGTCTCCTCTATACTGGGGCCTGATGCAGTCTCCTCTACACTGGGGCCTGATGCGGTCTCCCCTATACTGGGGCCTGATGCGGTCTCCTCTACACTGGGGCCTGATGCGATCTCCTCTACACTGGGGCCTGATGTGGTCTCCTCTACACTGGGGCCTGATGCGGTCTCCTCTACACGGAGGCCTGATGTGGTCTACTCTACACGGGGCCCTGATGCGATCTCCTCTGTACTGTGGCCTGATGTGGTCTACTCTACACTGGGGCCTGATGCGGTCACCTCTATACAGCGGCCTGATGCGGTCTCCTCTACACGGGGGCCTGATGCGGTCTCCTCTACACGGGGGCCTGATGGGGTCTACTCTACACTGGGGCCTGATGCGGTCTCCTCTACACGGGGGCCTGATGGGGTCTACTCTACACTGGGGCCTGATGCGGTCTCCTGAACATTGGGGTCTAATGCGGTCTACTCTACATGGGGGACTGATGCGGTCTCCCCTATACTGGGGCCTGTTGCGGTCTCCTCTATACTGGGGCCTGATGTAGTCTCCTCTACACTGGGGCCTGATGCGGTCTCCACTACACTGGGGCCTGATGCGGTCTCCTCTACACTGGGGCCTGATGCGGTCTCCTCTACACTGGGGCCTGATGCAGTCTCCTCTACACTGGGGCCTGATGCAGTCTCCTCTACACTGGGGCCTGATGCAGTCTCCTCTACACTGGGGCCTGATGCGGTCTCCTCTACACTGGGGCCTGATGTGGTCTCCTCTACATGGGGGCCTGATGCGGTCTCCTCTACACGGGGGCCTGATGCGGTCTCCTCTACATGCGGGCCTGATGCGGTCTCCTCTACACGGGCGCCTGCTGCGGTCTACTCTACATGGGGGCATCATGTGGACTCCTCTACACTAGAGTCTGATGTTGTCTCCTTTATACTGGGGCCTGATGTGGTCTCCTCTACATTGGGGCATGATGCGGTCTCCCCTATACTGGGGCCTGACGCGGTCTCCTCTATACTGGGGCCTGATGCGGTCTCCTGTATACTGGGACCTGATGCAGTCTCCTCTATACTGGGGCCTGATGCGGTCTCCTCTACACTGGGGCCTCATGCAGTCTCCTCTACACTGGGGCCTGATGCAGTCTCCTCTACACTGGGGCCTGATGCAGTCTCCTCTACACTGGGGCCTGATGCGATCTCCTCTACACGGGGGCCTGATGTGGTCTCCTCTACACTGGGGCCTGATGCGGTCTCCTCTACACGGAGGCCTGATGTGGTCTACTCTACACGGGGCCCTGATGCGATCTCCTCTGTACTGTGGCCTGATGTGGTCTACTCTACACTGGGGCCTGATGCGGTCACCTCTATACAGCGGCCTGATGCAGTCTCCTCTACACGGGGGCCTGATGGGGTCTACTCTACACTGGGGCCTGATGCGGTCTCCTGTACATTGGGGTCTGATGCGGTCTACTCTTCATGGGGGCCTGATGCGGTCTCCCCTATACTGGGGCCTGATGCGGTCTCCTCTATACTGGGGCCTGATGCAGTCTCCTCTACACTCGGGGGCCTGATGCGGTCTCCTCTACACTGGGGCCTGATGCAGTCTCCTCTACACTGGGGCCTGATGCGGTCTCCACTACACTGGGGCCTGATGCGGTCTCCTCCACACTGGGGCCTGATGCGGCCTCCTCTACACTGGGGCCTGATGCAGTCTCCGCTACACTCGGGCTTGATGCGGTCTCCTCTACACTGGGGCCTGATGCAGTCTCCTCTACACTGGGGCCTGATGCGGTCTCCTCTATACTGGGGCCTGATGCGGTCTCCTCTACACTGGGGCCTGATGCAGTCTCCTCTACACTGGGGCCTGATGCGGTCTCCTCTACACTGGGGCCTGATGCAGTCTCTCTACACTGGGGCCTGATGCAGTCTCCTCTACACTGGGGCCTGATGCGGTCTCCTCCACACTGGGGCCTGATGCGGTCTCCTCTACACGGGGGCCTGATGCGGTCTCCTCTACACTGGGGCCTGATGTGTCTCCTCTACACTGGGGCCTGATGCGGTCTCCTCTACACGGAGGACTGATGCGGTCTCCTCTACACTGGGGCCTGATGCGGTCACCTCTATACAGGGGCCTGATTCGGTCTCCTCTACCCGGGTCCCTGATGCGGTCTAGTCTTCACGGGGGCCTGATGTGGTCACCTCTATACTGGGGCCTGATGGGGTCTCCTCCACACTGGTGCCTGATGCGGTCTACTCGACATGGGGGTCTAATGCGGTCCACTCTACATGGGGGCCTGATGCGTTCTCCTCTACATGGGGGCCTGATGCGGTCTCCTCTACACGGGGCCCTGATGCGGTCTCCTCTACACTGGGGCCTGATGCAGTCTCCTCTACACTGGGGCCTGATGCGGTCTCCTCTGCACTGGGGCCTGATGCAGTCTCCTCTACACTGGGGCCTGATGCAGTCTCCTCTACACTGGGGCCTGATGCGGTCTCCTCTATACTGGGGCCTGATGCCGTCTCCTCTACACTGGGGCCTGATGCAGTCTCCTCTACACTGGGGCCTGATGCGGTCTCCACTACACTGGGGCCTGATGCGGTCTCCTCTATACTGGGGCCTGATGCAGTCTCCGCTACACTCGGGTTGATGCGGTCTCCTCTACACTGGGGCCTGATGCAGTCTCCTCTACACTGGGGCCTGATGCGGTCTCCTCTACACTAGGGCCTGATGCGGTCTCCTCTACACTGGGGCCTGATGCGGTCTCCTCTATACTGGGGCCTGATGCGGTCACCTCACTACTGGGGCCTGATGCGGTCTCCTCTACACTGGGGCCTGATGCAGTCTCCTCTACACTGGGGCCTGATGCGGTCTCCTCCACACTGGGGCCTGATGCGGTCTCCTCTACACGGGGGCCTGATGCGGTCTCCTCTACACTGGGGCCTGATGTGTCTCCTCTACACTGGGGCCTGATGCGGTCTCCTCTACACGGAGGCCTGATGCGGTCTCCTCTACACTAGGGCCTGATGCGGTCACCTCTATACAGGGGCCTGATTCGGTCTCCTCAACACTGCGGACTGATGTGGTCACCTCTACACTGGGGCCTGATGCGGTCTCCTCTACAGTGGGGCCTGATGCGGTTACCTCTACACTGGGGCCTGATGTGGTCTCCTCTACACGGGGGCCTGATGCGGTCTACTCTACACGGGGGCCTGATGCGGTTTCCTCTACATTGGGGCCTGATGCGGTCTACTCTATATGGGGGCCTGATGCGTTCTCCTCTACATGGGGGCCTGATGCGGTCTCCTCTACACGGGGCCCTGATGCGATCTCCTCTGTAGTGGGGCCTGATGTGGTCTACTCTACACTGGGGCCTGATGCGGTCACCTCTATACAGCGGCCTGATGCGGTCTCCTCTACACTGGGGCCTGATGCAGTCTCCACTACACTGGGGCCTGTTGCGGTCTCCTCTACACTGGGGCCTGATGCAGTCTCCCCTACACTGGGGCCTGATGCGGTCTCCCCTATACTGGGGCCTGATGCAGTCTCCTCTACACTCGGGCTTGATGCGGTCGCCTCTACACTGGGGCCTGATGCAGTCTCCTCTACACTGGGGCCTGATGCGGTCTCCTCTACACTAGGGCCTGATGCGGTCTCCTCTATACTGGGGCCTGATGCGGTCTCCTCTACACTGGGGCCTGATGCGGTCACCTCACTACTGGGGCCTGATGCGGTCTCCTCTACACTGGGGCCTGATACAGTCTCCTCTACACTGGGGCCTGATGCAGTCTCCTCTACACTGGGGCCTGATGCGGTCTCCTCTACACTGGGACCTGATGTGGTCTCCTCTACATGGGGGCCTGATGCGGTCTCCTCTACACGGGGCCTGATGCGGTCTCCTCTACATGCGGGCCTGATGCGGTCTCCTCTACACGGGCGCCTGCTGCGGTCTACTCTACATGGGAGCATCATGTGGACTCCTCTACACTGGAGTCTGATGTTGTCTCCTTTATACTGGGGCCTGATGTGGTCTCCTCTACATTGGGGCATGATGCGGTCTCCTGTATACTGGGACCTGATGCAGTCTCCTCTATACTGGGGCCTGATGCGGTCTCCTCTATACTGGGGTCTCATGCAGTCTCCTCTACACTGGGGCCTGATGCAGTCTCCTCTACACTGGGGCCTGATGCGGTCTCCTCCACACTGGGGCCTGATGCGGTCTCCTCTACACTGGTGCCTGATGTGGTCTCCTCTACACGGGGGCCTGATGCGGTCTACTCTACATGGGGGCCTGATGCGGTCTCCCCTATACTGGGGCCTGATGCGGTCTCCTCTATACTGGGGCCTGATGCAGTCTCCTCTACACTCGGGGGCCTGATGCGGTCTCCTCTACACTAGGGCCTGATGCAGTCTCCTCTACACTGGGGCCTGATGCAGTCTCCTCTACACTGGGGCCTGATGCGGTCTCCTCCACACTGGGGCCTGATGCGGTCTCCTCTACACGGGGGCCTGATGCGGTCTCCTCGACACTGGGGCCTGATGTGGTCTCCTCTAAACTGGGGCCTGATGCGGTCTCCTCTACACGGAGGCCTGATGCGTTCTCCTCGACACTGGGGCCTGATGCGGTCACCTCTATACAGGGGCCTGATTCGGTCTCCTCTACACGGGGGCCTGATGCGGTCTTGTCTACACGGGGGCCTGATGTGGTCTCCTCTACATTGGGGCCTGACGCGGTCTCCTCTATACTGGGGCCTGTTGCAGTCTCCTCTACACTGGGCCTGATGCGGTCTCCTCTACACTGGGGCCTGATGTGGTCTCCTCTACACGGGGGCCTGATGCGGTCTCCTCTATACTGGGGCCTGTTGCGGTCCCCTCTACACTGGGGCCTGATGCGGTCTCCTCTACACTGCGGCCTGATGTGGTCTCCTCTACATTGGGGCATCATGTGGACTCCTCTACACTGGAGTCTGATGTCGTCTCCTTTATACTGGGGCCTGATGTGGTCTCCTCTACATTGGGGCATGATGCGGTCTCCCCTATACTAGGGCCTGATGCGGTCTCCTCTATACTGGGGCCTGATGCAGTCTCCTCTACACTCGGGGGCCTGATGCGGTCTCCTCTACCCTGGGGCCTGATGCAGTCTCCTCTACACTGGGGCCTGCTGCGGTCTCCTCTGCACTGTGGCCTGATGCAGTCTCCTCTGCACTGGGGCCTGATGCGGTCTCCTCTACACTGGGGCCTGATGCAGTCTCCTCTACACTGGGGCCTGATGCGGTCTCCTCTACACTGGGGCCTGATGCAGTCTCCTCTACACTGGGGCCTGATGCGGTCTCCTCTATACTGGGGCCTGATGCAGTCTCCTCTACACTGGGGCCTGATGCGGTCTCCCCTATACTGGGGCCTGATGCGGTCTCCTCTACACTGGGGCCTGATGCGATCTCCTCTACACTGGGGCCTGATGTGGTCTCCTCTACACTGGGGCCTGATGCGGTCTCCTCTACACGGAGGCCTGATGTGGTCTACTCTACACGGGGCCCTGATGCGATCTCCTCTGTACTGTGGCCTGATGTGGTCTACTCTACACTGGGGCCTGATGCGGTCACCTCTATACAGCGGCCTGATGCGGTCTCCTCTACACGGGGGCCTGATGCGGTCTCCTCTACACGGGGGCCTGATGGGGTCTACTCTACACTGGGGCCTGATGCGGTCTCCTCTACACGGGGGCCTGATGGGGTCTACTCTACACTGGGGCCTGATGCGGTCTCCTGAACATTGGGGTCTAATGCGGTCTACTCTACATGGGGGACTGATGCGGTCTCCCCTATACTGGGGCCTGTTGCGGTCTCCTCTATACTGGGGCCTGATGCAGTCTCCTCTACACTCGGGGGCCTGATGCGGTCTCCTCTACACTGGGGCCTGATGTAGTCTCCTCTACACTGGGGCCTGATGCGGTCTCCACTACACTGGGGCCTGATGCGGTCTCCTCTACACTGGGGCCTGATGCGGTCTCCTCTACACTGGGGCCTGATGCAGTCTCCTCTACACTGGGGCCTGATGCAGTCTCCTCTACACTGGGGCCTGATGCAGTCTCCTCTACACTGGGGCCTGATGCGGTCTCCTCTACACTGGGGCCTGATGTGGTCTCCTCTACATGGGGGCCTGATGCGGTCTCCTCTACACGGGGGCCTGATGCGGTCTCCTCTACATGCGGGCCTGATGCGGTCTCCTCTACACGGGCGCCTGCTGCGGTCTACTCTACATGGGGGCATCATGTGGACTCCTCTACACTAGAGTCTGATGTTGTCTCCTTTATACTGGGGCCTGATGTGGTCTCCTCTACATTGGGGCATGATGCGGTCTCCCCTATACTGGGGCCTGACGCGGTCTCCTCTATACTGGGGCCTGATGCGGTCTCCTGTATACTGGGACCTGATGCAGTCTCCTCTATACTGGGGCCTGATGCGGTCTCCTCTACACGGGGGCCTGATGCAGTCTCCTCTACACTGGGGCCTGATGCAGTCTCCTCTACACTGGGGCCTGATGCGGTCTCCTCTACACTGGGGCCTGATGTGGTCTCCTCTACATGGGGGCCTGATGCGGTCTCCTCTACACGGGGGCCTGATGCGGTCTCCTCTACATGCGGGCCTGATGCGGTCTCCTCTACACGGGCGCCTGCTGCGGTCTACTCTACATGGGGGCATCATGTGGACTCCTCTACACTAGAGTCTGATGTTGTCTCCTTTATACTGGGGCCTGATGTGGTCTCCTCTACATTGGGGCATGATGCGGTCTCCCCTATACTGGGGCCTGACGCGGTCTCCTCTATACTGGGGCCTGATGCGGTCTCCTGTATACTGGGACCTGATGCAGTCTCCTCTATACTGGGGCCTGATGCGGTCTCCTCTACACTGGGGCCTCATGCAGTCTCCTCTACACTGGGGCCTGATGCAGTCTCCTCTACACTGGGGCCTGATGCAGTCTCCTCTACACTGGGGCCTGATGCGATCTCCTCTACACGGGGGCCTGATGTGGTCTCCTCTACACTGGGGCCTGATGCGGTCTCCTCTACACGGAGGCCTGATGTGGTCTACTCTACACGGGGCCCTGATGCGATCTCCTCTGTACTGTGGCCTGATGTGGTCTACTCTACACTGGGGCCTGATGCGGTCACCTCTATACAGCGGCCTGATGCAGTCTCCTCTACACGGGGGCCTGATGGGGTCTACTCTACACTGGGGCCTGATGCGGTCTCCTGTACATTGGGGTCTGATGCGGTCTACTCTTCATGGGGGCCTGATGCGGTCTCCCCTATACTGGGGCCTGATGCGGTCTCCTCTATACTGGGGCCTGATGCAGTCTCCTCTACACTCGGGGGCCTGATGCGGTCTCCTCTACACTGGGGCCTGATGCAGTCTCCTCTACACTGGGGCCTGATGCGGTCTCCACTACACTGGGGCCTGATGCGGTCTCCTCCACACTGGGGCCTGATGCGGCCTCCTCTACACTGGGGCCTGATGCAGTCTCCGCTACACTCGGGCTTGATGCGGTCTCCTCTACACTGGGGCCTGATGCAGTCTCCTCTACACTGGGGCCTGATGCGGTCTCCTCTATACTGGGGCCTGATGCGGTCTCCTCTACACTGGGGCCTGATGCAGTCTCCTCTACACTGGGGCCTGATGCGGTCTCCTCTACACTGGGGCCTGATGCAGTCTCTCTACACTGGGGCCTGATGCAGTCTCCTCTACACTGGGGCCTGATGCGGTCTCCTCCACACTGGGGCCTGATGCGGTCTCCTCTACACGGGGGCCTGATGCGGTCTCCTCTACACTGGGGCCTGATGTGTCTCCTCTACACTGGGGCCTGATGCGGTCTCCTCTACACGGAGGACTGATGCGGTCTCCTCTACACTGGGGCCTGATGCGGTCACCTCTATACAGGGGCCTGATTCGGTCTCCTCTACCCGGGTCCCTGATGCGGTCTAGTCTTCACGGGGGCCTGATGTGGTCACCTCTATACTGGGGCCTGATGGGGTCTCCTCCACACTGGTGCCTGATGCGGTCTACTCGACATGGGGGTCTAATGCGGTCCACTCTACATGGGGGCCTGATGCGTTCTCCTCTACATGGGGGCCTGATGCGGTCTCCTCTACACGGGGCCCTGATGCGGTCTCCTCTACACTGGGGCCTGATGCAGTCTCCTCTACACTGGGGCCTGATGCGGTCTCCTCTGCACTGGGGCCTGATGCAGTCTCCTCTACACTGGGGCCTGATGCAGTCTCCTCTACACTGGGGCCTGATGCGGTCTCCTCTATACTGGGGCCTGATGCCGTCTCCTCTACACTGGGGCCTGATGCAGTCTCCTCTACACTGGGGCCTGATGCGGTCTCCACTACACTGGGGCCTGATGCGGTCTCCTCTATACTGGGGCCTGATGCAGTCTCCGCTACACTCGGGTTGATGCGGTCTCCTCTACACTGGGGCCTGATGCAGTCTCCTCTACACTGGGGCCTGATGCGGTCTCCTCTACACTAGGGCCTGATGCGGTCTCCTCTACACTGGGGCCTGATGCGGTCTCCTCTATACTGGGGCCTGATGCGGTCACCTCACTACTGGGGCCTGATGCGGTCTCCTCTACACTGGGGCCTGATGCAGTCTCCTCTACACTGGGGCCTGATGCGGTCTCCTCCACACTGGGGCCTGATGCGGTCTCCTCTACACGGGGGCCTGATGCGGTCTCCTCTACACTGGGGCCTGATGTGTCTCCTCTACACTGGGGCCTGATGCGGTCTCCTCTACACGGAGGCCTGATGCGGTCTCCTCTACACTAGGGCCTGATGCGGTCACCTCTATACAGGGGCCTGATTCGGTCTCCTCAACACTGCGGACTGATGTGGTCACCTCTACACTGGGGCCTGATGCGGTCTCCTCTACAGTGGGGCCTGATGCGGTTACCTCTACACTGGGGCCTGATGTGGTCTCCTCTACACGGGGGCCTGATGCGGTCTACTCTACACGGGGGCCTGATGCGGTTTCCTCTACATTGGGGCCTGATGCGGTCTACTCTATATGGGGGCCTGATGCGTTCTCCTCTACATGGGGGCCTGATGCGGTCTCCTCTACACGGGGCCCTGATGCGATCTCCTCTGTAGTGGGGCCTGATGTGGTCTACTCTACACTGGGGCCTGATGCGGTCACCTCTATACAGCGGCCTGATGCGGTCTCCTCTACACTGGGGCCTGATGCAGTCTCCACTACACTGGGGCCTGTTGCGGTCTCCTCTACACTGGGGCCTGATGCAGTCTCCCCTACACTGGGGCCTGATGCGGTCTCCCCTATACTGGGGCCTGATGCAGTCTCCTCTACACTCGGGCTTGATGCGGTCGCCTCTACACTGGGGCCTGATGCAGTCTCCTCTACACTGGGGCCTGATGCGGTCTCCTCTACACTAGGGCCTGATGCGGTCTCCTCTATACTGGGGCCTGATGCGGTCTCCTCTACACTGGGGCCTGATGCGGTCACCTCACTACTGGGGCCTGATGCGGTCTCCTCTACACTGGGGCCTGATACAGTCTCCTCTACACTGGGGCCTGATGCAGTCTCCTCTACACTGGGGCCTGATGCGGTCTCCTCTACACTGGGACCTGATGTGGTCTCCTCTACATGGGGGCCTGATGCGGTCTCCTCTACACGGGGCCTGATGCGGTCTCCTCTACATGCGGGCCTGATGCGGTCTCCTCTACACGGGCGCCTGCTGCGGTCTACTCTACATGGGAGCATCATGTGGACTCCTCTACACTGGAGTCTGATGTTGTCTCCTTTATACTGGGGCCTGATGTGGTCTCCTCTACATTGGGGCATGATGCGGTCTCCTGTATACTGGGACCTGATGCAGTCTCCTCTATACTGGGGCCTGATGCGGTCTCCTCTATACTGGGGTCTCATGCAGTCTCCTCTACACTGGGGCCTGATGCAGTCTCCTCTACACTGGGGCCTGATGCGGTCTCCTCCACACTGGGGCCTGATGCGGTCTCCTCTACACTGGTGCCTGATGTGGTCTCCTCTACACGGGGGCCTGATGCGGTCTACTCTACATGGGGGCCTGATGCGGTCTCCCCTATACTGGGGCCTGATGCGGTCTCCTCTATACTGGGGCCTGATGCAGTCTCCTCTACACTCGGGGGCCTGATGCGGTCTCCTCTACACTAGGGCCTGATGCAGTCTCCTCTACACTGGGGCCTGATGCAGTCTCCTCTACACTGGGGCCTGATGCGGTCTCCTCCACACTGGGGCCTGATGCGGTCTCCTCTACACGGGGGCCTGATGCGGTCTCCTCGACACTGGGGCCTGATGTGGTCTCCTCTAAACTGGGGCCTGATGCGGTCTCCTCTACACGGAGGCCTGATGCGTTCTCCTCGACACTGGGGCCTGATGCGGTCACCTCTATACAGGGGCCTGATTCGGTCTCCTCTACACGGGGGCCTGATGCGGTCTTGTCTACACGGGGGCCTGATGTGGTCTCCTCTACATTGGGGCCTGACGCGGTCTCCTCTATACTGGGGCCTGTTGCAGTCTCCTCTACACTGGGCCTGATGCGGTCTCCTCTACACTGGGGCCTGATGTGGTCTCCTCTACACGGGGGCCTGATGCGGTCTCCTCTATACTGGGGCCTGTTGCGGTCCCCTCTACACTGGGGCCTGATGCGGTCTCCTCTACACTGCGGCCTGATGTGGTCTCCTCTACATTGGGGCATCATGTGGACTCCTCTACACTGGAGTCTGATGTCGTCTCCTTTATACTGGGGCCTGATGTGGTCTCCTCTACATTGGGGCATGATGCGGTCTCCCCTATACTAGGGCCTGATGCGGTCTCCTCTATACTGGGGCCTGATGCAGTCTCCTCTACACTCGGGGGCCTGCTGCGGTCTCCTCTGCACTGTGGCCTGATGCAGTCTCCTCTGCACTGGGGCCTGATGCGGTCTCCTCTACACTGGGGCCTGATGCAGTCTCCTCTACACTGGGGCCTGATGCGGTCTCCTCTACACTGGGGCCTGATGCAGTCTCCTCTACACTGGGGCCTGATGCGGTCTCCTCTATACTGGGGCCTGATGCAGTCTCCTCTACACTGGGGCCTGATGCGGTCTCCCCTATACTGGGGCCTGATGCGGTCTCCTCTACACTGGGGCCTGATGCGATCTCCTCTACACTGGGGCCTGATGTGGTCTCCTCTACACTGGGGCCTGATGCGGTCTCCTCTACACGGAGGCCTGATGTGGTCTACTCTACACGGGGCCCTGATGCGATCTCCTCTGTACTGTGGCCTGATGTGGTCTACTCTACACTGGGGCCTGATGCGGTCACCTCTATACAGCGGCCTGATGCGGTCTCCTCTACACGGGGGCCTGATGCGGTCTCCTCTACACGGGGGCCTGATGGGGTCTACTCTACACTGGGGCCTGATGCGGTCTCCTCTACACGGGGGCCTGATGGGGTCTACTCTACACTGGGGCCTGATGCGGTCTCCTGAACATTGGGGTCTAATGCGGTCTACTCTACATGGGGGACTGATGCGGTCTCCCCTATACTGGGGCCTGTTGCGGTCTCCTCTATACTGGGGCCTGATGCAGTCTCCTCTACACTCGGGGGCCTGATGCGGTCTCCTCTACACTGGGGCCTGATGTAGTCTCCTCTACACTGGGGCCTGATGCGGTCTCCACTACACTGGGGCCTGATGCGGTCTCCTCTACACTGGGGCCTGATGCGGTCTCCTCTACACTGGGGCCTGATGCAGTCTCCTCTACACTGGGGCCTGATGCAGTCTCCTCTACACTGGGGCCTGATGCAGTCTCCTCTACACTGGGGCCTGATGCGGTCTCCTCTACACTGGGGCCTGATGTGGTCTCCTCTACATGGGGGCCTGATGCGGTCTCCTCTACACGGGGGCCTGATGCGGTCTCCTCTACATGCGGGCCTGATGCGGTCTCCTCTACACGGGCGCCTGCTGCGGTCTACTCTACATGGGGGCATCATGTGGACTCCTCTACACTAGAGTCTGATGTTGTCTCCTTTATACTGGGGCCTGATGTGGTCTCCTCTACATTGGGGCATGATGCGGTCTCCCCTATACTGGGGCCTGACGCGGTCTCCTCTATACTGGGGCCTGATGCGGTCTCCTGTATACTGGGACCTGATGCAGTCTCCTCTATACTGGGGCCTGATGCGGTCTCCTCTACACTGGGGCCTCATGCAGTCTCCTCTACACTGGGGCCTGATGCAGTCTCCTCTACACTGGGGCCTGATGCAGTCTCCTCTACACTGGGGCCTGATGCGATCTCCTCTACACGGGGGCCTGATGTGGTCTCCTCTACACTGGGGCCTGATGCGGTCTCCTCTACACGGAGGCCTGATGTGGTCTACTCTACACGGGGCCCTGATGCGATCTCCTCTGTACTGGGGCCTGATGTGGTCTACTCTACACTGGGGCCTGATGCGGTCACCTCTATACAGCGGCCTGATGCAGTCTCCTCTACACGGGGGCCTGATGGGGTCTACTCTACACTGGGGCCTGATGCGGTCTCCTGTACATTGGGGTCTGATGCGGTCTACTCTACATGGGGGCCTGATGCGGTCTCCCCTATACTGGGGCCTGATGCGGTCTCCTCTATACTGCGGCCTGATGCAGTCTCCTCTACACTCGGGGGCCTGATGCGGTCTCCTCTACACTGGGGCCTGATGCAGTCTCCTCTACACTGGGGCCTGATGCGGTCTCCACTACACTGGGGCCTGATGCGGTCTCCTCTACACTGGGGCCTGATGCAGTCTCCTCTACACTGGGGGCTGATGCGGTCTCCTCTACACTGGGGGCTGATGCGGTCTCCTCTACACTGGGGCCTGATGCGGTCTCCTCTACACTGGGGCCTGATGCGGTCTCCTCTACACTGGGGCCTGATGCAGTCTCCTCTACACTGGGGCCTGATGCGGTCTCCTCCACACTGGGGCCTGATGCGGTCTCCTCTACACGGGGGCCTGATGCGGTCTCCTCTACACTGGGGCCTGATGTGTCTCCTCTACACTGGGGCCTGATGCAGTCTCCGCTACACTCGGGCTTGATGCGGTCTCCTCTACACTGGGGCCTGATGCAGTCTCCTCTACACTGGGGCCTGATGCGGTCTCCTCTACACTGGGGCCTGATGCAGTCTCCTCTACACTGGGGCCTGATGCGGTCTCCTCCACACTGGGGCCTGATGCGGTCTCCTCTACACGGGGGCCTGATGCGGTCTCCTCTACACTGGGGCCTGATGTGTCTCCTCTACACTGGGGCCTGATGCGGTCTCCACTACACGGAGGACTGATGCGGTCTCCTCTACACTGGGGCCTGATGCGGACACCTCTATACAGGGGCCTGATTCGGTCTCCTCTACCCGGGTCCCTGATGCGGTCTAGTCTTCACGGGGGCCTGATGTGGTCACCTCTATACTGGGGCCTGATGGGGTCTCCTCCACACTGGTGCCTGATGCGGTCTACTCGACATGGGGGCCTGATGCGTTCTCCTCTACATGGGGGCCTGATGCGGTCTCCTCTACACGGGGCCCTGATGCGGTCTCCTCTACACTGGGGCCTGATGCAGTCTCCTCTACACTGGGGCCTGATGCAGTCTCCTCTACACTGGGGCCTGATGCAGTCTCCTCTACACTGGGGCCTGATGCGGTCTCCTCTATACTGGAGCCTGATGCCGTCTCCTCTACACTGGGGCCTGATGCAGTCTCCTCTACACTGGGGCCTGATGCGGTCTCCACTACACTGGGGCCTGATGCGGTCTCCTCTACACTGGGGCCTGATGCGGACTCCACTACACTGGGGCCTGATGCAGTCTCCGCTACACTCGGGCTTGATGCGGTCTCCTCTACACTGGGGCCTGATGCAGTCTCCTCTACACTGGGGCCTGATGCGGTCTCCTCTACACTAGGGCCTGATGCGGTCTCCTCTACACTGGGGCCTGATGCGGTCTCCTCTATACTGGGGCCTGATGCGGTCACCTCACTACTGGGGCCTGATGCGGTCTCCTCTACACTGGGGCCTGATGCAGTCTCCTCTACACTGGGGCCTGATGCGGTCTCCTCCACACTGGGGCCTGATGCGGTCTCCTCTACACGGGGGCCTGATGCGGTCTCCTCTACACTGGGGCCTGATGTGTCTCCTCTACACTGGGGCCTGATGCGGTCTCCTCTACACGGAGGCCTGATGCGGTCTCCTCTACACTGGGGCCTGATGCGGTCACCTCTATACAGGGGCCTGATTCGGTCTCCTCAACACTGCGGACTGATGTGGTCACCTCTACACGAGGGCCTGATGTGGTCTCCTCTACATGGGGGCCTGATGCGGTCTACTCTACACGGGGGCCTGATGCGGTTTCCTCTACATTGGGGCCTGATGCGGTCTACTCTACATGGGGGCCTGATGCGTTCTCCTCTACATGGGGGCCTGGTGCGGTCTCCTCTACACGGGGCCCTGATGCGATCTCCTCTATACTGGGGCCTGATGTGGTCTACTCTACACTGGGGCCTGATGCGGTCACCTCTATACAGCGGCCTGATGCGGTCTCCTCTACACTGGGGCCTGATGCAGTCTCCACTACACTGGGGCCTGTTGCGGTCTCCTCTACACTGGGGCCTGATGCAGTCTCCTCTACACTGGGGCCTGATGCGGTCTCCCCTATACTGGGGCCTGATGCAGTCTCCTCTACACTCGGGCTTGATGCGGTCGCCTCTACACTGGGGCCTGATGCAGTCTCCTCTACACTGGGGCCTGATGCGGTCTCCTCTACACTAGGGCCTGATGCGGTCTCCTCTACACTGGGGCCTGATGCGGTCTCCTCTACACTGGGGCCTGATGCGGTCACCTCACTACTGGGGCCTGATGCGGTCTCCTCTACACTGGGGCCTGATACAGTCTCCTCTACACTGGGGCCTGATGCAGTCTCCTCTACACTGGGGCCTGATGCGGTCTCCTCTACACTGGGACCTGATGTGGTCTCCTCTACATGGGGGCCTGATGCGGTCTCCTCTACACGGGGGCCTGATGCGGTCTCCTCTACATGCGGGCCTGATGCGGTCTCCTCTACACGGGCGCCTGCTGCGGTCTACTCTACATGGGGGCATCATGTGGACTCCTCTACACTGGAGTCTGATGTTGTCTCCTTTATACTGGGGCCTGATGTGGTCTCCTCTACATTGGGGCATGATGCGGTCTCCTGTATACTGGGACCTGATGCAGTCTCCTCTATACTGGGGCCTGATGCGGTCTCCTCTACACTGGGGTCTCATGCAGTCTCCTCTACACTGGGGTCTGATGCAGTCTCCTCTACACTGGGGCCTGATGCGGTCTCCTCCACACTGGGGCCTGATGCGGTCTCCTCTACACTGGTGCCTGATTTGGTCTCCTCTACACGGGGGCCTGATGCGGTCTACTCTACATGGGGGCCTGATGCGGTCTCCCCTATACTGGGGCCTGATGCGGTCTCCTCTATACTGGGGCCTGATGCAGTCTCCTCTACACTCGGGGGCCTGATGCGGTCTCCTCTACACTGGGGCCTGATGCAGTCTCCTCTACACTGGGGCCTGATGCAGTCTCCTCGACACTGGGGCCTGATGTGGTCTCCTCTACACTGGGGCCTGATGCGGTCTCCTCTACACGGAGGCCTGATGCGTTCTCCTCGACACTGGGGCCTGATGCGGTCACCTCTATACAGGGGCCTGATTCGGTCTCCTCTACACGGGGGCCTGATGCGGTCTTGTCTACACGGGGGCCTGATGTGGTCTCCTCTACATTGGGGCCTGATGCGGTCTCCTCTATACTGGGGCCTGTTGCAGTCTCCTCTACATTGGGCCTGATGCGGTCTCCTCTACACTGGGGCCTGATGTGGTCTCCTCTACACGGGGGCCTGATGCGGTCTCCTCTATACTGGGGCCTGTTGCGGTCCCCTCTACACTGGGGCCTGATGGGGTCTCCTCTACACTGCGGCCTGATGTGGTCTCCTCTACATTGGGGCATCATGTGGACTCCTCTACACTGGAGTCTGATGTCGTCTCCTTTATACTGGGGCCTGATGTGGTCTCCTCTACATTGGGGCATGATGCGGTCTCCCCTATACTGGGGCCTGATGCGGTCTCCTCTATACTGGGGCCTGATGCAGTCTCCTCTACACTCGGGGGCCTGATGCAGTCTCCTCTACCCTGGGGCCTGATGCAGTCTCCTCTACACTGGGGCCTGCTGCGGTCGCCTCTGCACTGGGGCCTGATGCAGTCTCCTCTACACTGGGGCCTGATGCGGTCTCCTCTACACTGGGGCCTGATGCAGTCTCCTCTACACTGGGGCCTGATGCGGTCTCCTCTACACTGGGGCCTGATGCAGTCTCCTCTACACTGGGGCCTGATGTGGTCTCCTCTACACTGGGGCCTGATGCAGTCTCCTCTACACTGGGGCCTGATGCGGTCTCCCCTATACTGGGGCCTGATGCGGTCTCCTCTACACTGGGGCCTGATGCGATCTCCTCTACACTGGGGCCTGATGTGGTCTCCTCTACACTGGGGCCTGATGCGGTCTCCTCTACACGGAGGCCTGATGTGGTCTACTCTACACGGGGCCCTGATGCGATCTCCTCTGTACTGTGGCCTGATGTGGTCTACTCTACACTGGGGCCTGATGCGGTCACCTCTATACAGCGGCCTGATGCGGTCTCCTCTACACGGGGGCCTGATGCGGTCTCCTCTACACGGGGGCCTGATGGGGTCTACTCTATACTGGGGCCTGACGCGGTCTCCTCTACACAGGGGCCTGATGGGGTCTACTCTACACTGGGGCCTGATGCGGTCTCCTGAACATTGGGGTCTAATGCGGTCTACTCTACATGGGGGCCTGATGCGGTCTCCCCTATACTGGGGCCTGTTGCGGTCTCCTCTATACTGGGGCCTGATGCAGTCTCCTCTACACTGGGGCCTGATGCGGTCTCCACTACACTGGGGCCTGATGCGGTCTCCTCTCCACTGGGGCCTGATGCAGTCTCCTCTACACTGGGGCCTGATGCAGTCTCCTCTACACTGGGGCCTGATGCGGTCTCCTCTACACTGGGGCCTGATGTGGTCTCCTCTACATGGGGGCCTGATGCGGTCTCCTCTACACGGGGGCCTGATGCGGTCTCCTCTACATGCGGGCCTGATGCGGTCTCCTCTACACGGGCGCCTGCTGCGGTCTACTCTACATGGGGGCATCATGTGGACTCCTCTACACTAGAGTCTGATGTTGTCTCCTTTATACTGGGGCCTGATGTGGTCTCCTCTACATTGGGGCATGATGCGGTCTCCCCTATACTGGGGCCTGACGCGGTCTCCTCTATACTGGGGCCTGATGCGGTCTCCTGTATACTGGGACCTGATGCAGTCTCCTCTATACTGGGGCCTGATGCGGTCTCCTCTACACTGGGGCCTCATGCAGTCTCCTCTACACTGGGGCCTGATGCAGTCTCCTCTACACTGGGGCCTGATGCAGTCTCCTCTACACTGGGGCCTGATGCGATCTCCTCTACACGGGGGCCTGATGTGGTCTCCTCTACACTGGGGCCTGATGCGGTCTCCTCTACACGGAGGCCTGATGTGGTCTACTCTACACGGGGCCCTGATGCGATCTCCTCTGTACTGTGGCCTGATGTGGTCTACTCTACACTGGGGCCTGATGCGGTCACCTCTATACAGCGGCCTGATGCAGTCTCCTCTACACTCGGGCTTGATGCGGTCTCCTCTACACTGGGGGCTGATGCGGTCTCCTCTACACTAGGGCCTGATGCAGTCTCCTCTACACTGGGGCCTGATGCGGTCTCCTCTATACTGGGGCCTGATGCGGTCACCTCACTACTGGGGCCTGATGCGGTCTCCTCTACACTGGGGCCTGATGCAGTCTCCTCTACACTGGGGCCTGATGCAGTCTCCTCTACACTGGGGCCTGATGCGGTCTCCTCCACACTGGGGCCTGATGCGGTCTCCTCTACACGGGGGCCTGATGCGGTCTCCTCTACACTGGGGCCTGATGTGTCTCCTCTACACTGGGGCCTGATGCGGTCTCCTCTGCACGGAGGACTGATGCGGTCTCCTCTACACTGGGGCCTGATGCGGTCACCTCTATACAGGGGCCTGATTCGGTCTCCTCTACACGGGGGCCTGATGCGGTCTAGTCTTCACGGGGGCCTGATGTGGTCACCTGTATACTGGGGCCTGATGGGGTCTCCTCCACACTGGTGCCTGATGCGGTCTACTCGACATGTGGGCCTGATGCGGTCCACTCTACATGGGTGCCTGATGCGTTCTCCTCTACATGGGGGCCTGATGCGGTCTCCTCTACACGGGGCCCTGATGCGATCTCCTCTGTACTGGGGCCTGATGTGGTCTACTCTACACTGGGGCCTGATGCGGTCACCTCTATACAGCGGCCTGATGCGGTCTCCTCTACACTGGGGCCTGATGCAGTCTCCTCTACACTGGGGCCTGATGCGGTCTCCTCTACACTCGGGCTTGATGCGGTCTCCTCTACACTGGGGCCTGATGCTGTCTCCTCTACACTGGGGCCTGATGCGGTCTCCTCTACACTAGGGCCTGATGCGGTCACCTCTACACTGGGGCCTGATGCGGTCTCCTCTATACTGGGGCCTGATGCGGTCACCTCGCTACTGGGGCCTGATGCGGTCTCCTCTACACTGGGGCCTGATGCAGTCTCCTCTACACTGGGGCCTGATGCGGTCTCCTCTACACTGGGGCCTGATGTGGTCTCCTCTACATGGGGGCCTGATGCGGTCTCCTCTACACGGGGGCCTGATGCGGTCTCCTCTACATGCGGGCCTGATGCGGTCTCCTCTACACGGGCGCCTGCTGCGGTCTACTCTACAATGGGGCCTGATGCGGTCTCCTCTACACGGGGGCCTGTTGTGGTCTACTCTACACGGAGCCCTGATGTGATCTCCTCTGTACTGGGGCCTGATGTGGTCTACTCTACACTGGGGCCTGATGCGGTCACCTCTATACAGCGATCTGATGCGGTCTCCTCTACACTGGGGCCTGATGCGGTCTCCTCTACACTGGGGCCTGATGCGGTCTCCTCTACACTGGGGCCTGATGCAGTCTCCTCTACACTGGGGGCTGATGCGGTCTCCCCTATACTGGGGCCTGATGCTGTCTCCTCTACATTCGGGCTTGATGCGGTCTCCTCTACACTGGGGCCTGATGCAGTCTCCTCTACACTGGGGCCTGATGTGTCTCCTCTACACTTGGGCCTGATGCGGTCTCCTCTACACGGAGGCCTGATGCGGTCCCCTTTCTACACTGGGGCCTGATGCGGTCTCCTCTACACTGGGGCCTGATGCGGTCTCCTCTACACGGGGGCCTGATGCAGTCTCCTCTACACTGGGGCCTGATGCGGTCTCCTCTACACTGGGGCCTGATGTGGTCTCCTCTACACTGGGGGCCTGATGCGGTCTCCTCTACACGGGGGCCTGATGCGGTCTCCTCTACACGGGCGCCTGCTGCGGTCGACTCTACATGGGGGCCTGATGCGGTCTCCTCTACACGGGGTCCTGATGCGGTCTCCTCTACACGGGGGCCTGATGTGGTCTCCACTACACTGGGGCCTGATGCGGTCTCCTCTAAAAGGAGGCCTGATGCGGTCTCCTTTATACTGGGGACCTGATGCGGTCTCCTCTACACTGGGGCCTGATGCAGTCTCCTCTACACTGGGGCCTGATGCGGTCTCCTCTACACTGGGGCCTGATGTGGTCACCTCTACACGAGGGCCTGATGTGGTCACCTCTACACGGGGGCCTGATGCGGTCTCCTGTACACGGGGGCCTGATGCGGTCTCCTCTACACTGGGGCCTGATGTGGTCTCCTCTACACGGGGGCCTGATGTGGTCTCCTCTACACGGGGGCCTGATGCGGTCTCCTCTACACTGGGGCCTGATGTGGTCTCCTCTACACGGGGGCCTGATGCGGTCTCCTCTATACTGGGGCCTGATGCGGTCACCTCACTACTGGTGCCTGATGCGGTCACCTCTACACTGGGGCCTGATGCAGTCTCCTCTACACTGGGGCCTGATGCGGTCTCCTCTACACTGGGGCCTGATGTGGTCTCCTCTACATGGGGGCCTGATGCGGTCTCCTCTACACGGGGGCCTGATGCGGTCTCCTCTACATTGGGGACTGATGCGGTCTCCTCTACACGGGCGCCTGCTGCGGTCTACTCTACATGGGGGCCTGATGCGGTCTCCTCTACACGGGGGCCTGATGCGGTCTCCTCTACACGGGGGCCTGATGTGGTCTCCTCTACACTGGGGCCTGATGCGATCTCCTCTAAACTGGGGCCTGATATGGTCTCCTCTACACTGGGGCCTGATGCGGTCTCCTCTACACGGAGGCCTGATGTGGTCTACTCTACACGGGGCCCTGATGCGATCTCCTCTACACTGGGGCCTGATGCGGTCACCTCTATACAGCGGCCTGATGCGGTCTCCTCTACACTGGGGCCTGATGCGGTCTCCTCTACACTGTGGCCTGATGCGGTCTCCTCTACACTGGGGCCTGATGCAGTCTCCTCTACACTGGGGCCTGATGCGGTCTCCCCTATACTGGGGCCTGATGCAGTCTCCTCTACACTCGGGCTTGATGCGTTCTCCTCTACACTGGGGCCTGATGCAGTCTCCTCTACACTGGGGCCTGATGCGGTCTCCTCTACACTGTGGCCTGATGCGGTCTCCTCTACACTGGGGCCTGATGCGGTCTCCTCTATACTGGGGCCTGATGCGGTCACCTCACTACTGGGGCCTGATGCGGTCTCCTCTACACGGGGGCCTGATGCGGTCTCCTCTACACGGGGGCCTGATGTGGTCTCCTCTACACTGGGGCCTGATGCGATCTCCTCTAAACTGGGGCCTGATATGGTCTCCTCTACACTGGGGCCTGATGCGGTCTCCTCTACACGGAGGCCTGATGTGGTCTACTCTACACGGGGCCCTGATGCGATCTCCTCTACACTGGGGCCTGATGCGGTCACCTCTATACAGCGGCCTGATGCGGTCTCCTCTACACTGGGGCCTGATGCGGTCTCCTCTACACTGTGGCCTGATGCGGTCTCCTCTACACTGGGGCCTGATGCAGTCTCCTCTACACTGGGGCCTGATGCGGTCTCCCCTATACTGGGGCCTGATGCAGTCTCCTCTACACTCGGGCTTGATGCGTTCTCCTCTACACTGGGGCCTGATGCAGTCTCCTCTACACTGGGGCCTGATGCGGTCTCCTCTACACTGTGGCCTGATGCGGTCTCCTCTACACTGGGGCCTGATGCGGTCTCCTCTATACTGGGGCCTGATGCGGTCACCTCACTACTGGGGCCTGATGCGGTCTCCTCTACACTGGGGCCTGATGCAGTCTCCTCTACACTGGGGCCTGATGCGGTCTCCTCTACACGGGGGCCTGATGCGGTCTCCTCTACACTGGGGCCTGATGTGGTCTCCTCTACACGGGGGCCTGATGTGGTCTCCTCTACACTAGGGCCTGATGCGGTCTCCTCTACACTGGGGCCTGATGCGGTCTCCTCTATACTGGGGCCTGATGCGGTCACCTCACTACTGGGGCCTGATGCGGTCTCCTCTACACTGGGGCCTGATGCAGTCTCCTCTACACTGGGGCCTGATGCAGTCTCCTCTACACTGGGGCCTGATGCGGTCTCCTCCACACTGGGGCCTGATGCGGTCTCCTCTACACGGGGGCCTGATGCGGTCTCCTCTACAATGGGGCCTGATGTGTCTCCTCTACACTGGGGCCTGATGCGGTCTCCTCTACACGGAGGCCTGATGTGGTCTCCTCTACACTGGGGCCTGATGCGGTCACCTCTATACAGGGGCCTGATTCGGTCTCCTCTACACGGAGGCCTGATGCGGTCTAGTCTTCACGGGGGCCTGATGTGCTCACCTGTATACTGGGGCCTGATGGGGTCTACTCTACACTGGGGCCTGATGCGGTCTTCTCTACATTGGGGCCTGATGCGGTCTACTCTACATGGGGGCCTGATGCGTTCTCCTCTACATGGGGGCCTGATGCGGTCTCCTCTACACGGGGCCCTGATGCAATCTCCTCTGTACTGGGGCCTGATGTGGTCTACTCTACACAGGGGCCTGATGCGGTCACATCTATACAGCGGCCTGATGCGGTCTCCTCTACACTGGGGCCTGATGCAGTCTCCTCTACATTGGGGCCTGATGCGGTCTCCTCTACAATGGGGCCTGATGCAGTCTCCTCTACACTGGGTCCTGATGCGGTCTCCCCTATACTGGGGCCTGATGCAGTCTCCTCTACACTCGGGCTTGATGCGGTCTCCTCTACACTGGGGCCTGATGCAGTCTCCTCTACACTGGGGCCTGATGCGGTCTCGTCTACACTAGGGCCTGATGCGGTCTCCTCTACACTGGGGCCTGATGCGGTCTCCTCTACACTGGGGCCTGATGCAGTCTCCTCTACACTGGGGCCTGATGCGGTCTCCTCTACACTAGGGCCTGATGCGGTCTCCTCTACACTGGGGCCTGATGCGGTCTCCTCTATACTGGGGCCTGATGCGGTCACCTCTACACTGGGGCCTGATGTGGTCTCCTCTACATGGGGGCCTGATGCGGTCTCCTCTACACGGGGGCCTGATGCGGTCTCCTCTACATGGGGGCCTGATGCGGTCTCCTCTACACGGGCGCCTGCTGCGGTCTACTCTACATGGGGGCCTGATGCGGTCTCCTCTATACGGGGGCCTGATGCGGTCTCCTCTACACGGGGGCCTGATGTGGTCTCCTCTACACTGGGGCCTGATGCGATCTCCTCTACACTGGGGCCTGATATGGTCTCCTCTACACTGGGGCCTGATGCAGTCTCCTCTACACGGAGGCCTGATGTGGTCTACTCTACACGGGGCCCTGATGCGATCTCCTCTGTACTGTGGCCTGATGTGGTCTCCTCTACACTGGGGCCTGATGCGGTCTCCTCTACACGGAGGCCTGATGCGGTCTCCTCTACACTGGGGCCTGATGCGGTCACCTCTATACAGGGGCCTGATTCGGTCTCCTCTACACGGGGGCCTGATGCGGTCTAGTCTACACGGGGGCCTGTTGTGGTCTCCTGTATACTGGGGCCTGATGCGGTCTCCTCCACACTGGTGCCTGATGCGGTCTACTCTACATGGGGGCCTGATGCGGTCTCCTCTACACGGGGGCCTGATGCGGTCTCCTCTACACTGGGGCCTGATGTGGTCTCCTCTACACTGGGGCCTGAGGCGGTCTCCTCTAAAAGGAGGCCTGATGCGGTCTCCTTTATACTGGCGACCTGATGCGGTCTCCTCTACACTGCGGCCTCATGTGGTCACCTCTACACGGGGGCCTGATGCGGTCTCCTCTACACGGGGGCCTGATGCGGTCTCCTCTGCACGGGGGCCTGATGTGGTCTCCTCTACATGGGGGCCTGATGCGGTCTCATCTACACTGGGGCCTGATGTGGTCTCCTCTACACGGGGGCCTGATGCGGTCTCCTCTACACGGGGGCCTGATGCGGTCTCATCTATACTGGGGCCTGTTGCGGTCTCCTCTACACGGGAGCCTGATGTGGTCTCCTCTACACTGGGGCCTGCTGCGGTCTCCTCTACACTGGGGACTGATGCGATCTCCTCTACACTGGGGCCTGATGTGGTCTCCTCTACACTGGGGCCTGATGCGGTCTCCTCTACTCGGGGGGCCTGATGCGGTCTCCTCTATACTGGGGCCTGTTGCGGTCTCCTCTACACTGGCTCCTGATGCGGTCTCCTCTACACGGGGGCCTGATGCGGTCTCCTCTATACTGGGGCCTGTTGCGGTCTCCTCTACACGGGAGCCTGATGCGGTCTCCTCGACACTGGGGCCTGATGTGGTCTCCTCTACACTGGGGCCTGATGCGGTCTCCTCTACACGGAGGCCTGATGTGGTCTACTCTACACGGGGTCCTGATGCGATCTCCTCTGTACTGGGGCCTGATGTGGTCTACTCTACACTGGGGCCTGATGCGGTCACCTCTATACAGCGGCCTGATGCGGTCTCCTCTACACGGGGGCCTGATGCGGTCTCCTCTACACGGGGGCCTGATGCGGTCTAATCTACACGGGGGCCTGATGGGGTCTACTCTACACTGGGGCCTGATGCGGTCTCCTCTACACGGGGGCCTGATGGGGTCTACTCTACACTGGGGCCTGATGCGGTCTCCTGTACATTGGGGTCTAATGCGGACTACTCTACATGGGGGCCTGATGCGGTCTCCACTATACTTGGGCCTGATGCGGTCTCCTCTATACTGGGGCCTGATGCAGTCTCCTCTACACTCGGGGTCTGATGCGGTCTCCTCTACATTGGGGCCTGATGCAGTCTCCTCTACACTGGGGCCTGATGCGGTCTACTCTACAGTGGGGCCTGATGCGGTCTCCTCTACACTGGGGCCTGATGCAGTCTCCTCTACACTGGAGCCTGATGCGGTCTCCTCTAAACTGGGGCCTGATGCAGTCTCCTGTACACTGGGGCCTGATGCGGTCTCCCCTATACTGGGGCCTGATGCAGTCTCCTCTCCACTCGGGTTGATGCGGTCTCCTCTACACTGGGGCCTGATGCGGTCTCCTCTACACTGGGGCCTGATGCGGTCTCCTCTACACTAGGGCCTGATGCGGTCTCCTCTACACTGGGGCCTGATGCGGTCTCCTCTATACTGGGGCCTGATGCGGTCACCTCACTACTGGGGCCTGATGCGGTCTCCTCTACACTGGGGCCTGATGCAGTCTCCTCTACACTGGGGCCTGATGCAGTCTCCTCTACACTGGGGCCTGATGCGGACTCCTCCACACTGGGGCCTGATGCGGTCTCCTCTACACAGGGGCCTGATGCGGTCTCCTCTACACTGGGGCCTGATGTGGTCTCCTCTACACGGGGGCCTGATGCGGTCTCCTCTACACGGAGGCCTGATGCGGTCTCCTCTACACTGGGGCCTGATGCGGTCACCTCTATACTGGGGCCTGATTCGGTCTCCTCTACACGGGGGCCTGATGCAGTCTATTCTACACGGGGGCCTGATGTGGTCTCCTGTATACTGGGGCCTGATGCGGTCTACTCTACATGGGGGCCTGATGTGGTCTCCTCTACACCGTTGCCTGATGCGGTCTCCTCTACACTGGGGCCTGATGTGGTCTCCTCTACATGGGGGCCTGATGCGGTCTCCTCTATACTGGGGCCTGTTGCGGTCTCCTCTACACGGGAGCCTGATGCGGTCTCCTCTACACTGGGGCCTGATGCGGTCTCCTCTACACGGAGGCCTGATGTGGTCTACTCTACACGGGGCCCTGATGCGATCTCCTCTGTACTGGGGCCTGATGTGGTCTACTCTACACTGGGGCCTGATGCGGTCACCTCTATACAGCGGCCTGATGCGGTCTCCTCTACACGGGGGCCTGATGCGGTCTCCTCTACACGGGGGTCTGATGCGGTCTACTCTACACGGGGGCCTGATGGGGTCTACTCTACACTGGGGCCTGATGCGGTCTCCTATACTTTGGGGTCTAATGCGGTCTACTCTACATGGGGGCCTGATGCGGTCTCCACTATACTGGGGCCTGATGCGGTCTCCTCTATACTGGCGCCTCATGCAGTCTCCTCTACACTCGGGGGGCTGATGCGGTCTCCTCTACTCTGGGGCCTGATGCGGTCTCCTCTACACTGGAACTGATGCGGTCTCCTCTACACTGGGGCCTGATGCAGTCTCCTCTACACTGGGGCCTGATGCGGTCTCCCCTATACTGGGGCCTGATGCAGTCTCCTCTCCACTCGGGCTTGATGGGGTCTCCTCTACACAGGGGCCTGATGCGGTCTCCTCTACATTGGGGCCTGATGTGGTCTCCTCTACACGGGGGTCTGATGCGGTCTACTCTACACGGGGGCCTGATGTGGTCTCCTCTACACGGAGGCCTGATGCGGTCTCCTCTACACGGGGGTCTGATGCGGTCTACTCTACACGGGGGCCTGATGTGGTCTCCTCTACACGGAGGCCTGATGCGGTCTCCTCTACACTGGGGCCTGATGCGGTCACCTCTATACAGGGGCCTGATTCGGTCTCCTCTACACGGGGGCCTGATGCGGTCTAGTCTACACGGGGGCCTGATGTGGTCTCCTGTATACTGGGGCCTGATGCGGTCTCCTCCACACTGGTGCCTGATGCGGTCTACTCTACATGAGGGCCTGATGCGGTCTCCTCTCCACGGGTGCCTGATGCGGTCTCCTCTACACTGGGGCCTGATGTGGTCTCCTCCACACTGGGGGCCTGATACGGTCTCCTCTATACTGGGGCCTGTTGCGGTCTCCTCTACACGGGAGCCTGATGCGGTCTCCTCTACAGTGGGGCCTGATGTGGTCTACTCTACACGGCGCCCTGATGCGATTTCCTCTGTACTGGGGCCTGATGTGGTCTACTCTACACTTGGGCCTGATGCGGTCACCTCTATACAGCGGCCTGATGCGGTCTCCTCTACACGGGGGCCTGATGCGGTCTCCTCTACACGGGGGCCTGATGCGGTCTACTCTACACGGGGGCCTGATGGGGTCTACTCTACACTGGGGCCTGATGCGGTCTCCTCTACACGGGGGCCTGATGGGGTCTACTCTACACTGGGGCCTGATGCGGTCTCCTGTACATTGGGGTCTAATGCGGTCTACTCTACAAGGGGGCCTGATGCGGTCTCCACTATACTTGGGCCTGATGCGGTCTCCTCTATACTGGGGCCTGATGCAGTCTCCTCTACCCTCGGGGGGCTGATGCGGTCTCCTCTACATTGGGGCCTGATGCAGTCTCCTCTACACTGGGGCCTGATGCGGTCTCCTCTACACTGGGGCCTGATGCGGTCTCATCTACACTGGAGCCTGATGCGGTCTCCTCTACACTGGGGCCTGATGCAGTCTCCTCTACACTGGGGCCTGATGCGGTCTCCCCTATACAGGGGCCTGATGCAGTCTCCACTCCACTCGGGCTTGATGGGGTCTCCTCTACACAGGGGACTGATGCGGTCTCCTCTACACTGGGGCCTGATGTGGTCTCCTCTACACTGGGGCCTGATGCGGTCTCCTCTAACGGAGGCCTCATGCGGTCTCCTCTACACTGGGGCCTGATGCGGTCACCTCTATACAGGGGCCTGATTCGGTCTCCTCTACACGGGGGCCTGATGCGGTCTAGTCTACACGGGGGCCTGATGTGGTCTCCTGTATACTGGGGCCTGATGCGGTCTCCTCCACACTGGCGCCTGATGCGGTCTACTCTACATGGGGGCCTGATGCGGTCTCCTCTACACGGGGGCCTGATGCGGTCTCCTCTACACTGGGGCCTGATGTGGTCTCCTCTTCATGGGGGCCTGATGCGGTCTCCTCTACACGGGAGCCTGATGCGGTCTCCTCTACAGTGGGGCCTGATGTGGTCTCCTCTACACTGGGGCCTGATGCGGTCTCCTCTACACGGAGGCCTGATGTGGTCTACTCTACACGGGGCCCTGATGCGATCTCCTCTGTACTGGGGCCTGATGTGGTCTACTCTACACTGGGGCCTGATGCGGTCACCTCTATACAGCGGCCTGATGTGGTCTACTCGACACGGGGGCCTGATGGGGTCTACTCTACACTGGGGCCTGATGCGGTCTCCTCTACACGGGGGCCTGATGGGGTCTACTCTACACTGGGGCCTGATGCGGTCTCCTGTACATTGGGGTCTAATGCGGTCGACTCTACATGGGGGCCTGATGCGGTCTCCACTATACTGGTGCCTGATGCGGTCTCCTCTATACTCGGGGGGCTGATGCGGTCTCCTCTACACTGGGGCCTGATGCGGTCTCCTCTACACTGGGGCCTGATGTGGTCTCCTCTACACGGAGGCCTGATGTGGTCTACTCTACACGGCGCCCTGATGCGATCTCCTCTGCACTGGGGTCTGATGTGGTCTACTCTACACGGGGGCCTGATGCGGTCACCTCTATACAGCGGCCTGATGTGGTCTCCTCTACACAGGGGCCTGATGCGGTCTCCTCTATACTGGGGCCTGATGCGGTCTCCTCTACACTGGGGCCTGATGCGGTCTCCTCTACACAGGGGCTTGATGCGGTCTACTCTACACTGGGACCTGATGCGGTCTCCTCTACACTGGGGCCTGTTGAGATCTCCTGTACACTGGGACCTGATGCGGTCTCCTCTACACTGGGGCCTGATGCGGTCTCCTCTACACTGGGGCCTGTTGAGATCTCCTCTACACTGGGGCCTGATGCAGTCTCCTCTACATTGGGGCCTGATGCGGTCTCCTCTACACTGGGGCCTGTTGAGATCTCCTCTACACTGGGACCTGATGCAGTCTCCTCTACACTGGGGCCTGATGCGGTCTCCTCTACACTTGGGCCTGATTCGGTCTCCTCTAGACTGGGGCCTGTTGCGGTCTCCTCTACACGGGGGCCTGATGCGGTCTCCTCTACACTGGGGCCTGATGCGGTCTCCACTACACTTGGGCCTGATTCGGTCTCCTCTACACTGGGGCCTGATGCGGTCTCCTCTACACTGGGGCCTGATGCGGTCTCCTCTAGACTGGTGCCTGTTGCGGTCTCCTCTACACTGGGGCCTGATGCGGTCTCCTCTACACTGGGGCCTGATGCGGTCACCTCTACATTAGGGCTTTATGCGGTCTCCTCTACACTGGGGCCTGATGCGGTCTCCTCTACACTGGGGCCTGATGCGGTGTCCACTACACGGGGGCCTGATGCGGTCTCCTCTATACTGGAGCCTCATGCGGTCTCCTCTATACTGGGGCCTGATGCGTTCTCCCCTATACTGGGACCTGATGCGGTCTCCTCTAGACTGGTGCCTGTTGCGGTCTCCTCTACACTGGGGCCTGATGCGGTCTCCTCTACACTGGGGCCTGATGCGGTCACCTCTACATTAGGGCTTTATGCGGTCTCCTCTACACTGGGGCCTGATGCGGTCTCCTCTACACTGGGGCCTGATGCGGTGTCCACTACACGGGGGCCTGATGCGGTCTCCTCTATACTGGAGCCTCATGCGGTCTCCTCTATACTGGGGCCTGATGCGTTCTCCCCTATACTGGGACCTGATGCGGTCTCCTCTACACTGGGACCTGATGCGGTCTCCTCTACATTGGGGCCTGATGCGGTGTCCTTTATACTGGGGCCTGATGCAGTGTCCTCTACACTGGGGCCTGATGCGGTCTCCTCTTTACTGGGGCCTGATGTGGTCTCCTCTACACTGGGGCCTGATGCAGTCTCCTCTACACTGGGGCCTGATGCAGTCTCCTCTACACTGGGGCCTGATGCAGTGTCCTCTACACTGGGGCCTGATGCGGTCTCCTCTTTACTGGGGCCTGATGTGGTCTCCTCTACACTGGGGCCTGATGCAGTCTCCTCTACACTGGGGCCTGATGCAGTCTCCTCTACACTGGGGCCTGATGCGGTCTCCCCTATACAGGGGCCTGATGCAGTCTCCTCTCCACTCGGGCTTGATGGGGTCTCCTCTACACAGGGGCCTGATGCGGTCTCCTCTACACTGGGGCCTGATGTGGTCTCCTCTACACTGGGGCCTGATGCGGTCTCCTCTAACGGAGGCCTCATGCGGTCTCCTCTACACTGGGGCCTGATGCGGTCACCTCTATACCGGGGCCTGATTCGGTCTCCTCTACACGGGGGCCTGATGCGGTCTAGTCTACACGGGGGCCTGATGTGGTCTCCTGTATACTGGGGCGTGATGCGGTCTCCTCCACACTGGGGCCTGATGCGGTCTACTCTACATGGGGGCCTGATGCGGTCTCCTCTACACGGGGGCCTGATGCGGCCTCCTCTACACTGGGGCCTGATGTGGTCTCCTCTTCATGGGGGCCTGATGCGGTCTCCTCTATACTGGGGCCTGTTGCGGTCTCCTCTACACGGGAGCCTGATGCAGTCTCCTCTACAGTGGGGCCTGATGTGGTCTCCTCTACACTGGGGCCTGATGCGGTCTCCTCTACACGGAGGCCTGATGTGGTCTACTCTACACGGGGCCCTGATGCGATCTCCTCTGTACTGGGGCCTGATGTGGTCTACTCTACATTGGGGCCTGATGCGGTGTCCTTTATACTGGGGCCTGATGCAGTGTCCTCTACACTGGGGCCTGATGCGGTCTCCTCTTTACTGGGGCCTGATGTGGTCTCCTCTACACTGGGGCCTGATGCAGTCTCCTCTACACTGGGGCCTGATGCAGTCTCCTCTACACTGGGGCCTGATGCGGTCTCCTCTAGACTGGGGCCTGATGCGGTCACCTCTACATTAGGGTTTTATGCGGTCTCCTCTACACTGGGGCCTGATGCGGTCTCCTCTACACTGGGACCTGATGCGGTCTCCTCTACACTGGGGCCTGATGCGGTCTCCTCGACACGGGGGCCTGATGCGGTCTCCTCTTTACTGGGGCCTGATGCGGTCTTCCCTATACTGGGGCCTGATGCGGTCTCCTCTATACTGGGGCCTGATGCGGTCTCCTCTTTACTGGGCCCTGATGCGGTCATCCCTATACTGGGGCCTGATGCGGTCTCCTCTATACTGGAGCCTCATGCGGTCTCCTCTATACTGGGGCCTGATGCGTTCTCCCCTATACTGGGACCTGATGCGGTCTCCTCTACATTGGGGCCTGATGCGGTCTCCTCTACACTGGGACCTGATGCGGTCTCCTCTACATTGGGGCCTGATGCGGTGTCCTTTATACTGGGGCCTGATGCAGTGTCCTCTACACTGGGGCCTGATGCGGTCTCCTCTTTACTGGGGCCTGATGTGGTCTCCTCTACACTGGGGCCTGATGCAGTCTCCTCCACACTGGGGCCTGATGCAGTCTCCTCTACACTGGGGCCTGATGCGGTCTCCTCTACACTGGGGCCTGATGCGGTCTCCTCTAGACTGGGGCCTGATGCGGTCACCTCTACATTAGGGTTTTATGCGGTCTCCTCTACACTAGGGCCTGATGCGGTCTCCTCTACACTGGGACCTGATGCGGTCTCCTCTACACTGGGGCCTGATGCGGTCTCCTCGACACGGGGGCCTGATGCGGTCTCCTCTTTACTGGGGCCTGATGCGGTCTTCCCTATACTGGGGCCTGATGCGGTCTCCTCTATACTGGGGCCTGATGCGGTCTCCTCTTTACTGGGCCCTGATGCGGTCATCCCTATACTGGGGCCTGATGCGGTCTCCTCTACACATGGGCCTAATGCGGTCTCCTCTACACTGGGGCCTGAAGCGGTCTCCTCTACACGGAGGCCTGATGCGGTCTCCTTTATACTGGGGACCTGATGCGGTCTCCTCTACACTGCGGCCTGATGTGGTCACCTCTACACGGGGGCC
This sequence comes from Chiloscyllium plagiosum, assembly GCF_037043375.1. NCBI lineage: Eukaryota > Metazoa > Chordata > Chondrichthyes > Orectolobiformes > Hemiscylliidae > Chiloscyllium > Chiloscyllium plagiosum. Next base: position 639,100 of record NW_028270172.1, on the reverse strand, counting down.
TGATGCGGTCTCCTCTACACGGGGGCCTGATGCGGTCTACTCTACACGGGGGCCTGATGCGGTCTCCTCTATACTGGGGCCTGATGCGTTCTCCCCTATACTGGGACCTGATGCGGTCTCCTCTACACTGGGACCTGATGCGGTCTCCTCTACACTGGGACCTGATGCGGTCTCCTCTACACGGGGGCCTGATGCGGTCTCCTCCTTACTGGGGCCTGATGTGGTCTCCTCTACACTGGGGCCTGATGCGGTCTCCTCTACACTGGGGCCTGATGCGGTCTCCTCTAGACTGGGGCCTGATGCGGTCACCTCTACATTAGGGCTTTATGCGGTCTCCTCTACATTGGGACCTGATGCGGTCTCCTCTATACCGAGGCCTGATGCGGTCTCCCTTATACTGGGGCCTGATGCGGTCTCCTCTACACTGGGACCTGATGCGGTCTCCTCTGTACCGAGGCCTGATGCGGTCTCCCTTATACTGGGGCCTGATGCGGTCTCCTCTACACTGGGACCTGATGCGGTCTCCTCTACACTGGGGCCTGATGCGGTCTCCTCTATACTGGAGCCTGATGCGGTCTCCTTGATACTGGGGCCTGATGCGGTCTCCTCTATACTGGGGCCTGATGTCGTCTCCTCTACATTGTTGCCTGATGCGGTCTCCTTTATATTGGGGCCTGATGCGGTGTCCTCTACATTGGGGCCTGATGCGGTCTCCTCTTTACTGGGGCCTGATGCGGTCTCCTCTACACTGGGGCCTGATGCGGTCTCCTCTTTACTGGGGCCTGATGCGGTCTCCTCTTTACTGGGCCCTGATGCGGTCTTCCCTATACTGGGGCCTGATGCGGTCTCCTCTACACATGGGCCTAATGCGGTCTCCTCTACACTGGGGCCTGATGCGGTCTCCTCTACACGGAGGCCTGATGCGGTCTCCTTTATACTGGGGACCTGATGCGGTCTCCTCTACACTGCGGCCTGATGTGGTCACCTCTACACGGGGGCCTGATGCGGTCTACTCTACACGGGGGCCTGATGTGGTCTCCTCTATACTGGGGCCTGTTGCGGTCTACTCTACACGGGGGCCTGATGCGGTCTACTCTACACGGGGGCCTGATGTGGTCTCCTCTACACTGGGGCCTGATGCGGTCTCCTCTACACGGGGGCCTGATGCGGTCTCCTCTACATTGGGGCCTGATGCGGTCTACTCTACATGGGGGCCTGATGCGGTCTCCTCTACATTGGGGCCTGATGCGGTCTCCTCTATACTGGGGCCTGTTGCGGTCTCCTCTACACTGGGGCCTGATGCGGTCTCCTCTACACGGGGGCCTGATGCGGTCTCCTCTATACTGGGGCCTGTTGCGGTCTCCTCTACACGGGAGCCTGATGTGGTCTCCTCTACACTGGGGCCTGTTGCGGACTCCTCTACACTGGGGCCTGATGCGGTCTCCACTACACTGGGGCCTGATGTGGTCTCCTCTACACTGGGGCCTGATGCGTTCTCCTCTACACGGAGGCCTGATGTGGTCTGCTCTACACGGGGCCCTGATGCGATCTCCTCTGTACTGGGGCCTGATGTGGTCTACTCTACACTGGGGCCTGATGC